>NC_054372.1:127315237-128056487 GCF_017654675.1 Xenopus laevis
CAATGGACTTTTTTTTTCTCTATATTTTTCTTGCAGTAAATGCATTGGAGTCAAAAGGAATTTTTTCTAAAAGTTTTTTTGGGTTATTTTGCCCAAAAAATGCATTGTGGATTTTTTTATAGCACAAAAAACACTGCACTGTATGTATGGCAAAAAAATTTTTTTAAAACATTGGTTTTCATTTTCATTCCAACAAAACAAAGCACTTTTTTGCATTTTGCACCCTTCCCAACATTGGTACAAGGTATGGGACCTGTTATCCAGAATGCTCGGGACCTGGGGTTTTCCGGATAACGGATCTTTCCGTAATTTGGGTCTTCATACCTTAAGTCTACTAGAAATTAATTGAAACATTAAATAAACCCAATAGGCTGGTTTTGCTTCCAATGAGGATGAATTATATCTTAGTTGGGATCAAGTAAAAGCTACTGTTTTATTATTACAGAGAAAAAGGAAATAATTTAAAAACAATTTGATTATTTGGATAAAATGGAGTCTATGGGAGACAGCCATTCCATAATTCGGAGCTTTCTTGATATCGGGTTTCCAGATAAGGGATCCTATACCTGTATTTGAATTTTAATAAGGGTACAAATAATGGTGCAGTGAGGTGTTTAAAACATCTAGAAAATATGATCAAACTACAGTCAGTATGTTACCCAGGAAAATAAATTTCAGCTGCCAAAAAATTTTCTATTCTTCATTTTCACTGCACTCCACTAATTTACCATTCCTCCTCATGTCTAAAATTATATAGCTAGTGCATAGGCATGGGCATCAGGTCCCCCATTCTTTTGCATAAACAAGTTTTGTGGGTGATACAAAGTTTCTCTTCATAACAGTGTCCACAAAATGACTGCTGTATATTTGTTGTGATTGTGACTCGCAAGACTGAAGGCAACAAAGATTGGAATAATTTACATTGTGAACACAATAGAAAAGAATTTGGAATTATTTCTTTTGTGACAGGTCCCTTGTGATAATCGGCTATGAATAATATGTGCCAGCTACAAGTAATAAATAAGAACTTACCATCTCTTCTGTTCAGCCTGGCAAATCCAGCACTATGACTGCTTGATAGCTCAGATGAACTGCTAAAATGGGATTGAGGCAGAGATGATGTCAGCTGGCCATCACAATCATCTGTGCAAAAAACAACATAGAGTATTATTATTTTACCCCCCTACTTTTAGTGTAAATGTTCATATCTTTTCTTTAGGCTAATGCCACACTAGAAGATATATACAAGTATCAGCTTCTCATGCATAGCTAAACATGCTTTACACTGTGAGAAAATGATAGATTCCCAGGGGAAAACAACAAAACCTAGTAGCAGAAGCTACTAGAACTCACAAGCAATTTGTTTCAATGTGTTTAAATAAATACACAAAAAATTGCTGCAAAAAAAATCATTTTGTGAATATAAAAATGTCTTAAGGTCGCTAACATGGTATAAGATCTGAAAGCAAATACCCTTGTTGTGTCTTAGATTCAGTGACAGTTCTTCCCTATGAAGTTCAACATTTTAGATCTATTTTTAATGCTTCTTCCTCTCTTTCTTTTATGTTTTCTTACCATACCTCTTTTACTTTGTTCTTTAGAGACTTCTTTGACAGACACACTACAGAGCAGCATGATTGCTATTTCTTATAGGTTTATATGGTGACATATGTCATTCTAGGCACAATTCACCAGCACTGTGGGTGTACCAAGTAAATGTAACAGATGTAGGTGTTGTACTGGTGTTCTCATTCTGACTGCATTTCTATATTGCTTTAAAGTTCAAGTTTCTTTCCCCAATGTCATTAAAATACAGCAAGAAACTGCTTACTGATGACCAATTTTGACAACTGCTAGCACTGTTAATTCATATTTTTTATTATAAAGCTTTGCAAGTGTTGTTCTTTGGTCTTCAGGATAATTTGCATGAAGGCTGATAATTAGCTTTTCTTGTCATAGATTTTGATAGATAGTGAAAGCAGAGAATATTGTTTGGTGTATATGGTGTAAGATGTACAACATGCCACATTAGACCTTAGCACATCATGTCCCATGAGGAGTGAAATCTTCTCAGTTCCTACATTAAATTTTGAAAGCTCTGTTTCATGGTAGGAAAGTTTTAATATATAGCTTTTACAGAATCATGTAGCAGATACAAAGTTTTCATTCTCTGGAGACAAATATAAAGCTTTTCAGCAAAAACACAGCTTAGTTCCTATTCCTCGCTCAGTAGAAAGTAGTATTTCATAAATGGGTAACTTTAAATGGTATAACCAGGCAATGAGTGCAATATATTAACCCTTATACTGAATACTTTTTTGAAATAATACATTTTTTTGAAACATATGAAAAATAAATAGTATTTTTGCATAATAATGTAACCTCAATGTAAAAAATTGTTGTCATCCATAGACTTGGATGCATTACAAACACAGGCAGAGTAGGGCAGGTAGAATATGGCACACACAGGGATAGTAGGGAAGGCAAAGTATGTCACAAACAGGCAGAGTATGGTACACACAGGCAGAGTATGTTACACACAGGGAGCATAGGGCAAGCAAAATATGGTATACACAGGCAAAGTAGGGCCAGGAGAGCTTTGCCAATGAGGAAAAATGCTGCTCCTGGTACCTTTAAGAGACGAATTTCCATTTTTTTAAACCGGAAATTCGGCTTTACTAGTGTGAGAGAGGGCAATTGTGCTCTCCACACTAGTGTTGCTGCCTCCAACCCGAACAGGTAAGTGGACGGCTCCTGCCTCAGAAACGGCACTGAGTAGGGCAAGCAGAATGTGCCACACTCAGGCAGATCTTAATCATGACTACTCTGAGATTAACAGTACATACTGTGCTATGTTCAGTGACACAATGCCAGTGCTGCTCCTACAGTTTGTTTGAGGTGTGAACAGGAGAACAAAGTGGGTCCTTTCAGTCTGAAGTGTGTAAAGTGCAGGTCCTTAAAGATGTAAACAATACAGGTGATTACAGGTATGAACGATAATGCAGGGCTTTTACAGCCTGAATCTGATGTGCAAACTATGTAGGCGGCACTTATGCTCAGATACCTTTTGTAGGTTACACAAAGGTAAGCAGTCACAGCAGTTGAATTGAGGGTTGGACAGCATTGCTGTATTGTACAAAAAGGGCATTCATTTAAAGGATAAAAACATGTTTGCATCTTGATAGGTATCCAGTAAGGCCGTATGCTGTGCAGTTTTGGCTCCACTCCTTAAAGGAGAAGGAAAGGCTAAAATGAAGTAAGCTTTATCAGAAAGGTCTATATAAATACACCAGTAAACCCTCAAAGTAATGCTGCTGTGAGTCCTCTGTCAAAAGAAACACAGCATTTCTTTCCTTCTATTGTGTACACATGGGCTTCTGTATCAGACTTCCTGTTGTCAGTATAAACCTCCAGGGCTAGGGATTGAGCATGCTCAATTTGCTCCTCCCTCTCCTCCTCCCTCCTCCCCTCCCTGCTGTAATCTGAGCCCAGAGCTATGAATGAGACAGGGAGAGACTCAGGCAGGAAGTGATGTCACACCAAGCCAATATGGCAGCTGCTATCCTAAACAAACAGAGAAAGCTTCTAGAGCTGTTTACTCAGGTATGGTAAAGCATTCTGCAGGATAAATATAGTCTTATAGCTTGCACTACTGCGGCTAATCTATTGAGAATAAACTGTCTGCAGCAAATTAATGAGCTGGAGTGCAGAGACATGCAGATTTGGACCGGGCCGGTGGGATACCGGGGAAAACCCCAGTGGGCCCCCAATCCTTGTGGGCTCCTCTGGTCCAGACTTAGGGCCAGTGTGCTCCTGGACCTCCCTTCCCCATCCCAATCGTTAACAGGACAGAGCAGGTAGTGCTGGTGTGGGGGGGTGGAGGTGGTTTTTCGGCTGGAGCGGGGGGAAGTGGAGGTGGCAGCATGGGGTTAGAGGGGCCCTGAATCAGCAGCCCCCATGGGCTCTGATCCCCCCCCCAGTCTGACACTGGAGACATGCAACAAAACTGGCAAAAGGGATAGAAGACTTAGGTGGTTATTTATCAATGTTTTTTTTATATATATATATATATATATATATATATATATATATATATATATATATATATATATATACTAAAGTCCCTAATGTGTGCCAAAACTTTGGATTCACAAGTATGAATAATAAAGTATGATGGTTCACTGATTTTGGAGTGTGGGTCCTTTTGAACTATACAGAAGCAAGCACCTGCAGATGAACTTTATGGACTTTGGCCTTTTTTCAAGACAAATTACTACTTGGAAGTGTACCAGACTACCAGACTAGTAGCTTTGGTCAGACATATGCACCAGGATGAATAGATGACTTTAAATGAGTAAAGTAAGTACTACAGGAGTCTGTTCAGTTTTATGAGTGAAAATATTCAGAGGCAGCAATGTGAACCACTTGCTCTGTTTATGAATTTGCATATATTCATTTTAATTAAAAACAAAGCCAGCTGACTTGCAAAACATCTATATCCTAAGAGACAAGTTGAGTGATGAGAAATAAAATACAGCAGAAGAAAATGTTGATAGAGCTAAAATGGCCAAACCCCAGGACTATCATTGGAAGATGAAAAAATGTAACAATGCCTTTGGAAGAGAGACATTATGCAGATATTTGGCATTCAAATGGGCATTTGACCATCAGAAAAGTACCTTATAGGTCTTTCTGTTAAGTTGAAATGCTTTTTTTAATGTATTGGATCCTGAACTAATTTTATCTACTGCATTTAATTAGTAAGGAACATTACATGTATAAACCTCTTGAGTGTGATCTTCTTGCTATTAGTCTGTGGTTTCTCTCAGCTGCTAAATTAAATGTTTATTGCACTTCATAACCCCAAGCTTCACCTGCAGCCTCACAGTAATGCACTTTTATATTTTCCTTCACTATCTGCTACAGTTTATATTTAAGATAATCTTAAAGTTTTTACTGTTATTTCTGTCGCTGCAAATGTTTTCAGTGTGAGCTAAAGCATAGATGTCATTAAAACCAACAAGTCATACCATACCGGCTTCAATACAAAGTTCACAGCTAATAAATCCCTTCTCAGTCAAGCTCACGAGTCTGCAAAGGCTAGACTTTAAAGGGGTTGTTCACCTTCCAAACACTTTTTTCAATTTAGTTGTTTTTAGATTGTTCCCTAGAAATAATGACTTTTTCCAATTACTTTCCATTATTTATTTTTTACGTTTTTTCCAAAATCTACGTTTAAAGTTGAATGTTCCTGTCTCTGGTGTTTGAGTCTGACAGCTCAGTAATTCAGGTGCAGATTCTGAACTGTTACAATTTTGCAACATTTAGTTGATACATTTCTCAGCAGCATCTCTGGAGTATTAGCAACAATTGTATCAAGTCTAACAGCTGCCTGTAATGAAACCCAGAGATTCTGCTCAGCAGGGACAAAGATTAGAAATGTATCAACTAAATGTATCAATTTAGAACAGTTTACAGGATCGGCGACCCCCCCTCCCAGAGCTGCTTCAGAAGGAGAGAAATGACACTTTATACTTCAATATTAGAAAAACCGTGACACATAGAAAATAGAAAGTCATTGGAAAAAGTCGTTATTTCTGGTGATCTATCTGATAACAACTAGTTGTTTGAAGGTGAACAACCCCTTTAAGGTAAAATGAAGTGCTATAATAGAATTTACACTAATTTAATTTTTCTATAAGTGTTTACAAAAGTGATCCTGCAAATGGAATTCCTGAATGCATTTATTTATCTAATTTGGGCTAATTTTATTTCACTACCAAGGTAATCTAAAACAAGAGTTTTAAAGAAACAAGAATCTCTTTAGTCCATTGTCTTACTATAATGAGAGGTTGTGGACTTCTTGCTATGATTTTTGATGGCCAAAAGCACTTGGTAATGTAGATACTGGAATTACTGTTTTTGCTTCTCTCTGTAAAGCATGCAATGTTTTCTTATGCATAACTGGGTAGTAGAGAATTATCTAAACTATTTTCTCTGATGTAGGCCTTAGGATATTTTTCTCTTTTCCAAATTTGTGAACCATTTACCTCAAAAAGGTTCCTGAAATAAAATGTGCATTTAATTTAATGGGAACCTTCACCCAAAAACTTTTACTTAATTTTTGTATAGTAACCTTATAATATTCACAAATTAAATATGTTCAATGGTTTTACATATGTAAATGTACAGTATAAAATTTAAATTAGTATTTTTCTGACTGTTTACATTCTGGGCACTCCTGAATCAAACCCTTTCAGCTGCAATTACATTTACTAATACAATCAAACCCTGATTTTAAGTACCCCTGTTTTACATTTTCCTGGGGTTGTTTTTGTTTGTTTTTACACTCTTCATGTTCTAATGCATTTCAATAGAAGCATTTCTCAAAATTTTAGTTATGTTTACATATCTCCCCCCCATTTTATATTTTCTCATATTTGACTTTTTTTAACAGTCACCTGGAAAACATAAATCTGGGTGTAACTTTAGAACCACTAAAAATGTATAAAGCTACACTGTCATAGTGCTCCTTAAGCTTAATCCAGTTCTGAAATCCCTTTTCAAAATAGCAAATAGATTTATTTATAATGTTAAAATTCAACATGAGGCAAACCATTTTCTTACTTTCCCAGGTTCCCTCAGCCTTGTGCTCTGATAAGCATAAGTCTTTCTTTATTGCTGCACTGCAAGTAGAGACAAGTCAGGAAGTCAGCCTGTTAACAGAACAATGGGTAGGTAACAGGATAATGCCTTTTTACCTCTCTTGAATAATTCATTTGCATGAACTGATAGAAACTCCACCTCACATTTTAAAAGTGAAATTGCAACAAACTGCACTCTTGAGAGCCATATAAATCATCCAGTAATTTTTTTTATTGTGTACTGAAATTGCATGAATTAAGTTACACAGATAAGGTATCATTTACAGGGAATGTGAATTTCACAGTGTTTATATCATAATTGCTAAAGCACAGGGGATGGGTTGACCCCATCTACCTGTCACAGTTTCTGAAACTGCAATTGTTGATGCACATGGAGACAGGTGTAGGACTGTACATCACGCAGGGTCATATAATATTATCAGTAGTGATGGGTAAATCTGACCCGTTTCCCCATAAATTCTCCAAAATGAAATGTAGTCTATGGGCATTAATTTTTTCACCCATTAGAGTCTATGGGAATAATTTTTGCAGTGAAACTCAGCAAAAAATTTTGCTCATCACTAATTATCAGGTGCAGTAAAGGTTTATTTTAGCTGCTAATGACAACCAGAGGATGAAATACCCTGTATCACATTGACCTTATAGTAACTGTCTAAGATCACTAGTACAGATGGATATTAAAATAGAGCAGGACACATCTGTACTAGCTGCATTAGGCAGTTTCAATTTATGATGGCATTGATAGTTTCAGGCACCCCCTATGCTATTAGCGTTAGACTCTCTGAATTAGTTTGTACAATAATGGCCACATATACTGTATAGACTTATAAATAATGGTACAAGAACTTCCATAAACAAGTGTGAGGCAGAAGGCAGCATCACCGTAAATACAGTACATTATATACAATGAGATTGGAGAATGCTTCCTAACACCCGTTAACCTTCCAAAAAAGCAGGTAACCAAATGGTTGGACTAGTCTAGCGACATTCTGATGTCAATATTATCAGAAATTGTCTGCATTACAGAAATGTCTCCTATTTGCATATAGTGGTAGGTAGATGTGTAATATATGATCTGGAGATAAGAACTAAATAGCTGCCTCAAAGGACTTGCATGATGCTGTGCTGGCTGTTTCACAAGTACAGAAACATAATGAAATGAGATGGCTTCCTACACACCATTATTAAGTAAATATATTATTTTGAAAATAAAATATGAAATGGTAGCATGAGTTTTTTTACAGGCTGTGTAATATAGGAGTACAACTACACCAGAAACCACAACATAATGCCTTTAATAAATGTATAAGGTAAAGAAGTACATTTTTTCATTATGCAAAAAAATCAATGTTCACAAAAATCAGTACTTTACATAAGTCCACATAAGGTGGGTAGGCAAGCAGCAAACAAGAATCGTACCTTATACATATAACTTTAGGAACAATAATTAGATTCTTACTATTTTATATCATTCAAGCCCTCATCTATAACTTTTCCTACTAAAAGATTTCCCTGGTAACAACGGGAAACTGCCATCGACTGCTGTGGAATGTTTTAAAAAACAATCATTTATTTATCCAAGATCTCCTTTAGGCTTTGACAACTAGCATTCTCTTACCCACAATGGAACAAGAAATATGCATCAGAATTCATTCTGTGGTTAAAAGTGAACACGGAACTGCCACTGTTAAGTAATATGTGTTATAAGGCCAAATTCCATAATGTTTAAAATTGTATGGCAACTGCAAGGATTTCATTGAAAATTTCTACCTGATTAACTTTTACCATGTGAAATCACTGTGGCATAATGTTAACATGGATCCAACAGAACAAATCTTTACTTATTCATCTCCAGCTTCTGCAGTATTATTATATTTCAGTAACTTTTTTTTACAAGAAAAACAAGATCCTTCAAAATACGAGGAGTGTGAGTGTCACTTGAGAAGAACCGGAAAATGTGTGCTACTACTTTCTTAGTGAAGCATATGGGTGCTTTTTTTAAATAAAAGTTGGATGTTGTAACGCCATGAAACGCCATTTTCAACCATCTGAATGAAAATATTGATTTAAAAGGCAATACTTTAAAAAAGTATTTAAAAATTTTAATATAGGTACTGATTTTTTTTATCCTGTTTGACTGATTAATTTAACCATTTGAAGATGTTAATTGCATTCCTGACATTTGAGTTTTATTTCGGAGGAAAACTGTGTTCGAATTTGATTTGAATTTACAGGTTGATCGAATATTAAACATTTGAGTTTTTTCATAATTAACCTCTAATTTGAGTTGTGAGTACATTCGAATTTATTAGAGTTCACATAACTTTGAAATTCGACCTTAGGTAAATCTGCCCCTATCTGTTGAGAAGCTATAGATTATTAAAATATTATATGTAATTTGCTTCAAAAAATGTATTGGGTTTTTGAAGGAAAACGTGCAGCAAACCATTGCAAAAACTCATATCTTTACAATTATTACCAATATTTTGTATAGCTTTTATCATTTAGTGCAGTATAATATATTTAACCCCCCCCATTAACTCAAATCTCTATGACAGAATCCTTTTCAGATCAATTGCTTTTTACCTACCACAAAAGAATTAATAAACCACCCCAAAAATACTTATACAGGTATGAATCTATTATCAAGAATGTTTGGGACCATCGGATCTGGAACGATCTTAAGAGGCGGCACCCAGATTTAATGGATGAGCTAAGGGCAGAAGTAAAAGGTAGAATTATTTAAACAGAATAAATAGATTTCTCTTCTACATTACAAAAGTCACTTGTTTCATATTTGTTTTTCTATTTTTGAGCAACAGTGTGTTTATGTGTATACTTTAACATCAGAAACAGTTGACTGTCATATAACTGCAGTGAACAAGTAAATCAAATGGAGATTATCTGATGCAAAAAACTCTCTTAATGGTGTTGCCCATCCCATACCTGCCATCCTTATAAATGATGATGATGGTTTTCCTGTAGATGACGAGGCGCCGGCAACTGACCAGGCAGCACCAGCGGCAGCGCCACCACCTGACCAGGCAGAACAAGCTGTAGAAGATCTCCAGCTAGCAGAGCCAGAACCTCATCAGCAGCTTCTGATGTGGGCACTCAGACTGGAAATGCCTTTTTCGACCAACTGAGCTGCTCACCACACTGGTCCACCAGGTGAATGCCATGAGGCAAGAGCTTCAGAAGGTCAGAGACATTGTCTCCAGAGGGACAATGCTCCTCCTCCTCCTCCACTATTATAAATGTATCTGCTGAAAACAGATCATTTAAGATTTAGCACTGTTGTGCTATTTTTCTATTGAAAAAAATTCTTCAGACGTCTATATTTTGGAGTTGTTTGGATTCAATAACACAACTATGACTATTCTCGAACTGAGTCATTAACATTACATTACATCGTATTTTAGATTCATTACAATTACATGCAAATATAAGGCTCATTCACATAAATATAGGGTTCATTCATTTTTATCTGGGATACAAAGCACCCAGATACAATCTGATTTATTAGTTGTAACTGTGTTAGTAATCTACTAGTAGTTATATATAAAGTACAGATGGTACTTTTTGGTTAAACAGCAATATAGAGGAGTAGTAGATACCATTACCAGTCTACCAGAGGTATGTCAAAAATCACAGACATGTTAAACTGGTAAAATGGGAGCAATTTTTTTATATTGAAAAAACACTTGTAGCCTGGCATGTGGCATGTGATGTGGTCGTGAGAGCAAAAGAATCACCAGACACTCAACAGCAGGTGATGCGGGGCAGACCCCTGCGTGTTTATTCAAGTCTTCTGGGGCGGACTCCTTCATCCGACCTCTCTTCCGGACACCAAGCTAAGTAATTGGAAAGGCTGGGGAATCGGGAACCTTTGTTGTAAGCTACATGTGATGTGGTCTTCCCATTGATTTCATTGCGATGCAAATCCAGTAAAACATGACAGTTGGCACATTCACTAAACACAAAGGGGCACATTTACTTATTTCAAGTGAAGGAATAGAATAAAAAAAAGTTCAAATTTCGAATGATTTTTTTGGTTACTTCGACCTTCGACTTCGAATCGAATGATTCAAACTAAAAATCGTTTGACTATTTGACCATTCGAGAATTGAAGTACTGTCTCTTTAAAAAAAACTTCGACCCCCTACTAAAAACCTACCAAACCTCAATGTTAGCCTATGGGGAAGGTCCCCATAGGCTTTGTAAGCTTTTTTTGGTCCAAGAAAAAATGGTTTGATCGATGGATTAAAATTCTTCGAATCGAACGAATTGCGGTAAATCCTTCGACTTCGATATTCAAAGTCGAAGGATTTAACTTCGGCAGTCGAATATCGAGGGTTAATTAACCCTCGATATTCAACCCTATGTATATCTGCCCCAAAGCGTTGAAAGTAAGCAAAAAGCTTGAAATTAAGAGAAAATGTTGTATTGGTAACCCCAAACCCAAAAAAATGTACCATAAACAAAACACCAATACACTTTAATTTCATTTAAATGCATTATGCAACAAAAAATTTTTTGGAGTTTCGCAAATTTTTCAGCAAAGCAAAACGCTAGAGATTCACCCATCACTACACTTTGTGCCTTTCTGCAGAGCACGGGCAGCAAAGCAGCAATCCCCTTCTCTCCCTCCCTGTTATAGTAATAAATAAGGTTAAACATTGGATGTTAAATTTTTATGTTCCAGGAAACATTCACATTGTCACAGCTAGGTGGTTAATTGATTCTTGCCTGTTATTTGGTTCTTATATCAGTGAGACATGCGCATGCAGTGGTCAGCATTGAGTGTGGGAAAACAAGTATAAAGGCAGATGTTATGTTTATTATTACAATACAATTGTTAATAGATTTGACAAGGATCTGGTTAATAGGTGAGAAAAATAAATACAAGCTGTGGCCAACCTTCACCCACACTCCTGTCTCAGTGCCATTATTGACAACATTGCTTTGGTGACAATTGACTTAGTATCGGTGGGTTTCTAGACTAGGGAGCCAGTGCAGTTAGTTTTATTCATCTCTGCAGCCTGAAGCAGTCATCACTGTATTTTAGCAAAAGTAACCATTTTGGACTAGATTCAATTTTGCCGTGTTTCATTCACTCGTGAAAAATCAAAAAACTGTAAGGTAAAAAGGAAATGATATGAGGAGCAAAACATTAATTTATAATATCACAATCATTGCACATGTTTAAATAATTTACAGGTAAGGAATCCATTTTTATTTAGGGGTTATTCCTAATCTGGAAAATCTGCCCTTAAATCTATTGTGGAACATTTAAAAATTTCAAAAATATATGTATAATTTTTTTGCATAAACATGGACTTATACTGGGTTATTAAACATCGTGTGTAGTGTATTGGTTTAATAGTGCAGACGAAAGTTCTGTCAAAATGGAGAGGGAGATTCATTTATATTCCTTATAAACACTTAAATACAGTACTTTTGCCATATACAAAAAGGGGGTTGTGGGAGCACTCAAAAGGATAAGGTAAAGTATAGTGATGGGCGAATTTGCGGCGTTTCGTTTCGCCGAAAAATTCGCGAAATTCGCGAAACGGCGAAAAATTCGCGAAACGGCGCCGGCGTCTCGTTTTTGACGCCGGCGCCCGTTTTTGCCGCTGGCGTCCGTTTTTCCGACACCGGCGCCCGTTTTTGGCGCCGGCGACTTTTTTCGAAAAAAAATTTTTTTCACGCCGGCGAATTTTTACCGCGAATTTTCGCGGGCGTTTCGCGAATTTATTCGCTCGGCGCGAATCGCGCAAATTCGCCGCGAATTCGCGCATGGCGAATAAATTCGCCCATCACTAGTAAAGTATATTTAAGTATAATGAAAGTGCTACTTTTCAATGCACATTCCCTGGTCCCCCTGTTTTATAAATAATTCAGTATAAATGCAAGTGCATGTGTTTACAAAACAGGGGTTTTTAGTTACAAAGTTATGATCATAAAGTTGATAAGTCACCATACCACGTCAAGGTAAACCCCATACGGTGGTCCCTAACTTGGTTAGTAAACATTGCGTGCAGGGTATTGGTTTAATACTGCAGACGAAAGTTCTGTCAAAAATGGAGAGGTAGATTTTGGAGATTCATTTATATTCCTTATTCAATTGTATGGAGTTTTATTTTAATGTTCATAATAGAAAAAACACTTAAATACAGTACTTTTGCCAACCTAATTATCAGAGTTTATATTATCAACTATTTAAAAAGGCAAAACTTGGTTTATAATGTTTTACAGTATCCATTACACAAATTGCAAAGACTTCTACTTAATGTGCAATACAAGTGACAGTGGATTATTACATTAAATAAAGTAGGAAACTAATTGGAACATGAATACCAAGCTCTTAATATTACTATTTTCACAAGTGTAAGACTGCTATATACAGTATTTTTACAATGTACACTTGAGTATTTAAAACGAGTGACTTTAATAGTGATTATATTTTAGGTTGATTTATTTTTTTTCTTTCATTAAATAATTTGAGACTGAAATCTGAATAATTTCTACATTAATTCCTTAATATAAATGTACAGTACAAAATAATACTATTAACAATAACAACAATAATTATAATATTAATTGTTTTATTTTGGTAGCCTTGTGTTTTGTTCTTTCATGCAATATGAGCGCATGCTTTAAAAACACAAATATATTTAAACTTTTAAACTATCCAACATTAAAGAATAAGTAAACCTTTAAAATAAGTGAATGTAAAATTGATGAGGGTGCTATTCTAAGAACTTCTGCAATGCTCATTCATTATTTTCTTTTTTCATTCAAAGATATCAAGGGAGACATGTACTGTTAATATTAATTAATTTTGTTACAACAGCGCCACCTGCTGATCTGACCACCAAGTAGAGCAGACCAGAATGGTTGGAATATTCAATAAATCATGCTTATATGGATCAAGTCTGGCCAAGACATGGATCCACCTAACAAATGCATTGCTGCAAAGAAACACAGCAAACCAGCAAAAGGATTGTGGTCTTAACTATCAACATCTGTTTCCCCAAGTGTAGCACCTGGACTGAGAGTATTTATGTTTTTCCACTGTTAAAGATATAAGCCAAGTGTACATCTAAGACCTCAAACATTAAAGCATTTGCTTTACTACAACTTTTATAATTGCCATGGGCAATCTTCAGGTGACCCCACCTGCTGAGGGCTGCAGTATTACAACATTTGTAAAGTTACAGGTCACCCATCACTGAGCTTACACCATTTATCCTACTGAAGATATAATGTTTGTGTTGTATAGTGACAGATGCTTTAAAAGAGTATATGTTGAACAATCCTCTCAGTTTACAGCCAGTTGGGATCTCTGAAAATTGCTTGGCCAAAACCCTTTCTTCTGCATCTGCAATAACTTCACTCCCTCCAGTGAAATTATGAGTAGTTTAGTGGTCTATAAATATCATATTAACATTTGGCTTTTTTCAACGACTATGTGATGACCCCAATTCATATATGGCACTTTATAGGGACTGTGTTTTATGGATATTATCTGCTACTCCCACTGGGGTGTTTCATATGAATACATTTCACTGTGCTCTAGATATTTTTCAGGGAATGCATACAACACATCATTTATTTAAATAATTGACAGGAACGCCATTCTGCATAGTAAGACTAGCTAATGGGATAATATAAATCTTAGGCAATCACAGTATTATTGTAACTTTTGTGTCTGGATAATACATATATGTAATTAACCTTATTTTAAGTTATCATTTAATTTTTACTCTATTGAAGGTTGCTTCACAAATAAGCATTTGTTATTTTCATGTAGAGGCAGGAATCTTTTTATTAATTATGCAAGTAATGATTAGCTTTGAAATAACCCACATTTTAAATTACATCTTGTTTAATGATTAGACTAATGATTCTTTATCAATACAAAGTACTTACAAAATATATATGGCACAAATGTTACTTGTCTGAAGAACGCAATAAATGTTCTTGCAGGGAAGTTCATCTTAAACCTTCATTATCGCATTGCTAGTCAATATAGTTTTCATTTTTGGAATATATTTCATAGTAAGAGATATAAGCAAACCTGATTATGGCAGAAATTCATCATGATCCATTTGGCTAGTCATACCCCAAATCGTCCGCTCACACCATTGCTAAACAACACTTTAAGCTTCTTGCAGGTTCCCTACTAAGAATGCCAAGTGTAACAACTGCTTAGACAAAGACCCTGAATGCAGCTGGAACAACCAACTCTTTTGTGAACAGAAGAGTTCCTGCAGGTACCATTTTTCACCAAAGGGGATTGTATATAGTGAATTATATAGAGACAGAGATCACACAGCAGGCAAGGTGGGTGGCAAGAATTGCAGTCAGGAACAAAGTGTTAGAAACTAGGCAAACAGACAATATGATTTGAGGAGGATCTAAGAACAGAAGCCATCTTTGGCACTGAAAGCTGGGAAAAGGGTCTTTTAAAGCACTAATTGGCGCCAAATTATTGAATTTTGGTGCAAAAAATTACATGGCATGAAGTCTGATATCACGCTGCACGCTGCCACATGGGGACAGAGTATGCGTGCTTGCCACGCATGTGCAAAGACAACTGGGGATGGGCACAAAAACAGATAAGGGAGCTCACCTGTCTACCAGAGCATCTTACACCTGGTAGTACTGTAGGACTGTGAGCACAAAATCAATGTAAGTAGCTTAGACACCAACCCATGTGATGAAGCCAAATATGGTGGCATCCAGTCTTGCAGAACTGCATTTGCTGAAAAGGTATGGAGTAGTGGGGCTGGGAGGCTTATTGTCTACCTGTCATTGCCTGTGAGTGCCATAGGCTGTGCTTTGGTCAAAGAAGTCTTTTTACTACCATGTTTTCTGCAAGATCCATTGAGTGGGAAAAATAATGGCCTTAAAATAATCTTGCACTACATGTAGTTGGCACTTGCTGGTCATGTTAATAACATTGAAAAACATTGGTTTATAACAGTCCTTCTAAACTGACTTGATGTACACAGGTTTAACTGAATGACTGCAGCTAGAGGGAAGAGGTAGAATCAATAATGAAACAGCATTTAGCACTCAAGACCACCTTCCTCTATCTGAATCCCATAGGAAATCAAACTACTATTATCCAGGCTTGTTTAGCAACAGAAGACTATAACAGGCAGAAAACAGACCCAGATCGATATTTACAGAATGAATCAATATACATCACCTACATTTTTTACTTAAATTTTACAGTCATACTTTGCTTCAGTTATAGCAGCCAAGCTGTGTAAAAAAGTTACAGTATATCTTCAGTAATTTTATATTTAGCACAACATGTTCCATAATGTTTTATGACGTCTATAAAATTTTATGGTTTCTAAGCAATTGTAGAAATGAAAAGATCTATAATGATGACCTAGTAAAATGAACAAGAGAAAAATCCCACAAGCAGGAAAAAAATTTGTTTTTGTATATGGTTTCATGGAATCCTTTAAAAAGAATACACTTTGGATACAATTTTCCATGGGCAGTTTAGTTATGCTATAAAGAATTGTATGAAATAAACTCATTCCAACTGAGGATAACAAGTCCAATAATGCAAATGTAGAAAAACACAGAAAAGGTAAAAAACAAAAAAGTCAAAATAATGTATATATCTGTACATTATCACATATAAAGAGTACTACTGTAAATTTCTATGGTGTTCTGTGACAATAAGATGCAATATGTTACATATATTGCTAATTGCCATTAAAATGAGATAGGTTCAACTTATTCATGGCAATAAAATTGTATTTTTAAAAACCATTTAATTAAATTAATCCAATGTATATAATAAGCTCTATTTTTGTACTTATGGAAATAGTAGTTTTTTACAATAGCTACTGTTGGTGCAAATGACAGTATGCATGAAAAACTGGAGTGTTAATGGAAGTATTTGCAGTGACAGATACTTGAAGTATTGGAAAGTTGAATGAGAGAGGCAGCATTAGGAGATACATGTAACTTTTTGCTGTTTCTCTGTATTCCCAATAGGATACAGTAAAGAAAATGAACACCAGGATAAAAAGCACTATAGGATGCAGGACAAGATATATACAATATAATAATATATAATAATACAGTATATAAATTCTTTATTTCAGTCATTAACTGAAAGGACCACATTCCATTCAAAGAGAAAAAATTAAGAAATTCTTCTTCTGGTGATGATTTTGCATATAACAAATGCTTAGCTCTGCTTGGCAGATAAAAAATTTGCCACATGAATTACCAACCTACAAAACTTGCCATCCAAAAGTCTCTCTCATAGGGGCAGATTCATTAACCTCTGAAAAATCGCCAGCGACGGCTTCATTCACAGCGCAACACTACGCCAGGCCTAGATTTGCCAAGACAACTCTAATTCACTAAAATCCGAAGTTTCGTCCAGGGCGCCGAACGCTGGCAAAGTTGTGCTAGCGATACTGTGCTAAGCGAAGCAAATTTGCGCTAGCGTTGCCTAATTTGCATACGGTGGGAAGGTAAAGTTGAATGGACGTATATGTTGCAGCAAATACATTACATTACACAAGCCTGGAAAACCTTAATAAAATAAAATAAAGTTATTATAATGCCCAACACATGAGCCCAGTGTATAGTTTATGTGCCATATGTTAGGAAATGTAGGGGGGAAGCTGGTTACCCCAAAAAAATGTTACTCTCTTTTGCAGCCTATCAACCTGAAAAAAGGAAAAGACGCTAGCATTTTTTGGAACAATTTTTTTAGGAAGTCCTATCTACTGTATTGCACTTCGCCTGGTCTGAGGTGGCAAAGGCAAGTCTGGCGCAAGAGGTCACATTCAGTAAAATTCGCATCTTAGTGAATTTGCGTAGTTACGTCCATTCACCAGAGCACAAATTGGCCAGGCGTTAGGGAGCAAAGTACCGCTAGAGTCTATTTCCTTCGCTAGTGAAGTTACGCCGGCTACCGTTAGTTAATAGCGAAGTTCCAAAATTATGTCACGCTGGTGAATTTTCGCCAGCAGTAGTCACTTCACACTTCAGTAAATTTGCCCCATAGAGATGCAATGAGCAAATCTTCCACTAGGCTTTAATGTTATGGTACAATACAAGTACTTTACAGTATGTACATTATATCAAGATTGCAAACGTCCTTGAAGAATGCTTATCAAACATTTACAGGTAACAGGTAAATGCAAACACAAAATATATTTGTGAAGAAATACAGTACACTGTATATATACAGGTATGGGATCAATAATCCGGAAACCCATTATCCAGAAAGCTCCAAATTACAGAAAGGCTGCCTCCCATAGACTCCATTTTATCCAAATTATACAAATTTTTGAAAATGATTTTCTTTTTTCTCTGTAAAAATAAAACAGTACCTTGTACTTGATCCCAACTAAGATATAATTAATCCTTATTGGAGGAAAAACCAGCCTATTGGGTTTATTTAATGTTCCATGATTTTCTAGTAGACTTAAGATATGAAGATCCAACGTATGGAAAGATACAGTATCCGGAAAAACCCCATACAAATATGCTTAATACACATGCACCGAATCCACTTTTTTGGATTTGCCCGAACCCCAGAATCCTTTGTGAATGATTCGGCCGAATACTGAACCGAATCCGAACCCTAATTTGCATATGGAAATCAGCGAGGGGGAGGGAAAAATAGTGCCGCGCACTAAGTGCGCTGCTAAAAAATGTTTGCTTCCATGTTTTGTGACGAAAAGTCACATTATTTTAAGGATTTGGATTCAGTTCGGCCAGGCTCAAGTATACGGCTGAATCTGAATCCTGCTGAAAATGGCCGAATCCTGGCCGAATACAGAACCGAATCCTACATTCAGTGCACCCCTATGAAAAAAGAATGACATCACAATTGGTGCTCTGGCGTTATAAGACTATGACTCGTTCCTCGGGAACATACAAATACAGGCATGGGATTCATTATCCGGAACCCGTTATCCATAAAGCTCAGGAAGTTTATTTTCTTTTCTTAAAGTATGAAAATCCAAATTATGAAAATATCCCTTATCCTGAAAACCCCAGGTCCTGAGTATTCTGGATAACAGGTCCCATACTTGTACATATTGTTAATATGGGTACAAACTTATGTAAGTACAGTTTCCAGTGTTAACCAAGCAGTTGACTGAGGTGGTTATTCATCAAAATACAAATGTATCTGATTTTTAAAAATAAAAAAGTCAGACCAAACTAGAATCTGTTATAAGACCTTATTTATTATTTAAAAAAGCAGGATTTAATCGGATTGGGGGAAAACTCAATAAAAACTAGCGAAAACCCAAATCTTAAATTTTTTTCAGATTTTTTTCTCAAACTACTTGATTTTTTTCAGTTTTTTTTTCCAACTAAGAATTTAGATTCTCTAGTTAAAAAAAACACTCTCAAACTAGTGCCTCACATTGCATACTGAAAGCTGCCACCATTTTATTCATATCACTGGCAACCTTATAATTAAGAAAGCCAGTCACAAATCAGAAAGCTGTTGAAATGGACATTTCTTTATCTCCTATTTTGTAAATTATACTTTTGCTTCTTAATGTAATTAATTATATCAGAAGCATTAGAAGTATGGATTGCATTTGCATATATGGCTCAATGTTTAAAGGACAACCCTGTCTAAGCAATTGAAACAAATATTCTAACATTCTAACACACTAAAAGAAACAAAATTGGTTAATAAATAAAAACAGTAAGCATCAAATGGGTCAGATGGATGTCTCCAAAATTTGACTAGACACAAACACAATATGGGGATTAAAAGCCCATAGCAAAAGCACCAAACCGAAATCTGTATGCATGGCTAGGATAAAAATACATTCAACAGTAAAGTTTACCCCAGGAAACCATATAGTTTTGGAAAACCGGTAGATATATATATATTTCTACCCTAAACTACTAATCAACAAAGCTTTTTAAAATTCTAACCTTATGCTCCACTTTAGAAATACATAACGAAAATTAGGGGTTTATTTATTTATTAAACTCTAATTTTTTTCTGATCAGACTTTTAAAGAGCAATAACACCATTTTTTGGTAGAAAAAAACAAACAAATTTTACAAGATTTATTAAACCCAGATGGAGTGAAAAGTCCAAATAAAAAAGTACTCCAACTCAGACCTGCTAAGTTCATGTAGAAGTTAATGGCAGATGTCCCGCTAACATTTTGAAGATATCCTGATCTGTGCTGGGTTTTGTTCACTAAGCAGAAGATTTTGTATTTTCGAGTGTCCAATCTGAAAAAGTCACAGGTTTCAGGCATGAAACCAAACCAAAGCAACCAAATTCAGCCAAGGAGCCTGTAATTTCTTTTCATGCAAGTTCTTGTTTACAAATCCTCAAGTTACAACACAAGAAGTTTTCTTTAATACCCCTCTGTTTGGTTTGGACATTTTCAGTACTGGCTCCAAAATTTTTCTTAGACAAATATATTTCATACAGGTTTAAACCTTCACACCTTTCTACCAGTGACTGCATTCAAAAGAGCGTGGAGGTGTGTTACATGTCCACGTTTCATGGTAACTATATCAAAATTGATTTGCATATCATTTTTAGTACCTTTTAAGAAGTTACTTTTGATTCCTCCTCCTTTGGTGTAGAGGGGAATGATCTAAAGTGGTGTTTCACTTGATGTTACTTAATTTGGAACTAATGAGGTATACACATTCAGATGGATTCTGTCTTCAGTACATCTGATATTATAACTAAAGAGATCTAGTCATTTAATCTTCACAACTAATTAAAACGAGTTGTATCTTATGAGGCTATGGAAAGGTTTTCCAGATTTAAAAAGCAACTATGCTGTATTAAACATTACAGAATGTACCTGTTTCTTATATTTATAATGACTCAGCACCACAGTGATTCTCTGGCACATCAGTAATAGGTAACAGCCATCAATAGATATTTAATGAAGCAAAACAGAGCCTGTGATTAACTGTGGAGTATTAGAACCATTGTGAAGTCTTGCTAATATGCATTTTCTTCATCAGACTTTCCTCATAATAAGTGAACTACATTTGAGGAAATAATAAGTGTCAAAATAATTTATTCATATTTTACGTTGGTGGCTTGGCACATGTGATGGTGTTAGAAATGTTCTGAACACAGAAAAAAAGCAAAAGACAAATATACTGATATACAGTAATAGTGGCAATAAACTGGATATATTTACATAGAACTAGAGCCAGGCCAAATACAACTCCCTCGCCTGCTATAATTTATTTATAAGTTAGGCCAAGTAATATAAAAATAGTTTGTATAGTTGTGTTCCAATCTTACTGAAACGTTAGTACAGGTATCTTGCATCTGATATATAATCTAAGCCTACTAAAAAAATATTTACACAATATGGATTTATGAAGCTTAGCATCAAGTACAACATTTTGTTTAATTTTTACAAGGAACAGGGACAATATGAAATAATAGTGAATTGTTTGCTTTAAATAAACTGTATAGGAGCTGGCCAATAATTGTTGGTTTTCTGGATAGGAGGTCACAAACTGCATTACTTTTACTTTTATCTATTCCGAATACAAACATAATCGCTAATCACCATTTGATAAATGTACCTAGTGAAATATACTGTGATATGTAAATGATCTCAGTACAAAATCTCAGGTGTATTCAGCGGTACCTGGTTCATGCATATAGTTACATAGTTACATAGTTAGTTAGTTACATAGTTAAATTGGGTTGAAAAAAGACAAAGTCCATCAAGTTCAACCCCTCCAAATGAAAACCCAGCATCCATACACACACCCCTCCCTACTTTTAATTAAAATTCTATATACCCATACCTATATTAACTATAGAGTTTAGTATCACAATAGCCTTTAATATTATGTCTGTCCAAAAAATCATCCAAGCCATTCTTAAAGGCATTAACTGAATCAGCCATCACAACATCACCCGGCAGTGCATTCCACAACCTCACTGTCCTGACTGTGAAGAACCCTCTACGTTGCTTCAAATGAAAGTTCTTTTCTTCTAGTCTAAAGGGGTGGCCTCTGGTACGGTGATCCACTTTATGGGTAAAAAGGTCCCCTGCCATTTGTCTATAATGTCCTCTAATGTACTTGTAAAGTGTAATCATGTCCCCTCGCAAGCGCCTTTTTTCCAGAGAAAACAACCCCAACCTTGACAGTCTACCCTCATAATTTAAGTCTTCCGTCCCTCTAACCAATTTAGTTGCACGTCTCTGCACTCTCTCCAGCTCATTTATATCCCTCTTAAGGACTGGAGTCCAAAACTGAACTGCATACTCCAGATGAGGCCTTACCAGGGACCTATAAAGAGGCATAATTATGTTTTCATCCCTTGAGTTAATGCCCTTTTTTATGCAAGACAGAACTTTATTTGCTTTAGTAGCCACAGAATGACACTGCCCAGAATTAGACAACGTGTTATCTACAAAGACCCCTAGATCCTTTTCATTTAAGGAAACTCCCAACACATTGCCATTTAGTGTATAACTTGCATTTATATTATTTTTGCCAAAGTGCATAACCTTGCATTTATCAACATTGAACCTCATTTTCCAGTTTGCTGCCCAGTTTTCCAGTTTAGACAGATCACTTTGCAAAGTGGCAGCATCCTGCATGGAACCTATAGTTCTGCACAATTTAGTATCATCTGCAAAAATAGAAACAGTACTTTCAATGCCCACCTCCAGGTCATTAATAAACAAGTTGAAAAGCAAGGGACCTAGTACAGAGCCCTGTGGTACTCCACTAACAACACTGGTCCAATTAGAAAATGTTCCATTTACCACCACTCTTTGTAGTCTATCTTTTAGCCAGTTCGCTATCCAGGTACAAATACTATGTTCCAGGCCAACATTCCTTAATTTAACCAGTAACCTTTTGTGTGGCACTGTATCAAATGCTTTAGCAAAGTCTAAGTAAATCACATCCACTGCCATCCCAGAATCGAGGTCTCTACTTACATTCTCGTAAAAAGAAATTAAGTTAGTCTGGCAAGATCTATTACGCATAAAACCATGCTGGCACAAACTCATAGTATTATGATTTGCTATGAAGTCCAGTATCTTATCCTTTATTAACCCTTCGAAAAGCTTTCCTAATACTGACGTCAGACTAACTGGCCTATAGTTTTGAGGCTGAGAACGGGATCCTTTTTTGAATAGAGGCACCACATTAGCAATTCGCCAGTCTCTTGGCACAATACCAGATCTCAATGAATCCTGAAAAATTAAGTAAAGAGGTTTGGCAATCACAGAGCTAAGCTCGCTAATTACCCTGGGATGAATACCATCTGGCCCTGGACCTTTGTTAATCTTAACCTGTTCAAGTCTCTTTTGAATTTCTTCTTGTGTGAACCATGCATCATTAGTTGTATTACTAGAATTGGGAGTGTTAAGAAGGAAACCTTCACTTACTGGTTCTTCATTTGTGTAAACAGATGAAAAATACGAGTTCAGAATCTGCGCTTTTATTTTGTTTTCATCAACCAGCTGATCCCCCTCTGATAGTAAGGGTCCCACCCCTTCCTGCTTCATTTTTTTACTATTGACATATTTAAAAAATAATTTGGGATTTTTTTTACTGCTTGCTGCAATATCCTTTTCTATAGCAATTTTAGCTTGCCTTATAGCTTCTTTGCATGATTTATTGGCCTCCTTGTACCTTATAAATGTTTCGGCTGTACCAGCTAACTTGAAAGCCTTAAAAGCACGTCTTTTCTTACCCACCTCAACACCAACGCTTCTATTGAACCAAAAAGGTTTTGCTTTGCAACGACGTTCCTTGCTTACAAGTGGAATATACTGACAAGTATATTTATTAAGCAGCATTTTAAAGACTTCCCATTTTTGTTCTGTGTTTAACCCTGTGAAAAGCATTTCCCACTTAATATGTTGCAGAGATGCCCTTATACTGTCAAAGTTTGCACGTCTGAAATTTAGTGTTTTAGTTACTCCCTTATAGAATTGCTTCTGCAACAGAATCTCAAAGGAGACCATGTTATGATCACTATTCCCTAAATGCTCACCCACACAAATGTTAGAGATGAGTTCAGTATTGTTAGTTATTACAAGGTCCAAAAGAGAGTTATTCCTAGTAGGTTCTTGAACGAGCTGGAATAAAAAGTTGTCATTCAGCATATTTACAAACCTACTAGCTTTTTCTGTCTTAGCAACCCCATTACCCCAGTCAATGTCTGGATAATTGAAGTCACCCATAGCAACAACTTGACCCAGCTGTGAAGCCGCTTATGAAATATTACAGGAAAGTGTGGTCATATAAGGGAAGGTGTATTTTTAAAACATTATTAAATGTCATCGTTGTCTTGCCATCCCTACAACCATTATCTTCTTTAAACTTTTGTATATAATTGACAGGTCACTTATAAAAACTGCAGGCCTAATATATGAAGGCTTAGTCAATTAGCAAAAAGAAGTCAAAGCCATTCTGATGAACTGACACAGGTAATGAATTTGTGGCAGTCCATTAAAACTTTCCTTACTGTCAGAAAAATGTTCCTGACATAAATCTTTTGTTATATGGGGAAAATACATTATTGCTTAGAATCCTTTAGGATTCTTCAGTTCGTTATATCAAAAACCAGCCCCTATATCTTTTTTGATATTTTAATAAAAAGCCAACAAGTATGTGTTCGTAATTATCTGTAATAAGACACTGAGATTAATTTTCATGGGTCAGTTTTGTCACTAACACCCACATACAATTTTTTTTTTACATGTGAAAAAAAACAACACGTGAATATACTTGAGAATATTCTTTGGAACCTTGAATATTCAGGATTTATTAAAGAACAAAACTACAAAAAGTCACCGGAGAAAACTTGGCAAGTAGGAATTGTCTTTAAAGGAGTAAAAACTAAATAAGTTTTATCAAAAATGTCTATATAAATATACCAATAATACTGCTTTCAGTCCTCTGTCTAAATAAACAATGCATTTCTCTCCTTCTATTGTGTACACATGTGCTATTTTTTTATCAGACTTCTTTCTTTTAGGATTCTTTCATGATTTTTATGGTGTAGTTTTTATACTAAATTACACAGTTTACACTGCAAATAATTCACTCTACCATATAAAATGTCATTCCTGAACCAGCAAGTATATTTTTTTTAATTTATAATATTGGTGTGTAGGTAGCCATATCAGGTCATTTTGTCTGGTCATGTACTTTCAGATAGAGCCAGCACTTTAGGATGAAACTGCTTTCTGGCAGGCTGTTGTTTCTCCAACTCAATGTAACTGAATGTGTCTCAGTGGGACTTGGCTTTTTACTATTGAGTGCTGTTCTCAGATCTACCAGGCAGCTGTTATCTTGCGAAAGGGAAGAGACACACGCTCAGATTCAGGGAGATTAGTCGCCCAGCGACAAATCTCCTCTTCTTCGGGGGCAACTAATCTCACCGAACTGCCTTCCCACCGGCTAGAATGTAAATTGCCGGCAGGATGGTACTCAGAGCAATTTGTTTTCCAAAGTCACCTGAAGTTTCTTCGCTAGACAACTTTGCGTGACTTTGGAAAACTAAGTGCTATGAGTGCCATCCTTGCTGGGCAAATAATCTCGCCGAATCGGGAGCTGTTATCTGGTTACCTTCCCATTGTTCTTTTGTTAGGCTGGTGGGGGGGGGGAATGGAAGGGGGGTGACATTTAGATATACATAGGTTATAAAACTGTCACTCGCCGCACCTGCACAATAGGCAACCAACTTGCCCCTAGTTTGGTTCAATCACCTACCATCAACACCAGCTGGCTTGACACTAAGGGAATGTATAAATGTGGTGCATCCAGATGCTTAACCTGCGCACAAGTTACTAAAACTAAATCATTTAAGTCCAGTGTGACCGGACGTGAATACTTGATTAAGTGGTATATAAATTATAATACCTCATTCGTAGTCTATCTTCTAGAATGTAAGGTCTGTAACATCCAATATGTAGGCCAAACCTCACGCCCGCTGAAGAATCGTATCAGGGAGCACATTTTGGATATAAAAAAGAAACATCAAGATTCCCAAGTAGCAAAACATTTTCATGACTGTAATGGAGGGGATTTCACCAAACTTTCTGTTGTGGGTACAGACAAAGTGTATAAAGGAAAACGGGGGGGAGATATCTTACCAAAACTACTTAGTTTAGAAACTAAATGGATTTTCTTTCTACAGAGTAGGAAGCCCACTGGGTTGAACAGTGATTTTGATGTGACGTGTTTTTTCTAAGAAATTAGTGATTTTCTTCGAACAAATGTTCTTGGAAAATACTCACCCCCCGAAAAAATAAATAAATATTTATTTTTGCAATAAAAATATCTGTCTCTGCAGTAAACATATACATATATATCTTATTTAAACTAATATCTGTTGATAATTCTAATATCTGGTGTAAAAAACATATTTTCTTATTTTGCATTGTCTTATAGAGGTCTGTTGACTACTGCATACCATGATTATGACCTTTATACAGAGTTTTGTTAAACTGCTAAATTCAGAGTCAGCTGCGAAAACGTGCTAACTGCCATGTATAAATGTAAGTTTATGGAATACATGTTAAATTTGCTACAATCAAACCTATGTGTACAGTATATCTCAAAGTGTTTCTTTGAAAAAATGTCCCTTTGATATATATTCTTGTTGTGCAATTGGAGAAAACTTGGGTTATTTAAATTTTACTTTTATTTTCTTAATGATTTATATTTTAAAGATTCATTAATAGTTGCTGTATTCAGTCCTTTTCTTTTTCTACCTTTTTTCTTTATTATATATTTTTTTCTTATTATTTATTAATATTATTGTATATACAGTAAGGATGTTTTTTGAGGAGCACGTATAGAACATATTATGTTATTATTCTTCTCTTTTTTCTTGTCTTTATTTTTCTTCATTTTTCCTTTTTTCTTTTAGCACATTGTATTGCACAGATTTGTAGGTAACACTTAGGGGACGATTCATGAAGCTCGAGTGAAGGATTCGAATTAAAAAAACTTCGAATTTCGAAGTGTTTTTTGGGCTACTTCGACCTTCGACTACGACTACGACTACGAATCGATTCGAATTCGATTCGAACTAAAAATCGTTCGACTATTCGACCATTCGATAGTCGAAGTACTGTCTCTTTAAAAAAAACTTCGACCCCCTACTTCCGCAGCTAAAAGCTACCGAAGTCAATGTTAGTCTATGGGGAAGGTCCCCATAGGCTTGCCTGAGTTTTTTTGATCGAAGGATATTCCCTCGATCGTTGGATTAAAATCCTTCGAATCATTAGATTCGAAGGATTTAATCGTTCGATCGAAGGAATAATCCTTCGATCGTACGATCGAAGGATTTGCGCTAAATCCTTCGACTTCGATATTCGAAGTCGAAGGATTTTAGTTCCTAGTCGAATATCGAGGGTTAATTAACCCTCGATATTCGACCCTTGATGAATCGGCCCCTTAGCACTTTAACCACTAGGTGGATCGTCATTAAGTGTATAATATGATAACATGTGGTTGCTGTTTTGTGATTGGTCACAGCCCCTTTATAACCTGTGTACAGGGATGTGCCATTCAACCTATGAGTAAGTGCCCCATAGAAACGCGTTAGGTCTTGCTCTGATGTCCTAATAAATTTTTCATTTTTTTAATTGATTGATTCATTATTTTGGGGGACACTCACATTTTTCTTTTTTGAAAGGGTGACATCACTCCAACTTGCAGTGCAGCAGTAAAGAGTGACTGAAGTTTATCAGAGCACAAGTCACATGACTGGGGCAGCTGGGAAACTAGCAATATTTCTATTAAATATAAAAAATATGTTTTCTCTTTTGAGAAAGAGATTTCAGTGCAGAATTCTGCTGGAGCAGCACTATTTACTGATGTGTTTTGAAAAAAAACATGTTTTCCCATGACAGTATCCCTTTAAAGCTTCAGGGCACGGGCCTGTGCATGCTCAGTTTGCACCTCTTTTCTTCTCCCCTCTCTGCTGTAAACTAAGCCCAGAGCTATGAGCGTGAAAGGAGAGACTCAGGCAGGAAGTAATGTCACACCAACCTAATATGGCAGCTGCCATCCTAAACAGAGAGAGCTTCTAGAGCTGTTTACTAAGGTATACTAAGGTACTAAGGCATGGTAAAGCATTCTACAGAATAAATATAGAGTTCCAGCAGGCACTATTGTGGCTGTGCCTCGGTAGCTTTCCTTCTCCTTTAAAAGCTTTAACAGTTTTATAGCCTTATAGAATTTAATCAAACAATGTGTTTCTTAAGGGTGTGAAACTTTTTTAAGGCTCCATGAGGGGTTTTGCTGACATTTTATAATATGTAATAAATTAGTATTTTTTAACTTTAAAGAATGTTCTTGGAGGTTTTTTTGTATTGAAAACGTTTTGTCTGCTCAAAACAGAGCTCGGGAATATTTTTTTCTTGAAGAAAATAGTGTTCGAGAAAAAAAGTTGAAAAGTTTGGTCACTTTTTTTGGTGCTCACATTTTTTTCTCAACTTCGAAAATGAGTAAATATTAATTTGCCCAGGTACAGTAATCCATTGCAACATAGTAGAGTTGTGCTTTAAACAGGTGACCAACAGCGATGAGCAAAACTGCCCCATATCACTTCTTCAGAAAGTTTCAAAATTCAAAAGTAGGAATGTAATTAAAAATCGCAATTATTATTTTAAACTGTGTTTTTGCGAATGTTTAGTGATGCTCCCAGTGTAAAATCATTCGCTGGTGAATATTAGATTGGTAAGTAAAAGTTAGTGCTCTAGATTTTCGTTAAATAGTTTGGCCCAAACCACGATTGCAAAATTTTATTACATACACTGCGAATGTTCGAAATTACATTTGGTCGCAAACTTTGCGTTGAAGTTGTTGAGGTCTGTAATCTGCAAAAAGGACATGGTCTCTAACATTCGCAATGGTCCTAGCAAACTATTTTTAAATTAATGAAACATATTACATTCCCCCCAATTTTTCTTATTTTTTCCCCACACAATTTTTTTCTTGCAAAATGCATAACAATATTGTAGCACAGATTGACAAAAATTATCTTTACTTGTAAAAACATGAATTACGCTTCATAGTTGCTATGGGTTACTGCACCTGGGCAAACCTAATATTGTATATTTAATTACATAACCCCTTAAAAGTTGACTGTGATGTGCTTTATGAACATGCATTTTATCATGACTTTAGGCTATAAGAACCCATGCGTATTTTCACAGTAGAAGCAATAACATTATCAAACTTTTTGCACTCGCTACAACAATTCAGTGTTTTAATAATGTAATTTAATTAATGCTCAACTTTAATTTTCCCATTATTTCTTGTAGCTATTAAAGCTTACCACATAGCTGGCTAAATGCTAGCAAGGACATTATTTTTTATGCTCTATAAGTAATTTTTGAAACCAATTTTAACAAAGCATTTTGCACTTTCCATTCTTACTGATGTGAAAAATAAAGTGGGTGTGAGGATCAATCAGCCTTTCTTTTTTTAAAACATGTTTCAGAAATAAACCTGAAAAGCAATATCAGTTTATTTGTAAAATGTACAGAAATAGGCTGGTATATGCATGTCATTGATTTGTGCTCTATGGCAAAGTGAAAAAATGCTTTGCTGGTAACTAAAAATAGAACAATAAAAAAACATGTACCAAGCTGTGAATTGATTCCAAATAAACAAAAAGTAAGCTGTGCATATATTAGCTATAACAATATTTTGCTTCCTAGTTCTTCCATTCATGACAGCTGTTATCATAAGATTTAAACAGGAGCAGTAGATTGCAGTAGGTGGGGGGATGACTACACAGAAACATCTGAAAAAAACAAAACAGCAGGACAGTTATTTTTTTTTCTTCTGCTCTGCATATGCACAAGACCCACAAGGATTGCTGAAAGTTTTTAACCCAAATTCCATATTTATTAAAGCATTTTACATAGGGATTAAACTAGAACTATCTTCCTTGCATAAAGATGAGCACTCCAGAACATTACATTGGATGAAAAGAACAAGAGAAAGAAAATGTTCAAATATAAACAGAAACAAAACCAGTTCAGGATGGTTGACTTCTCCTAAATAAAGGCATCCCATTGCAAACTAAAATATACACAATAGTGACATGGATAACAATATTTTAAATGATTAAATTAACAAATAGATATTAGAAAAGCCAAATCAAGGTCCATATGATTAAACCACAACTCCTTCCTACTTGAAAAACAGAACAGTCTCTTTTTGTGACAAATATTTGGGTAATCCAAGCATATCTATTTGTAGGAATAGTACAAAGGACTTGTTTATCTTCCTCACCTCTAAAAATGGTAGCTGCAAGATGTTGCTATCTCCCGTATAACTTTACTCAGGATCTGATTTCAACTTGCAAATCAGCATTGTCCTCTGTACTACCACTGAAACTATTGGAAAACGCAGAAACGCCAATACGTCATGAAACTACCAAATCAATAGACTCTAAGGGATCTGCACGTTTGAAACCACACTTTGCGTAAATACGCAACGTATGTTAAATATGGCGTTCAAATTCTCAATGAGAACAATGAGAAGTGCATGTTGGGAAAAGAATCATACGTGATGAAAAACACATGAAAAACGCATGTTGACGGTTGCATGTGGTTTTAGTGGCGTATTTACGACTGGCTGTTCTTTTTTTAAAAACACAACGTAAAAACGCCACAAAAATGCCACGTCTGGTCTTGTCCTAATTCCCTAAGAGATTGCTAATTTCTAGATGCCCCCCAGTGAATTGAATCACTAAGTTTGTACCCCATATGGTTCTCTGTCACAGAAAAAAGGCTCTGTTCCAGGGGCATTTCTCAAGCACTGTTGTCCTGTCATATTTGCTGTCTCTCCAGGCATCCCTCTCTAGACTTAGGTGGTTATTTACTAAAATAAGATTTTTTTCTGGTTAGAGATTTAAAGGGGAAACACAAATTATTTGTGATTTATTAAACCCCTTAAAAGTCTGAATAAAAAAAGTAAACTTGCTCAAATTTGCTGAGGTCATGTAGATGTCAATGGCAGATGTCCTGTTTACAACTGGAAGATGGAACAGATCATGATCTGTGCTTGGTTTCATACAAAAATCTGAGTTTTTGGGTATCATATCTGAAAAATTTGTAGAATTTGGATTTTTGGAGTCTTTTCCCACACCAGATTTTTTAGAGTAAATTTATTGGAAGATACGGTAAAATGTGCGTGGAAGTTTGGTTGAAGTGGTTTTAAAAAAAATTGTGAGAAATTTTGGGATTTTAGTAAATAACCCCCTAAGACTTGCACATGTCCTAATACATGTACAAATGTAATTTTTTTCAACCTATATATATAGCATTGACTGATCTGTTTCTCACTCTCTCTCATAAGTTACAGCAAACTATTATTATAAGCCGTTATGTTTATATCATAGATTTACAAAGTTTGTTTATTAATCACATTATTCCCTGTCCCTATGAATCTAACACTCAAAGCTTACAATCTTTCTCATAACTCACCAAGGTTAGGGTGGAGTACAAAGAAGAAACCCACACCGACAGGTTGAGAACCTTCTGACCTCCTATGTAATGGAACACAAAACCCCTGTAACTTACCTTAGGTATTCTAATTAAGAGAAGCTATATAAAAGCTATACAATCACACAAGTAGATATGATGTTGCTACTTGAATTTAGCTTTACATGTATTTTACTGTTCCTCAGGGGTTAGCTAGTCTAGTATAAAAAATTATCATAAACTTTATTACAGCTTGTCCAAGTAAGCAACATTTTCTAGAGATAGCTACCGAAATTGCTTTAGCAATTAAAAGATGTTAAAAGGTGTAAATACTATAATTAAAGCAAAGACTTTCTTTCTGAAGAAACTTTATTTCCACTGTATGACCTCAAAATGCAAAATTTCCTTGAAAGGTTTAGAATAAAGCTTACAATCGGAGCTTAGACAAAAAAAACTGATTCTATTAATACATCAGATAAGAATTCTGTGCATCAAGGGAGAGTGAGCACATTATCCTGTTCTGATCTATGGTCACATCACCATTGAAGGGTTGCTAATTGCAAGTGTTGGCAAGGTTGTGTTTGAGAATATTGTAAACAGAGTCTCCACTAAACCTTGACTTCCATAATGTGGAGCTTTTGGCAAGTCCTGAAGAACATAAATATTCATTTTTATTAATATTCTTATACAATTATTGTAATTTCTGATCAAAATTCAATTGGGACTGTAGCATGACAGAAGGATTTTTTATCATGTGTATAGTTTAAGCCCTGCCGTACTCAACTCCACATATAATATTAAAATGTATGTTGTGACTTTTGCTACAGTGGTTAATCAAATAAATCCTACAAACATATTTATTTAGAACAAGAGAAATCTAGAGAAGAACCGTCATGAGCCTAATTTATCTTTCAGTCATATTACCTTAACGATTTTGATCTTTCCTTGAGTACAAGTGGAAGTGTCTCTATTCATGGCAGCTTTATGTAAACTAATTAACGTTGCTAGAGGAGTGATATACTTGGAACAACTTCTAACCATTTGTGAGAGTGAACAGATAACATTTACTGTATTGATTTTTGCACTCATTCCTAAGCTAATAGTAGGCTAATAATTATTCAAACCCATCATTAATTTGCTTTGTGGTCATATCACATATATGGGATCTATTATATGGAATGCTTAGGAGATGAGTTTTGATGGATAAAGAATCTTTCTGTAACTTGATCACCATACCTTAAGTCTACTTAGAAAATTTAAATATTATATAAACCCAATAGGATTGTTTTGCTAGGTAAAGTTGTTGTATCATGTTGGCCAGTCATGGGGCAAAAAAAAATACCTTTTTGTTATTTTTGGATTAATACAGCTTAGTTGGGACCAAGTACAAGATACTCTTTTATTGTTACAGAGAAAAAAGAAATCATTTTTAAAATGATAGAAATATTTGCTTAAAATGGTATCTATGGAAGATGGCTTACTGACCATTTTCCTGGATAACGAGTTCCTGGATAACAGATCCCATGCCTCTACTACATTTCTTTTTTTTAAATGTCTTTATTTATAGAAATTTTCAGAAAAATAGTAGCATATATAGAACATGACATGTCGTATCGAATTACATCAATGAAAATATAACCAAGGTTCGAAAGTAGTAGTCAGTTATACAATGGAACCTCTCTTGGTACTGTCGTGCTGACAGTATACAACAGAAAGAAGATGGGACATGTTCCCATAGAATATTAATAGAACATAAGAGAGGGGTGAACGTATATATTCAGACGGCCATTGAACGCAGCCGAAACATCAAAGATGTATTGAAGGCACAACAATAAGTAACCAGGGAATAGAAAAGCAAAGTACAATAAGGAAGGGAAAACAAAACAAAACAGAAAACAGAAAAAAAAAAAAAAAAGGGGGGGAGGAGGGGGGGAAAGGAAGAGAAAAGTCTAAGAGGGTTAAGGACAGCTGTGAAATTACAACATCAGATATGTCAGCGGTGTAGATAATACAATTGATATAGTAGAACCAGTTACAGTGATAGGTTTCACAATGCTGCAAGACTAAGAGGTACGGAATCGCCAAACCTATATGAGATCCAGGGTTGCCATATCTTCATAACTTTAGAAAGAGTCTCAGTGACTATGCCTGAAAGTCTCTCATTTATAAAAATCCAGTCCAATTTGCTTTTAAACATTGCGAAATTGATGGTGGGGGATTTCCATGACTTAGCAATAGTTTGCCTAGCGGCGAGGAAAATGTGGTTTAATAACTTAAGCTTTAGAGTGGGGACACTACGAGGGGGGACACCCAGTAGGGCTTCAGATGGGGATTTTGTCAGGTTAAGCTGTAAAACAGAGAAAATCATATTGTATACCCGAGTCCAAAACCTAGTCACTCTGGGGCATGACCACCAAATGTGAGTCATGGTACCTGAGGATGAGCAACCCCGGAAGCAGTGATGTATCCTAGCCAATCTCACAGGCGTCAAGTACCATCTAAAAAGGACTTTATATCCCGCTTCAGAGAGTGTAGTATTCCTAGAACTATGTTTGAGGTTGTCCCAAGCCATCACCCAGTCTCCGTCCGCTAAGGTAATTTCCAATTCCCTGTGCCAAGCTTTGATATATTGCAGATCTGTGAGATTGGCTGGAGAGATCATATTACGGTACAGTAGAGAAACAGCCTTAGGGGTGAAAGAAGGATTGGTGCACCACCTCTCAAAGTAGGTCTGAGTGGGTGCTTCGGGAACCCGCAGGGACCAACATTGTTGTGCCCAGTGTAGAAGTTGGGTAGCCCTAAAGATCTCAGAATTGGGGATACCATAGTTCTCTTTTAAATAAGACATGGAAAAGGGGCCTCTGACTGTGAGAATGTTATAAATTCTAAGCAATCGATTCGTAGACCACCAGCTAAACGAGCGGGCCTGTAACCCAGGAAGGAAAGATGGGTTGCAAACTATTGGAGCAACCGGGGTATGGGGAGAGACCAGTTTGTATAATGTAGCATTCTGGTCCCATAACCCTAGGGTATGCTGTAGGCTAGGGCTTAATACCTGCGGTTGCTTGGACGGGGGCGTCCAGAGCAGTGCTTCGGCTGAGTAAGGGAATACTAAGGCATTCTCTAAGTCTACCCAAAGGGGAGGCGAGTGTTGTAGGTGAAGTACAGGGATTTGAGCGAGCTGGGAGGCTAAATAATATTTCCTTAGATTAGGGAGGCCTAATCCTCCATCCTGTGGCCGTCTTTCAAGTGTTTTCCTGTTCACTCTCGGGGGCTTAGCGTTCCAAATAAATGAGGTGATGTGTTTCTCAAATAGGTTAAGGTCTTTCCTAGGGACATCTACAGGAAGTACCCGAAATAAGTATAACAGTTTCAGGAGGAGAGACATTTTCACGGCAGTTATGCGGCCTATCCATGATATGTGGTATTTGCCCCACTCTTCCAACATTTTGAGAAGTTTCTTGTACATGTAGGGGTAATTAGCCCTATACAGTTGATGATAGGACACAGTAAACCTAACTCCCAGGATCGAAATAGATGATTTACACCAGTGAATATCAAAGTTTATGGATAGAAGTTTGATCATCTCGGGGGGTAGGTTAATGCTGAGAGCTTCTGTTTTCTCAGAATTAGTCACCAGCCCAGAGATAGAGCCAAACATTTGTAGGGTCTGGAATAAGTGAGGCAGAGAGGATAAGGGGCGCGTGATAAGCAGGGTAACATCGTCTGCAAACAGGCACAAAGAGTGCTCCTGGGTGCCAACTCTGATACCCTGGATGTCAGCGTGGCTTCTAATCGCAATGGCTAAAGGTTCCAGGATCAGGTCAAATAACAAAGGGGATAAGGGGCAACCCTGGCGAGTGCCCCTTTCTATGGGAAAGGTGGTGGACGAGTGAGACCCAATAGTAACTCTCGCCATGGGTTTATGATATAAAGCTCTGATCCATGTAATAAAATTCTGGCCAAAGCCCCATTTGAGTAAGGTATGGTAGAGATAGGGCCATTCAACCGAGTCGAAGGCTTTGCGTATGTCCAATTTCAGGAGCATGGAAGGAAGCGGGGATTTCTGGGCTTGGGTAGATAGTATGGATAGTCTGCGGATTATGTCGGCCGCTTGCCTTCCTCTAACAAATCCCACCTGGTCTCTGTGAATCGCTACAGGGAGGATCAAATTAAGGCGGTCGGCTAGGACTTTGGCCAAGATTTTAATATCAATGTTAAGGATCGAGATGGGGCGATAATTCTTACATTCCATGAGGTCAGAGTCCGGCTTTGGGATTGGGGTAATGTTGGCGGTTAGAGTCTGTGGGGGGAAAGAGTCACCCGATAGAATTTGGTTAAACATTTTAGTTAAGTGGGGGGTCAAGATATGCGAAAATTTTTTGTAGTACAGAGTAGAGAACCCATCTGGGCCGGGGGATTTGGAGAGTTGGAAATGTTGAATCGCCAGTTTAACTTCCTCTTCAGTGATATCTTTTTCCATAGAGGCTATTTGGGAATCTGAAATCGTGGGAAGCTCGATAGTCTGGAAAAACTGAGTCAGCTTAGAGTGGGGGACTTCTGAAGGGGAAGCGTAAAGTTGTTTGTAGAAGTTGTGAAACTCTAACAGTATTTTAGGGAGAGCATTGGTTGAGTGGCCAGAGGAGGTCTTGAGAGTGGAGATAGGGGTGTAATCGAGTCTGCGCCTCAGTTTCCGTGCAAAGATGCGGCTAGGTTTATTTGAGTGAGCATAATAGCGCTGTTGGGTCCATTGTAAGGCACTTTGTGCATTGGAGGTTAGCAATAGATCTAGCTCAGTCCTTGTTCTGTGTATCTGGGTGGAAAGGCTAGTTTGTGGATCAGCTGCTTGGGCTAAAAGTAGATCCTCCAACTGTTGAGACAGTCTAAGCTGTTCCTGGAGGTGTAATTTCTTCCTCTGGGCCCCCATTTGTATCAGAAGGCCTCTCAAGACCGATTTATGCGCTTCCCAGAGCATAGAGTAGGATGATATCGAACCCAAATTGTCAGCAAAGTAGTCTTTAAGCGAGCTTTCAATATGGGAAAAGTGTTTGGGGGTCTTCAATAATACATCGTTGAGCCGCCACCTAGAGAAGTTTTTGGGAGCGTGGTGGAATGTAATGGAGTAGGAGAGAGGGGAATGGTCAGACCAGGGGACTGTCAGTATCTTGGATGATTGAGGCGAGGCAGTTAGGGACTGGGAAACCCAAGCATGGTCAATTCTGGTATATAGTTTGTGGGGGGCTGAGTAGTGGGTGAACTGTTTAACACCAGGATGCAATTCCCTCCATATCTCAACTAAACCTACAGCAGTGCAGAGCTTGCTAATCTTATTGCCCACAGATGGAAGTAGGGGCTGCACCGTTTGAGGTAGTGGAGCAATTAACTGCCTATCCCAATATTTGTCAAGGGTAACATTGGAATCTCCCCCCATAATGACATTGCCAACAGCCCAGTTTGACACAAACGCAGATAACTTCTCAAAAAACTGACATTGGGCCGTGTTAGGAGCATAATATGAAATCAGGGTCAATGTCACATCATTGAGTACAACTTTCAGGGCTAGGAACCGTCCCTCTGCATCCTCAAATTTGTCGAGAAGCTGAAAAGGCAAACCAGCTCTAATACAGATTGCTACCCCTTTCGTCTTATTGTCACTGTTCGCCATATACACAGTGGGGAATTTCTTATGTAAAAATTTGGGAAAGGAGCTTTTAGAGAAGTGAGTTTCTTGGAGGTAAACTATGTCCGCATGGACAGAAGTATAATAGGAGAAGGCCTTTTTCCTTTTCAAGGGTGAATTTAAACCCTGTGCATTATGCGAAATTATTTTAAGGCTCATTGTGGAGAGTAGGCAGAACAGATAATGAACCCACACCCCAGGCGTAAAGGGAGTGGAGTAGTACGCAGTACACACAATGGGAAATGAGGATACATAAAACACCAAAAACAAGGCATATCAGAGCTGTCACAAAAATAAAAATAATACAAAGAGAAAAACTGAAAAAACTAGTAACTGAACTTGAATCAATAGTCAGTGTCCATTTAGCTTCCGCCCCGATGGGGGGAAGTCGAGGTGACTGACTGGTGGGGGTCATTCGAATAACTCCATCCGTGCCGACCCCTGAAAAGGCTAAGGTAGGTGATAAGCGGAAAAATCAAAGAGTGTCCTGGAGGTAGCCTACGGCATGCCCCAAAAAAAAAAAAAAAAAAAAAAAGAGGGGGCAAAGCAGTTACATTATACATTCCAAAAGGGTATAATCCAGGCCAACCGCCTACAGAAGGTAGAACATAGGAGTGTTACCTTAGATGTGTCCTCAGGAGTGCGAATGACCAAGGCACGGTAGTAGCATAGAAATAAAGTGTAGCAAACCTGCTAAAATTCAGGTGTGAGTGGGGAGACTGGAGCGTGCTCGAGGAGAGGCCCCAACCTTGTTCCAGATGGGTGAAATGCTGCGTCTCGGAGAGGACTGAAACGGTGTGTGGGGTGAGGCAGGCGTTGGTTCCATCAGGCCAAGGCGTGAAAGGAGCTCCGTGCCCGCTTGCAGGGAGTGGACATGATGTTGGCGGTCGTTGACCGAAAATTCGAGTTTGACCGGGAAGAGCCAGCGGTATCTGATCCGGTGGCCTTGAAGCGCTTTAGTGATAGGAGCGAGTACCTTACGTTTTTGTAGGGTCGCTGGAGCCAGGTCCGTGTATATCTGAAATCTGTGCCCTTGGAATTCCAGGCTGTCAGATTGCCGCGAAGCTTTCAGAATGGCGACTTGCGTTTGGTGGTAATGTAGGCGCAGGATAATGTCGCGCGGAGGGTCCCCTTCACGTTGCGGTCTCAGGGCGCGATGTACACGGTCGCATTCCTGGCGTTCAGGAGCCAAGTTGGGAGCCAGCTTGGAGAAGATACCCTGGACCGCAGCCTGTAGGTCTGTAACGGTTTCCGGTAGGCCCCGAATACGGAGGTTATTACGCCTGGACCTGTTGTCGGAATCCTCAATTTTGTCCATGGCCTCATGCAACTGCTTATGTAACTCGGTGATATCCTGCTCGTGTGCATCCAGAACTGTGGTTATATCATCAACCTTCCGTTCTAAGACGTCTGTCCTCTGACCGAGTTCGTTGATCTGCTTAGAGATGTCGGCAGTAATGGCGGCCGCCGTTGCGGCCAGTTCCTGTTGCAGCATCGCCTTGAATTTATCTAGGAGTGCAGGCTCGCCGACCGGAGTGCCTTCCGGAGTGGCAGAGCGGGCGGGTTGGGAATCCAAGCCCAGCCAGGAGTCTGCTTGCGACGCCATCTGGGGCGGGGAAGAGGCTTGCGGCCTAGTGAGGTAAGATGCGACGCTCCGCGTGGTGCGGCGTGGCTCTGAATCTGGGCCCTTTTTTCCCCCTTTGCGGCGTCTATGGGCCATAAGAGTGTCGGGAACACGGTTACTGATTCGTCTAGTCCCGAAGTCCCGCGTTCAAGGTGCTTAAGCGAGGTGCTGAGCAGGGGTGAAGGCACGGAAGAGCGCAGCACTATCAAGATGCGGCCATCTTGTTTGGCTGCTCACGAGCGCCCCCGCCTCTACTACATTTCTACATTCTACGTAATGCATTTCTATGTGGAGAAAATCTGTGGATGCAGTGAAATCAGGGCATTGTCCCAATACATCTCTGTATTCAGTGAAGAGAGAACATTCTTCTAATTTTTAGGGGTGCAAAACAGGCTATAGCAAATAATAATGTACGAATTGTCAATACACTAAGGGGGTTATTTATTAAGCCCCAAATTTTTCAAGTCAGGCTTTTAAAGGGGAAAATACAATTTTTTTGGAGAAAAAAAAAACTTGATTTTGTCTGGATTTATGAAGTCCAATAGTGTTAAAATTCAGTTGAAAAAAGTACTCCAACTCAGACCTGCCAAAAACATTTAAAAATCAATGGCAGATGTCCCGTTAACAATTGGAAGACTTTGTGAATTGCGCTGGGTTTCTGAAAAAATTGTAGCTCATAGGGTACAAAAAATAGTGATGGGCGAATTTATTCGCCAGGCACCAATTTGCGGATCAAAAAAAAAATGGACGGCGGTGTCAAAAACAGACGCCAAAAAATGGACGGCGGCATCAAAAACGATTTTTTTTGCCGTTTGCAAATTTCGCAAGGAAATTCGTAAATTTTTTGGCAAAGCGAAACGCCACAAATAAATCGTGACTTTTTTTGCACAAGAAAAATTAATGAAAATATACTGATAGATAGGGGGAAAGTCTGTGTGGATTCGGTCGGAGTAGTTTCCAGAAAATAGTGAGAAATTTTTTTTTGAACCACCAAAATAACATGTTATCCTGAGTAAATGAGTAAAAGTTGCACCTGTTGTTACATGACTTATTATGTTAAAAAGAAATATAAGACTCAAGATATTTTAACCAATGGAGCTCTTAAGGCAGAATGTAATTAAAATCGCAAGCATTGTTTAAAATGGCATTTTTGCAAATGTTTAGCGCTGCTTGCAATGTAAAATCATTCGCTGGCGAATAGTGATGGGCAAATCTGACCCGCATGGCAAAAAAGTCACCAAGCACATTGACGTCATTGGGCATTTACATTGCTCATTATTGCTAAGAAGAGTTTAGCTTTAACACTCATTAAACAAGTCTCAAAAAACGCCTTGCGATTGCGATTTATTTTAACATTCATGTTCCAAAAACAGTTTTGTCTCAAACTTAGCAAGGCAGTCGTTGAGGTCGGAAATAGGTGAAAAATGAAACAAACAATGAAAATCTTGGTCGCTAATGTTTGCAATGGTCTTTGCGAACGTTTTCTCCAATAGAATATAAGATGTTGAAGAAAGAATGATTATTTCTGTCTTTAGATCAATATCAGAGTGTTTTAATACATAGCAGAGAATAAATATAGCACAGAGAGGAAGAACTGTCAATATGCTACATAGTGCACTAATCATGTGATATCGCATCTGAACAGATGTAGCTTAGCATATTTCTGGGAAAATGATAAACATCTTATTTTGGAGGGAATGTTACTGTTTAATTATAAAAAACATGGAACAAACGGTAAGAAAACTATGTTGGAATGGATGATACTGAATGTCAGAAATAGGACGTGCAAACAGAGAAAAGAGAGGCATAAACAACTATTTCAATAAGCACACTTTCAATGAGATATGCATGCCTCCTGGAACACACTGCATTTTACATGGAGACAATGAATTTTAGCTAGAAACCACCAACACAACAGTCATTTGTGTGTCACTACACAGAAATATTGACAATAATCCATTTAATAATGCATTTGTGTATGTGAGACTTCCGTTGGACTTGTAGATGGCCTCATACTCTTCATCTCCTTGGGAAGAGATTTAGCTGTACAGCTGTAGTTATATAGGCTGTACTATATAATTTTATTTATAGTTAACACCACTGTTAGTGTGCTACTACTGTCTGCTCTACAGATGGACTCATAATGATGATAGTATGATGATAAGGGTTCCCATACCTGATCCCATCACATTCTTCATTTAGAGAATTGTATAGCTGATTGTAGTAAGTAAGTTAATGTTGCAACTTTAAAAATACCTGGACACCACCAAAAGCAATATTAACATTGGATTTTGGAATGTATGATGAAGGCAAACTGAAAAGACTGCTACTGAAATGCATCACTATAGCCTCTACATTGTGGCAGCATATGATGACTGGATGGGGAAATAGAGGCTTGTAGCAGAAGTCATTAAATATGATGCAAAGATGTTTAGCATCTTGTTCGCAAATCTTGACATTCATAAGCTGACATGGCAGTCACCAAATTGAAGATACAGGAACACTTGTGTACAATAAGGGGCAGATTTACATAGGGTCGAATATCGAGGGTTAATTAACCCTCGATATTCGACCGCCGAATGTAAATCCTTCGACTTTGAATATCGAAGTCGAAGGATTTAGCGCTATTCCTATTCGAACGATTCGAAAGATTTTAATCCATCGATCTAAGTATTTTCCTTCGATCAGAAAATTGTTAGGAAGCCTATGGGGACCTTCCCCATAGGCTAACATTGGCCTCGGTAGGTTTTAGGTGGCAAACTAGGGGGTCGAAGTTTTTTTTAAAGAGACAGTACTTCGATTATGGAATGGTCGAATAGTTGAATGATTTTTAGTTCGAATCGTTCGATTCAAAGTCGTAGTCGAAAGGTCGACATAGCCTATTCGATGGTTGAAGTAGCCATATTCGACCATTCGAAATTCAATGTATTTTTTCTTCTATTCCTTCACTCAAGCTAAGTAAATGGGCCCCAATGAGTAGGAAGAAATAAAGGGAAACCAAGGAGCATACTACAATAAAGGCACATGGGCATCATTATCAAAGAGCAAATATACAGAATTCTGATACTGAAATTTCACCATGTGTTCAGTTTTGCTAAAGAAACAATGCCGTATTTTACACTGGAAAAATACACCATACACTGTTTCTGCAAGAAATTAGCAATATGGTAGCCTTTTTCAGAATGAAGAATAGTTGTAGCATTGTGAAAAGCAGTCTGTCTTAAGTGCAATGACATTTTTCTGTAGTTTCCCAGATTTTATGGCAAAGTCAAATGCACCAGTTGCACTGATCACTAGTGCAGAGTGTTAGTTCAACAGTGCTAGTCAGTCTTTATGTTATAGTGCATTTTGAATTTACAAGCACTTACAATATATTGGATGTACATTTCTTAAATTCTGAGACTGATTTCAACAGCCTAATATTCTTAGTATATTATACAACACTTTTTTAATCTAGTTGGGACGTTCCCCTGAATTAGTGAGTAATTCCCGCCTCTGTCTCTCCATTAGTTTCAAGTGCTGGGCTCATCTTTTTTAAAATGAAAAACAGGAAAATATTTTTGGAGGGGCTCAGGGGCACAACAGCCTTCCCCTGTCCTCCCATAACCCACCTACCTGCTCTTGACCCCTGCTCCCAGATGCTTACACTGTAAGATGGGGATAGGAGATTTCTTAGAACTATAGATGAAGCAGACCCCCTGGTTCCAGCTTTCTGTTACACCCCTGATTTTGCCACATCCAGGCAAATTGCTATTATAAGGCTACAACATCTCAGTATCCTATCATATCATCTATGCAAATATCCCATTGACAGTACATCATTCTTTATTGCATTAATCTGGCAATGTATTTCCACATAACATTTGCATGGGGAAAACACTCTGGCATAATTACTAAGACTATTTATACCAGCAAAATTCTGACACATTATGGTAGTAATGGTGTAAATAGAATTTTATCTCAGTAACCACTGTTGTCATGTAAATAAGCCTGACCTGTTGGCTGATTTATACCGAGCTGGACCAAGCTCTATCTAAATTCAATCATGCACACACACACACACACACACATAATCATGACATGCACCAGGTGAATCATACAGGGGCAGTTTGTGGTGGAGAAAAGTGAGTCCAGACTTGGGATAACCCCCACTGTTGCACCCTAAGCATGTACTCCTAGTTCCGGGGGATTTAACTAAGGAGAAAATTATGCACTTTAGCAAAGTGGCCCATGGACTAAAACAACCATTTGGAAAGAGATTTCATGAAATGGAGGCAAATAAAATAAAATGAGGATAAGTACACTTAAGTCAAAATTATTTGCTCAAAGACCAGACTCACTACAGCTGCCCCAGTCAAAGAAAAGCATGGAAAACCTCTTACAACTGAAGAAGAAAATGTCTGAACTGAAAACTTCTATTAAATCTTTCATCAGAGGAAGAATCCAAAATCCATGAACCTGACAGCCCTTGTGATCAGCACAGAAAAATAATTTTATATATACTTATAAGGGAAAGGGAAGGCATGTGGCTGTGAAAATGTTAATTCCAGAGGAGATTTGTACTTGCAGCCTCTGTTCTGTAGTCCCTATTTGTAAACATCAGGAGAGAAGCTTACGAAGCAAGTGCCAGATTAAGGGATTCATTGTCAAGATACCTAGGAAAAGATCATGTACAGACTATAAAATTGGTATAACAGTCCTTTACATTCCTGGTAGGATACTATAATTAATAAATTTAATAAGGTAGCCATTGTCAAGATACCTCTCAAAAGACCTCCCAAAGACTATAAAATTGGCATCACACACATTTTCTTTTCTAGAAAGATTCTAGGCACAACAATCATACACTGCATATCTGAGTGAGATAAATAAAAGATTTTGAAAGATTCACAGGGACATCTTGATATCTTATGGCATCCTAAAACATTCAGTGCAACTCAACCAAAGATTCTTTATTGTCAATGTGAGTTTAAGGAGAACTAAAGCCTAACTAAAGAAGTAGCTAAAATATGTTGTACATTATGTTTTGTGCTTTTGTACCAGCCCAAGGCAGGAAAGATGTGTGCCTCCAAAGATGCCCCAGTAGCTCCCCATCTATTTTTCTGCTACTTTAAGGCAATCTGCATTTTGAAGTGAAGAGTGGTGTTAGACAGATCATTTAATATCTTCCAGACCTTTTTTGACCTTGTTATTAACTAGGCCATGCATCAAAATGCCAACAATAGGCCAATAGGTACCAGATGGACAATAAGGACCATATTCCCATACCCCCATTTTCAAGAGAAGAATGTTTACCTGTGTGCCTTTGACAAGCAGGTAGGGTTGAATGTCAGCCAAAAGAAGACAACAACCTTGATATACAGCACCAATTAAGATAAGCAACCAAGAAAAGACAAATACTTTTAGTTATCTTCTCAGTATTACCCAAAAATATGTTTTTAAAAATGATGTTTTAATAAACTGAAAAGGCTGGTTCTAATTAAGAGCCTCAATATGAGTTAAGTGAGTAGGGTTATGTCTATACACAGTTATTATAATTATGTCACATTGCTAAATATTATCACAAGCCAGTCTCTAGCTCAATAAAATTGACTAATTGATGCTTGATGAAATTCCTATCCTCTAAAAATTGGCCAAAAAGATGACAGCATTGAAGATAACATTAAAAATAGATGCAGCAAAGCATAATGAAATCAAATATGTAATTGTAGGGTTGATCCTGAGCAGGGACGTCAGCCCTATTGTTTTTTACAAAACAGCAAAAGAGCAAATTACATCATTCTTACCAAATCGCCCCAGTCAACTCTCTGAGCCACAGTTTAATCTAAAGTGATGGGGTACATACTAGTTACTGTGTTATGCCCATAGGACACCAGATATTTGCTCCACCTGTGTACAGTATTTCCACTGGCAGAGAAACAGCTGTCATTGTTTGGGGTGACTTTTATTGAAGTGAAAATCAGCTGCCTGTTGCTCTCCCTATGGGAAGAATATACATGGTGAGCCATGATCTTGAGAGTTTTATTTTACAGGCCATCTTATACCATTTGTAAAGCCTTTTACTGTAAGAACAGATTATCTGCAAATGCTACCAAAAGCTCCTTTGGAAAATCTCCTTGCAACTGGCCATTACAATCAAAGACTTTATCCGTTGGTCAGCTAGTATTTAATGAGAAGCCAGCAGTTCTTTTGTGCTACTTGGATATGAAACATGGAAGGCTGATCTGCTATAATTGAAATTGAATCAATACATAGCAATCCAACCTAGGTAGTCAGCACAAGATGAGCAAATGAACTATGAAACAAAGTCAAAAGCTCAGAAAAAAAAAGATTTATAAGAATATGTACTGTATATATGGGTTATTTTAAAATAAAATAAATGGTTGTGTAAATGTCATTTAATTTATATAGGCCTCAGGGCTAAGCTTAGTTTGTGGTTGACATAAAATAACTTTTGAAGAACAAAAGAGCCATTGTTTCATAAAATCTGATACAGTTCCTTTAATCTGCCTATATAAAGACCATTTTGTAAGATCAAAGTAATTCATAAAAAGAATAACTTTGAAAATAGATAAGATTCTCTATCAAAAGACTAGACATTTTTATATATATGAATTGACATTTGGCTTTAAAATTAACCATTTTCAAAAGTCTCTCCTGATAACGGTGCCTACATGAGCCAAATCATAGAGGAATAGATGTGTTGCCTTTTTATGTACTATCTATTTGTGGAAATGTATATTTTAATTCAAACTTTGTTCTGTGAACACAATATGTTAATTGATCACTGGTGAAATCTGAATTCTAATACTTAAAAGAATGAGTATGACTCTGAGATATACAGAACTATCAGCAATGCTAAATTACTTTCATGCCATTATTGTATTTTACAGTTAGAATTATGATTTTACAAAGCAAAAACCCCATTCTCTATTTATGCCATGAAAAGCGTTAATCTCATCCAGGAGTGGGGTAGAGGAATTGATGGAACAGTACAATTATAGGCAGGATCAATGAGCAGAATCAAAGTATGCTGAAATGTAATGGAGTCAAAGTACTAAATATTTACCGGCAGCTTAGACTACCAGGAAACAATTATTTGTGTACTTTGTGGTATTAGCATGATAATGACAGAAAGTCCATGTTATACCGAGGCTCATTACAGAGAAGCAGGTTTCATTTAACAAAGTTCAGAGTCAGCAGGAGAGTCTTATTGCTTTTGTTTAGTGAGAGGAATTGCATTGACATCTGCATTTCAGAGGAATGGTTTACCGATTAACAATTAGTTTTCTCAAGCTCTAAATGAAGTATAGGGTGTAAGGAATTGTTGAAATCATCATTAATATGGACAAGGAATAGAAGCTCATTAAATGTCAGATTGTTTATGTCTTCCTATACAAATTAGCTGGATTTATAAGCAAAGGGAAATGCCATTTTCATGCACAGTTTTTAAAAAAGTATTTGGGCAACTGGCAATTATTTTCCTTTCCTTTTTTATGTCTGTTTTTACTCTGAGTATTAGAAATGAAAAGGGTTGCTGTAAGTATTACATGAGCAATGTGTCCCAGGGGAACTTCTTTCCAGTGGTGTACTTGCTCACCAACAAAATATCTCTTTACTTCTGTATAGGGATCATCAGTTTACCATCTGATAAGATATACAGCCTTAATTTCTGTTACCCAGGAACTATTGTAACAAAGTTCCAAATACCCACAATAGAGTCATAAAAAATGGTTTTAGAACTTAATATGTATTTAATTTCCAAGGTGGATGAATAAGTTGCCAGAAAACACTATTTACAATCAAACAAGTAGAGGGGGGGATAAAGTTCTACGGGGTTTTTTTCAGGGGTGATTATAATCCTTACTGTAGATCCTGTAGATGAAATATTGACATAGATGTGCTTACAGTGGAAGGAATTTCTTATATTTTATAAAATAAATTAATTGATTCACATAATAAAATAAATAAAATAGTCTTTGTACTATTCCTAGTACCATATCTACATGGTACAAACCCTAACATATAAAATACAATGAGAAATATAATTTTTTGAAGTCCCCTTTTGGGTTGCAGAATTTTTGAGCTTAATGCCTCTTTATAGTCCTGTTGTCAGCCCCCTTAGCATAATCAGATATAGATATTGTTATAGCTGTCTCCTATTGAGTTATTGTTCCTCAAGTATCCAAGTCCCCTTAGGACCTTGACTTTCAGAATCAAAGTTTTTTTTGTATAAATCAGCTTGCATATTTTTATTGTATTGCACTTTGCCTTAAATGAATATTACTATTGATTCAAATTTAAATTTAACATGCATGCATCCAAAAGAGTGGAATAGAATTACTTGTGTGTGTGTAGCAATTATATAAAAAGATACAGCATGGCAATTATTTTAGATGACAAAATGACAATGTTACTGCAAAGTAGCATTCTATATAATCATATACTTTATTTATCGATTTATCGAGGTTGAGATTAATTTTCGAATTGAAAAAATTTGAATTTCAAGCTATTTATGTGTGCTTCGAATAGGGAATTGCTGTTTTAGCCTATAGGGGACCTCCTAGAGTCTATTTGGTCAATTAGTGAACTTTGAAAAACCATAGTTTTTTTTGGAAAAACTTTGATTCAAATTAGATCGAATGCGCTATTACTTCGATTCGTATGACTTGAATTCGGCCAAATACGGACTTTGACTTAACTTCAATTTAATTTCGTTGGTCTTTTTGAATTAGAATTTCGACGTTTTTCAAATTCTAAATTCGACCCTTGATAAATGAGCCCCGTACTGTCTCTTTAAAAATTTGACTTCGACCATTCGCCATCTAAGACTTTGAATCGAATTTGAACAAATACGCTATTGCTTCGATTCGAATCGAAAACGGAACTATTCGACTTAATTTTGCTTGGTCTTTTTGAATTCAATTTCTATTTTTTTTTTCAATTTGAAATTCGACCCTTGATAAATCTACCCCTAAGAGTAAAATTCATTATAGTATGTATATGTTTCTTAGGACTGAGGCGGTCTAAGTTAATTTGGTCAAGTAATGTTGATTTAGTGATTCGCTTAAGTATGATGTAGGTGTCAGCAACTCGACTGTTGAAGTGGTTGAGCTTCTAGTCTTTGAGTTGAGAAAGCAATGTTCCTAGAGTATATTAGTGTTTCATGACCCAGATTTAGGCTCACAGCCAGGGGCTGATTTACTGACTGACTTTCAACTTCAGAAACTGACACTGATGTCCTTTATTCCCTGCAAGAGCAAAACTTTTTTCCAGCCTACTGAGCACTCTTATTTTTTAAGGAGTTACAGCTATCAAGATTCTTTTTGAATCTATCCTTAAAAGTCAGCATGGTAATGATGACAGTTTCATGTAATCATAATCCTTTATGGATTTCCTTTATCGGTTTTGTATTTTTATTTGCCTTTTTTTTACCTGTATAATGACCATAAAGTAATTACATAAACTTTCCAAAGTTACTACAAACATACGCAACATTCGATTTCTTCATTTATATCATAAGTGCAAGTGTCAGCATGCCATTTCATTTGGAAGAAATCATCAGTGTGACCCCCAGGATACATTAGAAAATCCAGAAATGCATCAGAGTATAATGAAAGATGAAAGATGCATTGCATTTACTCTGTATATATCTTACAATGAGCCAAACTGCATAGCAATACATTGCAAGTCATTATTTTGTAGGTCAAAAACATGAATTGTAAAAATACCTGTTTGCAACCACAAGCCATTCGGTAAAGAGAACATAGCATTACTGAAGTCACTTGCTCACTTGTATTTTATGAATAAGTGACTGAGCCTGGTAATCCATGCAGGGTACACAGTATTTACATTTAGCTCAGTGGATACGCTAACGTTTGCTACATCAGTAAGAATTAGTTACAGCTTGTGCTTCGGTTCCATTCAGCTTGCACATTTTTAATATTTTATTTCCTGTGTGCTGCATTGCTCTGGTGTATTAAATTGTAAGAGTGACCTCTAGTGCCTCTTGACTATGGCAAAATGAATTTTCTTAATGGTTTACAGTATGATGCCCATCAATTCAGGCTTACTCCCTACTACTGGAGGTGACTCATAATTACATATTTAGCAATATATGAAGATGGATTCCAATCAATCTTTTTATTGTATATGGATGATAAATGAATACTGTTTTATTGTGTACTGAAGACCCCGGGGTATTTATTGGAAGATGGCAAATCTTTCAAGGATTTTGAAGTGGATAAGTAATGTATGCCATGCTCTGCACAGGATTTGCAGGAATGTTCGTTTTGGAGAACTGGTATGCTGTGGATGATATTTAACTATCTGTCTTCTTTGAAATCCAGGGCAAAGCATATTGGTATTCATGCTTGTATGCCACATACTGTAGATGCCCATGCTTATAAATCTGAAAATAATGAAGGTCAAAAGTGTAAAAGAAAATAAGCCAGCAAAAAATGAGAAAGCAACTGTGCAGTCCAATATTTAGGTTACATTCCTGATGTATGCTGGGCACAGCAGTACTTTCTGCTCTAACAACCTAAACGCAGAACACAATAGCACAGTTTCAACTGGTATCTACATTTGTTTTTTTGCTAACAAAATAATATCTCTTTCATCAGTTGTGTTTCCCCTGCCAGCTCCATTTGATCATATTGTGAACTAATCTGCTATGCATCAGTTCCATTCCTAAGGCAGCTTCATTCAGAGGATGTTGAGAACTAAGCAAATGAACTGCTGAAAGCGAAAGTAACATTGCAATGCTATAAAGTCACTTCTGTTCTCCTTTAAATGTGTATAATACAAGAAAGCATTAAAAGTGCACTGATTAAAAAAAAAAAAACTTTAAGATCTGATGTCAAAGAAATAATATACATCACAGTGTCAGCCTAATGCTAGCTTAGAATGACTATGGTAATGAATTAAATGACAGTGGGTGATTTTAAAGAAGAGAAGTCAGTTTGCAAGTAGCTTTGTCAGAGAAATAGTAATACTCACATTTGCTTTCTGCCTTTGCTGTTGCCAAAATATTGCAGAAAAATATAATTAGCAGCTGACAGAGCGTGCCTGGGACAAAATCCATTCTGAGATCCATCGGAGCACCACAAAAGTGCCAAGCTAGTACAATGCAGCTGCTCAGCACTTCTGCTCACAGTTCTTTGCCTTGCCTTTCTAACTGAGGGTTTTCATTAGACAGACAAAAGCATACTGGATCTTCTCACAAAAGGCACACACCTCCAAAAATCTGCTTCTGCTTCCTGACAACATGCAGCCTCAATAGACGTGCGAGGAACAATCTCTCCAATTTTTACACAATCACTCAGGGCTAAACTGTCAGTCTGCTCTCCTGATCAGCTTGGCTACTGAAGCTTCACGTTCACAATGTGTCCTGGATACCCCTTGTGGTGACAGGTGGAAAATGTGACTCTGCAATGAAATGCAGACAATAAAACGCAGAGGCTTTGCACATGTGCACGGGTTTTGCAGATGTCTTTTCTGTTTTGAACTCACCTTGATGGATGATTAGCTTGGAATGCTCTCTTCATAAGTATGAATAGGGAAAGGTATGAGAAGGGAGAAAGAAGATTAAGTTTCTCCTAGGACAGCTTCCTGTAGTAATTGTAACATAAAAGAAAAAACGTACTTTGTCATTTTAAATATATGTCTGGAAAAGAAAGGGTAGCTGTCACTGAAGCTGAGGGAGATCTTGCACTGAAAGATATCATTAAAAAAAATAAAACACAATGGAATGAATCATATTAATACTATGGATCATATTATAATTGTGTTTCCATTTCCTATCATAATTGCCCCATTTCATTGTGTGCTGTCCATAGTACTGCCACATTGGGTGTCCTTTATGAACTGAAAGTGATACAACAAAGAACTACTGTCTTTGTCATTATCTCCCCCCCCCTTTCTGTATGTAGGTCTGTCCCTTTTGCATTCCCTCTCTTTTTCTGCGCCTTCTCTATTCTATATTTATCTCTGATCTTTATAAATAACCACTTTCTCTGTCTTTAATTGGTTTTATAATAGTATGTTAGCTCAGACACAATAGATCCAAATCATAATGAACTTTTCTGCGCTGGTGGACTGAATGGCAATTACCTTTTAAATATGTAATTATGATATTAGCCATCGAGCAATATACTTCAAACACCTGGTACCCAGCAAGTTCAATGTGCATGTTAGTGACACTGATAACCAAACTACATACATCTAAAGAAGACCCCCAGTTGCATAAATAACATTTAGTGATGACTAATAAAGATGCTGTATTTGGTAAAAACACGATGGCTCAGCAATTAATGCCAGAGGTGAATATCAGCTTTAAATTAATTGGCTACAACATATGTAGAATCAAAACTGTAAGAAAGTCATCATTTTCATTTCTGCTGCATCATCATGTAGCAATTAAAACTGTGTTTTTGTCTTTATAATAGTGGCAAAATTATCAGGGAAACATTTTCTGTGGTTAGAATATAGATTTTTCTTAGAGCAGCTGTGATTAAATGTATAGACAAATGTGTACAAAGCAATCTTACCTTTCCAGTATACATGTTGATTCATACTAACAGTAAATAGGTGGGGGGAATTTAATTGATATACCTTGCAGCAAACTTCAGATATCCTGTATGAAAGATATTTGCACTTACAGATTGCCATCTTGTGGCGCAAAAGAAGAGTACAGATTTCAAGCAACAAGTTTAGCATTCAGCTCTCTTTTAGGTATAACACAGAGAGATTCTAAAGATCTTCTTTATTAACTGATGACATTAACAATTTTTTTCACATTATGTCTATGTAAGTTAGACATCATTGTATGGGTGTAAGTAATGAAGTTAGATCTGTTACTGCCACATGTTATTCTGCATTGCTGTGTTTCTTTCTTCCTTACAAACCTCTCAATTGCTACACAATCAGGGAACATTAAAGCCACATGGGGATTGGATGGGGAAAGTTTGAACATCCCCTCCAGTTTATCCAATGCCAATGTGGCTTTACCATGCAGCAAAGAAAGCTTTTAGAATATAAGATCCAGGCACCAGAGCTCCTACCCTCCCTTCTGAATTCTGCAGCTCACTGACAGCGGGGGCCCGGCAAATTCAAGAAAGTACAGCACTGCTGGGCCCCCCTTAACAACCTAAACATCAGGGCCTGGGATTGAAAGGGCCAATGTTATTTTTTTCTTTACAACTTGTAGGGGACCTGCCCACCGTTTTTGTTTTTTTTAAACATTGTTGGGCCCTGGTCACCAATGTTTTTATTTTAATAACTTGCAGGGGGGTCGTGGCCACTAATGTTTTTTTTATTTAACTTTTAGTGGGCTTTGACCACCAATGTTTTTTTTTTACTTCTAGGAAGCCCCTTAGGGTTATAGCACTTGTGTCTGTTTGGTCTTTGTACTGATGGGGGGGTCCAGAAATTGTTGTTGTGCAGGGTCCCGTGATTTCTGATGGCAGCCCTGGTCAGTGCAGGGTTAATATGTAAAGTAGCAGAAGGGGAAAGGAAGTGAGACATCATAATGCTCGAGATCTGGGTTTTCAGGTAACAGGTCCTTCCATTATTTGTATTTCCATATCTTAAGTTTACTAAACAAATCATTTAAACATTAAAGGGGAACTCCACAAAAACATAACTTAAGCATTTTGAAAAGTAAACAGAATTTCAAGCAACTTTGCAATATACATCAATTTAAAAATATGCAGACTTTTCATAATTTTTAATTGTTTCTGTCAGTTCCCTAAGCCTAGCCCCCTGCTCTCCTGCTGATCTTTCTGGCTACTTTGCTGAGTTGGCTGACTACTGTTACTTTGTATGAAAGGCCATCTGTCCTCAGCCTGCATCCTCCAAAACCCACAATTCACTGCATACATGATTTCAATAAGGAACACAGAACATCACAGTGCAATGCATTGCGGGTTATGTAGTTCCTGCATGCTGTCTGTAAGCTGTGGAGAAGTTGTTACAATTTGTAACATCAGTGTTTAGTCCTTCCTTCCCTGCTAGGATTTCAAATGATGCAGAAAAAGATTTCAGCATAGAAAATGGCATTTATTCATACTTTTTGAAGAAACAAAGAACTGTTTAGGATATACAGTATTAGGGGTTTCTGTGTTATGTGGGCATCTTTATCAAATTTTGGTTTGAAAGCGGGAGTTCCCAATAAGATAAGTTTTGCCTCCAATAAGGATTAATAATATATTAGCTGGGATCAAGTACAAGGTACTATTTTATTAGCACAGAGAAAAATTAAATCATTTTAAAACATTTGACTTATTTGATTAAAATGGAGTTTCTGGGACATGGCATTCCTATAACTGGAGCTTTCTGAATAACAGGTTGCTGGAAAAACAATCTCATACCTGTATATGGAGAGTAGGAAAACAAAATATCAGCCTTTTCCAGTGGTGAGCAGGTGATGAACATCATCCTACCCCTCTATATTTGTCAGGATCAATGTTGGAGCGGGGTTCAGTAGGGGTATGAATTTTATTTTGTCACAGCTTTAGAAAAATACTTGTCTGGGGTGTGTCAAGGTTTGTGATCATCTCTTTGGACATGGGTCCCATGTATTTTGGTTGCCTGAGCTCATTTGTCCACCTTTCAGTCTCAATAAATAAAATTATTACAAGGCAATTCAGAACCAATTTTAGAAGATCCCATATCAGTATCTGTAACCTTGTGATTAACTAAAGGGGGCCTTGACATAAGGTTGGACCTCCAAGGGGGTTTGAAGTTTGACAAACACTGATCTAAGCCCTTATGCTAGTACAATAACAACAACTTGATTCTAATATCATTCATTTAATGTAGTAGAGTTACTGTTCAGCAGCATAAGCCCGACTAAATTATATTCCTAGTTCACCTTCACGTGTTATCAGGGTCAGACAGGGGGGTCCGGGGCCCACCTGAGCTGCTGGTGCCGGGTTCGCCGCCAAGCCACAGCCCCCCCACTACACGTTTGCATGCGCGAATGCGTGCACTTTGTATTTGCCACGACCTGTGGCAGGAAGAATAGTACAGGGAGAGGGACTGGGCTAGCAGGGCCCAGAAGAGCCGGGGGCCCATTGGGTTTTTTCCAGGGGCCCCACCAGCCAAGTCCGACTGTGCGTCTATCTCTAGTAATGGCTAACCCCCATTCGCAGGGTCCCTAGCCTTCTCACAAAAGAAATAATAACACACTTTTCTTTAAAACAAAAAAGATAACATAAATATCACTAATGGGACTGTCCTCACTCTATTTCATATAAAGATGTAATGAAAGGTATGTGCCATATCCCACATACAACACAAATTAGATTGTGATGGTTTCGCTATTGTTTCCTTAGACATTTATGTATTTACATATTTGTTTCATCAAATTCTTACTTGTACTGCTTCCCAGACACACAAGCATATACCTATACATGACCAGACTGGGATTCCAAATAGGCCCTACAGATGGCCCCACCAGCCCAATTAATAGTGTCTATGGCATTTGCCAGAATTCACAGATTGCCAGTCCTTGCTTGTGCCTTTAGGTAGTGCAAGTCAAAGGCTGCATCTCTAAGCATATTTATACAGCAGTTTTGAATAACTGACAGAACAACTCTAAAATTACCTTTTCATTATGTCTGCACTTTATATGTGAAGGAGATATAGGTTATTACATGGCACCATTGATATTCACACTTTTCACATTCACTAAACTGCAAGGTGAAAGCACTTTCTATGCATGTTGTTGCTCCCTCTGACTAAGGAGCAGCCAATACTGTAATTGCTAATTGACCAAAAACTGATGACACCCCAGTTGATGAAAAATATTCAAATATTTCCTCTTTACTTGGAACTATAAAAATGCTAAGCCATATTTTCTACTACAGACTTTCCATGACAAGGGGACTAATTAATTGACCCTTCGCTTTTAGACATCCCACTTGGGATCAGCACTATGTCGTTATATCCACTGCCTGGGCTGTTTCTACCTATAGAGAGGATGGCCTTCAAATCTGCCACCAGCAGAAGCTGTATCTCCCACCATGAGAGAAGTACAGCAGCTCTGCTGCCGGTCCTGAATCTGCAGTGTGTCAATAATAGGAAATCCAAGCAGGCTGTCACCTAGCACAAGCAGTAGTAGCATCTGTATCAATCAACCAACCATGTAGTCACAGGAGAGAACTTCCTTACTCCCTCTGGTAAAATTTACTGTACAGTACTCAGGCAAGGTCCTACCACTGCTTTGATAAATAAAATGTAAAATACATTATCATATACCCACTGTTTCTTGATCCTGAAGAAGGCAAAAAAAAAACCCAACTTGAAGCCAGTGCAATTATACCTTCAATGGGAACGGATTCCTTCCTGACCACAATAGGATCAGGCATTAGGAATGTACATGAAGTCATACAATGCTTACTATCAAATGTATACGGTATAAATATACATAAACAACAATATAATAGTGCATTTAGGAAAATATCTACATTCAGTTATTTATAGAAACTATGAGAACAGAAAGAAGAAAACTCCTGACATTTTTGCAAAATATGCAAAATATGCAAAAAGGGGAGGGAGGGTGATTACCATGCCATCACTCCTCCCCCCAACATCACAGTCACTCCCCTTATAACATCAGCTCCCACCACATCTGGAAAGGGGGACAGGGAAAGGTGGCAACAGGCAACCCTAACTTAGAGCTCCAGGACATCACTTGAGAAAGAGCTCAGCTCGAAACATGTCGTGACACATTAAAGCACTTGAGTTTTGCAGTAAAGTTCTGCGTATTGGACCTGTTATTAACCACCACATTTATTGTTTGATTATATTGCTTCACTGGCGGAAGCCGTGGTTATAGGTGTACCTACTGAATCTATCGTTACTTGGTGTTAGAGCTCCAGGGCTTTAACACCACACACAGGCATTTACAGCAAAATACATTGGTGAGATGTTTGTGTAAACTACATAATTTGTGTGTTTTCATTTATCCAACATTCTTCTTCATGTACATACACCCTGTGATGCATTCTTAATCAAATAATAAAAATAATGTTGTGTGTATGTATAAGAACATACGTATGGTGTCTGTTACCTGGAAGTCTATCCAGATCTGTCAGCAGCCAACCGTAATAATGTAATTTTCCTTGTAAAGTCTTATTATTTATTAACTAGTCTATTTTATATCTACTCTGATGTGTGTGTGTATTTGCGTGTGAGCAATTTAATGTGTGAATGCATACACGTATTATCTGTGTATAACAAAGAATGATAAGAATATAAACATTTGCTATTAATCATCTGTCTTGGCAAATGAAACCATCCTAAAGGCACAATTTCATCCTGTAGTGAAAATCTTTATGCATAGTGTTGAGGGGAATACTAATATTTTCCATTCAGTTCCTACATATTGAGATATTCAGTTGCCCACGGGAAATGTTTCCTGTGATATATCTTATTACTCTGACAAATTAAAGTATTTTATGATAATATCAACCTAGAGTGGTAGAATCTCAGTATATTTAAGAATATTCACAATTGAAGATTCATGATTGAGATTTCATTGATTTTGTAGGCTACATTAGATTGCAGGCAGTAATTGTAGATATCAGGGTTTTAGATTTAAGCCATAAGTGGTAATTATCAAAGAACAAAGATTATATTTGTTCTTTGACACTAATACAGAATTGGCTGTGTTGTAGAAGAAGCTCAAGGTTCAAAGCCATTCTGTTATTAGGGTTGTTGAACATTTGCACAAAAGAAGGAATACATCTGTTGTCTCATGTCACAAGTATTCTTAGCTTGAAAAAAGGCTCTGTGTAGCCTGAAACGTCACTTATCCAAGTCCTGCTAGTGTTCCAATAAAGGCATTTTTATCTATAGAAATAACTTGTGGTGCTGTACTTCAATCAATACTTGTGAAAGGATTGGAAGGTGGCCAGTCAGGGTACGTGCACCCGGACCCACAAATTGACAAAGTCTGGGAGCTGATTCTACTATAAAAACAAGTATTCTTAGTGCAAGGTTAAGAAAGACACATATAGTTTCAGAAACTACAGCACAGATACCATTCTGGACACTATGCTGACACAGTAGATGTACCTTATTTGGCTTTTGTACTGAGACTGTGAGTCTGTCCCTGATATGGAAATAGTGACACAGTTATGCTAAAACAAGAATGTTGATTGGATGCCACTGGATTAGCCCCATGGAAGAAGAAATGGTTAAAATGGTAATTTGTTGTATTGCTAATTGTTCCCTCCACGTCCTCACGAGCTTTCAGGACGTATGAGCTATTATTTAATACTCTGTATTATATTACTCTGTATTAATGTATACCTCAAAAAAAGCTGTTTGGAGAATCTGAAAGTCAGGCCCCGGGGGAACTTCGGGGCCAGGCTCGATCATTTATATTTGATTATATATATATATATATATATATATATATATATATATATATATATATATATATATATATATATATATATATATATATATATAGATAGATAGATATCCTCATCTGGGATACGACCATTTGAATACGACAGTAATTACAGAGACAAATGTAGAGATTCAATGTTTTCAATGCAGTTTAATGATAAACTTATATAAAATACTGCATATCAGAGTTTTGAAATGTGGACTTTTGGCATTGTGACTATAGTATAAATATTATATAATGATGAATAGCCATCATGTCTCCCAAACAAATTCAATGTGAAAAACAAAATTTAAGCCACACTAGCATAGAATTATTTTAACAAATTATTTGTACTCAGTCCCCTATTTGCTACATAATAACAATGTGACTTGTCTCGCATTCCCAGAAAATGTGCACCTGTGCAGCAAAAACTATTTTACTTTAAACCATTACTTTTACTGTTAAAAAGATGGTATAATGAACCACATGAGCTACTGAAATATCCATAGGTTCTGATTTATGGATAAACCAATATATCAAACACTGGTGACTGGACTGAAGGCATGGTACAAGAAAGTATGTTGTAGTAATAAGGGATGGGCGAATTTTTTCACCTTGTTTTACCGCAAAAATGACGCCTATAGATTTGTATGGCGTGTGCATCAAAAAAAAAAGACGCACATCCAAAAAATTTCGCCACGCAACAACATTTTTTTGATGCCCATAGACTTTAATCGGTGTCGGCGACATTTCGCCAGTGGTGAATATTTGGCGAAACGAAACAGGTCAAATTCGCCCATCCCTAGTAGTAATAGTGAACTGTTAAGCAGAATAAGCAGGTTAATAATGAAAAGGGTGGGAGAAAATATGAGCAGGGCAAAAAACTACAGCTTAAATTTTTTAACTCAAATTTACTTTTCTTGCAGTATATACTCCTAGGGGATGTTCAAAGCACTACACTTCTGTGTTTGTAGTAGCAGGAGGTTGACCTGCCAGTCTCTGTGGGCACTGCCTGTTGATTGCAAAGCGACTAGCCGAGTTCCATAGAAGTCCTAGAAAAGCCTACACACTAAAATTAACCAAAATTTGAAAGTGGGCTTTAGGTAGATTTAGAGCTAGAGGGCTCCACCAAAAAAGGAAATAACTAAATATGGATGTTTTCCTGAAAGCGCTGTTATATTGTGGTTCTTTATCTCACACATTATAATTGTGATCGTCTGTATTGTATTTATTTAAGTTAAATTAATGTGAATCGATTGATCCAGGGAATGTTTCCGATCGCCATTGGGGTCAGGAAGGAATTTTTTTCCTCTTGAAGCATAATTGGCACTGGCTTCGGGCTGGGTTTTTTGCCTTCCTCCGGATCAAAACAGTGGATACATGATATTATATTTTAAGTTTTATTCGTCACAGCAGTGGTAGGACCTTGCCAGAGTACTGCAAAGTTAAGTATAACCCCATTAGGCTGGTTTTGCTTCAAATAAATATTAATTATATCTTAGTCTGGATCTAGTACAGGGTACTGATTTGTTATTACATAGAAAAATTAAATCATTTAAAATGTCGATGGGATAAATGGATTATTCGATTATAATGGAGTCTATGGGAGATGGTCTTCCCATAATTCTGACTTTTCTGGATAATAGGTTTCCCGATAACAGATCGCATACCTGTTTTAAGATTTGAAGCAGATGATTAGCAATGTACAGTATGCTAGAGTGAGGAAAGGAAGACTGTACCATGGTATAACAGGAATTATCATAATACATCATACATCTATCATTTCATATATCATACATCTGTTACTCCTCCCCACTCAAAGAAGCAGCAGAGTAGAGCTCCTGTAATCAGCACACTATGGTCACAATGAAAAATGTGCATATAAATTTGAAATAGAATAACTTCATATTTCCAGTACCATAATTGCATTATATTAGTTCATGGTAATTTGCTTAGCATGCATGATGCATAACAAACCACACAAAATAGAAGTAATTTACAAAACACAGGACAAGTGCAAAAATGGTCTATTCTTTGGATGCAAAGCAGAAATTGACTGGTTATACAGTCATCGGTTACACGTTACTGCAGTACAATACAGTTTTCACAGATGTAGAGCTGTAAATATGTTCAATTAACAACTATAATAGTTATATTATAATAAAAGCAGTAATAACAACTAAACTAAGGTTAGGGACCCTGAGATTTGGGTATAGTTTACTCAGGCAGTTACCCCTTGGTAATAGGACACCTAAGGGTCCTTTAGTTAACTCAGGCAGCTATGTCCCTTTTCCTGGGTCTGTAATAGTTCAAATGGTTGTCCACTAGGTGGCAGTAGTGTAAAGTAAAAAAGGGTTTAGCCCCAGGTGCTCAAGGTCTGTCTTGGGACCTTGCCTCACTGGGAGGCGTTACAGGCCCAGGTCTGCCAGTGGAAAAGCTTTATTTAGTGATAGTGAGAATTGTAATAGAGTCAGCACAGGGTAGCTAGTGAGCATATGTGGCTCCAACAAGGAGAAATAGTGGGGTTAGGGCCCTGTGATGTGTAGACCACTAGAGAAGGGACTACAGTGGGTGAGTTGAGGAACAGATAGGGTATAATGACCCAAGACCCCAGGCTGAATACAGTGGGTGAGGTGAGGACCAAATAAGGTGCCAAGATACAAGACCCCAGGCTGAAAAACCCAAGTCTTTTCTGTTCATTAGGATATTGCCTAGTGCGAGTGGTATTTATCTTTTGAGTCTGTTATTGCTGCTGCTCTGATGAAATGATCTGTCTTGTATATTAGCTCACCTGGAGCACCTTGTATTCTCCTGGAGGGATCATTGCTGTCTAACACTATCCTGTCAAATAAACAAGTTAAAGTTTACTGCAAGGAAACTTGTCTGACTGAATCTCCTGCTGCACTAAAATACACCAGGTACTGGGAGTTGCAGGGAGTGGCACAGGTACACTGGGGCCCTGGGCACAAGTCAAGCAGTTTTAGCCTGGTCACAAATCCACTGCTAAAGTGCACTCAAGGGTGTTCTTTTTTTAAAATTGAATTTAGCTTCAACCAAAATTTTTATGGAAGCTGCAGGTGGACCACAACAACAGCATAACAAGATTAAAACAAAATGCACTTTAATTGAATCCTTTTGCAATTACGTTCTGAAGATGGTTATATAGAAGAATAATTTTAATGAGAGCAGGTAGGGTTTTGCCTGTAACTAATTAGGATTTATGATCCTGGAGCACAAACATTAATATTGTCATTGGCCAAACAGGTATATGGGTAGCTCTCGTAACACCGGCAATCCATTATTTCTGCTTCTGTGCGTGCAAGAGCAAATCAATCTCTCTGATGCTTGTTAATGTTGACATATTTCAATTGTCAATCTCACTGGTTTGTAAAATAATGTTAAAAGAGAAGGAAAGGTTAAAACTAAGTAAGCCTTATCAGAAAGGTCACAATCAGTAGAAAAAGTTTGACGAGCACTCCATTCACCCGTTGAATTAAAATAAGTAAATATTTATTTTCAACATATTAAAAGCATCCGTTCCCTGATGAGTTTCATATCCACGATTCGTAGTCACAGCTGTAGCTCATACCTATGACTACGTATCTGTGGATACGAAACACATAAAATAAACACATAAAATAAAATGCCTCTGTAGCTTTCCTTCTCCTTTAAAGCTGTAAACAGGGTACCAAATATTATACAGACTTTCAGCAGACTAACAAATATCCATAACTATTGTGAGAAGGCTGGTCAGTTAAATTTCCCCTAGACATTTAAAGGGGAAACAATTTATGTATTTGGAACTATGATTTATGTGAATATCCTCTATGCATTTATGATCATAGCCACAAGTGTAATTGCAATACTTGTATCTAATTGTATGTCTGGTGAGTCTGATGCATCACATACAAGTGTGCCTATTGTAAGGACATGTGGAGATACCACCACCTTTGAGAGAGCTTGATAAAAGGCCATATATAGGCCTGAAACATTGCTGAATGGGTCTGCCATGAGAATTTGAATAAAGGCATTTTTTTAACTACGTGGTGCTGTGCTGAACTAATACTACTGATCTGAGTGGAGGATGGACCACTGATGGTACGTGCACCTTTTTGCTTGGGAAGCTGGGGCATTTGAGCTGACTCGAAATTGTTTGCAAGATACCACCACCCTGACAGTTGCAGGGTTGCATTTTCATGGCCATCTCCCTTAGACTCCATTTTAATCATATAATTTAAATAATTCTAGATTTTTGTACTTGATCCCAACTAAGATATACAGCAATTAATATGTATTGCAGACAAAACAAGCTTAAATGATTATGGAAAGATTCCTTTTTTGGAAAACCCCAGGTCCTGAGCGTTCTGAATAACAGGTCCCATACCTGTATTGTATGTGCACTAACATATATTCAAACACACAATCACACATTATATACATGTACAGTATTTATGACAGAATGGGAAACTTGCAAGTCTGATTTCTGAAAATGCAAACTAATCGGTGACATTGCTTGTTGTGCATTAATGATTCAAATGTCTGCAGCTCTTGAACATATCTGGAAGGATGTTTTCACAGCTCTGCTAAACACACAAGAAAGCTCTAAATCAATGCCTCACAGTTCAGCAGCTGCACAGCTGGATTACAGTAATTGCTCAATAAGACAAAGTCTCACGAGAAAGACAAGGTAAACCATGATACTTAAAAAGATTGAGTTGTTCACTTTATAGGAGCTGATGATAGCCAGTATTAACAGCAAAATAACATTGCCTAAAATGTATAGGTCACATGTACAATATTCCCAAAGCTGTTTCATTTGATTTGAAAAATATTATTATTCTCTGTATGAAGGAATATAACACAGCAATATGAACTGCCATCACTGAATAGCCATTCACTGCAATTACCCAGATGATAAATGATCAGAAAACAGATTCCACACAAAAAATGCCACTTACAACATATAGTAATATTGCTCATTATTTTTAACATGAACTCTAGATTACATGAGGGTTTATGTACGTTCACAAGTACAACTGTGGTCCCCACACTTTCCCAATTATACCACATTCATTAAAGGTACTTGCGTCAAAATGTGATTCTTGCACGTCCATATAGCTGTGCTCAGGCTTTCCTGCCTTCCATTCCCAATTTAGCACTGCAGCACCTATTAACAATAGGGAACCCTGGAGCTACCGCCACCCTTGGGCCAGGAGGTAACACCAGTTTTTCCTGCGTCAATACTTGCAGAATAGGGCGCACATGCCACTGGCACACTGAACACAGGAATTGACGTCAGCAAACACCAGACTGATTTGCGACAAAGTTCATATACAGTTGTGTTAATTTTGGAGAACCGGATGCAATAGAAGTGGGCGCAATGCCATTTTGCAACTGCGATGGTGCTGGAATTCTAGGAAAAAATGCAGGATAAAAACTTGGCGATTGCACTTTGCTCACCGTTTTCTGGGAGGGTCTTATGTTAGGGTTTTCATTCTATAGCTACAAAATGATCAGTCTAGTCCGCATGGAGTTCAAGTATGGAATTCAAATGGAATATGCTGCAGGCACCTGATTTGTAGAGCTTACAACTTACAGTAAATCAACACTGCTCAGAGAAAAAGGAACTGAACTGGTTCTGTAGTGATAACAAGTCAATTATACTGTACTTATCTGACATTTAACTGATTTACTGTTACCTTATATGGCAAAGTAAATTATGTGTAAGTATGTGCTAACCCCCCCCCCCACACACACACACACACATACAAAGTGACTTGTTGTTCAGCAAGTGTAATGTCTACCCTTGGTTTATGCTAATGTAGGGGACTGGTAAATTAGTCGGCCAATATTATTAAGCAGGCAGTTCCCTAGGGGGTTATTTATCAAAGTCCGAATTTATCTCAATATTTTCTGCTACAAACTCCGATCAAATCTGATCAGGTTTTTTACACTTAATGATTATTACATTTTCCCGAAAATTTGATTTGTGGCAAAAAATCCGATAAATTCGTGATTTTTTAAAGGTCTGATTTTATAAAAAAAAAAATCACAATTTTTTTGTGATTTTTGCATTCAGAGTTTAGTAAATAACCCCCCTAGCGTTATAGACGCCTAACTGAGTCCTAAAATACAGTTAGGAGGGGGGACCTGTTCCTGCTTAAAGCTATGCCCCTTGGGGCTCACACAGGGATCAGTAGATAGCACTGTGCTAAAGTATAAAGTCCTAGGCAGCCATGTGCTCAGGGTCCATTTTGTGTTAACCCTGGCCTGAGCAGGTAAGCAGGGTATCCATTGGAACTTAGACAGGTCAGGTCTGGTAAGGATAGGCTAATCACCTTAAAAGGTCACTCTAGCTTACTTCCTAAATAAATCAGATAGCCACAAGAACTTTCATATACAGTATAATATGATTTGGTATAATCTGCAGTTTGCTAATTCTCACTCAGAGGTTAGGATGTAATGGTTAGGAATGATTTGTTTAGAATGATTTTATTTTTTAGTATGTTGGATTGAAAGGTAAATTGAAAAATGAATTCAGGAGCCAACCCAATACATCTCTTTGCATTAAGTACCCTGTAATCCAAAAACCTTATAATTTATATTTATTTACTTGTATTTTGCATTTGTAAACTTTGTATTTTCTATAGAAATATATATATATATATATATATATATATATATATATATATATATATATATATATATATATATATATATATATATATATATATATATATATATATATATATATATATATATATATAGCCAAGCCCTTGCTCTTACATTCTTAATTTTAAAGTTACAGACTGTAACTTAAAATATATTACTGATCATTTTTATTATTTTTAGATAATATAAAAAGCAATTTCAAAGCTTTTTAGCTGAAGCAATACATTGGTCCTTTCCAAATATAGTATTCATGAAATACCAATGACTGGATTATTATGTATCTGTTTACAATCAAAATATGCTAATTATTGATAGTTTGTCTCTCCATGGCTCCATGACTGAATGCAGATTACTTCATGTTGATTTGTAGCCATTCCTTTTTACAAAAAAATATGTATCTATGCAAGACAGAATTAAATATCCAACTGTTTCTAGAACAGAATTAGAATACAAGCTTGTCTTTTCCTTGTTGGATAAAATCCTTTATTGAACCACACATGAAAAGGCCTTTACATAAATCATATACAACATAGAAGATTACTGGCAGTAAAGGATTATCTAAGCTCATAAAACATACAGGAGTTGTTGGCACTTTGTTATCCTTTGCCTTGATTTTCAGGCCATGGGAGATTTTAAGATACAAGCGTCAAACATCCCGATGCAAACAAATGTATTTGGTCCAGTTTCTTTTTCTGAAGGTTTCTGATTTTCAAAATTATATATTGATGATATATTTGTATGGATGTGTAAGTATTTTTGAGGGGCTTATAAAATCTATTAAGGGAAAGAACCACATCGATCAAACACGTATTTATAGAAGGTTAAATTTGAGTGATTTCAGAGGTTTTTGAATAAATAAAACCGCGAAATGTCATGGAATTTTTTAAAAGATACAAATATAAAAAGTACAAATGAAAAAAAGCGCATAAAGGATGTGCTAAAAAATACAAATACCTCTAAAAATTCGAGTTTTTAATGGTATTCATCTTATTTGAGCACAAATTTCAAGTGAAAAAACCCAAAAACCTATTAAAGTCTGAATTGATTAAAAGTGGTCCAATAAGAATAGCACTGCTCATATTGACTTCTATAGGACATCAACAACTTTTACTAAAAGTATAAAGATCTGTGTCCATCTTCTCTGGATCAGCCAGCTGTCAATGGTTTGATTGTAGCTTCCTTCAATGCAATAAAACTAAATTTCCATTATTGCAATTTGACTCAAGGTTGTTTCTTTCAACTTTAAAATGTCACAGAGGTAACATTTTTTGAAATAATGATACTTACTAAGTATGAGGAACTATTATTGTTACATCCAGGGGCTCAAAGCAACATACAATGACATAATAATCTACATTTATTCACTTTATTGGAAGGTGTGCTACAATAATCCATTTAAGTAGAGTGACATGGTAAGACATCCCAGCCAAATGTCTATAGATAACATTTGCTCTATTCCATGCACTTTCTATACCCCCTAAGTAGAAAGAACACTTGTACCCATAGAACATTATAGCAAACCTTCTTCTGTGACTTTGTTTTTAAAGATAGGGCTACTAGAAGAATTTGTTGCCTGAATACATAAGGAAAAACGTTCCGAGCAGGTGTATGTCATTCTGCTTGTGGGGTGCACCCAGTTCCACTGAGATATTTCACTATATTGAGGTGCTTGTTCATTTGTCCCTAAACCACATACTGCTACTGTGCCATGGCATGAGGGGGAAATACGGTCAATTCTGATCCAATATCTGCACAGCATGCAGCAGCCTTTCAAAGTAAACATCACAGTTATGAATTTGAATCAATATTTATATAACTGTTTCAGGGTAAGATTTAGAACTCTGCTCATATAAAAATTCTTCTTAGATTCTATTCATCAGTAATAAGTACTGTCACAGGGATTAAAGGCATTGCTGGAGCGAAAGGGATTTCATTCAGTTGCAGTAAGTAAATTTGTTTTTCTTGCTGTTAAAGCATCACCTGTACTGTGCATTTTTTGGTATGTTTGGATGGTTTTAAGAAAAAGTTTGATAAGCAGTTGGTTAAAATATACCTTGTCTTATGTAATTCTGCCTTGCAGTTCTTGAGTCCTGAATTTCATTCTGGCTTGGGTACTATCTGCAAGGAGTGTTATGTTCTCCCTATGTCTGCATGGGTTTCTTTATGGAACTCTTGTGTCTATTCACACTCCACAAACATACAGGCAGGTTAAAGGGTTCCTGACAAAACTGGTCCTAGATTGTGATTGTGAGGGACCTCAGATAATAAACTTCAGTGGGGCATTGAATGATATAAATGATGCAAAATCTCATTACAGAGGTGCAGCATACTTTATATTGGTGCTAGTGATGCGTGAAGATTTCAGTAGGTATGAATTTATAGTAAAATTTGCAATTGCTAAATATTTTCGCAAATTTGGTTGCAAACCGGGACAGATTCGCTCATCACTAGCTCTAAACTCTACAGCTAGAAAATGCTTTTTTTCATGAAGAATTGCATTGTTATACATGAAAAAGAAATCATCTTACAGTAATTGATGGGTTTTTACAAACTGTACTGATGTATTATTGTGCCCTGCTATTTTAATTTACAGACTATCAGTTATCTGTAAAATAATATATTAGTAGTGATGGGCGAATTTATTCGCCAGGCACGAATTCGCAGCGAATTTGCGCGATTCGCCGCCAGCGAAAATATTTTCTGATACACGACAAATCCACTGTACAACCATGTGCCTGAACTGCAGAAGATGTTTATCATGGGATTTAAACAGACTACACAGAGCATATAAGATCTGTATGAAGGCTTTTAACCTGATTTTTGTAGATCATTGAATGCCATTTGAAGACAGATGTGTTTTAATTGAAAAGGGTTGTGTAAATCACATCTATGTACTTTATGTGAAATGTACAACTTAGAGAAGATTTTGTTTCTAATGGGTAAGCATTTGTCTTCTGCAACAGTAATGCCAATGACATGGACTTGAGAATGATTGATTTTAAAGGGGACCGTCACCCAAAAAAAATATTTCAAATCCTATTTTATGACGTTAATCAAGCAAAATGAACTTTAATTGCATTGAATACATTATTTTAATCTTGTTTCCATCAGTATGGAGCTAATTCTAATTATAGTTAGTATAGCTATTGGTATATAGAATTTATGTAAAAGTAGGGAGGGGTGTGTGTATGGATGTTGGGTTTTCATTTGGAGGGGTTGAACTTGATGGACTTTGTCTTTTTTCAACCCAATTTAACTATGTAACTACTATGTAACTATAGAAGGCAGGCAGGAGCCATTTTGTGGGCACTGTTATTAAGGCAAGCCTTGCGTCATCTCAGAATTGTGTTTGTGCACCAGAATGTGGGGGTCTTATGTCCATTCCCATGCACTGGCTACACAATAAAATTAAGAAAAACTGGGGGAATGTGGGGAGAACAGTGAAAACAGTGACATCTAGGAAGTGCTGAATGGAAAGTGAAAGTAATTGCTTGCCCCGCCTCTATAGGCATAGAGGAGGGGCAGGCAATATTTGATTGACAGCTGAGATTTTTAAATGAGTTTACAACAGCTATGAACACTTTAATAAAAAAAAATTGGATTTCATGTTTAATTTGAAAAGGACTTTTATTATACAACCTTTTATGTATGGGTGACAGGTCCACTTTAAAACCAAAAACATGTGCATGTTATAAGAAGAGAAGTGTCAAATGCAATGACTTATATGAATGCAATGACTTATATGATAGCAACCTAATCCATTTGCTTAGGAAAATATGAATGGCCATAGCTGGGATGTTTAGATTCTGGCTATGAATCTGTTGACTATAACATTTAACTATAACTGTTGAACCTCTAATATAGTTTCAGGTATTAGGGATAAGTGAAATTTCTTGCCAAGTTTTGCCACAAAAATGATGGCCGTACTCTCCAGTGAGTGAAAAAAATTGTTGTGCGTCAAAAAAATTGGACGTGCCGCATCATGCGACCAAAAAAAATTGTATACACTATATACATACACCCCACACTCTACATTATTTGCATATAATTCAAATTCTAATGGGATTCTTAGAAGTGTATTTATCAATGGGTGAAAGTTAGAATTACCCATTTAATGAAAACAATTCTAAAAATCTCATAGGAATGAATAGAAAGTGAATAAGATTTTCAGTGGTAAACTCTAATCTCACATTTTAATAAGTCTGTCCCATGGTGATTTCCAGGGCCACATGACCTTTTAAGGTTTAGTCAGGAATAGCATTCTACAAACTGCTGGAAAGTAATTGTGCTAAGAAATAGAAAAGAACAAGTGCTGTCTTGGCAAACAAAGAGTTTGTGTCACTAAAAGAATGGTAATACATGTGCAACAGTTACTACTTTATATATGTATAGAAAAGCTGTTGTTGGGTTTGTGTGGAAACCAAAATATGGCTATTCGGGCAATATGTTTTCTTACTTGCCCCCTCCCCCGGAAAAATTTCTGCGGACGACCATGACCATAGGAAGGAGATACCAAAGTTCTGCCAAATGCAATACATACTTCCACAAAAAGAGCAAAATGTTGTGTCTCATCAGAAAGAGAGTCATGTAGAACAGCTTATTTCTCCATGCACATGCAAAATACTAATTATAAGTCAAAATCATAAAATCCAAACAAGAAAACTAAGATACAGATTGTTAAAAGTGTGATTTTGATGCCTTAATAAAACATGCAAAATAATGTTCTGAAGACCGAATGCAGAAAATATGAATTATTAAAAACTTCAGAACGATCTATTTTTTCATTAAAAATGTGTCAGTGGTTAGCAGAGTGAAAATGCGAAAATAAACTGGCACAACTTCTAAAATTCATTTTGTGATTTTTTTTCTAATTGTTATGTAATGTTTCCCTACAGTATGCACTAGTTGAACAACAAAGGTGTCAGAAACATAAGAATTTTAAACATACTGAAAAAATTACTTGATTGGCCCTGAAAAGGCCATTGGCACAATAACAAATATAACTCTCTGGCCAAATATATGAGTCAGTCCTTGGCATAGAATAATTTGGAAGTGCCATTCTGGATAATGATTTATGACTATGCTTTAAGTGGAAGATCTCTGAGACTAAGCAATCTGTTGCCTTTGAGTTGGAACCCATCTAATTAGCTATCTGGGTGGATTCTTCAAGATGGTACACCATCTGGTCTTACTAACAAGCAAAACAATTATCCATTGAATGAAGATGGCAGAAAAAAATAATTATGAAGCTCTGAGACCAGTTGGTGAAACAGGTCAAAACAGTTAAGCTCCAGGATATAAATGATTGCTTCTGATCAGAGCAAATAAAGGCACTTGGTGTGACATATGAAAGATGTGGTCAGCAGCATTTGTTTATTAACTGTTGTTGAAAAGTCAATTCTACTTTCATAATAAAAATGGATTGAGGTCATGCTTTTATTCAATCCAGACATATATACAATGTAAACAGTAGATACAGTATTATATTTGACTAACAATGTATATTGAATGCACTTGCTGTAGGTTTCAGTATTGTTGTGGCACTTTCTTTGCATATCAAAAATCTTTAACTTCCCCAAGCTTCCTTACAGACATACATTTTTGTCTTTTCATCCACAGACTGACACTTACAATGTATTAAGCTCTAGTGAAATTGAAATCTGGTTTGTATTGCATTTTGTAGTTGAAATTCAGTAGCCTTGCTGACCATCTAGCTATATACATTCTAGCTCTTCCTAGTCTCTTTGTTGTAAGCTGTGTAGTTAAAAGTGTGTAATGATCAGTGCATAAGGTAAATTCCCTAACCCATAGGTAGGTTTTTAATTTTTCTGTTGCCCAAACACATGCCACATGCTAGAACTTCTTTCTCAACAGTTGAATACTTACGCTCTGCCTCTGTAAGTGTTCTGGATGCAAATGCAACAGTTTTCTCTGTATGATCAGCATGGATTTGTGTGAGAACTGCACCAACACCATAGTTTGTACTAGCATCTATAGTAACCATAGTGGGTAGTGCAGGATCAAATTAAGCTAGCGCTGAACTGTTCACAGTTAAGAAAGCTTGTAAGGTCTGGAAATCAGATGGAGTAGGTGCTTGTGTAACAGCGTTGACATGGTCAGGGTCAGACAGTAATTCATCTTGTGAAATTATATGACCCAGAAATGACAGCTGAGTTTGTCTGAAGTGGCATTTGGAAAAGTTCAGTTTCAGTCCTTAAGAATCAATGCATTTCAGAAAATTTTTTAGGTACTTGTCATGAAGATCCATAGTTGGAACGCAGACAATTATATCATCCAAGTAGCATTGTACACCAGGTATGCCATGGAGTATAGAAGACATCAGTCTTTGGAAACAACTTGGTACTGAAGCCAGTCCATAAGGTACACGCTTGAACCAAAACAAATCATCATGGGTGATAAATGCAATGAGGTCTCTGCTTTCCTCATGCAGTAATACTTGATGATAAGCACTCTGAAGATCCAGAGTAGAAAAGAATTTTGCTTCTCTGAGTTCTGAAAATATTTCTTCTATGTGTGGCATGATGACTATCCATAAAAACTGCTTTATTAGGTTCACGAAGATCAACACACAATCCTACCTCCAGTTTTCTTCATTGTTACAATAATTGGTGAAACCCATTTGGAGGATTCTGATTTTTCAATCACATCTTGCTCTACCAGTTTCTTTAGTTCCTGTGAGACAGTCTCCCTTATAGAGTAGGGCAATCACCTTAATTTCTGGCGTACTGGTTTTACATCTGGTCTCAACTTAACTTTGTGTACAAAGTTCTTTGTACAATCCAGTGAAGTGTTGCTTTGTGGTGAAATTTTAGACACTGGCTGTGTGGCAGGCACCAATACCATCAACTAATTGTATGTTTAATGCAGCAAAGAGATCCCTTCCAAGTATAGCAGTACCCTTATTCACAATGTAAAAGTCACATTTTGCAGTATTTGATTCAAATTGTACAGTCACTGGCAAGCAACCAAGCACAGGGATTGGATCCTATAATTAACTGACCAGTCTCAGGGCAGGTTCAACAAGTGGATCTTTTGCAAAGTATTTCAAGAAAATATCCTTTGGTAGTATAGAAACAGCTGGCTTGACACTGACAGTGCATATAAACTTTTGTGGAATAAATGTATCAGCTTTAGCCACACTTAATACTGTGATATTTGGAGTAGTGACTTTATGAACATCTTTAGCAGAACTATGGCAGATCTTAGCAAAATGTCCTACTTTTTTGCAATGCGGCACAGTACAGCTTTTGCAGGACATGTAGAAAAAAATTTGCAGCGTGTTGTGTTGAACCACAGAGAAAGCAGTATTTTTTATTTGTATTTGCTGCAAATTTCTGCAGTGAATCCCTTTCCTTAGCACTGTATTTTGCCTGTGACTGTGCATTATTAGGCCACAGTGCTGAATTCCCAGCAGTTCCCTGACTGAGAGTTTTAGGGGCAAATTCACTAAGCGCCGAACGCTAGCGTTAATTCGCTAGCGTTTGGCATTTTCGTTACTGCGCAAATTCACTAACGAACGCTGGCGTAGTTTCGCTAGTGTTACTTCGCACCCTTACGCCAGGCGAATTTTCGCTAGCGACGTAACTACGCAAATTCACTAACTTGCGCAGTATACTGAACGCTACCTTTTACGCTAGACTTCCTTCGCCACCTCAGACCTGGCGAAGCGCAATAGAGTAGATAGGGATTGTTTCAAAAAAAGTAAATTTTTTTTCTAAGTCCCAAAAAACGCTGGCGTGTTTTCTACATGATGGGTGATAGGCTGAAAAAGATCGAAATTTTTTTTGGGGCTCCCCTCCTTCCCCTCTACATTTCCTGACTCATGGCAACTTACCTAGACAGTGGGCACATGTGTAGGGCAAAATAAAATTTTTAATTGCTGATTTGAAGGTTTTCTAGCCATTTGTAGTGCTGATACGTATTCCCCCATTGAAATTTGAATTTTGCGCCGTATGCAAATTAGCCTTCGCTAGCGTAACTTCGCTTTACATAGCGAATCAACGCTAGCGCAACTTCGCAACCTTACGCTACCCCTGAGCGCAACTTCGGATTTTAGTGAATTTGTGGAGCGCTGGCGAAACTACGCCTGGCGAAGTGCGGCGAAGCGCGGCGAAGTTGCGCCTGGCGCAACTTCGCATCTTAGTGAATTTGCCCCTTAGCCTCTGCCACTGCTGTTTCAATTTGGCTAGCAACTGTAATAGCCTTTGCAAGGGTTTAATCCTGCTCCAGGAGCAGTCTTTCTCTAATGCAAGGTGAATTTGTTTAGCTTTTCATCTGTTAGATTCCCAAACTCAAAAGTAACAACCAGCTCTCTCAAAGCTGCTACAAATTGTTTTATATCTTTCAGAAACCACATTTACTCTTTGCATGAAAAAGTTCTTTAAAGCAATAAGTGCAGTTTCATAAGTATCATCAGGTAATGGTAATGTATAGAATATATGATGTCCCTCTGCTGCCAGGCAGCGAATACGTAAAGCACGCTTTCTAGCAGCAGAAATCTACCCTTGGTCAGCAGCAATAATGTAATTTTCAAACATACGGATCCAAGCAGTAAAAGGTATGGTAGGCTCAACAGGTTTTGGGAGAAAAGGTGCAGCCTTCTGCAGAGGTAGAAGAGACATTTCGTCACCAAAATTTGTTGAGTTTTGGTAGTCGAGGATGAGTAGCGTATAACAGTGTTTTATTAGCAGGTTCATGCAGCCATTACACATCAACAGACACCAAGGGGGGTATTTATTAAAACTCGATTATTTTCTAGTTGAGTTTTTTAATTTAGTTGCTGAAGGGAAAGTAAACTAGTAGTGACAAATAAGATATATATGAGTTGCAGGTGCACATATCTACTTGAGGATACTATATTGGCAATATAGTTCACTTTATTTCTATTGTATGGACTATTTTGCACCCTTGATGGCTATAACTAAGGTTCCTGGCAAGCAGATGTCAGACACTATAACCTGTGCTTGAGCATACTATTACTGGAACATGTTAACTAATATTCAAAGAGACAGCAGTTGTTGCTGACTACCTTGGAGAACCTTGTGGTGGAGGTGCTCTTGTTAGCAGGAAACTGAACCAGCTCAGGGTATTTCAGAAGTGGCACCAAGGGAAGATTGTTGTCTTTCGCTGCTTTGTTCTGCAATGGTCCCAGGCCAACATATGTACAGAGAGTTTTGCTTTTCATTCTCATTCACAAGTGTAGCCTAGGGTGAAGAAGGACAAAGCAGAAAGATCATCAATCTGAGGGGCTCGTTCAGGAGTACCCTGGGCTGGTGCAGTTTTCTGCTTAAAGAAGCACCGGTGCAGGGTATTGTGTAACTGATTATAATCACTGGTGGGTGTCTAACATTTGGAGCTCCCTAGTAATTAATTTCCTTCTCTTTTAAGCATGGTGACAAAAACTGACACAAATTTTAATCAGCAGTAAAAGCCATGGTCAAAACTTACATAGATCAGTTACAATGCAATAGTCAAGCAAGACTGTTATTTCATCCTTTAATATTTACAAAAATAATACAAAGCTCCAAATCACAACACATGACACCAAAGATTTTCACCTTTTAAGATGTACTCTCCTAATGGTAATCCCTGTTGGTATCAGCTTTAACTTTGTAATTGGTTTCACAAGAAAGATCCTCTCTATTAGAATGAGGATTGGTGATCATGTCAATGATTCTAGACTGTCGATTGCCCTTATTACCAGAATATAACAGAATGTCATAAAAATTGTGCTTTTACGACACATTTATCCCAACTATAAATATAGTGGAATTAAGCACCATCATGATTTATTACTCCATTAGGGTAACATCATAATACCCTGCTTGCATCTATAATATATATTAGCTTACACAGCCAAATGTTTATCTCAATAATATCCAAGAGCCACAAATACACAGACAATCGAATTCAAGATGGAAAAAAAGTTAACATTTTAATTGTGTAAAATATTATATTTTTTATAAATACCATTTTAAAAGTGTTTAAAAGTTAGATTCATTTTTTTATGCAATGAACTTTTAAATCTACAAAGAATTTAATTGTTTTCTTGGTTTGTTTTTCCTTTCTTAGCAACAACTTAAAAAAAGACATGGACAGCAGAACATTCCATTTAATTATCATTTACAATTCTCTTGTACACATTAAAAAACTCACACTTTTCAAAGCTGGTGACCTTTCAGAATCCTAGTTATTTATTAAGTTATTCACATACGTGTAACTATTGACATTTATAGCAAATATATTTATATATTTTGACAGAGCATTAATCTAGTGTGCCAGTTATTGTATCCTCTATCAATATTCAGTTAAATACAGGCACATTGCATAAAATGTATTAAAATCTTAATGATTTTAACATTAAAACACAAAGATTAAAGGGGTCCTCCATCTCAAAACTGTGTTTTTGATCATAATGAAAGATAATATAATTCTAAGAAACTTTGCAATATACATTCATTAGATTGGATTTTCATTTAGTTTTTAAAAGACAAGGAAAGGCTTATTTACTGGGGTATGCTAAAATGCTAGTCACCCTGCAGTGGATCCTGCACTAGCTCAAAGAAAAAAGGAAAAAAATGTTGCACCAACATCTTATCATATTCCCAGGAGTCCCTGGCTTCAGCTGGAGCTTGGACTTGTGCATGCACAGTAGAGTAGCACTTTCCAGTTGTATTCTACTGATACATGCCCATGCAGTGCACTTCAAAGAGTGGCACTGGACATATAAAAAAGATAAAAAATCTTTGATGCCTATTGACTTCAATGTGTTTTGTGAATGGTTCGCTGTTTCACTATATTTTTGGGATCTTTAGTGAAGCAAAACCGGACAGATTCGCTCATCACTAATGAATTGTGCTTTTTATAAGGAATTTATAAATTAGCATTATCTTACTTTGTATGGTATTTGTTTCACTATTTATTTTATTTTTTTGGGGTTTGTATTATGGGCATTCGATGTGATTGATTAAACTAAAACCTGGGAAAGCAGCAGCTTGACATTTCCTCTCTTTTTTCCTAACCTTTAATGTGCTAGTTTTTATTGTCAGCCTGTAAAACATGTCAGAATTGAGGTGAAAAGTGGCACACGTTTATTTTTCAATACATTTTATCTCTAGTCCAAATCTGAACCACTCATATGAATGGTAGTCTCTTTGTATGCTGCCCAGCTGTCAATGTTGCAGAGTGACAAAAGAGACAAAAAATTGATTAGCATTTCACTTCTGATACAGTCATTTCTTTTTAAATATTTCATTATCCTCTTCCCTTTTAATAGAATTAACAGCAAGTAGAATGTTTACTACCACCAGGAAGCAACTGAAGAAAATATAGTAGCATCTATGGGGAATTTGGCTATTTATGAACCAATGACATGATATGATATGCATTTCACATGGGAGGAAAAGGAAACTAAGGTTTTGCACATGTTTAGCAAAGTGGAATAGTGTTTGCTTCTACATCAAAATGATGCTTAACAAAATATATGATATAAAAATAAAGATGGATGAAAGGCCATTATTACAATAGTGTCCTGACCTGGGTAATATATCTACCAGAAGGTGGTTAATGTAGCATGGATGAAATAAATTGAGCTACAATAGGTATCAGTCTTAGACGAGGAATATAAATATACCAGTTAACTCAGCTGCAAATACCTTAGCCACATCAGAAACAAATCAACAGACCAAATACAATCTGTATCCCATAATATTAGATACATGAGCAACTTTGCCGTTTTCACCATCCTGTTCAATTTCCAGTTTCTGTGTGCAGTTGTCATGGTCTGATGTTTTGTCTCAAGTTTTTATTCAACATCACCAAAAAATGTATTTATGTGAATTTCTCATTATTTAGTATCCCGTTGCTTACAAAATCTAGGATCTGCTAAACAGCAAGCCAACTTTATAATAGTAATATAATATTGTTATAGTAATAATAATATGGTTTAGAAGACTCTTTACTTCAATACCTATTTATCAGCAGTTTCTTTTCTGCCAAATTAAATTTTCCAGTTTACTCATCACTAGACAACACCAATAATCAGTTGATAATCAGAGTCTTGGGCACAGTCCAATCCATAAATTGTCCATTCTTAATTAATTTACTATCACATAGATTCCAGATCCCAAATAAAAGATAAATGTTTAATTAACATTTTTGGCAATTCTTTCTTTATATCTTTTTGATATATTCTGATATTATATTCTGATATATTATGGTATATTTGTGTTTTTTCTTAAATTGTGGAAAAAAATTAATTTCAAATTTTGATAAATCTGCCCCATAGTGTTGGGCATCCTTTGCTGTTTACTCCTTGTTCTTTTGAGAATTGTTTACAAAGAATAGGCTAAATATATTGGGGTATATTATTTTGGTTTAGGAGCATTAGAGAAGGTTGAACATAGTACCTGTATTTGGCTTTGGTAAGCATGTTAAACCATTCATACATTCATTTATAAATACATAATGCAACACAGTGAACTGAAATCACATGGCAGAATATATAAACATGTCTTATTATTTATTTAAAACATGAGTGCAGTTTATGGGGAAACCTGGGATTGTGTGCCTATATGTATGGAAATGATTCTTACTTTTTGTAAAATATTCAAAAAAGAAATAAACAGTGGAATTGACGGGGCAGATTTATCAAGGGTTGAAGTGAATTCGAGGGAATTTTCGAAGTAAAAAAAAAATCAAAATTCAAATTCATTTTTTGGATACTTCGACCATCGAATAGGATACTACGACTTTGAATTTACTTTGAATTCAATTCGAAGTAAAATAGTTTGAATATTCGAATATTCTTTAAAAGAACTTTGACTTCAATAGTTCGCCAAATTAAACCTGCCGAAGTGCTATGTTAGCCTATGGGAACCTTCTAGACCATTTTTCTAATTCTTTACACATCGAAATAAAATTGTTCGATTGTACGGTAAAATCGTTCGAATCGTGCAATCGAGCGATTTTACTCCGATCATTCGATGGCCAAATTCGGTGAAAAATCCTTTGACTCCAATATTCGAAGTTGAAGTATTTTAATTCGATGGTCGAATTTCGAAGTATTTTTTACGTCGAAATTCGTCCCTTGATAAATCTGCCCCTAAATGGATTATGGCCACATATCAGATTTGCCAACTACTATGTTGTTTTCCCATAAGGCATTACCCATTAGGTTATCCCATGCATGTGGGCATGCCTGTCTCCTATGACAGTTTTGTGAATTGCCACAAGTGTTTGAAAAAATGCAGTATTTTTAGATGTAAAGTTATCTAGAAAGCTAATTATGAAAGTTGAAATGTAATTGTTAAACAGTCACAATTTAGTGACTTTGGTTTCCCAGACACAATGGTGATTCTTTGCTGTCTGGCACAATAAAGCAGCATTCTTTCCTTCCTGGATTGTAGATTTTTCTTTATTTTTTTACAGCTCTACTGTAGGTATTTTTGGGATTCCTATATTTTTTTAAGTATAAATAGTTTATTAGTTTGCTTCCTAAATCGACCCTGCTGTAAACAATCCATGCATGCTGATTGCAAGTTGCTGACTATCTGGCTTATCTAGTTAGAGCAAGGGAATTTCATCAGTCACTTAGCATGAGTGTTTTTTCAGCTAAAACTCATAAGTAGATTTCTGAATATGTACACAAATTAGAATCAAATGGCAAGCAAATGTATTAATCATGTTTCACCATATTATGCAAAGACCCTCCAAGCATTCTAAATAATATATTTCTATCACTATGAATAAAGGTGATTGGTCTCTGCATTAGTTGTATCATCTACTGAGGGAACCAGAGCTTGAATTCAAAGTGCATCTTGCGCATCAAGTTTGACAATTGTAAGGTATACCCAGAACTAAAAAGCCAACATCTGAAATAAGAAAAAAAAAGTAATTCTCCATAACCTTAACATATACTGTTTGTCTAATTTGTATTTACATTTGCTGCACCTTTTTTTCAGTAGCAGTACCTGTTGAAAGAAATATACCGTATATACTCGAGTATAAGCCGAGTTTTTCAGCATCCAAAATGTGCTGAAAAAGTCTAGCTCGGCTTATACTCGAGTGAGCATTTTAGGAAAACATTATTTTTTTTACCGTTTTGCTTCTTTAATATCCGTTAGGTTGCATGTCCGTGAATTCCCCCAGATTCAGCGCAGCACTCTTGTAAAGAAATCCGCACGGCCCGTCTGTTCTGCCTAACCTGCCCACCCACCAATGAAGAAACAGTAGGCGTGTTTAAAGATCGCTGCCCCTTTCTCTGTGCAGACAGAATGTTGCCTGTGTGTGCGGCCCGCACTGCCTCCCCGTGCCTGGCGTCCCCTCTCACCTTCTCCCGCAGGCCGCGGCCTCATTGCGCATGAGCGAGATCGCAGAGAGTCCAAGAAAGCGGAAAGCGCCACTCACCGGGAAGCCGAGCACCAACATGGTAAATCAGCTTCACATGCTCATATCCATTTTGAGCGTGCAGGTTTATTACGGGCTTGGTCTCCGTCTAAGCCTGCCCACATCAGCAGGGTCTGACAGGCAAAGGAAAGTGGGCGGCGCTGCTCTAAGCTGTAACTTCAGCCTGGGGGTTTTGGGGCCTAGTCACTAGCTGTCCGCACCCGGGCTCTTCAAAACAAGGATCTTACTGGGACAGGAAGGGATAGAGCTAGAGTTATGGAAAAGATGTGTCTGCTCGCTATGTGTATTGCTATGAACTGTGTCTCACAAAAACACTCCCCTGCCAGCCATGACTGCTGATTGAACTGCATTTACTCCGCACTAATGAAGACACAGTGAGAAAAGCAGGAAGCATTGCGCTTCTACAAAGTTGATCTTTAAACAAGCCTACTGTTTCTTCATTGGTGGGTGGGTGGGTGGGTTGGCAGATCAAATGGGCCGTGAGGATTTCTTTACTGAAATCTGAATCTGGGGGAATACCATATTATTGTCAATGAAGATGCTGGGCAACACCAAAGACACCTGATCCTCCCTAAACTTATTTTGCCAGTTCTTCCCCTAGGCTTATACTCGAGTCAATAAATTTTCCCAGTTTTCATAGGTAAAATTAGGTACCTCGGCTTATACTCGGGTCGGCTTATACTCGAGTATATACGGTAAACATTTCTGCAACTGCTGTGGAGTTATTTTTCATTCTTCTTTAAGTTCTTTACAATCGTGTTCAGGCATTATCAGGACAAATCTGAAATGTGATAACTTCATGAACTCTGAATAATTAAACCATGGTGGAAAGACAAGACTGTTATAATATTATTTTAATTTAACAAAGAAAGAGACACAAGATGCGTTCAGTCCTGTCAGTAAAACTACAGTTTCAGAACACAGAAAAACAAACTCAATCAGCCATGGATTTGTTTAATATTTCTTCTTAAAAATACAACTTGTAGGAAAAATGAATACCAAACTGAAGCATAACAATTCATGTATTATTTTTTTTTTAGAGTACAGACTTCATAAGAAGTTCTTCACATTTCTGGAGTATGAAAAAAAGTTTAAATCAGCAGTTTTGTAAAACATGGTCACATGAAAGGATTAGACTGAAATTCAAGGTTTGGCCTTTTTTAGTAGAAGTAGTAGCAGCCATCGGCAACTATAAAAGCAAAATTCTACTAGCACCTCATAGAACAAAATACACCAAAAAACACACATCAAATCAAAAAATTCTTGGCAATTTTACTTTTGAACTGGCTTATGTCAGTAAAAGAGTGGATAATAAAAAGGTATTATAAATTGGCACTGTAATCTTCCTATAATGTGTGGCGCAGGGAATTAACCCAGCTCCAGCATGGGCAGGTTGATGGCAAATAAATGTTAGCCTCGCCTGCCGAGCGTTTCTTGTTGTTACGGAGGCAGGCCCGGCAAGTTCGGGTTCTTCGGCGAAAGTCATCAGTGGAGAAGGTCTGTTCCCACCCACCCAATTGTTTATGAATGTATAAAAAAAAAAAAATTTTTAAATATATATGTCGCAGCATTATATGTGAATTTTTGAATTTATGTTTTGGGCGGCCATAACAAATAAATATGGCATGGATATTATCATTTTCAATAGTCATATGGCGGCCTGCTGGGTATGAGCAAAGGCTGGCTGGTTTTCGGATATCAAAGTATGGATAACTTTTATTTGAAATTACACTGTAGTGTTTAAAATGCTAATAAACAGTGCTGCGGCCAACCCTCCAACCAAAAAAAATGTGTTCCTGGTGTTGTGTGTAATTATTTTCTATTACATATTAAAGTACATCATACCTTGCCCATGTATTTGTTAAAAGAATTAACAATAACAGCTTCCTTCTTAATATACAATTCTGCACGATAATATATTTCATTGTCTGTTGTAACAGAGGGTAAACTAGATTATGAAAGAAAATACAATAACGTCCTTAGTAATGGCCTTAAATTCTAAAGGAATAAAAACTATTTTGTAGATAAACTCTTACTATTAAAGGGTATATGTGTGTTAGGGAAATCTATTGATTGCCCTTTGCATCAAATCTAAAGGAAAGCTAAATCCTGAAGAAGTGCATCCTGAAGAAGTTAATCATTTGTAGATACACATTATACAGAAAAAACTCTTATTAAATATCTTCTCATTGCATTGCATGTGCTTAGTTTGACAATAGTGGTTAAGTTACAATATACTATCAAACAACAATGTAGGGTATTATCCTGCCATAATATCCACATACCTTTGGCAAATCTAATGCTTGAAACTAATTTACGGCACATATACACATTCTCTTTAACTACATGGACCAATGTTCTTTGTTACTCTATTGAGATAAGCATTTTATTGGGTAAATGAGAAAGTATAATGGAGAATAGATAAAGACCTTGCAAAGTCTGCAGGGGGTCTGTGTGACCATCTTTGTAGTTATGAGGTCCTTACAAGGTTATTTGTGATGCAGGCATTAAACATTCTCCAACACTGCAGACTTTTTCAGTGTGCTGATTTGCTAGTGCTATCTTATGTCCATTGGTATGCAAAACATGCATGGGCCCATGCTCACTGGATATGTAATAAACTGAACAAAGTTTGCCTAGGCGCAGTAACCCATACCAAGCAATAAAATCTGTACTTTTGAACAGGTGACCAGCTGATTTATTACTATAGGTAATAAAAACTGTAATCTCGAATAGAAGCAGGCACTCAAGGGCAAAAACTTCCACCAGGCAGATGTTCCAAAAGTGAAAAAGTTTATTGTGTCAAAACAGCCTGACGCGTTTCGTGTTCCAAACACTTAATCATAGGCTAAAATCCTAGAGCCATGCCTCAAATATTTATACATCAAGGATCCAATCAAAACCACACCCCAATTACCAGTCCACCCAATCCCACGAAACTCTACCCAGGTGCATCAAATGAGACTCCAACACAGTCAAATTGAATAAAGGTCAGAACAGGAGTCAAAGGGAAAGGGTCATCAGTGGCCATATTTATACACCCTTTAACATATGGAGTAGCATCTTGGTGCACCCGAGAGAAGCTTCAATATATAGTGTTAATAAATATACAGTACAAAATACATAAATATATATAAAAACTAGTGCATTTGATAAACATTGTAGCTGTGCAATAGTATGTATATATAAACAATAAAAGTAAATATAAATACATGTATCAAAATCGTACAAAAGGTAACTATTATTCAAAGCATCTAATAGAGAAACAATTGAAAATGGTAGAAAGCCACCTTAACATACTGTACCACAAAAACAGAAAAAGTAAGTAAAGAATTTGTAATAAAAACTGTAGCAAACTTTGCACCTTATAGTTTCACAACCCCCATAATCTGCTATTTAAAGGAGAACTAAACCCTAAAAATGAATAGGGCTAAAAATGCCATGTTTTATATACTGCACTTATTGCACCAGCCTAAAGTTTCAGCTTCTCAATAGCAGCAATGATCCAGGACTTCAAACTTGTCACAGGGGGTCACCATGCTTAGTGGGCTCTGAGCAGCTGTTGAGAAACTAAGCTTAGGGGTCGTCACAAATTATCAAGCAGAAAATGAGGTTGGTCTGTTATATAAGCTGATGCTACAGGGCTGATCATTAAATTCTGATGCTAATTGCAATGGTTTCTGTGCTGCCATGTAGTAATTATCTGTATTAATTACTAATCAGCCTTATATTGTGACATTTCTATTCTATGTGTACTGTATATTGTGCATGGGTCCCTAAGCTCAGTAAGTGACAGCAGCACAGAGCATGTGCAGTGAATCAGCAGAAAAGAAGATGGGGAGCTACTGGGGCATCTTTGATGACACAGATCTTTACACAGCTCATGCTATTGTTGTCAAAGTACTTTGAATAAATAGCAAGGTTCATATGAACATGTTGTGGCTGTAATGGAGAGAAATAGTTGCACAGAGAAGGGAGTTAATGGCAAACCCACATAGAGGATTTTGAAGACTTACAAGAAATCAGAGGGCTATATATAAAATAAAGATTTCATAAGCCTTTATTGGGTTCCATTATCATTCAGCTTGCCCTTACACATAACTTTTCCTGACCTTGCAAAAGTTCAATTTATTATTTTCTAAATTAGGGCATATTCTTGCTTAAAGCTTTATAAATGATGAAAAAGTAATAATACTTAAAATTTGACATTTAGCAGGAAATGAAAAAAACCCCATCATGTAGGATCTTGAAATTTACAGTTATTAAATTTATTCCATTACCTTTCGCAGCATCACTTATTTCTTTATTTCTAGCTGCTATTGATCACACAAGAAACGGGGGTATATAAAAACATTATATAAACTAATATAAAGGTCTGCTTTAAAGGGATCTCAGGGGGTTATTTATTAATGCCGAATGCCAAAAACTCAAATTTCGAGATTTATTTTACCCCGAGGATAGAAAAAGTCAGAATCCGAAAATCTGGCATCTCAAACCTGCCGAGGTTGTATATAAGTCAATGGGAGATGTCCCGAAGATACTGTATCCTGATCTGTGATGGGTTTCGTGGAATAATCAGAAGATTTTGTGGTTTTCGGAAAAAAATCCAAAAATATCTGATTTTTCAGGTGGAAAAACTGAAAAATTAGTAAAATCTGAATTTTCATATAATTTTCATGATTTTTTCGAGTTTTTTTCCCGCACTGGATTTTTTCGGGAAATTGTATTGATAGACAAGGGAAAATAGCCCATGTGGATTTGGTCGGAGTATATTTCAGAAAATAGTTAGATGAATTCGGATTTTGATAAATAACCCCTTAGAGCAGGGCTGTCCAACTGGCGGCCCTCAACCCCCCCTTGTGTGCCCCCACATGAAAGTCTCTGCTATGTCTGCTTACCATGTATAAGATTTAAAAGGTATCACAACAGAGTTTAACTGTCCCCTGCATTGTTTAAACCTCAAATTCACACTGTAATCCCCTGTACTATTCACACATGTAATCCCCCCTGCATTGTTCACACTTGTAACACCTCCATTGTTCACAACCCTAAAGTCCTGTACTGTTTACACCTGAGACCCAGACTGAAACTGCCCACATTGTTCACCTGTTCACACCTTATTTAAAATGCTAATGGTGGACCAGCACTGCGTCTCTCTATGTAGTACATCTTAGAGTAGTTTCCCTGTCTCCTGCTCTCTTCTCCCTGCTTTATGCTCATTATGTGTGCCATACTTTGTCTGCCCTATGGTCCATGTGTGTGCCATACTTTGCCTTTCCTGTGTGCCATACTCTTCCTTACTTATACTCCCTGTGTGTGCCATACTCTGTATGTCCTAAGTTCCCTGTGTGGCATACTCTGCCTGCCCTATACCCCATGTGTGTGCCATACTCTGCCTGCCCTATGCTCTCTGTATATGCCTTACTCTGCTTGCCCTGTGCTCCGTCTGTGTGTCATATTTTTCCTGTCCTACTCTGCCTGTGTGTGCCATACTCTGTCTGCTCCATGCTACCTGTGTGTGCCATACTCTGCCTGCCCCATGCTCCTTGGGTTTGCCATACTCTGCCTGCCCTATGCTCCGTGTTTGTCCAATATTCTGCCTTCCCTATGCTCCCTGTATGTGTCATGCTGTGCCTGTCCCATGTTCCTTGGGTGTGCCATTCTGTGCAATAAAGGGCTGGGATAGCCCGAAATGTCACAATTTGATACACTTTTTGGAGTGCTATTTGAGTTATAATTCTATTGTGATATTTACGTTCACAAAGAGGCACACAGCTGTGCACCCGACACTTCAACAAGCAGAGTAGTGTAAGTGTGGCACTTATATTGACTTTAATACTCTGCTTGTGTGTGCCCTACTCTGCCCATGGAACATAAGCCTGGTATTTGTTCTGAGGGTTTGTTAGCATTTGAAAATTATTGTTAGGGGCCCCTAAGGTGTTTAATCATATGCTGGGGGTACTGTGTTATTCACAGGGGAGGTGGCAGTATATGGATTTAAGGGTATGTCTTACTGTGACTCTTTCAGATATGAGTGATAAGTGATATCCCTGCAGTGAGCAGAAGATAAAGAAGCAGGGCTGACCGGCAAATGGATCCACAAGACCAGAGATATTCAGTTAAAAGATACATTTATTGGTAGAAAAATTAAAATTATAGCTTCATCTCCATCCACCCTACGCGTTTCACACCCCTCAGGGTGCTTAGTCATGGGCTCAAATGACAATCACAGGATATGAGCATTTATACACAACACAACCAATCAAAAAAAGAAAGAAAGAAAACAGAACAAAAAAACTTAAAGATACAGTACCTCTAAATTTCTCCAGGAGGTTAGATATTACAGAGGAGTATTAAAATCATTTTATGTTTCTATAAAAAGTATATGGAAAAAAATCCCTGCAGTGAGCACCAACCATATAGGTTTTTTGGTGTGCTACCACCATTAATGTGGACATGGTCTTGAGGTAATATGGGTGTGGTTTACAGTGGGTGTGGTTTGAAAACAGGGAGTGGTCAACACTGGCTTCCATTATTGTGATGCCCTCCACCATGTAGGCCAGAAAAATTCTGGCCCTCGATACCACAGAATTTGGACAGCACTGCCTTAGAGTTAGGATATTGTATAAGTACATGCATGGCTGATAACAAGTGAATACCCAATCCAAGTCTTCAGAACCAGCTTGCATAACAGGTATTATATAGTGACAAATCGATGCATATATGAAATGGATTACAACTATTTTGTCATGGTGACAAGGCTGCATGGAAAATGTCAGCCATTCACAAAATATTACAGCTCATAATACATTGGTATCCAATGAGGTTTCTCTGAGCACTGACTTATAGTCATCATATAATACATAAGCTTATTCAACAATGCTAAATGTCTTATAAATGTCTTATAGTACAGTTTTGTTCCCTGGCCCTTAAAAGGGAACTAAAGTCTAAAATAGAATAATGCTACAAATGCTGTATTTTGTATACAAAACATAAACACAAACTTACTGCACCACAAGCCTAATAAAACAAATGATTTATACTCAAAGTTGGCCACAGGGAGTCATCATCTTGTAACTTTGTTAAACATCTTTGCAAGACCAAGATCGTGCATATGCTCAGTGTGGTCTGGGCTGCTTTTGGGCTGCTTTTGGAAGGCTAATCTTGGGGATATAGGGTCACAAATTATCAAAAAAGTCAAATAACTTCTGTCATAGAAGCCGATACAGCAAGACTGATTAATAATCAGAACATGCAGACTACACTGGGTCCTGTGTTGTCAAGTAATCTACTGTGGATTTTATAGTTTCTGTATTGTTTTATACAAAGTTTCTTCAACTCTGCAGAACTGGTGGCTGCAGCAAAATAATCCTTCAATGAGAATCCCATTTTATCTGTTTATATCTTGCTCCATGATCTTTGTCCCTGCCACTGGAGTTGGAAACAGTAAAGGGGATGTAAAGGCAAAAATAAAATCGAATACGAATCTCTACACAGTTGCCGACTACTCTACAGGGAAACAAACAAAGCTGCTTGAGTTCTGCATGGCTGGGAAGTAAGGTGGGGGTTGCCTCTGCTGTTCTTAAGTATTATCGTTTCCCGGCAGATCAGCTATGGACTGTCTGAAGTTTCCTTTCCACAGCAGTCAGAGCAAGTAAAATGAAGGGGGAATTTCACTACATACAGTCTGGTTCTTATAAAAATGGTACACATTTTTTAATTAAAGTGTATTGGAGATGGGGTTTTTTTTCATTGAAGAAAGTAAAAATGGAATTTTATTTTTTTGCCTTTACATCCCCTTTAATGGTTACCCTGCATACAGTAATGATGAGGTGTGCAATTCAGCATAAAATCAATGAGGTAATGATATTCTGTACATTAACTGAACCCAATAGTCAGCATATGATTTATCAGATGACAGTACCCCTAGCGCTAAAACACAGCCAAAGTATATTAGATTGTGGTACTCAGTTCCATGTGATTGCCTTTGCCTAGAAACCTATTGTTCCTTCATTTGTCCTAAAATTATCTTGATCTCCAAATGCCTTTGTGTCTGCCTTGGTCATTTGCTGTAATCAAAATGGAACAGTTTAGGTTTGCTCTTACTGATTAGGGCATGGACTGATGCAATGATTGCAAAGTAACATCCAAAGATGCAGTAAGTTTAAGATGTTAGCTGTAGGAAATATACACAACCCTCAAAGAATAAAACCCTGCATATTGATTGCCTTTAGTCACATTATTAATGATACAATTAGCTAGATGATTTTATTAAGTAATAAAATAAACTGTAGGGATGGGGTAATTAACTGGCATATGACCATATTTATTTCCAATTTCTAGCTTTATGCATATAGTATATAAAATGCATACTGTATATACATTCTGTGAACCAAAATTATAAATTGTGTTTCTTGCAATTCTAAACTGATAAATGTAACTATTTTATATAACTTTTATTTAAATATTCAACACATTACAGTCTACAGTATGAACCACAGAGGAAAATACTTTTGTCTGAAGCTGTTCTCCTCCCCCGCCCCTCTTCTTTTAAATCAGAGAAAAAGAAATGTCATTCATTATTGCTTCTCAGTCCCTGGCCGCATGCAGACATAGCAGCAAGCAAAGAAGCAAAGCCTTAACTGTTATAGTTCAGCAAGGTGCAGTGCATAACATATCAGTAACCTCATCTTCAGATGTAGACCACTGAGATAAAAGTCTTGGCATTTCAAAAGATAAAGGGCTAGATATGAATCCTCGCTGGGATCAGCAATCAGAGAATGTCAATTTGACAGTTATTATTCATGCGTTGGTTGAGGCTAGATATTGAATGCAAGGTCCTAACGTGCTTGACCTGATTGTCCTTTTCTTTTAATAAATGTAAAGCAGATTTTCTTCTAAAGCGACCCAGAATTGAGTTTCTGTGAAATGTGAAAAACTACATTTTGCAGAGAGATGGATTTTTTTTTTTGTTCTTTTGTTTGGCTTTTCCTTTTCCTTGGTATAACCTTTATAGCAGAATTGTTGTTTACTTTATAGACCTATTGCTCTCTTCTGGAGATAACGTGCATACAAAATAATGCATTCATATTTTAAGTTAACCAAGAAATGCTTAAAATGAAAATCAGAAGTGGATTGTGAAAATGCCAACACAAAAACGGCATTTGTTGTGCAGTATGCATTTATAATTACCCCCAATGTGATATTGAAATACCACAGAAAAAAAATCACCCACTTTCTATTTATTTCTGTGGGAGTTTATCTCCTTTTGCACAGCAATATTGTGAAGTACTCTCTCTTGAATAACACACATATTTATACAATACTGTATGTTAAAATTATTTTTGTACCAGGCTAGATTCAATTTGACTCATTGCATTTATGCAAACAAAAAGAAACATTTCCAAATATTAAAAGAAAGTTATATGTGTGTAAAGCTACAACTTGTAGAAATAAAAGATATGGGGATGTCACAAAACCTATGACTTCTATGAAAACATAAAGGTCAACAGTATTGTATTCACAACTACTACAGGTATGGGACCTCTTATCTAGAATGCTGGGTTTTTCCGCATTATGTAATTTGGATCTATATACCATATGGCTTTTAAAAAATCTAATACCTGTATTAATTTTTATAAGACCATGACAAACTATACATTATGTAGGAAACAATGCCCCTTTTATTGTAAAGTATACAATAAACAAAACTACTACATGAATGGGACCTCTTAGGTCTTAGCTCAGGTTTTCTCAATAAGGGGTCTTTCCATAATTTGGATCTATACACCATAAATAAATTCAATTAAATATTAAATAAACTCAATGAGATTGTTTTGTGTGCAATAAGTATTAATTGTATCTTAGTTGGGATCAAGTACAAGGTATTGTTTTAGTATTATAGAGAAAAAGGGAATAACGTAAACAAATGTTGAATAATTTAATTAAAATGGAGTCTATGGGAGATTGGATCTTTCTGAATAACAGGTTTCTGGATAACGGATCCTATACTTGTATTCATTTTTAAAAGATCATGACAAACTATACGTTATTAAGGGAACAATGCATCTTTTTATTGTAAAGTGTACAGTATATTAGAAGTCACTGAGGACTGAGTGACTTCTTATACCTTGTATTTTGTATCAGATCAATTAATTTTTATGTGCATCAATTATATCACTAAGCACAGATTTTAACGTCTCTGTATATATAGATATGTATATACAGTATATTTTTTTAATAGATTTTTTTCATGTCTCTTACATTTTTAAAGGGGATCTGTCACCCTGACATAAAAAAGCTGCGTATTAAAAGTTCTTTTCAAATTAAAACAAAATATTTTTTTTATTAAAATATTCATACCTGTTTTGTAAGTCTAAGCTGTCAATCATATATTACCTGCCCCTCCTCTATGCATAGAGGTGGGGCATGCCATTACTTTCACTTTACATTCTACACTTCCTAGATGTCACATTCCCCCTCCCTCCTAACCATCTAATTGTGTAGCCAATGCATGGGCATTATGGTGCCCCTTAAAGCTCCCCTTAATAACAATATCTGGCTCCTGCCTGCCTGATGTGATTGTGACTTTTAAGACTAAACTAAAGCTTAAGTAATATCATAAAATAGAATTTAGATTTATTTTTTAGGACTAAAGCTTACATAACTTCATAAAATAGAATTCGGATTTATTTCTTATGGTTAACAGATTTGCTTTAGGGATTTCAGTGTTACCAAGGTGTTCCTCTGTTTTGTGCCTTTATACATGTCTAGATTATAAACATTGTTATAAAAGATGTTGCATTGAGTCAGTGAGTACATGATTTGTTAATTAATAGCTTAGAAGTAAGCATTAAAAATAATGGTTTTGTTTGACAAAGACAGAAAGTAGTATAGATAATTCTTTCCCATATAACATGTACGTTCTTTGCAATGGAACCTGGAAAGTTATTGACTTTGGATTTCAGATTGTCAGATCAGAATCATTTTCACTAAATTATGCATTTCACATCTTGGAAATACAGTATAAATGATCTTTATAACTGTTATGGAAAACAGTGTTGTTGGTCTTACAGTGCAAAAAAATACTTTAGGGAGTAAAGTATAATTTTGCCATTTCAACTTCCAAGCACTTCTTACACGGAGAGGCACATTTATTAAAGATCGAATTTCGAATTCAGTTTTTTAAAACTCTCTTAAATTTGAATATACTCAAAATTCGACTGGCGAGTAATAATTGACATTGAATTGTAATTGAAAATCTAAGACTTGGACTAATTTTACTGACTTGAAAACTCGTATTAAATTCATATCGGACTCGATTCAAGTTTTTTCTCTGAAAAAAAGCATGAATCTCAGGAAGGCTACTAACATGTCCAAATTGGTCCTTGGACATCTCCCATTAGCTTATACATGAACTAGGCAGGTTTTAGGTGCGAATAGTCAAATTAGAGTTCTTAAAGGGTCAGAGTATGATAAATCTCGATTTTTAAAATTTGAATTAAAGCTCGAATCGAGTTTGGATAATTCACAATTCGAATTTGAGAGCTTTGACCATAAAAAATAGAAAATTAAAATGTTCAATTCGAATTAGAATTTTCAATTCGACCTTTGGGGCAGATTTATTGAGGGTCAATTTGAAAATTAAAATTTTTTAATTTTTTTTATGGTCAAAACTGTCAAATTGACTAGGTAATTATCCAAACTCCATTCGAGTTTTTTTTAAAAATTTTAATTTGATTTTCAAGATTTATCATACTCTGGCCCTTTAAGAATTTGAATTCAACTATTCGTCCTGCTGAATTTCTGTATAAGTCAATGGAAGAGGTCCAGTGACCAATTTGGAGATGTTTGTAGCCTTCCTGACATTCAAGTTTTTTTCAGAGAAAAAACTCGAATCAAGTTTGGTAGAATTCAAATTGAATTTGATTTGAGTTTTCGTGTCGGTAAAATTCGTCCAAGTTTTGGCATATTTGATTTTTTAATACATTACCCCCAATAGAATTTTGAGTAAAATCCAATTCATGCGAGTTAAAAAAACTAACATGAATTCGAAATTCAAATCTTGATAAATGTGCCTCCCCATAAATCTGCCTCTTATTTTTTTTGGTTTCTTTTAATGGTCTAAGGAGGTAAATCAAATGTACATTACTTTTATTTTATAAGTGGGTGGCATGGGTATCACTTGACATATAGCCAAATAATTTTCTGATATTGTTATTCTTTGCATCACTATCCCAGGTGGATTGAATCAGCAGAAAAGAAGATGGGGAGCTACAGGGGCATTTTTGGAGGTCTGTGGTTTCCTTGAGCTGATACAGAACCCCAAATGGTGGCAATAGCTTATTTTTAGTTATTCATGGATTCATAGATAAGATTGTTAACCACATTATAGGATATCATTTGGAGTCTGATTTGGGATCATTCACTTCAAGGGAAGTGAAGTAGATTTTTATATAGGAAGCCAGGCAACCACAAGGGCTATAGCACACAAAGAAATTAGACGTTTAAGGCAAATTAAACACGATTACAAAGAAAGTTATTTCTGGCACTCAATGTCAAAGTGGTGTCTGCAGTGTCTGCATATGATTCTTTATGTGCAAATGCCTATTGGCAGTTGCTCCATGGTTGCCCTGTGCCAATATACACCCTTGTGCAATATTACTCTACAGAAGTACAAGGAGTGGCTTTTGATGCAAGCACCTATAATGAATGGCAAAAATGTGCATCTACTCCAAAAGTTGCATGACCACAACCGTATTTTTAATTGAAAATGATCCCTATAATCAATATTACGTTGTAGGTCAACTGCTGTTGACTATGCATGGTCCAAAAAAAAACAACAATTATATGTGACTGTTTTTTTGCAATTGGAAAGATGAAAGCAAATATCTGATTAATAGATGGGGGGTCTAAATTTGGCCAAATGTTCATGATATTCTAACCCTCAACCGTTTTTCTTAAAAAGAGAGGTTCTCTGACAGACAATATGTAGACAGCATTACAAATATACAGTATTTCTTTAAAAGGACCAAATACTTTTTCCTGGGAAAAAACACTTGTAAAAGAAAGTTGAGGTTTTTATAATCATTTTTACAAGAATAAAAATAGTGTAAGTGTAACAGCACATTACCATGTAACGTAATATTCTTCAACTTTATACAAGAAAAATACAAAAGTCAAGGTTCTGTAATTATTTTGAAAAAAAATTGCAAAGGCTAGTTAGTATATTATAATATAGCATTACATTCTTCATAGTTTAGACTAGACAAATAATCAGATTGTTGGTAATTAAGAATTATAATCTTTTAAATCTAAGTTTTTGTTATTGAAATTGCTCTGGATAGATAACATGCTGCTTGGAGTTTAATTAAAATGAGAATCAACCCACAAACTGCAGTTTATAAGATCAATTTCACATACGTTTTTTTTCTGGAAACAAATAAAGATGCATAATAAGTAAACAGCTTGTTGCAGCGCTGAAATAATAAATTAAATGGTTAATTGTTTTCCATCACTAAGTTTAGAAATTTTTATTTAAAATACTATAATTAATTGTAAATAGATTTGGATTGATTATAACATTTATAACATTTATCACAGCATTGTGAATATAATGGCATAGTAGGCCTGCTTGTAGAGAAAAGTAAAATGGCTTTGTATTTTCTTATTATGATTATGTAATTATGTTATAATATATATATATAAATATATATATATATAGTCAACTACAAGAGGTCCTCTGCACTCAACCCATTATCAATATATTTAAGACAGAGACATTTTGTGCATACTGCTACTAAAAAATGCCTTACCCTTTAAACAACACAGGGATTGTTTGTCCATATATTGCAATATATTTAAGCTGGCCAACTACATCAAAGTCATCCCATATCTGGCCAGTCCTATGCTCAATTTTATCTGATTCATTAAGAATTCAATTGCTTAATTATACATTTTACAAAGGGACTAAGTTTTACCTGCAACTTAATGAATCAGATGAAAATTAAGCGTAGGACTGGCCAGATATGGGATGACTTTGACGTAGTTGGCCAGCTTAAATATATTGCAATATATGCACAAACAATCCCTGTGTTGTTTAAAGGGTAAGGCATTTTTTAGTAGCAGTATGCACAAAATGTCTCTGTCTTAAATATATTGATAATGGGTTGAGTGCAGAGGACTCTTGTAGTTGACTATATGTATTTTGTGGTCACACCCTCATTGCACCCCCGCCTAATGGTTTTTAAAAAATAGTGGTGAGCACAACTTTCCCTTGTTTATTATAAATATATATATATATATATATATATATATATATATATATATATATATATATATATATATATATATATATATATATATATATATATATATTGTATTGTATTTATAGTAAACTGAGTAAACACACAAAGCTATGATATTACTCTCAACAGTTTGTTACGATACATGTATTAAGAAATCAGGAATGATATCTATAAATATACATAGGATCAGCTAGGAGCCACAAATGATATTAAAGTAGAAGTAAGTAGAAGTGCATAAATCAAATGGTACAGGGGGGTTGTGGACAGTAAAGTGAATTTGTTTTATGCTTCATTTTTAGTATTATCCTGATCAAGATCAAGCTTAATCATACATGATACTTATTTAGGAAGCTCCATATAAGAATCTATCCTTTAGCAAGTAGTTACATAGTTACATAGTTAAATTGGGTTGAAAAAAGACAAAGTCCATCAAGTTCAACCCCTCCAAATGTCAAAGTCAAAGTAAACTTTATTGTCATCTCAGCAGTATACAAATATACAGTGAGACGAGACGACGTGGCTCCATGTTGTACATATCACAAAAAGGCACTTAAAAACACACAATAAATATGTAAACATGAAATGTGCAATATATAGGCAGAAATTGGATATATACATGTGTAAACCTTTAGAATTTTGCAAATAAATTAACAGTTCACAAAGTTAAGTTCACAGTTCAGGTGTGTCTGGAATGTAGTGGGAGGGCAGGCAGTGAGTTAAGGAGTCTGATAGCTTGCGGAAAAAAGCTTTCGCGCAGGCTGGTTATTCGGGCTTTAATGCTGCGAAAGCGTCTGCCGGATGGGAGCAGCGTGAACAGTCCGTGTGAGGGGTGTGTGGAGTCCAGTGCAATGCAGGAGGCCTTTCTTGTGCAGCGTTTGTGGAAGATGTCCTGCAGTGATGGAAGAGCTGCTCCAATGATGTTGCCAGCTGCTCTGACAGTCCACTGTAGACTTTTCCAGTCAGCAGAGTTGGCACTACTGTACCAGATGGAGATGAAGCTCGTCAGGACGCTCTCTATGGTGCCCCTGTAGAACACTGTGAGGGTGGGAGGCGGAAGGCTGGCCCGTTTCAATCATCTTAGGAAGTGAAGACGCTGCTGAGCTTTTTTGGTGATGGAGGTGGTGTTGGTGGTCCAGGTGAGGTCATCAGATATGTGGACTCCCAGGAATTTGGTGTTCTTTACGGTCTCTACAGTGGAGCCGTTGATGTTGAGTGGTGTGTGAGCAGGGCGAGTTCTCCTGAAGTCGACGATCATCTCTTTCGTTTTATCCACATTCAGTGGTTCTCACTGCACCAGACTGCCAGCTGCCATACACACACCCCACCAGGTGCCATACACACACCCCTCCCTACTTTCACATAAATTATATATACACATACCTATAATAACTATAGAGTTTAGTATCACAATAGCTTTTGATATTATGTCTGTCCAAAAAATCATCCAAGCCACTCTTAAATGCATTAACTGAATCAGCCATCACAACATCACCTGGCAGTGCATTCCACAACCTCACTGTCCTGACTGTGAAGAACCCCCTACATTGCTTCAAATGAAAGTTCTTTTCCTCTACTCTAAAGGGGTGGGCTCTGGTACGGTGATCCACTTTATGGGTAAAAAGGTCCCCTGCTATTTGTCTATAATGTCCTCTAATGTACTTGTAAAGTGTAATCATGTCCCCTCGCAAGCGCCTTTTTTCCAGAGAAAACAACCCCAAAATTGACAGTCTACCATCCCTCTAACCAATTTACGGTAGTTGTATGTCTCTGCACCATCTCCAGCTCATTTCTATCCCTCTTAAGGACTGGAGTCCAAAACTGCACTGCATACTCCAGATGAGGCCTTACCAGGGACCTATAAAGAGGCATAATTATATTTTCATAATTGCTATACTTCTAACTAACACCTAGGAGGTTATATACTAAACTGTGTTTTTTTTTCTTATATTTTACCAGAAAGAAACCAACATAACTCCCATCCACAAATTTGGCTAATTTACTAATAATTAATAATTTTAACATTTAAAAATTGGACAAAAATTTGAATATCTCAATTTTTACTTTATATTTTCCCGTGAAAACCAGCATCAAAGACCCAAAATTTGTGAAGGTTAAAAACATCTTCAAATGGTTAAAGGGACAGCTGCCATTGACTTTTATATGAATTTAGGATTATTATTTTCGATTCCAAACTTTTAGCAGCTTCGGGGCATAATAAATCTTCAAAAATTCTAGGTTTTTTTTTCTCTAAATATGCAAGTTTTTTTATTGAAAAAAACGTACATTTTTAGAGAAAAAAAATGGAATTTTAATAAATAGACCGCTTATTGTAAGTTGCTTAACAATTGGACAGCATGTCTAAAATTCTTCATAATTTAAAAGATTATTATATAGTCATTATTCAATCTATACCTGTCACGATCGGCATCCTAAATCCAGAACAAATGCTAGGCTCCCTGGTCTCGGCTCCGCTTCTGTCTGTAGCAGCCGCCTTTCACCTCGGGAGGAGCCCTCCGCTAATCGGATGCTGCCAGGTCTTAATAAGAGTGGAGCCTAGCAAGAGTTCAGGGGCACGATTGTGTACCAAGGATTTTGGATGGAAAGCCACACAACTCAGAAGGAACCAACGGAATAGCGTGGTTCAAGCAAGGTCAGACAGGCCTATGGTATATATGCTTGTAGAACAGAAATACCCAATGACAACCTTTTTTATTTTTGTTTGCAAAATCCTCAACATCATAAATGTTCTCAAAATGTCATTAGATGGATCCACCATAACATTTAGTCACCAGGACACATTCAATTAAAAAAGCCAGCAGTGGGAAAGATTGTTCAACTCTTTGGTCAGTTATAACAAATAGCTGTTGCCGTGATCACTTTTAGAATTTCACTGGTGTGCGAGAAAATACTTCAAATCCCATAATGATATATAAGGATTCCATACACAGTAAGCATTCAGCTTTTGCTGATGTCATAGGATTACTAAAATATTTCCAGTATTCCAGTATGTGGTTGTCCCCCACTGGCATGTACTGAAAGACTACAAATCCCACAGTGCGTTTTGAGATGCCCAAAATGTATATCTTAAATCAGTCAAAATATCGCCTGCAAAATGTAAAGATAAACTTTAAATGATTTAAGATCTTGACTTATTAAAAGAAGAGATGTCACTACATGCAGTGAGATAGCTACAGTTTTACATAGTTATGTTTAATCACTACTTTGCTACTAACAGTGATTTGTGATACCATAAAATACATGTACCGCATAAACCAAGAATAAAGCTCATTCTTTGCAAGATATTTCATTATTCAAGTTATACCCCTTTTGCTTGCTGTGATATTATGAGTGCAGTCAATCCCTTATGGCAGCAAACATTAAGCATATAAAAGTTCCCCATGTAGTTTATGAAAGCAATCTCAATAACTGGCAACCTGTTTTTATTTCTAAATGAATATACACTGTTTAAAACAAGTCAAAATAAATATGCTCATTACTGCTTTATAATACACTCTAAAATTAAGCAACAGCTGCTTCTGAGCATTAACCTAGGAATAATAGTACAGCTGGATACTTTTATGTGTCCTATCAGTATTTCATGGGTTACACATATTTTTAATGATAAATTTTAAATCTAGGTTAAAATAAACTTTGGTAGTTTATGATTCAGTTATATTTGTTGGAGCTCAGAGCATACCCAATAAAATACTTTTGTTGAATAAATTAGATTTGTTCTTAATTAAAATATCTTCCTTTCTAGAATATGCTAACTAAAAGGAAAAGTCAGTCACCTACCATTTATAGCACAATTAACAGTACAATTTATTGATACATTTTGTTATGCTATGTATAGTGGTGAGAGAAATGAGGCAAAATGACGGCCATGGGTGGAAAAATTTGTCACATGTCAGAAAATTTGTTGCTCAGTTTGTCGCGCGTCAAAAAAGGTTTGTCATCCCTAGACTTTAATGTATTCCGGTGAATTTTCACCGGTTTGGGAATTTTCAGCAAATCGAAATGAGTCAGATTCGTCCGTCACTAGCTATGTGTTTTGATGATTTTGATCCAGGGGCATCGAATAGACTAAAATAATATACATACAATGCTTCTGGTTTTATTTATCGTAAAAAAATTAACATATTTTTCAGAGGTTCAGGCATTATTGTATTTGTCCATTATGGATAATTTTTTACACTTTTCACCCGGCCCCACTGCTGTTAAATGACCCCTTCTGTGTATAACTATATCTATAAAGCCTTTGGCCAGTACTGTGGACCAGTGGACATCATACCTCCCAACTCTCCCGTTTTGTGTGGGTCAATCCGGGTTTTGACAGCTCAGCCCGCAGTCACAGGTTTCTTACTGAAATGTCCAGAATTTGATCGCCAACACTAACGACAGAAAAATATACGTTTCTGAAACGTAATTAAATTAAGAGGCTTTTTGGCAGTGAGCCCAGAACCAGTGCCAGAACTAGGGGTAGGAAGAGTATGCATGTGCCTAGCGTGCAAAGCTGGGTGGGGCGCCAGGCCTCCTACTTCTACTCTGGTCCTCTCTCTCCTCACTCTGGCAGTTGTGTTTGAATATTCAGGTGCACATATTCGTGTGCATGCGTCTGTGTGCATGTGACTATTTGCCGCCCAGACCCGTCAGGTTGCCTAGGGTATCGGTCGATCTGGCCTGGCGCTACCCAGAACACTAAGAAGCTGCTCTTTGATACATTTGTAATAATTTAAGATAAACAGGTCTATTGGGGGAACTGATTCAGAGCTTAAAGTGCAATTTCAGCTTCATTAACAAAACTGTTATAACACGTAAAACATTGCCGTAAAACTTTAAGAAATGTATTAAAACTTCCATAACTTGCCACATTTTGTAAAATAGACAGTGTCAGACAATATGGGGTAATTGTAGATATACGTATACTGTATATAGGGATCAGCACATACTATGTATCTTATCTTTTCTTTTATCAATGTAAGTTTTTGTAAATAAAAAAATTGTTTGCAACGGAAAAAATAATCATCTTTGTTTTATTTATTTGCTTGAGCAGATAGCCAACACTGAGAATGATACTGTGCAGAATAAATTGTTCACCTGGTGTGCTTCTGTTACAAAAAGCAGGGAACTGAAAAAAAATTCTATTCAAAGAGGGATCCAGTCAGCGTAGCTGGGAAGTTATACTCCAGTGAACCAAAACTTTACAAAAGTCACAAATATGTAATGTAGAATAGAAGAGCAGGAAAAGGCCACTAGATCCATCATCCCATCCCCTTGTTCCGTACTTCATGGCCCCCTGTTTTTTTAAGATTTTGCTAAAATACAACACAATCAGCAGGTATATAGAGGACAAACTGACTCCATTAGTTATACTTTCTTTTTTGACAAACACAATATAAATTAATTTGGAATTATTTGTTAAAGTGACAGGTCCACTTTAAAGAGCCTTCTTATGATTCATGTTTAGAGAGACTTATTGATCGCTACATTGAATCTTATGTAGAATATATCATTTTAAAACACCTTTCATTTTCACTATAATCTCCAGATAATTGTAAAACTGAAAAACACATTGTATCTGTTGATCTGTCACAGTTAAATGGTTAATAACATTTAGAATGTTGAAGTGTGAGAATTTTAAAAGGATATTTAAATAAACTTTGCAAAGTAACTGACTTCAATATAAAACTTCCACATGAGTCTTCCCTGCCAAAACAGTCCATTAGGTTTGTATAGGGGTTCTTTATTTTCAGCAGCCCAAAGTTATTTTTTATTTTTCTATAAGAATACGTTCAAAGCTCCAGCAACCTCCTATAACACATGTTTACAAAGCTACAGTAAGTTAAAAAAAATGCAATAATATTAGCATACTATTATTGCTATGGTACCAGTGGCATAATTAGAAGAGTCCACAGCAAAATTATTTTAGAGTCCACCTAAACTTTGGAAACTGCTTATTAGTCTGTGGCTCACTCAGCCCCTCTATAACTCCTGGACCCTCCCAGCAGTCGCAGAATCTACTTCCTTTATAATGACGTCCTTGTATGGTACAGTGTAAAATCCAATGTATTTATAAATGTGTGTGTTGATTGATTGGATACCGTTGCTGGGGTTTGTTTGAAAAACACTGTTTTAACATTTGAATTGTGACACAGCTTTCCATATCAGAAATCACTTTTTATGCCAGAAATGGTACTCCACCTGAAAAATCTTGTCTTCAAACTCAGCTTTAATACATTACACCAGATCTAATATGGTGCAAAATAATGGCTTAATTTTTAAAGAAGTCAGGTGTTTCGGAAAATCCGAAACTACGGAGACAAAATCCCAAGCACTATTCCTGGATTTTACTAGAGCCAAATAAATTTCTCAGGTGATGGGTTTTAAAATTCAGTCAAACTCTTGCTTAAAGTCTGTGCACTGCTCACCATTAATATCTAATGGTCCGGGTGCAAAAGCCCCAGACCATACGCTTGAATATGAGAGTTAGTGATATCACCCCTAACTCCCCACACAGAACTTCAATCGCGTGTCCCAATTATTTAGAAAACTGCAAATCTTACCCCATACCCGTTGTGACCCGGGTGCAGCGGCCCAGAGTCCGTCACTAGGGGGAATGTTGCCAGCAAATCTGTCGTTAGAAGCAGCGCACTCCTGGGTCTTTTTCACAAATCGCTCATCTCCAGACTGTGAGTAAAATCAATATACTTTATTTAAACAAACCATTAATTATAAACAGTGTCTGAGGTCTGTCGCGTTTAATGTGTGAACCCTTCCTCAGAGACCTCTCATTTATATTATTTATCTACAGTAAATTTTGAGTTGGTTCCTAAGCTCAGTAAGTGACAGCAGCACAGAGCATGTGCAGTGAATCAGCAGAAAAGAAGAAAGTAAACTCAGGGACATCTTTGGAGACACAGATCTGCAGGGCTTGGGCTGGTATAGAAGCCCAAAACATAATGTACAATATATCTACCGTAATTTTTTAGTTAAGCATTAGTTCTCCTTAAAGGGCCCCTCACTGGTAGAGGGGGCCAGGATCTGAAGTTTAGCCTTGCATTTTACAATATATCCTTGCTGCTAAAAGCCGACATTGTGGGAGTTATTTATCAAAATATGAAAGTTCTCACTATTTTCTGAAAACTACTTTAACCAAATCCACACTGACTTTTCCTCCCTATTTATCCATACATTTTTCCAATAATTTCTTGTACGGGGAAAAAAACAATACAATCTTGAAAAAATCGGACAAAATTTTCAGATTTGTTGCTGAAAACAGAGACTTTTTTGGATTTGACACCCGAAGCCTGCTTCTTTTTCAGATTCCATAGTGCAGATTAAAGCCATCTGGGTTTATTACGGTAAGTCACGAAAAATTCGAGTTTCTTTTCCTATGAAAAAATAGTTTTTCCTCTTTAAAAGTCCAACCAAAAAAAATCGGACTTTCATAAATAACCCCCTGTATGATTCAATTTATATTTTTTTTTTATTAACCTCAGTGGCTGCTTTATTTCCAATAAAATATAGAGATTGAGCCTTCTACCTCTCTTGTTGAAGCTAACAAACAAATATTGCTGGATGATCCAGAAATGTATTTGTTTTTCTGTGCACTAATCATCTTCTCTGCTCTATCTTTACATATAACTGAAGAGACCAGCTTGAAAAGCTAAATTGATTGAAAAGATAAGTTACACTCAGAGAGCGAGAGGAAAAAAAATCAATATTACACTTTCTAAACAGTAGTTTTGCTACTATAACTGCCAGGAGCTGTACATTAGGAATAACATTTTTTTTATAGGTGAGGGATCTGTTGAAGAGCAAGACACAATCATCAAAATATAAATGTTGCGTTTGTCAGTGTCAGTGCTCTGATGTAAACCTAAAGAACAAATATCTCAAGTCCCAGTGACAAATATGGTTTGATGCAATGAAAACATCATAAATAATTACAGTTTAAGGCTAGATGCATAGCAGTAAGACAGGAACAGTTCAACTCCTGGAGAATTCCTTCAAATTTCAGTAGATGATTTATTCAAATAAGAACATTTTTGCATATGTTCTGGGATTGGCTATTTGGCCGTCTTTAAGGAGCAATTTGGGGTATAGTCTAGCAGTGCTTGAAGTCTAGATAGCTCTTTGTCAAACTAGCATAGCTTGACAAAGAGAGACATAGGCTTGAAATGTTGCTACTCTAAACTGCTGAATAAAGGCATTGTATGCATTCATTGGACTGCTGTCAAATGAACTTTTGCATGTGGGTCCTAGTGTCTGAGAACACCAGTGGACTGGCAGACTGATAATTGAGGATTTAAGAGCAAGGTGTGGGACTCCATATTGCATACATAGATTGGCCATTAAATCATGTTATTGGGGACAAATGTTTAAAGGAGAAGGAAAGGCTTCTTCCACTTGGGGGTGCCAAATGCCAAGTGATTGTATATACTTACCTGAAACCCCCGGGCCGGTGCTCCTATCAGCAGAAAACTGCACCGGCTCAGGGTTCTTCCAGCTAGAACCATGGAGCGATCCTCTTTCGGCTTCTTCTTTCTTCTCGTGGCTGCACATGCACAGTTGAGCGAAAAAGCAAACTTTAACTAAAAAGTCGGCTATTTCGTTCTACTGCGCATGCGTCTGCCCCGGGAAATTTGAAGAAAGAAAAAGCTGGAACAGGAGGGATCCGTGGAGCACGCTGGAACAACCCCAGGCCGGTAGAGTTTTCTGCTAATAGGAGCACCCGCCTGGGGTTTCATGTAAGTAAATACTATCACTTGGGTGTGCCTAACATTTGGCACCCCCAAGTGGAAGAAGACTTTCCTTCTCCTTTAATACACACAATTAAGGGTGACTTGTTCCCATGAAATTGGCCTGGTGATATTAAGACAAAAACCTTATGGAAACTAGTTAAAGCTTACAACCTTTTCACTTTTCACGGTTAATCTTTTGAACAAAAGATTCTCTAAAAGATAAAATGATGTCACTTCACCTTACTCTTTTACACCTTACTTATTTAATACAAAGGAAATATCGCTTAGGTTTTTTTTATGCTTTGATAAAGAAAAGCTTGTTAGCATCATTCTCATTATAAGCAGATATTAAAGAAATATCACTGTTTTAAAAAGTTTGTACTTGTATCTGAAAACCAACCTAATGTTAAATATGGCAAAAGTGAATACGTGAATGGGATCTATTATCCAGAGAACTATTCGAAAACCATGGTCCTTATAGTCCAATTTGAACAAACTATTCTTATTTATTTTCTTTGTAATAATGAAACATTGCCATAAAACTAAACAACAGCCATGTTAAGACATATTGGCCCATATTCAAAACAACGATAAAACATTATATTATTGGTTATCAGATGAAACCTTAAGGGCAAGATCAATTTTAAATTAAAATTCAATACCATTTTTTTCTCATAGACTTCAATTGTCTTCATTGAGATAAACAGTTAGATATTTTTCTCACTGAATTATAGTTGGCTCTATGGCAAAATCTGGAATTGAATAAGGAGATATGTTATTCTCATTATATTAAATCTGGCCCATTATGTGTAAACTTATAGTGAAAGTCAAGGTAGAATTTACTAGTCATCTGTTTAAAAAGAAGCATCTTGTTGGGTGCTACAGATTACTGCATCTGGGTAAACTTTGTACAGAGTTATTACACATGAAGTGTAATTGTATAAAAGACAAACAGGGGCTAAAATTGCACAGCACTAGTTTTGCATTTATATAATATTATCTATTTTGAATCACAAATTGACTGCAAGTACTGCTAGCAACACGTTTCATTACATGAAATATAGAGCTCCTCTCACACATTTAATAGGATTATTATGAAAGAGAAATATGCAGAGAAGCGAGAATATGTAATAACACTGCAATTTCTTTTGATATGAATTTCTAAAAGGTAAAAGTGAATGACAAGTTATGGGTAGAAATATGCATCTCTGAATAGATAGAAAAGTAATTATTCTTATTGCTGTGGGAGTAAGTGCCATATAACCCATTAATTGTAATAGCTTTGGACTTTAGTTAAAAGAATAATTCAATATGACAAACAGAAATTATATGTGTTTGTTTCTATTTTCCTTGTTATCATTCCCCAGCAAAAATGTATATTTATTGGTGCAGTTTGGGACCTATTACTAATCCAGAGTTTTTCCACTCTCAGCTGTGGAACTTGTGCTGAAGGGTATCACAACATCATTCATGTCATTTTTGCTTCATGGGGAGCTCATCAGGGAGAGAGGATGAGATAATGTTAAATCAATTAGTATTTGCAGACCTGGGCAGGAGGTAATGGAGTAGGTGGTGGTGAAGTTTTGGACACAATTTGGTGCACTTCAGCACACTATTTTCTTTACACCTTTACACCTTCTTCAGCACCCAGAAATGCTAACTTGCCTCTAGCAGGGTCATAGATCAGTATTCAAATTCAAGTACTTACTGCAATTCAAGTTTTTGCTTGCATGAAAAAATTGCAAATTTAAATTCGAAATTTAGTAAGACCAAAAAACTTGAATATAAAAAGCCAGAACTTAAAGCTGTCAAGTTCATGTAGAAGCCATAAGCTGTATTAGCAAAATTCAAGCTTTTCAATTCACTGAAAATGATGGATAGAATGTGATTTTACTGCGTTTAAGTTTCTTCACATTTTCCACAACTGAGTTTTTGGAATTGAAGTTGCTAAATATTTAAGCACACAGAGATTTTTGAGTTCAGAAAAAACTACTTTCTGATAGTTACAACCTAAAGTCCTTGTTCCATGATGATTTGGTGTGTATATTTTGGACTGCAGATGTTCTGAAAAAGCAACAACTTCATCCAAACAAAATGCCAGGAAAAAGTATGGCGGCTTTACTTTAACATTTACGTCGATATTCTTTGTAACTCACTTTTAATTTCTCATGTGTATGAGCCTAAAAATACAAGGTAAAATCCTTTAAAGGTGGTGTATTATTGGTATTTGTAGCTTATGTATTTGTAGATAAAATACCACAGTTGATAGTTTACATTAAAAAGATTTCATAGTGGTTTATACTGCAACACTGGAGATAAAACATTTCATTTTGTCCAAGTTTCAAATGGCACAACAGATGCTTTTAAAGGATCAGTAACATCAATTTTTTTTATTATAAAATTCGTTAGTATACAACGAAAAAAACCCACAAAGAGATATTAAACTTTTAAATCTTTATTAAGAAATAACTTACCGAAACTCCGCTTGCGCTCCTCTTCAGAAAAGGCGTCACAGCGACGATCCATCATTCGGCACTCAATTTCTCCTCCCTGGCTATCTCCTATAAGGAAAGCAGGGAGGAGAAATCAAGCGCCGCGCGATGGATCGCTGGATCACCTTTTCTGAAGAAGAGCAGTAGCGGAGTTTTGGTAAGTTATTTCTTAATAAAGACTTAGGGGCATGTTTACTAACATTGGAGATAAATATCTGGAGAGATTTCTGGAGATGTTGCCCATAGCAACCAATCAGATCTTTGCTTTTGTTTTCTAACTTGGCTGTGGCTGTTTAAATTTAATTGCTGATTGGTTGCCATGGGCAACATCTCCAGAAATTTCTCCAGATATTTATCTCCAATGTTAGTAAACATGCCCCATAGCGATTTAAACGTTTAATCTGTCTTTGTGGTATTTTTTCGTTCTACACTAACGCATTTTTTAATTAAAAAAAATTTATGTTACTGGTCCTTTAAACCAAATTAAGCATAAGGAAGTGGCTAGATTAAATATAAATATCCCTGAATTAGAACCAAAGCATGGCACTGCTAAAATTCCCCAAACCACATATTAATTTATTTGAAAAATGTGTTTAAAAAATGCAATGGCATAATGGCTGTAAAGATCATATTCTTTTGAGAGCAATAGATAAAATAGATCAAACCAGAAAAGTAATAGACAAGGTAATTGATTAAATTACTTTTTCAAAAGGAAAGCCAAATGGATCTATTAATCAAAAACACCAACTCTCCGTCACTTACGAAATATTAATTTGATATATTGCATTTTGTATTGCACATTTCTTTAGAATTAAAATGAGTTCATGTGATGCCTTTTTGTAATCTGATCTATGTAGTTTATGAATATGGGTATGGGAACATTTATCCAGAAGCATGTTATCTAGAAAGCTTCAAAATATGACAATGCAATTTCCAGGACAACCTATTTAAACATTTATTAATTTTTGACCTGTTTCTTTTTGCATTAATCATAAGGCAATCACGTATTAGGCCTCAAGCTCTGTCATTCAGATGAACAAGCAGGGGAGCCATGATTGCAGTCCAGAGCTGTCAACCCTCTCTATGTTTTGGGGAGTTACCACTCTGTCCCCCAGTCTCTGGTCAATCTTATGCAGTCCCTAGATGTTTCATGATTTCAAGGCAAAAGCTTGATGTGCACAAGTGTAGAACATTTTAGTGATGTCAGCAGAGAGATGTGCGCAGCATGGAATCTTCAGGAGAGGTTCTATGCCTGTGTATGACATCACTTCACATGTGATGTCACTTCTGAGAGAAAAAAAAATTTTGTTCCCCCAAATCACAGCTTTAAAGTTGACAGCTCTCTGGCAGACATTAACTACAAGCCACCCTGTGCTTTGCATCTTTGCACAGGTCATTCGCCTAGATGCTTAAGGCTATAGGTTATTCCATGTAAATGGAAATTCTAAGATTAGTTCATTTTTGCGTACAAATGAGGAGAGGCTTTTACACTGTATTTTCCCTGGATGATGCATTTGCTGATGCAAAAAATCCTGTACTCCAGTGATACTTTCCCTTTAAGGACACAACTGATCTATTTTAAGGAACTGACCATAAACTGCCATTGGCCTGGTTTAAAACCTATTGGTATTAATGAGTGAAACTAAACCAAACTGCAGAAAAATCAGTGAAGCATGAAAATGCCAAGAATTAGCCAAATGCATTGGAGTTAGAGCTTTTTACAATCTGCAATAGCAAATACAGTACATTACCCTACTTGTTATAAAAACTCCTTTCCACTATGCTACAAATGGTTTTGAAGATATAAATTTCTTATAAAAATGGCACCTGGGCAGCTTCTTAGACAGACAGGGGGAGGGTCGAGGTAGGCTTCAATCCGATTGGTTGATGTAGACAGCAACTGGTGCATAATAATGTCAGTATTTTTTTCTGATGCTGGCAAAAATGCAATTTTTGGGGGCGGGGTTACTGAACTACTTATGGCAGCCCCACTCTGTGCCAATCTAAACTGTTAGTGAGACTGATATATGTTTCTATAGCCAAAACATTGATATGCCATGTCTCAGAGTCTTGAGAGCTAAAAGCTTAATATTCATATTTCTGTGCAGGAGGTGCTGGAGGCCATAGGCTGATTTTCTCCAGGTAAAACCCTGGACCTTGACAGTCTCCAAAATGGTATAAGAAATATAGATCTACTCTGGTACCATGCTTAATTAAAATGTTTAGTTTAACAGGTGATGAAACATCCCTGCCGTTTTCTACAATTTAATGATTCTCCTATTAAAGCTGGTAAAGACCCACAATTCGGCACTTCTTACGGGCCCATCTCTCCTATAAATGGCGTTTCAAAGGCACTGGCCAGAGTTTTGTCCAGGCATCTGTCCCTTGCGCTCCACAGTAATGTTGCACCAAGTCAAAATCTTTCAATTTAAGACAACTCAGGGGAGAGTGTGGTTGCTGACTTGGGCAATGAGAAAGCCTTTAATTCTATGAAATAAGCATATCTCTAATCTACAATGAGACACCTAGGTTTTCTGATTTAGACCAAAGCCCAGTCCTTTGTAAAAAAGAACCATAAACTATACCCACCTTTCCACTCTTTAGGGGTACTAGGCAGAGGTGCCCTCTTTCACTTTTTGCATTTGCTATGGAACCAATAGTCTATTTGTTTAAATCCCCTCAGAGGTAAAGTAACTTAGACTTGGACCCCCTGGTAGAAAAGGTATCTGTTTTTGCTGACAACACTCTCCTTGAGCTGGCTAATCCTAATTCTGCTTTGGAAGCAATTTAAAATCACAACAATTCAGGTCTCAAAATAATTTGGGCAAAGTCAATTCTACTCCCTATAGATACCAAGCCCATTGACCCTCCCAGGATACAATGGGCATCTTTATTCAGATGCTTAGATATTACTATTCACACTGACCGTATTATATTAATGGAGCTAAAAATGTATTACTTGTTGAATGTGCTGGAATATAAAATGAAGATTTGGAGAAGGCTGTCAATGTCCTTAATCAGTTGCACTAATCTGTAAGATGTCTGTGTTGCCAATATTCACTTACATTTTTTGGCAATTTCCAGCAATAATCTCTTTTCACAATTAGTTCAAGCAGTACTGCAAGTGACATAAAAATAAAAGCATTATTTCAAATATAATAACTTTTGTATGAAACAGGTGGAAGCGCTTTAAGCTAAATCTGTTTTTCTGGAGTGGGAACAGTAATGATGCATTTTCATCAGTGATCTTTCCTCTCCATTAATACATCAACTAAGATCCTTTTTGACTTAAAGTTGAATATTGGTACAAGGGCCCTAAAATAGACCATAAAGATTTCTGTTGTATTTTACTTCCAAAACTTATTTTGTTAAACATACTCAGTAACACAGTGTAGGGACCTATAGGATATCCTATCCCTATATAGTTAATCCCCTACCCTTGTATGTAGTTCTCTTTTCCCTTGTTATTGGGCCAAGCCCTTGTAACTGGTAAAGTGTAACACCCACACCTATTGGACAAAGAGTGTAATGACACTCCCCTGCCACACTGCTATATAGTGCTGTGCAGGGAGTGTCCTCTTCCTCTTTGGCTCCTGGTGCTGCTGCTAGGTGAATCTCCACTGAGCCTGGGATCACCATAGGCCCCAGTAAGCATTTACCCCAGAGGGACCTGACACCTTTGGTGCTAAGTCGGGGACCAGGTAACCCCGTGAACGAGGACCAGCTAAAATAGTAAGATACTGTTATAGTTCTCTCTAGGAGAGAAAGACAGAGAGGTGTAGCAGAAAGAGCAGTTGTCGCTCCAACGAGGATTGTAGTAGGGAGTAGCTTCCCACAAGGCCTGTTTGCCTTTAGAGCAGGGAACTCAGTTGATAGGCATCTAGGTGAGCAAAGGACTACCTGTACCCTACCTGATAGATCCCGATCCCCTCACTGGCAACGTCGGTTGAACTGGGAATTGATGTACACCTATCTGCAATATCTTTTGGGAGTCGCACCTGTCTGACTGTGAACCTTGTACTGTCCAAAGTGATTCCACCTGCTGTGTCCTCAGTATATTTGTAAGTAAACCTGTGGTCATTTGCCTCTGGCATAATAAATCTGTGCTCCTGTTTTACCTTTTTAAAGAACCTCCTGGCGTCCATTATTCTATTTGCACTTATATGCCTGTGAGTTGTAGTTCAACTACAGTTTAAAGGGGAAGCTTCCATTTGGCGAAGGCTCTGCCATGGGTGAAGATTCGCAATGTAACCCATGCTCACTACCTAGCTGGTCACCCTTAACTTCTAATTGGCAGATTAGGCCAAGAAAGCGTTACAACAGGCAAACTGCATCAAAAGTCTGCTTTGTAATTACTAAAAGGCATTGTTTAAAATCATTTGTAAGTGAGCAACTCTAGATTGTTACTGAAAGCTGTGTTCTTTCTTTTACTGAGGCCAAATGTTGCCTTAATGGCTGCTATTTTTCTTATGTAAATGTTACATTCTAATATACAGTTTCTCTTGTACTATTTAATGTGGAATCTAAAGTACATTTTAGCAATCTTTCAGTGTGCTTTCCAAAACTGTTAAAAGATTAAATTGCCAGTAATCAAGAGATTTCACATGATGTGTTGCAATTTGATCCCAGACATTCTGATCTGAATAGCTGAGATCAAAATGCAACATAATACAAGCTTTGTGTTTAGATGTTTACTGAATATAAAAAGTGTTTTGTTATGCTCTGTAGAACTGCTCTTTTCTTTTGGTTTATAATATTAGATTGACATTCTACAGTCACATAGCTGCAGTCCGAATGTATTTAGTGTATATTTAAAAATGGAAGTTTTGTTTTGCATATGTAAAATTGTTAATTATGATACCATAGGGCAGATTTATTAAGGTTTAAATGGTAAATTCAAAGTTGAATTTTTGAGTTGAATTTTTGGTCCAAGCTCACAAATTCGAGTTGGGAAAAATCCAAACTTGATTTCGAATTCTAGATTTATCATACCTTGACCCTGGAAGTAACTCAAATTCGATAGGCCACCACCAAAGAAGTCAATGGCAGAGGTCCACCGACCCATTTGAAGATCGTAATAGCCTTCCTGACATTCAAGTTTTTTTGGAAAAAAAACTCTAATCAAGCTCCGTTAAAATTCGATTTGAATTTGATTCGAGTTTTCAGGTAGGTAATATTAGTTTTTATACATTCAAGTTTTTACTTAAATAAGATACCATTCGAGTTTCATGGTCATTGGAGTTCATTTGAGATAAAAGAAAACTCGACATTTGATAAATCTGTCCCTAGGTATCATTTAACTTATGTAATCTTTTATAATTACTGAAATATTTTCATGGATTTGCATTGAATTAAACAGAGATCATATTCTATATAACTGAACAGCAAGAATCCTAGGAGGGCCCAACACAATTAGGTAAAACTGTCTGCTGACACGATACTAGCTAAGACCTAGTTTTGTCTGTATTCAGCCTCATCTGTGTAATGCTCTGCCTCTATACAAAGAGCCAGGGAAGCAGCTTTAGGGGTAAAAGTTGGTTTCCTTTCCAGGAGTTCTACTGTTTTGTTTGCTATTAAGGGGCAGATTTATCAAAGGTCGAGGTAAATTTTCGAATGAAAAAAATTCTAATTTTGAAATTCGAAATTTATCATGTACTGTCTCTTTCAAAATTCAACTTAGACCATTCGCCATCTTAAACCTGCCAAATTGCTGTTTATGCCTATGGGGGGCCTCCTACAACCTATTTGGAGTCAATTGGTGGAAAAACTTTGAATCTAATTCAATCAAATGCACCTTTCCTTCGATTCGTACAATTTGAATTCTGCTGAATATGGACCTATTTGATTGAAAACGGACCTATTAGGCCAAAAAAAGATTAGACTTAATTTTGGTTGGTCTTTATGAATTAGAATTTCGACGTTTTTTCTATTCGAAATTCGACCCTTGATAAATATGCCCCTAAGTGTCTCAACCCAATTGACTAGTTATAAGTGAATCTGTCCCGTTTTGCTTTGTAGAAAAATTTGCGAAACTGCTAAGAAATTAGCAAAACGCATTTAAGTCAATAGGTGACAAAATGTATTCTTTACCCATTACTTTTTTTCTCACTTCAAATGCATTGGAGTTTTTTCTCAAAATTTGTCTTACTCCAAATGCATAAAGTCAATGGGCGTTATGTCGACTAGTTTTATCTCGACTTCATGTTTTGTTTTGGTGCTTTTTTGTCACTGCAAATTTTTGATGCAGTTTCACAAAAAAATTTGCAGATGCCGAAATGTGGAATTTCACAGCAAATCCATGGCTGATGAAAAAAATAGCTTTTCACTATAATTGACTTCTTATCTAATATATCCAAAAAAGCCCCTAACTGACTTCTGGTCAGCAGTCACCCTGGCTATTCTTTAAAGGAGAATTAAACCCAAAACATAAATATGGCTTGAAATGCCAAATTTTATCTACTGAACTCACTGAACTAACCTAAAGGTTCAGCATCTCAAAAGTAGTAATGATCCAGGACTTAAAAGATTTTCCCATCTTGGATTTTGTTAGTAGTGTCTGCGACACGCACATGCTCAGTGTGCTCTGAACAGCTGTTGAGAAGCTAAGCTTAAGGGTTATCACAAATCATCAAGCAGAAAATAAGGTATGTCTGTCATTTACACTGATGCCACAGGGCGATTATTAAATTCTGATGCTAATTGTGCTGGTGTCCAAGTTGCAGTGTTCCAATGATCTGAATAATTTACTAATAAGACTTACTGTATAATGTGACATGTATGTGATATACAGTATATTCAGTAAAGTATGCTTATGCTGGGGTACGTTTGGAGGCACAGATCTTCACTGCTAAAGGGCTATAGTTGCATTGGGCTGGTATAGAAGACCAAAACATAATATACAACATTTCTGCCCTATCATGAAATTTAAATTTTATTGGAGTGAAACTTGGCTTTTGCACCAAATGTTATGTTCATGTGAGGCTGCATATCACAGCTACATAGATTCCTGAAGATCAATATGTCGTTCTTGCTTTTACTGTAAAAGTCTTGGTGTAACACAGAGTTTATCTAAACCACTTGGATTATCAGAGAAAAGTAACATAAACTAAGCATAACAGAAAAGAAAAACACAAGAGTAGAAGAACAAAGTACAGGAATAGAGATGAAAAAGATATAGAAGATATAGCAAGATATAGCAAGATTGTTGATGGTATATTTTTTCATCAACTCTTCTCTTTCTATTGTTGCCAAACTTATCCATCGTATCTACAGTCTACATACAGTAGGTTTCAAGCCATAACACTGGTGGTTGTTCTATAAATAACATGTAATCCTTTTCTTACCACACTTCTTGTAAAATTGGATCACCATTTCTTAAACAGCAATTAACCCTTTGCAATTCAGGGCCCTGAATTTTATTTGCATATGAAAGATACTGGGAACTGGGATTTATAGCCCAGTGCATTCACCTAGTGGCATCAGGGGGATTCCACTAGGAAAATAAAACACAACTTTTGCAGTAAATCAAGATGAACTTTATACAAAGAATACATGCAATTAGGGTACAAATAAATCATGCAATCAACTTTGCCCTGTGGAATTGGTGTGGACTATAAATCCCAGGCACAGTCTTTTAATGCCACAGTCCAACACTCCACTGGACCAAGTGCAAATTAGCTGAGTTCAATTTTGGTAATTTGTCCCTTTCTCAAGAGCTCTTATGTCCCAAAGTAGATCTACCTTCCCCAAAGTAGCTTTCCCTTTGGTTTTAGTAGTTGTTGCCATGTGTGAGTCTCCTGGAGACTCACACTGTGCCAAAGCATCCACACTCAGGAGGCAGAAATCTGGCTTTCCTTAGCTTGAAGCTCAATGCTTATTCAAAGCAGAGCCTATCAAAGCTTTTCTTGGTCACTCTTTCCAAACAGCTCTTTCTCTGCTGCCTTTCTCTGTTTCCCTCACTCTGTTGCTGGCTGCTGCAGATGGAGCTCCTTTATAAGCTCTCTCTGTAACTCTGTGCATTTGGTTCCAAAGCAAGGCCCTGTATCATCCTCCTCTCCTAGAGATGCATTGTGGCTCCCAGCCAACTGGATTTCTCTCCAGCCTGTAAGCAGGCTGGATGATATCACAGATGAAAACATACATCAGACCACTTAAAGATTTCAACCTCTCATTAGGATTAGAATTGTTGAATTTTAGAATGGTCAGATGAAAAGTTAAATGACAGTCAAGCAATTTGTGAAGAAAAGACCATAAATATATTTATTTTGTCTTATTGTCAGCCATCAGTGTCTCTTTGAAGTGCTAAAGTCCTTAATCCCTTCTGTGAAAATATTTTTAACAGTTTAATAAACATTGGGTTTGTACTTTTTAAATCAAGTGGGAATGTATTTGAGAACAAGGCAGGTTTGTTCTAATGAAATCCACCATGTGCTCTCTTTCCTAAGTTAGGCCACACCAATCCGACCGATATCATATGTAGAGAAAAGATAGGATGGAGCATGCAATTCAGCAGACACTTGAAAAAGGATCCACGTAGATCTGAAACATGTTGTGTTAATAAATATTTTGCAGCAAAGTCTGCTGAATTGCATGCTCCATCCTATCTTTTCTCTACGGAATGTATTTGAGGTGGAAAGTCAATAAATGTTTAGAACAGTGCAGACCACGACAATCTGTTATTAGACTGCAATATTGTTTCACTACTTTATACCACTTTCTTTCGTTTGAGAAAAACTATTATATGACATGTTCTAGATATGGGGTGCCGTTTGTCCCAAATACATTCTGTATACAAAACTATCCCTAATAAACAGAATGAATGTCTCTCATGTTATATAAGTATTTGTGACCATACACAGAGAAAAAAATATACAAAAGACTTATTTCTATTAAAGAATGAAAACAAAATCTGGTTAGTGCACAAAAGGATGTCATTATATCACAAACTCCATTCTGTACAGTTTAACAAGCAATCTGTCGCACAAATGTATAACCTCCATGTAACAGACTATGTGCAAAGTTACTTACAGAATGAATTATGTAAAAACAAAGTTGGACATAATATATAATAGTGTAACTAACTAGTGCTTGTCAAGCTAGATTTGAATGACAAAATAGATATCTGTGACAGAAAGCAAGATTTTATAGTACAGGATTCATTCTTTCCACAAAATGACAGTTTTTTTCCACAAAACAGATAAAATAACCATTCTGTGAAGCAACACTGTCAGTCACATTCCTGAACCAATAAGAACAAAGCTTATTGCCATATACAAACAAGATGAGAAGTGGCCAGCTCTGCTCCACATGGCTAAGGCAAAGTATCTGACCTGCTATAGAGAGCGCCCTCTAATGTCCCCTGTGCTGCATAGTAATAAACATGAACAAACCTTTCCTAAAAGAGCTGCTGTTAAACACTACAGGTTCATAAATGGAAGTTTTTACAAATGGCTGAGAAATATAATGCTGCACTGATTGTAGAGAAAGAAAAGTATGCAAAACTTATATAAATATGATCATTTTAGGTAATATTAGCTATTCTTATTGTAGTAACCTGCTTGTGTGGCCATTTTGGTTAAGGGCATTCCTGCTGTTTTGCCATTATCTTATGACTCACTCCTGTTCCTCTTCCTGTCTAAGCTGAGAGTAATTATGGGACAGGCCAGACCCACCTGCGATGTTGTATTAAATGTACCAGAAGTTAAGGTGGCCATACACGGGCCGATAAAAGCTGCCGACAGACCGTGTCGGCGGCTTATTGGCCCGTGTATGGGGCCCCCCGACGGGCTTCACCGATCGAGATCTGGCCGAAAGTCGGCCAGATCTCGATCGGATGGGACAAAAAATCCCGTCGGATCGCGGCCGCATCTATTTGTTGATGCGGTCCCGCGATCCGACCGCCCGTTTAGGCACCGTTAGGATCTGATCGTTGGGCTCTAGGGCACACAATCGGATCAGCCCGATATTGCCCACCTCAAGGTGGGCATATCGGAGGGAGATTCGCTCGTTTGGCGACATTGCCAAACGAGCGGATCTCTCAGTGTATGGGCACCTTTACTGTGCTTGTCTGGCTGCTTTGCCTGACTCTCAGAGTCAGTTATAGGTTTTGTATATGATAGTTAGACTCCAATGTCTCCTCCTAGCTGTAATCTTGCACCAATTAGCTTGTAGTAGTCTCTCTTAATAATGTGCTTAGCTAGAGTTCAACTACTACAGAATAGCTTTAGCCAGAGACTTGGGACTGATTATGTGCACACATACCTCCCAACTGTCCCTTTTTCAGAGGGACAGTCCCTCTTTTGACAGCTCAACCTGAGGTCCCTCATTTGTTTTTTTAAAGAATGCTTTTTATTGAATTTTAACAACACATAGAAATTAGGGGGGGAAAGAGGGTAAGAAAGAGAGAAGAAAGAAAAAATAATAAATAGCAATAATTTGGCTGGAGGCACAAATGACAGTTACAGTGAGGTCGCTAGTGATTCAGTCCATGGAGACCAGACATCTTCAAATTTCCCTGGACACCCTCTCGCCACATAGGTAAGTTTGTAAAGTTCCAATTGAGAGTTGACAAGGGCGATCCAGTGCTGCAAAGTCGGGGGTGATGGTCCCATCCAGTGAAGTGCAACAGTCTTTTTACCGTAGAACAAAAGCAGTCTCATTAAGGTTCTAGTTCGGGCTCTGGGTACCATGGAGTCTACTAATCCCAACAGACAAGTGGCAGGGTTAAGTACCTGGGGCAGGGCTAGTTCTGTTCCCATAAATTGAGTGACCTGGTGCCAAAACCTGTTCACAGCAGGACAATGCCACATCATATGAAGAAAATCGGCTAGCTGTTCACTACACCTCGGACACTTAGGTAGATCACGTTTACCCATAGCATGCAGTTTTTGAGGGGTGAGATAGGTCTGATGCACAATTTTAAACTGAACCAGTTTGTCCCTAGTGCTGACAAGGGGTTTATACAGAGAACCAATAATTTCGTCCCAGTCATCTTGGGTTAACTGAATCCCACTGGCTTCCCATTTATATTTAACTCTAGGGCGTGGGTCATATTTCCGAGATAGGAGCAGCTTGTAGGACTTAGAAAGGAGCTTCACCTTAAGTGGGCGGGAGATCAGGTCCTCAATGTCAGGAGACTGGCGTGGGGAACTGGGCAGTGCACAAGTGAGCAATCTGCAGGTATCTGAACTCAGAAAGGTTAGGATGGGAGGTGGCCTGTTGCAGGAGGGGAAAGGTGTTCAAAACATTGTCAGTGTACAGGTGTTTGACATGTTTAACTCCAAGTCTAGCCCACGTCCCCGCCTCCGAAAAAGTAGAAAAGTGCACTAGATTACTATTGCCCCACAGGGGCGTTTCGGGAGAAATACTCCCTGTCGTGTCCGTTAGGTGTAGCATGACATCCCAAGCTCTTTTAGTAGCATCAAGCACCGGTGGTAAGGGGCTGATATCCTTCCTGCACCTATACAAAGCATTCTTAAGGCTTTCTATAGAGGTAAAGTAAAGGGCTTCCAAGGTCGATGCAGGATTTTCAGTATCAAAGCATCGCCAATTAGCTATATGAGTACTCTGTGAGGCTAAATAATACAACTCATAGTTAGGGGATGCGAGGCCTAGATTTTCAGGCAAGGCATTCAGAGTTGCGTGGGAGAGTGTCGGGGTCTTGTTCCCCCAGATGAATGCGGACTGGATACGATCAATCTCCTGTAGAGACTTTTTCGGGATATGACACGGAGTGTTACCCAGAACATACAAAAATTTCGGCAGGAAAACCATCTTGCAGATGTTGATTCTGCCAATAAGAGTAAGGGGTAGGTTTGCCCAGTGGTCCAGGGTCAATTTGAATTGGTGTAAAAGTGGCTGGAGATTGTGCAATAGAAACGTGGATGGGTGCCTATGAATGTGTAACCCTAAGTATTTGAAAGAGTGGACTACTTGCAGTTCACATTGAGGGTCCAGCATATCTGGGGACAGACTGTCTAAAGGAAAAATCATAGACTCATCCCAATTTATTTGGAGGCCTGAGAAGTTCCCAAAACGCTTGACAATACCCAAGGAGGACTGCAAAGAGATGTGGTGATCAGCAAGATAGAGTAGTGTGTCGTCTGCATACATTGAAATCTTTTCCTCAACTGTTTTATAGAGAAGGCCTCTGACTAGGGGGGATTGCCGAATCTCAATGGCCATAGGCTCGATGGCCAGGGCGAAAAGGAGGGGAGAGAGAGGGCAGCCCTGTCGGGTGCCCCGGGATAAGCTAAAGGCAGGTGAAAGTATCCCATTAACCCTGATGGCTGCCTGGGGCTCCTTGTACAGTAATTGGACCCATTTTATGAAAGCAGGGCCGAATCCCATTCTAAACAAGACTTCCCAGAGGTAAGGCCACTCAATGGAATCGAAAGCCTTGGCCGTATCGAGGGAAACCACCAATCTGGATCCTACATTCTCATGAGGCAATTGTAAATTAAGAAATAGCCTTCTAAGGTTAAATGAGGTAGATTTGGTAGGCATGAATCCAGATTGGTCAGGTTCCACCAAAGTCGACACCACCTTGTACAATCGATTGGCCAACACTTTAGCAAGGATTTTAACCTCCATATTCAGAAGGGAGATTGGGCGATAGGAGGAGCATAGTAGTTCATCCTTCCCGGGTTTCGGAATAAGGACAATAGTCGCTTCAGCAAATGATTTTGGAAAGGAGAAGTCCCGAAAGGCAGAGGATAGTGTTTCATGGAGAATGGGGACAAGTTCCTTAACATGAATCTTGTACCAGTCTATAGGAAAACCGTCCGGTCCGGGGGCCTTCCCTGAGGGAAAGGATAAAATGGCTTCAGCCAGCTCAAATTGGGAAATGGGGGCATCTATAAACGTAGCCTGGGCCTGAGAGAGTTTTGGGATGGGTATAGTGTCAAGATATTCGTGCAGTTCTGCTGCAGAGTAGTGGGCGGTAGAAGCGTACAAAGCTTTATAAAACTCACTAAACGCCAAAGAAATATCCTTAGGAGAGGTAAGGACAGCCCCAGAGCACGTTTTGATTTTGGGAATGGCAGTGGAGGTCTCCTGTGCCTTGGCTAGAAACGCCAGCGGTTTTCCATTTTTGTCCCCTAGGGCAAACATGGTGCTAGTGGCATGGAGCATTTTTTTTTTAGTTAGTTCTATCCTGTATAGATTTAGGCGTCTAAGAGCCGACGCAAATTCTGCATGACTGCCCAATGATGGGTCAAGTATGTAAGCAGATTCGGATTCCCTCACAGCCAATTCCAAAGTCTCCAAAGCATCCTTACCATGTGCCCGCACCGCAGCTATAGATGCTATTAAGTTACCTCTCAGAACAGCTTTGAGGGCATCCCACGTAATTTGGGGGGAAGCAGACAATCGGTTATCCTGCCAATAATGTGTAATGGCGGTCGTGGAGTTGGTTACCACAGTCTCATTCTTTAACCAGAAGGGGCTAAGTCTCCACTGCCTAGAGGTAGGGTCTGGAATCAGGGCTAGCGAGAGGAGTAAGGGAGCATGGTCGGAGATTGCTCTGGGTAGGTATCGGATCTCACATACTTTAGGCAAGAGATCTGGGGAGAGCAGAGCCAAGTCTATTCTAGAAAGAGAGTGGTGAGTGGCCGAATAGCAGGAGAACTCTTGTCTCTCGGGGAACTTCCACCTCCAAACATCAGTCAAGCCATAAGCCATTGCCCATTCTGCAAGTTTCGAGGTGGTGGGGGCCGTTGTAGAAAGTCTGTCCATAGCAGGATTGAAGCAGGCATTCAAATCTCCCATAATGCAAAGGGGGGCCGGGGGAAGTTGTACTATACCCTGATATATTTCCTTAAGCACCACATCAGTGAAAGGGGGGGGAATGTATACATTCACCAATAAAAGAGGGTTTCCAGCTATGGTACATGCCAATATCTGGTAACGGCCTAACCTATCAGAGCGAATATCAAGAAAGTCTAAAGGGAGGCCCTTACGGATAAGGAGAGACGTACCTCTAGCATAAGAAGAGAACGTGGTATGATACGTATGGGACGCCCAGGGTTTGCGCAAAGCCAGGACCCTATTCCCTGTCAAATGCGTTTCTTGAAGCAAAAGAATGTGAGGGTTGTACGTTTTGAGATAGTTAAAAACCAATGGACGTTTAACCCTATCGTTCAAACCTCTCACATTCCAAGATACAATAGTTACTACAGACATGGTAACCCACAGAGACAATATATACTCACAATCCCCAATTCGACTCCATGGCACCCAGGCGACACCTCGATCATCAAGGTAAGTTGAGAGCAGACATTCCAGCCAAAACCAAAAAAAAACTAAAAAGACAGAAGGACAGAGAGAAGAGAGGGAGAAAGAACACAATACAAACCCATACATACCCCAAAAACACCCCCCACCCTGCCCAGTCCTGAAAGTACAGCGGGCTTAATATCCCAAACGTCATGGAACTGGAGAAAGTGGTTGCCCATAGCTCAGTCGCTACCAGCTGAGAGATCTGCGAAAGCGAGCCGTGGGCTGGAAATCAGCAGGACCAAAAGAACAGCTGATGGACAAAAAATTGTAGGACATCTGAACCTGGCAAACATGTTTCCACTGTGCAGATACGGATCTTGAGAGGGTCCCAAACCAAACATTACTCTTGGCCGAAGGGTGGTCAGAGCCTGTGAAGAGGAGTTAGCCACTTGGTAAGTTATATAAGGCGTACGGCAACGCCGGACTCCGTGTGGGAGGCTAAAACGGACAGGAATAAGGCAACTGTCATGCCGAACAGGCGTGGAGATAGGGGTATCCTCAGACTCGGGAGCAGGGTAGCCATAAGTCGGATCAATACAGGGCACAGAGTCACGCTCAGCCATGCAAATTGAGGAAACTTCCACCCAGAGGGAGGCAATCAAGGCACACAACGGAGTCCAACTATAGTCATTTGTAAACCAGAAAGGGTAACTCGACACAGAGGACAAGCCACACGCCCAAAAGTTGTGTAATTGCATAGCGTCCGTGTGAGAAAAAATACAGTAACAGCTTAGTAGCCCGTAAACGATACAACAAGTAAGTACCTGTAAGCCCACAGGAGCCAGGCCAAGTGTGAGCGGCCGCACCCAATTAGTGGAGGAGCCAGGGGAGCCCCATACGAGTCCAGGTTAGGGAGGGTTCCTGAAGCGACACTGTGGGTCATGGCCTAGGGCTTCGTCTAGGCCTCGCTTCTAGCCACTCCAGGGCGTCTTCCGGAACGGAAAAGAAATGAGCCTTGTTGCCCTCCACGACTTTGAGTCGCGCGGGGTACAGCATGGAGTAAATAAGATTACGATCCCGCAACCTTTTCTTGACTTCAGTAAAAGTGCTGCGTAGTTTCTGCAGGTGCTTGGAATAATCCGGGTACAAGGAGATTGTGGCGCCGTTAAACTCAAGCTTCCCCATCGACCGAGCTGCGGTCAAAGCAGTGTCTCTGTCCCTGAAGTGCAAAAGTCGGATAAGGAACGGGCGTGGTGGGGCTCCCGGTGGTCTGGGCCTCCCTGGGACGCGGTGTGCCCTCTCCACTGTGAAGTGCGCTGTGAAAGTGGCCTGTGGCAATAGGGTTTGAAGCCACGATTCGGCAAAGTCCACCGCATGCTCACCTTCCGAGCCCTCTGGGAGACCCACCACGCGGACATTGTTCCGCCGCTGACGGTTCTCATAATCATCTAGTTGCGCAGCCTGTAGCTTGAGCTGATGGCGCAGGTCGTCCAACCGCTCTGGGAGCGGCCGATAGGAGTCTTCGAGATTGCTCACTCTAGCCTCAACCTCCGCTGTGCGTTCCCTTATAGTCTGCAGGTCGACCTTAATGAGAGACAAATCAACCCTCACCTCGTCAATTCGGGCAGTCAAAGTAGCCTGACAGGTTGCAATGGCGGCCAAAACAGGAGCCATGTTGGTATCAGGCCCAGGCCCCTCCGACGACTCAGGTGGAGAAGGGCCGTCGGCGCCATCTTGGGCGGGTCGCCTTACGTATTGATCCATCTTTTGCGACATATCAGCCGGTTTTTTCGGACCCTTAGAGCCACCCATGTTCACCAGGTAAGGCACAGTACCAAAGGGGTATAGAGTCCCAAAAATTGTGTCGGTCAGGGTAGAATCAGGATCAATGTGCCCACGGAGCTCACCGCTGTGCGACCAGTTACTTCGGCATTCGGCCACGCCCCCCGAGGTCCCTCATTTGTACCGGAAAGTGCTACGCAATATGTTGGCGCTATATAAATACATGTTAATAATAATAATAATAATAATAAAAAGTCCCTCTTTTCTCTGCACTGAACAGCCAGAAAAAAAAAAACAAAGTTTCTAACTTAATTGGCTTTTGGCAGAGAGTCCAGTACAGTTAACAGGTGCAACTAAAATGCTTTATAACAATTTTGAGATAAGAAAATAAGTAATTTTAACAGTTTAGATAAGGAGAAATATTTTCACATTTTTATAACCTGCTAAACTTTGTAAAATGAACATAATTAGGGGGTGTGGCCACAAAATGGGTGTAGTCAAAAAAATTGCTGCACTACATGCAAAATAATTTTTTGTCTCTCTTTTTATTTCCAAAATGTTGGGAGGTATGGTTCAACTACTACATAATAGCTTTAGCCAGAGACTTGGGACTGATCATGTGCACAGTCGCATTCTCTATAGTATGATGTGTAGGTTATATGAGCAGCCACTCCTGAGTACTGTGTGTAAACAAAAGGGGGTCATTTAGGCAGGGGCAATTTTAGGGGATCATCTATTTATATAGAAGCAACAAGCTATACAATGCTTTATATTTATTTATAACAAAATACTCTAATGATGCCGTCCCCTTACCTGCCCAGTGCTTAACCCTTTCACATCAGAGTGGGTCGAGGGGGCACAACACTAGAGCAGAGAGCACAACTGTGCCCATGTCAGATGCATGTCCAGGGCTGCCAGCAGGGGGGACAAGTGTTCCGGGCCTGAAGGGGGGGCCCAGAAGTGTTGCATTTTTCAAAGAGCTGGGTGCCCTTTACGAGCACCCGAGCCATGCGGCCATTTCGCATATTACAGAATGCGGAAGTGACGAAAAGACGAAGCTGAAGTCCCGAAGCAGCAAAAAGACCCGAATTCATAATAGGAGGTGAAGTTGAAGTCCTGAAGCCTTTTGTTTACACACAGTACTCAGGAGTGGCTGCTCATATATCCTACACATCATACTAAACACAATGTGTGAGCACATGATCAGTCCCAAGTAGGGTTGCCACCTTTTTTAAAATGTTTTACCGGCGGCGGGGACACAAAGGGGCGGGCCGTGACGTCAAAAGGGGCGGGCCGTGACGTCAACGTGGGTGGGGCCATGCCATGGACGCCACGGACGCTAGAAGAAGTAAAAGAAAAGGTAAGTTCCAGGGGATTGCGGGCAGGCCGAGGGCTCCTTTTAATCGTATTATAAATTTACCGGCAGCTACATTGCCGGTAAATGTGTAATACCGGCCCTGGCCTTGGCAGGTATTTTACCGTCTAGGCCGGTAAAATACCGGCCGGGTGGCAACCCTAGTCCCAAGTCTCTGGCTAAAGCTATTATGTAGTAGTTGAACTATAGCTAAGCACATTATTAAGAGACTACTACAAGCTAATTGGTGCAAGATTACAGCTAGGAGGAGACATTGGAGTCTAACTATCATATACAAAACTTGTAACTGACTCTGAGAGTCAGGCAAAGCAGCCAGACAAGCACAGTAACTTCTGGTACATTTAATACAACATCGCAGGTGGGTGTGGCCTGTCCCATAATTACTCTCATCTTAGACAGGAAGAGGAACAGGAGTGAGTCATAAGATAATGGCAAAGCAGCAGGAATGCCCTTAACCAAAATGGCCACACAAACAGGTTACTACAATAAGAATAGCCATATCACCTAAAATGATTATATTTATATAAGTTTTGCATACTTTTCTTTCTCTACAATCAGTGCAGCATTATATTTCTCAGCCATTTGTAAAAACTTCCATTTATGAACCTGTAGTGTTTAACAGCAGCTCTTTTAGGAAATGTTTGTTCATGTTTATTACTATGCAGCACAGGGGACATTAGAGGGCGCCCTCTATAGCAGGCCAGATACTTTGCCTTAGCCATGTGGAGCAGAGCTGGCCACTTCTCATCTTGTTTGTATATGGCAATAAGCTTTGTTCTTATTGGTTCAGGAATGTCACTGACAGTGTTGCTTCACAGAATGGTTATTTTATCTGTTTTCTGAAACAAAACTGTCATTTTGTGGAAAGAATGAATCCTGTGCTATAAAATCTTGCTTTCTGTCACAGATATCTATTTTGTCAATCAAATCTAGCTTGACAAGCACTAGTTAGTTACACTATTATATATTATGTCCAACTTTGATTTTACATAATTCATTCTGTAAGTAACTTTGCACATAAGTGCGTCTGTTACATGGAGGTTATACATTTGTGCGACAGATTGCTTGTTAAACTGTACAGAATGGAGTTTGTGATATAATGACATCCTTTTGTGCACTAACCAGATTTTGTTTTCATTCTTTAATAGAAATAAGTCTTTTGTATATTTTTTTTCTCTGTGTATGGTCACAAATACTTATATAACATGAGAGACATTCATTCTGTGTATTAGGGATAGTTTTTTATACAGAATGTATTTGGGACAAACGTCACCCCATATCTAGAAAGCAGACATTTAGCAAATAAGGATAATGGCATCAAGGAAAGTAAACAATAAGAATAATTCACAGGTCAGTGTCAGGATTGCTATCAGGATTAATCACAGCTCTAGAACTAGCTGTGAGGTGCCTATGTACTAGGTGACCAGATGAAAGCATGTTTAGTGATTTACATAAAACAGGAATTTACTGTAGTGCAATTAAGGCTTTAATAAGTGATTCAAGTAAAAAAGTAACAAAGGTAAGCCAAAAATGCAGGCTGGAAGACAAGTAATTAAATCAGGGCAAACAGCAGAACAACAAAATCTATGAGACATGCCTAGGGTCATACAAGGAGATCAGCAGTGACAATAACAGGACAGGGCAGGAATACACTCAGGATAGGATATTCAGGATACTTAGACAGGATACTAAGGATAGTGTTAACTTGATCACCACAAATAGTTTAATTGGGAAATTACCTGTAGTTGGAGGATAGTGTTGACTTGATCACCACAAATAGTTTTATTGAGAAATTACTTGTAGTTGGATCAGGTAACTAACAGGCAATGGCATGAACAGTCACCACCTTTAATTACTGCCCTGAACTCCCTCTGTCTCCTGTGAGAAAACTGGTAACCACTTAGGCTGGGTTGAACTGGGCTGGCGGGATATCGTGGAAAAGCCTGGTGGGTCCCGACCCAGGTCTACTCGTTCTGCTCTGAGGAGGAGAAAGCAGGCAGTTAGGTACGTGCAGGGGAAAGTGGTGGCCCTTTGTGGGGAGGATTGGTGGCACTCACAGCTGGGGTCGGGGCACCCAGGTGGCAACCCCAGTGATCCCCAGACACCACAGTCCGAAACTGTGCTTCTCTGGAGCAGACTGAACTGAAGACTGGCAAACATAGCAGAACAAAGCATCTACCCCAATTATAAAAATGTAACTGATTAGAAAAAAAAATATCTTTTAGCTGTTTCAGAGCACAGGTGGTTATTTGCACTGACACAAAAGCAGTGTGCAAATGCACAAAAAGTACTACTTTACATGTTGTTTTGGGTTCACAAATGATCCCTATAGTTAAGGATGCACCAATTCCAGGATTCGGTTCGGGATTCGGCCAGGATTCAGCCTTTTTCAGCAGGATTTTGGATTCGAATCCGAATCCTAATTTCCATTTGCACATTGGGAGTGGGGAGGGAAATCAGGTGACTTTTTGTCACAAAACAAGGAAGTAAAAAATGTTTTCCCCTTCCCCTTCCCACCCCTAATTTGCATATGCAAATTAGGGTTTGGGTTCGGTATTTGGCAGAATCTTTCTTGAAGGATTCAGGGGTTCGGCCAAATCCAAAATAGTGGATTCGGTGCATCCCTACCTATAATCTATGTCTTATTTGTAAATATGATTGTTTTCTTGTAGCACTGTAATTTATATATGTACATCACTTTGTATTCATTGTATTGTATATATTTTCAGAAATCCACTGCTGCTGCTACTATTACTACTACGACTACTACTGCTGCTGCTGCTGCAGTAGCCTATTATATATACTAAGCATTAGGGAATAGATAAGTAAGGTTGAGGCCAATCTGGCTAAGGGATAGTGTGAGATTAGACAAAGCCTAAATTGTATGCTAAATCAGTAAAAAAGTTAATAGTTTTCAAGTTTGAAGCAAACAGTAGTCCGGCGTGCATGTAGATGTAGTTTTGGTGGTATTTCAACATCTCTCTGTCAGGGTCTCACAGATGGCCTGGCCATTTCAGGATCCTTTTTCCTCTTTTTAATCACTCTTAAAAATCCTCCCAGAATGATATAACATTAATTTTCTGGATACTGTAAATAGCAAAATCTACTACCTTTGAGATGCATTATCTAAAATGACATTATGTGATATATCTACAGTAATTGTTTTTAATGTAAGAGAAAAAGCAAAACGTCTCTCTGGTTGTTTTAAAGTTGATGGAGGTCATATGTACCTTTTAACAGCAAAAACAAGATGTGTAATTATAAGGCTAGAGCTGAGCTTAAACTCCATTACAAATGACAGTTTCAAGAATGAAACCTCCAAATACTTCATTGCTACTAATTAGAGAGCCATTCCCTTTATGAGGAAGTTGAGAACACTGTGGGAGATATTTTATATAAAGATGCAATTAGTACATTGTAACCGCATAGTGCTAGAAAAAACAACTTCTGCACTCAAATTTATATTTGGTGCTAAATAGAATTATGTACCAATTGCTAATTTAAAATGCCAACATGAGAGAGACTGGGTTAAGATTTGAAATATAATGCCCTACACATGAGCCCACCGTATAGTTACCCAAAAAAAAAATTTAAGGACTTTTGCAGGCTATTACTCTGAAGAAAAGAAAAAACACCAGCGTTTTTTGAACTTTGATGCTTTTGCCACTCAGAATATGATGTAAGTAACAGAAGATTGAGGAAGATCTATTGCAGTGCACTTTGCCTGGTCTAAGCTGGTGAAGGCAAGTCTGGCGAAAGAGGTAACGTTCAGTAAAATTCGCATTTTAGTGAATTTGTGGAGAAACGTCCATTCGCCAGAGAGAATAGTCGCCTGGCAATAGAGTTCAAATGACCACTAGCGCCTATCTCTTTTGCTAGCAAATTGGCGTCTGTGCTCATTAGTAAATCGTGATGTCCCTTTGGGCGGTAATGCGAATTGTCCCCAGCGTTTGCCACTTCGCCCTTTAGTAAATCTGCCCCTATGTGAGACAAACCACATATATATGAGAATCTAGTAGTTGCATGCATACATATTTATTTGTATAGTTAGATGGCAAGGAACAGTATACTGCACGGATTACAGATCCAGATCAAGATCCAGGAAAGAATACTTTATTTGCCAATTTGCTAATAAACAGTACAATAATACATCTTACTCTCTAATACAAATATGAAAAATCCACAATATATTTCTTGTTGCTAATGAGCCATTTTTATATACATTCTTGGATTTTAATTGACTACAATGATCTCTCCCCAACCAGGCTACAGATCAAACAAAAAAACAGTGTTCCCTTAGTCTACTGCTTACTTGAACAGAGGCCACAATTGGAGTTATAAACCAGTTCTAAACTGAAAGGTTTCATCTGTCAAACAGCTATATGTATCTGCTCATTTACCATATGAAAAAAAGAACAATTTTTGAGAAAAAAAATAGACTTTGTGAAATTGTAATGACTACTATTGTGAGCTTTGGGAATATTACAATTCCTTTTTATAAGCAAATTTCAAACTTTTTACATAGGAACAAAGGATCAAGCAAGAATTATGAAAAGCTTTTTAAATAATGTACACTGTCACGTCTCTGGATAATAATAACTATCTTTATTGTAGTAGGTTTAGCTGCATAATAATAACTATCTTTATTGTAGTAGGTTTAGCTGCAAAGAAATTAGTAGAACAAGCAGACTAAAATGTTTGATTTATTCCAGCAGAATGTACATTTCTCAAGTTCTGAGCCAAATATTTGGTGAAACAAATAAAAATGGTTTAGTATGGTTACTTGCTACTGCATGATATAAAAAAATAAGCCTATACAACAGGGACTAGTTAATAATAAGTGTGTTCTGATTTACTTCAACGTTTGTGTGACAGATGCAGAAAGCTTATTTTATCTGACTACCTGTGAAAAATATGTTTAGTCTGGAACCTCTAAAGTGAAATAGATGTAACCATCAGCATTCACTAAGGCATGAAACATCTTCCTAAGCATGGAAGTCATAGAAATACAGACGGAATGATACATTTTAAAGAGCAATTGATGGAAAGGTCAATAACACTTTATAAAAATATTTGTACAGTATGCTGCTCTCAACTGCAAAGATATCTGCTTTGATGTATTTATAAAATATACAGTAGGTACTCCAAGGAAAAGCCTTTATTATTTCCATCACCAATGACACTTTTATTTCAATTTCTACCCGTCTACCAATGTGGACATTTTCTAGATTCCCATTATCTTTGCCCCATTCTTCAAAAACACAAGCAGAGACATTTATATGTGCAATTTTCCCCAAAGGTCTTGTACTACAATGCATTGAATTATCATTGAAATGAACACCTATAATTTAGGTTTAAAACTGAAAATATAATTCTGTTAAGATTATAATAAAATTAACTTTAGTTAACTTGTCGTTTAATGGTGAAATATATAAATACAGTATATGCTTATGATTTTGCTGTGTTTGGTTTTGTGAAACTGCTAAGAGAGCAAATTGCTTGCTTTGGATTGATGTTTCCAGAGAAAGGTATTGTTAAAAATAAAGACCATCTGTGCCAGGGCACAGACCTTGGAAATACAATGTATTGTTTATATTACAACAGTAGATCACATTGTGTATATGGATGTACTGAATTCCGAAGGAACCTAGTGTGAAATAAAATTAAAGGCTTTAAAAAATATCTCTAGAGTTGTTACTATTATGTGTGAGAGAAGAGAAAGGTTTTATTTACCAATGTTTGAGATTTTAAAATTCTTCTACTGTCAAGGCTCTTCTTCCGCATGATAACATAAAGCTTTAACAGTTCAAACAAAATGGACATGAACTTAATAACTTGCTTCAAGAACAGAATGTTGAAAATGCTACTTTAATTGGTAGAAGGGCAAAGAGTATTTTTGTTTGTGACCCTTCAAAACCAAAGTTATTTGGACTAATTAAATCAGTTAATGACTGTATTTCTATATAAAAATATAAAATTGAAGGAGAAAATGTATCTTCTCTACAAGTGCAGTGTACAATTTACATACACACTCCACTGACATACATTATGTCAATAGACATAGGGACTAGTCCTGTTGCCATTTTGGAGTCAGCAAGGAAAATTCCCCCTCTTAGAGAAGCGTCAGATGGGGGTTTTTTTTTGCCTTCCTCTGGATCAACTGGCAGTTAGGCAGGTTAAAAAAAAGTTAAAAGCTTGAACTTGATGGACGTGTGTCTTTTTTCAACCTAACTTACTATGTTACTATGTATTATGCAGCACAGAGAAATACTGGATGTACTTTATGCTTATTTGACTATATTTTGACATTTTCTTATTTTCTTGAAATAAAGCTTACAGTAAAGATTTGTTTACCTTTTTAAAACCCAGTCGTATAGGGATGCCACCTGTTTTGGCCCGAACAGTTTGGTTTCTCTTAGGCCTGTTCAGGTCTCAACTCAGTTTTCAGCCTCGTGAAACCCGAATAAATGGCCAACAAATATCTAAATATGATCTTCACAGTGAGTATTTTTCTATGAAAATGGCTCACTTATCATCAAGCATATGTTTTTATTATTACAGAAAGAAATTGCAAATCAGTGAAAAATAAGGAATCTGCATTGCTGTATTTCCAAGCTTTTAGGACAACAGATTTTTATATAATAGTTCCCATACTTTTAATTAAAGCTTTGGTAACTGACTTTGAAGACCTTCATGACCTCCAAATAACCTTGCTGCATTGCAGCTTCCAGTTATGCTATTTCATTCTTTAAAAACTTAAAATAAAGGTAGCTAGCTCAATGAAACACATTGTATTTTAAAATGAATCTCCAGATTTCCATACGGACTGCAGTTAGCTTTATTTTAGATAAAGCACATTGCTACCTTTTTCACAGGTGATAGAATCCATCCTTGTGTTCACCATATTTAATATGTTCTGAAATATATCTGTTGTTGAGGATGACAGTGTCAATATAAATATACTTTGTCTCCAAACTAATGGAAAGAATTTAAAATGCCAATCCATTTTCCAAAGTAGCTCACAGCTTGATAGAATCACAGGCATTTATTTTGCATGTCCTTTAGTTGATTGTGGATTATGATTATAGGTGGCTGCACTGAGGGTGAGAATGAGATAATAGCTTCATGTACAGCTCTGATGAAATGCACATGTCACAAAACCTGCCAGCAAAAGATGCTTCATTTTCCTCTATCTGTACATCCAGCTTTATCTTCTATTATGAAAACCTAATGAAATTGTCTTTCTATTCAGTAACACAATGCTGCCGGAGTAAATAGACTGCTAATGCATATTTTAGATACACAGTCATGGACAAAATAACCAAGGGCTTTTAACTACCTAGTAAAATCAAGGGACTACTATTTTTGATGTCATGTTTAAACTACTACAGAAACCAGCCATTATCAGTTAACTATTCAGTTATGCAAAAGTTATGATAACACATAATCCAAGAATTTATATATATTTTTTCAAATCTCAGAAACTCTGTTTTTGTTTTTGTTTGTATCTCTATAAATACAGAAATATCTTTGTTCATTTTCAGTGCATTTTTATCTAATTATTCACATAGATTATAAGCAACTACCGTATATACTCGTGTATAAGCCGACCCGTGTATAAGCCGAGGTACCTAATTTACCTAAGAAAACTGGAAAAATGTATTGACTCGTGTATAAGCCTAGGGGCCCCATGTCAGATTTCAAAATGTGAATGTGTAAATGTGTAATCATGTTTTATGGCATAGAAATCTATCTAAAACTATTTAAAAGAGCCTCCCCATAATTCCATCAGCAGGAACATGACACTGCAAAAATATGCTTACCCTATGTACATGTACAGCTCCACAGATAGCACTCTGCTGCTGGCAAACTTGGAATCAAGCTTTAGGACCTTTTAACAATGGCCGCCAGGGGCCCTGTGAAAGAGCTGCAGGACGGTTCACTGTGTCCACTCTAGGGGCGGCGCGTCCTTCCCTGCCGGCGTAGATACCGTAGATATGCCCAGCAGTGCGACCCCCTGTGACCCGGCCCCAGCAGGACTGTCTGTGACGCCGCCCGGAGCAGGTCCAGGAGCTCCGGGCGGCGCGTCCTTCCCTGCCGGCGTAGATACCGTAGATATGCCCAGCAGTGCGACCCCCTGAGACCCGGCCCCAGCAGGACTGTCTGTGACGCCGCCCGGAGCAGGTCCAGGAGCTCCGGGCGGCGCGTCCTTCCCTGCCGGCGTTCGCTCCCAAAATGGCGGCGCCCATGGCCGCCACGTGGGTAGCGGCCGGCGCCGCTACCCACGTGGCGGCCATGGGCACCGACATTTTGGGAGCGAACGCCGGCAGGGAAGGACGCGCCGCCCGGAGCTCCTGGACCTGCTCCGGGCGGCGTCACAGACAGTCCTGCTGGGGCCGGGTCACGGGGTCGCACTGCTGGGCATATCTACGGTATGACCCGCGTATAAGCCGAGGTTGAGTTTTTCAGCACATTTTGGGTGCTGAAAAACTCGGCTTATACGCGAGTATATACGGTATATGCATCTTCAGGTGATTTAAAAATTGCTTTCATACCATAATTATCATCATCTAGATCAGAGATCCCCAAGGCCTTTTTCTACCCATGAGCCATTTTAAAAAGAGCTGGGGAGATACACAAGCAAAGTTCCTAGGGGTGCCAAATAAGGGCTGTGATTGGATATTTGGTATCATCTACTGTATGTGGACTGGCAGTCTAAAGGAAGCTAAGTTTTGTAGTATATTGTATCTGGTTTTATACAACCAAAACTTGCCTCTCAGCCAAGAATTCAAAACTAAGTATCTGCTTTGAGGCCACTGGGAGCAACAGGCAAGGGGTTGGTGAGCAACATGTTACTCGTAAGCCACTGGTTGGGGTTCATTGATCTGGATGATGAAACATTTTTTTGATAATATTAGTTTTATTTATATGGAAAAATGGAGCCCCTTTGCTAAGGTTTAAAATTGTTGTGAAGGTGTGATATCACAGTTTGATTTAAAATCTAGTTCAAGGTGTAAAGAGGGATAGCTTGCTCCTGTCTTTGCTAGGTGCATGTCCTAGCTCTCCTGTATGCAGCCCATAGCAAATTCCAACAATTTCCTTAAAAACAAAAGTTTAAAGGAGACATATAGCATAGCTAAAAAAACATTATAATATTGTAGGCAACACTGAGGGGGTTATTTATCATAATCTAAAAAGTTCTCACTATTTTCTGAAAACTACTCCGAACAAATCCGCACAGACTTCTTCTCCGTATTTATCAACAAATTGTATCTAATTTTTCTTGTGCAGAAAAAGTCACGATAAAATCGTATTAAAAACCCAGAATCCTATTATTTTTTCAGATTTTACACTGGAAACCTACGCTTTTTTCATAAAATCTCCTGAACGTTAAAATTTTTCGGAAACCGATCGCAATTTAGAAAATCTTCAAATTGTTAACTTGTCATCTGCCATTTACTTTTACATGTCCTGCCATTGACTTTTACATGTTCTCAGCAGGTCAGAGTTGGAGTACCTTTTTAATCAGACTTTTAACACTATTGGACTTCAATAAATCCCAAAAAAACATCTTTTTTTTAAAAGGCCAATTTATTGGAGTTCTCTATAGATCTGCTATGATGCCTGTTTCAAATGAGGGGTGGTCATGTCCTAACAGTCCCAGGTAGAAGCACTATAGTAGGGGGATAGCCAATCAAAGGCCTGCACAAGCAAAGACTGGCTTCAGTTCCCTATCATGTCAGCCTAGCTGCTGATTGGTTCCAATCCTAGAGTGCAGAGTACAGAGTGCTGAGTGTCAACAGCTCCCCTGCACAACTGTATAAGACGGCAGGAAAGTAGAACAGATAGGTCTCTGCTCCATTCTAAGAGTTGCATCTAAGGGTGCATTACAAACAAAACTACTCATACTATACTAATTTTGTACCCAGTACCAAACCTATTACCTAACACTAGTCTTAAAACCCTTCCATGTTCTCCCCTCCTAGATCCAAAAGGACATTTTAAAAAAACTAGGTACCCTTTCAGAGACAGACATGAAGCATAATTGTTCTGCTGTACAGAGGACAATTTTCTAGTATTCAGTAACTTTGCAGGCATTCTTGAGCTACAGCTGAGAAGTGTTATATTCTGAAAGGTGTACATTAAGCTACGCCAGCAATATTGTCACTTTTATTGCTTTCTGCTATCTGACTTTTTAGTATGATCTTTAACTTTGGTACAATTTACTTGTTTATAAATTGTACTACATTTGCTGGACACATTGGAACAAGAAATAAACAAATAAAAGGGTATGTTGAATACAGATGAACAATATTATTGCTTACAACAGAAAGAGCCAAGGAAGCAATTTTTTATCCATAAAAGTTCCAACATAATTGCAATTTGAAAGTGCTGAGTGCATTTTATGGAAAGTTATAGAATCTAGAATACACTTTATATAAAATGAAAAAACCCCAATGTGCATATGGGGATTTTATTGTAAATAGAATGGTGCATAGCTGAATTATAGCATAGTTCTGACATTGGAATTGCACGCAGAACAAATTGAAATATACTGAACATGTGCAACCTAGACATGTAATTGTTTTAAGCAGAGACCAACTGTTGTACAAGAGTATTTTATGTCAGAGATCAAAGAAAATTGCTCTTCCCATCAAGCAGTAAAAAAATGTACAATATCAAGTTGTAATGTTAAATGCAGCATACATTTAAAGATATGCTTGATGAAGATCTACAGTAAATCACACAATGTTACAAACAATTCTGCATTCATGTAATCAACAGAAATTGCTTGCACAGTTTTCTTCCATCTAGATGGCAATGGATATCTTGTACTGTATATAATATATATCCCAATCTACTTATAACCAGCTTTGTTGCAGTAAACTAGCATAGATTTTTTGGACAGTCATCCTGGTTCACATGTTTTAATTTTAAATTGCTTACTTATGCATGTCAGAACCAGGAGCTTTTTAGAACTGACAGTAGCCACTGGCCCTAAGAGATCGGAGTGATGACCAAATAATAGTACTGGGGTATAGGCAGTGGCATTTAAACAGGCTGGACACTTGAACAGGTAAGGCAGGTACAGTTAACAGCAGTGCAGGCACAGGTTTGTATCTGAAGTGTCAGCTTGTATTCACATAAACAAGAGTACCTACCACAAGTAGTGCACTACATCATAGCACTGCACACAAATCAGTCCTTGCTTTCAGGTACAGATATGATGGTGTTGATACCACCGCTGTGGCAAGCACACAGTAATGTCACTGGCCATACCACAAGGTTGCATCCTAACAATTCGGTCTGTGACTGGTACAGTGGATTTTGTGCAGCAGGAAAAAAAAATTAGACTGAATCCCAAATCATTCATGAGACATTCGGGTAAATCCCGAACCAAATCTGAACACTAATTTTTATATGCAAATAAAGTGCTAAAAGAGCTAAAGAAAACAGTACGGGGCCGATTCACTAACTTCGAGTGAAGGATTCGAAGTTAAAAAACTTCGAATTTCGAAGTTTTTTTTGGGCTACTTCGACCATCGAATGGGCTACTTCGACCTTCGACTACGACTTCGAATCGAAGGATTCGAAGTAAAAATCGTACGACTATTCGACCATTCGATAGTCGAAGTACTGTCTCTTTAAAAAAAACTTCGACCCCCTAGTTCGCCATCTAAAAGCTACCGAAGTCAATGTTAGCCTATGGGAAAGGTCCCCATAGGCTTGGCTAACTTTTTTTGATCAAAGGATATTCCTTCGATCGTTGGATTTAAATCCTTCGAATCGTTCGATCAAACTATCTGCGCTAAATACTTCGATTTCGATATTCAAAGTCGAAGGATTTTAACTCCTAGTCGAATATCGAGGGTTATATCGATATTCGACCCTTAGTGAATCGGCCCCTACGTGTAGTGCATGGTTAAATATGTTTCCACTTCCTTGTATGTGTGACAAAAGTCCCATGGATTTGGAATAAGGCAGAATCAATAAATGTCTTTAACATTGTAAACTAATAATAATTATACAGGTATGTAAGCAGAGAACTTCTAAATTAACATTGAAAGACTTATTTGGCGGTGTATTTCTTTTTATTTTCTGTTTAATTAATTGAAGGGGAAAAAAAAGACTGGGTTGCTCTGATTAGTGTATGCTTAATCCAATTCATTGACTCAAATTAAACATGGAAAAGGCAGAATTGATAGTATACTGACATGGCTAGCAGTACTAACTTTGCTCAACTTGTCTTGCAGATTCAGGATAACTACAGTTTATAGACTTGCATTGTTTTATAAATATATGAATGGTTAGCATGTAGGAATTATTACATTCATAATAAGATTAATAAACTCAATCAACCATCTGTGTGAATTTTGTATTCATGCAACCATGCATTAATTTGAATAAGAGACTGAAATGTGAGAGGACTTGAATAGTAAGATGAGTGATAAAAAGTAGCAAAATCAATACATTTGTAGCTTTAAATAGCATTTGTGTGGCAATTTTGACCACGTCTATTTTTGTGGCCACACCCCCTAATTACCATGTCCATTTTTCAAAATTTGGCAGGTTATGAAAGTCTAAATACTTTTCTGTGGTTTTTATGTGTTATCACAGTTTTGCTAATGAAAGTGAATTGCCCTTTTAGCTGCAAGTCACAGTTTCCCCAAGAGACCTGCTTATCTGAAATTGCTACAAATGTATCTAAGTAGCTATTCTGGGCTCTCTGCCAAAAGTCAATTAAGTTAGAAACTTTGTATCTTTTTCTGGCTGTTCAGTGCAGGAGATCAAGAGAAAGTTGGGACATTTCAGTAACAAACCCGGGACTGCAGGTTGAGCAGTCAAAATTGGGAAACAGGACAGTTGGGAGATATAGAGCTGCAGTATTTAAGGTCAGGTGGTCGCTGAGGCAACACAAGTAATATTATAAAATGATGGCTCAAGGGAAAAGATGTAAAAGGGCAATATTTAATTAAAGATATATTCTAGTTTGGTAAGATTCTTTAATATGCTACTTAATATGAAATAAAAGGAAAGCCCTTGAACTATGTATGCATGGGCTGCATGACAAGGGATCCGAATGACCAGCAGCCAGATTGCACTGTTTTTTTTCTAAAGAAGGCAAAACATCCCATCAATTATAATTTCTTGATGCCATCTGTATTTTTTCATGTGTGTCATTCAGTTTATGTATACGGTACATGTGATGTGCTTTACGGGTACTAGCCCCACCCCATCTCACACCCAGGCCTCAGATACTGTACATTCCTGCAATATTGAAAACTTCTTAGTAACCAAGAAAATAGTGAAGGAAATTTACTTAGAAAATTTACATAAATTTGCCTAGTAGCATTATGCCAAAGCCACCAAAGCATTTACTGGGCAAGTAAACATGTTATTGGTTGCTATGAGTTCTGGAGGGCACCAAAGGGTGTAGCGAGGGTGCCAGTGACTGGGAGGAGGGTTGGCTGAGCTGGGGATTGGTTGCCAGGGAGGTAGTTAGAGCAGGATAGGTTGGGGGGTAGAAGGGGAGGGTGTGTATATATACTGAAGTTTACTTACCTGCTTCCTCTTCCCCCTGGATCCTGGAGCGCTGGTGGAGCTGTCCTGAAGCGTGTCCAGTCCCAATCATGGCAGATAGCTTAGCTTTACAGGTGAGGGACAGAGTTTTGCAGCAAGGGTCGGGTTGGGTTGAGGAGCTCTTAGCTGAGCTTGTTCCTTCTGCATCCATGCCAGGGACAACAAGTCGCAGGCCTGCTACTAGGCGCGCAGCTGCACCTTGACTATCAAAGTTCCTTTTATTACAACTCAAATATGAAGCTGATCTAGGGACTGGTCCAATTATCATTTTGCAGGCTGGAAAGAATATATTCCCACTCAGGGTTGGACTGGCCTGTCGGGACACCGGGTATACACCCGGTGGGCCCTGGCGCTGATGTGTCCTGGCATTGGTAGGCCCAAGGCCCTCGAATTACATTGGTGGGGCAGCGCGCATCCTGCGGCAGAGCCAGCCGTGAGTACCAGTGGGCCCACTGCCTCCCAGGTCCCGGACCATCCACCTGGTTGCCAGCCTGCCCATCCACCCTCCCTCTTCACTCACACAGTGGCACATTCTGTATCAGCGGATCGGACCAATTCACCTAACCGGATATGGATACTGACAGCGTGTGCCGCTCCAACTTCAATGTGGCATACATTCAGAATGGAATAAAATCATATTTTGCATATTTTCAGTTCATGTTTTCAGAGTGGCTGAGTTTGACTAGAAATACACAAATTAATAAGTGCTTTGATGACTTGTGATATATTACAGGTATGGGACCTGTTATCAATAAATCCAATCAGCTGATTTTGCTTACAATAAGGATTAGTTATATCTTAGTATGGATCAAGTACAAGGTACTATTTTATTATTATAGAGAAAAAGGTAATCATTTTAAAAAAGTATTTGATTATAATGGAGTCTATGGGAGATGGCCTTTCCGTAGTTTGGAGCTTTCTGAATAATGGGTTTCTGAATAACAGATTCCCATATCTGTATTGTAATTATCATGAATCCAAAGCATGTTTCACATCTAAATGTTATTAGTTCCATGAAACAGATCCTGGTCAACTGCAATGATGTGCTATAAGTCTTTTGGAAAATTCCACTGGCAGCCTCAGAATCGTTTCTGTCTATTTTACCATTCAGGTATCCTTTTTTTTCCACTATAATAAATCTCAAACAGAGCCATTTACAGTGTGATTAGCTAACTCACATTGGAAAATCAAAAACCCTTGCTAATGTTCTATTTGTTAGGAAGTGAAACTTTTCCATGCAGAACTAGAATAGAATAGCTGTGCAATGCCTTTTATTGTGGCATGATTTTCTAGTATTAGGCTTTATTTAATGAAGATGTATTTGCAGGGAAACTGGGTTATTGTGCAAGATAAAGAGTTCTCAGTGAGCCTGCAGTATTTCCATAGTTAGTGTCAGTCTATGCTAGACTGTGTTGCTGGCAGGAGGGAAATGAACTATGCTCTACAGCAGGCATACATCTGTGATCTCAATAATAATACCCAATGCAAAGTTTTCTGTTAATACAGTCTAACTACTGAACAGGTAATATGCACCATTTAAATAAGCAGGCATGGACTCCAGCAGACAAACCAGATTGGAAACAATGCAGGAGGAGAAAAACAAAGAACTTTGATTTCCCCCTCCATCACTGCAGAAATAAGGTTTATTTGGAAACCAGCAGGCAAGTGCCAGACACAAGAGAGTGTTTTTTAATAAGTTATTTTTGTTCTAAACTATATGATTTAATTCCACTATATTCTTTTTAAACAATAAGATACTTCTAAGCCCAATAACATAATATAGTAAGGCATCAGTTAAAAGCATTGATTACCTTGACTCAGAATAAGCAGAAACCATTGTTTTTTTCCAGATGTAAATTCCAGAATAAACCATTTATTTGCCAATATACTTACTAAAATCCTGAAGTGATTTCAAAGGCTTTCATATTCCATCTACATTTCAGCAAAAGAAAAAAAAAGCAACACAATTATTATCATTTCCATTTGCGACTGCTCTTTAACAAAAGAGGTACTTTAATTATCTCTCCTTTAATTTGCAGTGGCTAACTTTAAAAGATTCAGGCCATTTAACACTTGTGTTTGAATTAATTTGCAGCTAATTGAGTTTAGATTGAATTTAACTGGGGACTTCTAGGTCAAGACAGATCCCATTTGCAATCAAAAATGTCTAAAAATTGCACCTCAGGCTACAGAAGAAAAGCAAAAAAAAAACCAGTTTTAACATTTACAAGTAATCCAAAATAATTGAGTGCAACTGAGGTTATACCGTTCCTTTAGTGGCCTTTGATTTAAGTAGTTTGTGATAATGCAAAAAAAACTAACAGTGGCTCTTGATCAAGATTCCCCCTGTCACCTTCATACTTTATTACCGGTATCCATGATGGCATAAACTATGGCTATTACATTTTAAATAGGATGAAATTCTTTATAATTATAAAATGTGCATTGTATTATATATGGATCAGAATTCTTTATTATGAGATAATTGTGTTTTTCTAAATCATTGATAAAGCTTTGACTTTATTTATATTTGTCAGTGCAACCCTTCCTTTCATAGAAAAAAACATATACAGTACTAACTAAGGGGCGATGTACAATACAGGAATGGGACTTGAAAATGCGTCTGAAAATGCATTAAAGTAATGAAAATATAATATACTGTTGCGCTCAGGTGTGTTTGCAGAAACAATACAATAGTTTATATAAACAAGCTTCTGCTTAGCCATGGGGGCAGCCAAAAAAAGGAGAAAAGGCACAGAATACACTTGATGCTTGAATGGATGACCCCATGGATTCATAACAGCTTGTTTATATAAACTATAGTAGTGTTTCTGAAGCAAACACACCAGATTTACCAGTGCAGTGCATCAGTACATTATATTGTCATTGCATTAAAACACTTACATTTGTTGGTGTTACTGTTCCTTTAAGTCTAAATAATTGAAACATTAAATAAACCCAGTAAGAAGATATAATAGAGGAAGGGTTTTGCACGCTGAGCTATATCACTCTACAATTGTTTCTAAATAAAGAAAAGCTAAGGCCCCAGTAGGATTTTAACCAGCAAGGGGTAATTTATTGAACACTCAATAACTAAAGCTGGCACTTTTCTACACCAACGTATGATGATTAAGACTTTATGGTAAAGTAAAAATGTGTAGTTTCACAGAGGCTCATACATCATTATCCATACGAGAAGGAGAATATGAAATGATAGTCTCACTGCTCAGGAAAATTCAGTCAAATGCATGCTCTCCAGTGGAACCCTCTCAAGGATGCCCTTTCCAGATGTCTTTGCACTAGATTGGTGTCACTTGGGAATATCCCATGCAACTTCTGTTGGATTGAAATGCTGCTCTTACTAAACTACACTATCTATCTCACAACTATGAGTGTGCTAGGACAAATACTGTCTACCACTATATTTACCTCTTTTGCTGGGTCCCTGATCCTCTACTTCACTGAAGTTTTTTAGGGCCCAGAGCTGGTACTGGGGCCATCTGCCTCAAGCTCCCCAGTACATTTACCCCTGGTACCAGGTGTAGACCAAAGAGTGAAATGTATTATTCCCCTTATATAAAATTAACAAAAAAAACTATATCAAATGTCTAACTTGCTCATTCTGTATTTATAATACTGTATCTTCTCAGAGAGATGTTCTCCTCATCAGTTACTATGGTTGTATCAATTCATATTCATCTCTACAGCTTTGTTTATCATTTGGAGGGTAGTTATTAAAACTTGAATTTTTCTCATTACAGTATATTAAAAATAAAAATTTGACCTAACTCCCAAACAATAAATTTGCCAGGCGCAAATTCACGGCGGATTTCTGCATTTCCCATCAGCGAATAAATTTGCGAAGCTGCTGCGAAAATTCGCCGGAGTAAACAAATTTTGGACACGTGTCAGAAAAGTCACTTGCGTCAAAAACGGCACGCGTCAACATGATTTGGACTTTAACGCCGGCATTAAAATTGATGCGAGTGTCAGAACTGACTGATCGATGCAGGCTTCAATATTCGTGTTTCGCAAATTTTTCATCGTTCCTCGAATTTCGAGGGAAATTCATGAATTTTTAGGCAAATTTAGATGGGACAAATTTGCCCATGACTACCAAACACAATTTGGCTTCATTTACTAAAAAATCTGAATGAAAATTGTACGTGGGGGAAAAGCCTAAACAAAATCGTGGAATTTTTGTCACACTATTTGTCACACGTCAAAAAAAAATTGTCGCCCATACACTTCAATGCATTTTAGAAAATTCATGGCGAAGCAAAACAGGTCAGATTCGCCCATAACTACCCAAAATTCTCAAAGGCAAAAAGCATCTACCAATTCCCAAAGGGGATATCTGCCATTGACTTTTAAATGACTTTGACACGTTTAGAAACGAATTCAGATTTTTATCAGCTTTGGAGCATAATACATTTTTTAGAGGGGTCTTTTTTAATTTAAGAATTTGAGTCTCCCCCCCCAGAAACTCAACCAGAAAAAATCAAGGCTTAATAAATAGACCTCTAAATGTGTGTCCTCCCACATTGTTTTTTAAATTTTAGTATTATGTAAGTATTTCTTCAAAAAAAAATTTCAACAAAAAAAACATGGAAAAAAGTGTAAAAGCATTACCGTATACTGCAATAAGGATATCCTTATTGATCCTAAAATGTTGACCCAACTTACTTCACATGGAAAATAGTGTCAACATTTTAAAAAAGACTGGGGCTCATTTATCAACACTGGGCAAATTTGCCCATGGGCAGTTACCTATAGCAACCAATCAGAGATTAGCTTTTTAAAGCCAGCTGCAAGTTGAACAATGAATGCAGCAATTTGATTGGTTGCCATGGGTTACTGCCCATGGGCAAATTTGCCCAGTGTTGATAAATGACCCCCACTGTCTACTGTATACACTGTATACTGCAATAAGAATATCCTTACTGATCTTAAAATTTAACCCCACTTCATATGACTTTTTGTAATATTAATTATACTTTAATGAAATACAATTATATTGCATATCATATGTTCATTTCAAACAACTGGAATTTAATTTATAAATGTACCTGTTTTTAAGCTGAAGTTAATTGTGGTACAGGTATATTACCAAAGTGCCTGCCATTAAATCTGAACTAAAGATCAGTATTATTTTTAAAAATTAGCAGCAATCACATTGAAAATTAAAGACTTCAAGTTTCATTTTTGTTTTTAGTAAAAAATGTTCAATACCCATGTAAAATTGATCTTCCATGTGCTATTAACAGTACTTGATATTTAATGATCCAGTGCTCTGTAAAATCCATGACATGACTCTTTGCTTAGAAATGTGCTGCTACAGCTGTTACACATAATTATGGATTTTATTAACTACACAATTAAGTATATTGAGGTAAGGGTAATGAATTTTATTTAATACATTTTAACTAAAAGGAAAAGTAAAAACAAAAAAAGAATCAGTGAATCTGACTACTAAAGAAAAAGACAGAAGTAACATAAATATAAGAGCATTACTCTGGTTCAGGTATTTCTAAGGCCTAGCATTGGAAAATATTGTGATGTCATGTCAAAAATTTGTGTTTGTACAGCAAAGAATGGGGGACAAAAAAATATCAAGGGACATTAACTTAGGGGCAGATTCACTAAGGGTCGAATTTCGAAGTTAAAAATACTTCGAAATTCGACCCTCGAATTGAAATCCTTCGACTTCGAATATCGAAGTCGAAGGATTTAGCGCTAATCCTGCGATCGATCGATCGAAGGATTTTTCGTTCGATCGAACGATTAAATCGTTCGAATCGAACGATTCGAACGATTTTAATTCAACGATCGAAGGAAAATCCTTCGATCAAAAAAAGATTAGCAAACCTATGGGGACCTTCCCCATAGGCTAACATTGACTTCGGTAGGTTTTACCTGCCGAAGTAGGGGGTCGAAGTTTTTTTTAAAGGGCAAGTACTTCGACTATCGAATGGTCGAATAGTCGAACGATTTTTCGTTCGATTCGTTCGATTTCGTTCGAATTCGAACGAATTTAACCAATTCGATGGTCGAAGTACCAAAAAAATACTTCGAAATTCGAAGTATTTTTCATTCGAATCCTTCACTCGAGCTTAGTGAATCGGCTAATTGTATTAATATTACAGATTTTCCCAGAAATAGAAAGAATTATTTATTTTACCTCTTGCAAAGTCTTACAAGACAATAACCCCAGCAATAAATGGATTAACTTGTTTGTTGAGGTCAGCATATACTGTAAATTAGTCTTAATCTAATTTTACCACTCCAAATCAAGGTGATTTATTTATATACGCCCTGGGCCAAGACTTGGATGGCACTGGTCCTAGAGATATTAACAATTCCAAAATTCCCTATAGATATTAACACGCCTATGCAGTCCTTAACACTAGTGATGAGTGAAACGATGGCAAAAAATTGTGAATTGTGAAATGACATTCCAGGTAGGGTGTTTTAAGCTCTGCAATAGCATATAAATAACCCTACCTTGTTAGAGAAGTTATTTTCCACTGCTTCTACATAGCAGTCACACACGTGTGATTTTGACAATATCCTCCCTTGGTGGATTACTCACTCGGGTGCCCAAAGGACTTACACACTGGAGATCACAGGCAGCTTGTTAGTGCTATCACTTTCCTCAGTGGTACCTGTCATCTCCTGGACATCTAGTAGCGTAACAGGTAACACAATTGGGTCATTCTGTGCAGTTGGAACTCCAGGCCTCAACTCATATCCAAGCTCAGAAAAGCTTTCTTTCTTTTCTGCTCATGGCCAGTTTCTTTACCTGGGTGTGGCAGCAGGGAATCTCTCATAACCTCTGTTGGCTCCTTCTAGTTTGGTTATCAAAATTAGGCATTTTCAAGGTCTTTCTCCTTTCCCAGATGTACTCTGGGGCTGGGGCTTCCAGCATGTTCCAGGCACTCATCATGTTTCACCAAAAGAACTGCTCCACTGCCTGTAACCAGGCCAGATGATGTCACAGATAGGGGAAGTTAAAGCACAGGAGTCAGCTGGGCAGAGAGGGATGCAAACAGACAGACAGCAGAGAACTGGATGTATTATCGTCGTATCCCCTGCATTAGGTGCAGTTACTGCCAAAATATATAATGAATGGGTGCAATATACAAAAGAAGGGATGGCAGCTTGTGCATCTGATATTTCCTTACCATAAAGAGCCTACATGACCATGCCAAAAATATGTCCATAAAATCAGCTATTAAATAAAAATTTGGATTTAAAATACATTCAGTAATACATTTTAATTTGCACTGCTATATCAGAGGATCACACCAACCCCTCCTCTGCATGTTTAAAGTATTCAGCTTTGGCTTATAGGTATTAGGGTTGCCAACTTTTGCAAGAAAAATCCAGGTAGGGGGCAGGACTGGTGACATCAGTGCCAGAGTGGGAGACATCAGGGGCAGAATGATAACTTTAGGGAGTGGGAATGTGATGTCAGAAGTAGGGCTATGAGATGGTGGTTAGAGATTGACTGACTACCACATTCTGTCTGGTGTTCCAAAGTAGGAAATCACAATAGGATGCAACCCTAGATGGTATTGGAGTGTCACAGCTCTAAAGTATCCCCCTGCTTGTGGGTAATCGGGTTATATTAGAAAAATATCTAATGAAGAAAAAAAGAATATGCAGTCAAAGAGAAAATCCAGCCATTCTGCTTAACTTTGGCAAGGATGTCAGTTCTGGATCAATCTGACCACACCCTGATCCACTCAGGGTTATGGCCAGTTATGGCAATGACCTCCCCAAAACCCCATGCATTGGGGCGTATTTATCAAAAGGTTAAATCGAGCTTGCCCCTATCTGCCAGAGGTAAATGTCACCCCTATATATTTTAATTTAAATTACATTTTTAGAGGCTGAACTCTCACTTATAACACCCTGCCCCCTACCCAAATATCCTTGCTGCCTGATTTTGATGAGAGCTGCACTGGCTAATGTCACCTTCAACAATATCCTAGTTGTGTTTTCATAGGCCTGTACATACAGCTGGTGTAAGACATCAGTGCATGCTATTTTTCTGTTTTTTAATCATATAGTAGAGGTCAATTCATAAAACAACGTTTAAATGTTTAAATATCGAACAGGAGCACATAGCCAAATACACATTTTTTTCTTCTTTTCTGCCACTTGCTTTATTATTCCCTAACTAATGTGCCTCTCTTGTAACTGTAACTATAAAAGCCAGGCAAAATTAATTATTAAGTTAGTATGCTATATATCTCTGCCTGGTTTAATATATCAACCATGACAAAGGCAATCAATTACAATTGTATAACAGAAAAGTATAATATCAGTTTACAATAAGTATTGTACTGCAAGAGGAAATTGCCTGATATAGTATCAATTTCTATCTTGATTAAACACAAGGTATACTTAACTGAAAATGCATTAATGTACAAAGTAACGGTTGTGAGAATGCTGTAATATAGTACTTAGTCCTGTTTTAAAACAATCTTAAGTTCACATAATATATTTTTCTTAGTGAATTTATGTGATATTCACTCTTTCCTGTAAATGCAACTGTAAATATTGTAATTTTTCTGTTCTCAGTCTTAGACATTAACTTGACTGCTGTATGATGTCATTTTTCTAATATAATAAGCTCCTTTTTTACTCTTTGACCCCATCTATAGTAAATAGAGTTGGAACAAGATGACACTTTCCAGAAATAATAGGAATGAAAAATTAGTAAAACTATTTTGGTTGTGGGTCATATTTGTTTATGCTGCTTCCTAAAACTTAAGAATGACATTTACTTACTGCAAATTTACACCTGGACAGTATCTTTTAATGACAAATCTGTAACTCTCTTTTTTCAGCCAACTACAGGTACTGTTTTATTATTACAGAAAAAAGGGAATCATTTTTAAAAACTTACAATTATTTTTTTAAATGTATACTATGGGAGAAGGCCTTTGCGTAATTGAGAGCTTCCTGGATAAGCCTGGAAAAAATACATTCTTTGGTTGATATTTTTGCCACCGTGATTTAATTTTTTTGCTTTGTTCCCCCTTTTTCAATCTCACTAAAAATAAATAATGGAAAGTAATTGAAAAAAAGTCTTTATTTCTGGGGAACAATCTGAAAACAACTGAACTGAAAAAAGTGGTTGGAAGGTGAACAGCCCCTTTAAACAATAGTGTGTTAGATGACATTTAGGGGGTTTATTAATCAAAATCCGAATTTCTCTGTTTTTTTAAATAAAATAAGTCAGACCAAACTAGAATCCACGTTGTGATCTTATTTATTATTAAAAAAAAGCTTGTTTTTATTGGTTCAAGTAAAAACTCAATAAAATCGAAAACCAGAATCGCAAGCTTTTTTCCCCCAGCCTAGCTGCTTCCCTGGGCAAATGCCCCTAACTTTTTACTTACCCCTTGAGCAGATTCACGGCATTAGTTCACACATTAGTAGAGTGCTCATCTGTTACTCCGTCAACCTTTTCAGGTGTCTGGTGCTACACAGCATATAAGACCCCCTGCTCAGGGTCAGAACAATCTGTCATAAAGTCCGAAACCGCTGAAGCATACCGATCCATTTAAGTGAATGAAGAAAGGTGATTTTATTGGCTCATTGTAGACTTTAAAACATGGCAACGTTTCTGGCCACACAAGCCCCTATATCAAGCCTGAACTTACACACTGAGTACTGTGTTAAATAGTTTAACAAAGGGGTTGGAGTGTGATAATGAGATGGGAGGCAAAAAGGAACAACCAATAGTGAGAAGTTAAGACATGTCCATATTTACATATCATCAAATGCAAAACAAGTGCTGTGTTTTTCACCCAATCCAATGTTCATATTTGTCTCTAAAATCCGAATATTGTCGATGGATCATGTAAATACCAAATTCATTGTGCAAGCCGATATATCTTAAAAAATAAGTTAAATAGTGTAAATACTTCTTAATAATGATACAACAATCTGAAACTCAAACATGGTACCTCTACTGCATTTTATACCCGTTCTCTCTTTCTAAGGCACTTCGGGTTATGTCGATCGTGGTACTGGTATTCAGATTGTCCTTTCAGTGATCAGAGTTCACAGCAACCATCTTCTTCTCTTCGGTCTTCATCGCCAAGTAAGTTCCTTATCGGCGCATATGCAGTTGGAGCAGTCTTCGGATTTTTGTCAACTGCGCCGAAAGTCACGAAAATTGCAGAAGCTCCAGAAAAAGACCCAATGAAGACCGAAGAAGAAGAACATGGCTCCCACAAACTTTGATGCCATGAATCTGCACCGAGGGGTAAGTAAAAAGTTAGGGGCATTTGCCGGGGCAGCAGCTAGGTGGGGGGGGGAGGGAGGGGGTCTATGTAGGGTAGGGGGTAAGGTTTTTAATAAAGGGTGTACTTCTCCTTTAATAAAATATTAAATAATTTTAAAAAAATATAAGCACACTTATTTTTAAGCAGTTAGTGTCTATTATGCTACAATATAAAATCCTTCTAAATGTATCAGAGCATAACATTTATTTTTTTATCATGAATAGGTAGTATAGGTATGATGGATAGCTAGGGAAAGCAGATTTCATGGCTGTGACCACAGATTTAATACAAATAGAAGGAAAACAACATTTAAAACGTTAATAAAAAAGCTTTCAGTCATCTCAGAACCATGGCTACCAGCTAGAAGTTTGGCCATTTTATTTAACACTGATTTTAAAAACTATGCTCAAAAATATATGGAAGCAAAAGGCAATTTCAAAAGAGAAAAAAGTCTTGTGCTTAGTCATCAAGACATAGAAATAAACTTTAAAAATTAGTTTTAAAAAATAAGTAATATTGCATTTTTGTAGGGGTAATAAAAACTGATCTGAACTAGAGAAGAACTTAAACTATCCACTGAACATAGTCAATAGCATTAAAAAAACAGTTAAGTCACTCCCCCTCCCCCCACACACACACTGTTTTAGATGCCTATTACATAGTTTCTACTGACACAGATCCTAATGTTAAATTTCAGGTAAATTTCTGTAGCACCTATTTGCCTGTATTTAGAAAAATACCCACTAGCAGGGTAGAGCATTGGCTACATGCAACTTACACAACAGGGTCAGGGCCTTCGCCAAGTGGAAGCTATCCCTTTAAGATGTAGTATAACTACATATCACAGGCTATTGCATATAAAAATAGATTGATTGGACACCAGGAGGTTTTTAGTGAAACAAAAGAGTTGTATTTATTGTAGACAAGGCACAATAAAAGTGACCACAGATTTACTCATGCAGGAGTGGTAACAGGTATTGCATATCACAGAAGAAGGATAGCAGGATGATGATGCAGCATGATAGAGACTGTCACTCCCATAGTCAAATAGTCAAGAAGAATACCTCTGTCCCAAAGACCGATATACCATTGAGGGGATCGGGATCAATCAGGTAGGGTACAGGCAGTCCACTGCTAACCTAGATTCCCTATCACTGAGTTCCCTGCTCTAAATGGAAACAGGGCCGGATTTACATAGTGGGCGCCCCTAGGCCCACTGCCGTTCCTCGCCCCCTGTCCCCTCCCCTCTCATCATCTGGACTGGAGTAATGGGGATTGGTGCACGGAAAAATTTAAAAATTATTGTATCTCCAGCGCATCCCAAGTGTTTTTGAACCAATGTGGGTGTGGTTCGGCAGCATGCCGCCCCCCTAAAATCCTGCCGCCCTAGGCCCGGGCCTAGGTGGCCTTTCCACAAATCCGGGCCTGAAGGCAAACAAGAAGCCTTTGGGAAGCTACTCCCTGCTATTATCCTTGATGGAGCACACAGCTCCTCATGCTACACAAAGCTGACTATCACTCTCTCCTAGAGAGACTATTACAGATCTGCCCTAATGATAGCTAATCCTCATTCACGGGACTGCCTGGTTCCCGACTTCAGCACCAAAGGTACAGGTCCCTTTGGGGTAGATGGCTTCACTGGGCCTTGGTGATCCCAGACTCAATGGGAACACCTAGTTGCACAGACACCAGGAGCCAAAGAGGAAGCGGCCACTCCCTGCACAACACTATAAAGCAGTGTGGCAGGAAAGGGTATTGCACCCTTTGGCCTATTGCTATAGCTGTTACACTTACATGTTATAAGGGCTTTTGCCCAATAAACAACAGCTATATGGAACGATACAAGAAAGATAGGGGATTAACTCTATAGGAGCCTAAAAGAATCCTATAGGTCCCTACATTTCCTTTTCTTCAAACACTTCCAGTGAGGGCTCAGCTGAGTAAAACAGTCACAATGTCAAAATTCTTAGTAATTGGTGGCAGGGAAATATACAGCATCTGCCACTCCTTCAATCATGTTACATTTTGTGTTCCTAGCATTTCCCAATAATACAAAGTTTATATTTTGTATTCCCCTTGTAAATACAGTTGTGTACAAAATAATATCAGTCCATCAATCACTGATTTTGGTAGAAATTATATCACTACATCAACAGACCCAACAGTCATGACATGCATGCTGCTGATTCTGTGTAATTAAATCATTAATTTAGGCTTGTTCAAAATAATAATAGCTTCTTCCACATAATAGCAGTGTGGAGTTCAATTAGTGAGGTTTATTCATTCTGTGAAAAAACAAGTGTCGATTACAGCCCTTATTTAAGGAAGGAAGGCAGCAAATGTTGTACATGCTGGATATAGTGCATTTCTCTTTGAAAATCTGAGTAAAATGGATCATTCTATACTTTGTTCAGAAGAACAGCTTAATTTGATTAAAAAGAAAATTATAGGCTGCTCAGTTAAAATGCTTTAATATGGCAACCAAAACCTGAAAGACGTGGGTAAAAATAGAAAATGACCATCTAATGAATGGAAGAATAGCCAAAATGATCAGCTCCAGGAAGATCAAAGAAGGTCTACAGTTACCTGTGATACTGTTACAATTAGAAGACACCTAAGTGAAGGCAAGCTTTTGACAAAGTGCCATTGTTGAAAAAAAGACACGTGGTTACTATTTGTTACAATTTTCCAAAGAACACATCAACTGACCTAAAGAGAAATGGAGCAAGAGTTTGTAGACTGATGAAAGCAAGATATTTTTGGGTCTAGGGCCACAAACAGTTTGTTAGACGACCCCTAAGCACTGAATTCAAGCCACAGTACACTGCGAAGACAGATGTTTCTTATACTATGGTGTTGGGCCTATTCATCGCATACCACAGATCATGGATCAGTTACAATACATCAAAATACTCAAAGAGGTCATGTTGCCTTATGCCGAAGAGGAAATGCAATTGAAATGGGTGTTACAACAAGACAATGTTCAACACACCTGTAAACAAACAACATCTTGGTTCTGTACCTTCAAGATTGACTATATGGAATGGCCAGCCCAATCCCCGGACCTTAATGGAACAGTTAATTGTAGAAATTGGTAAATAGATAGGCTGTGCAAAATAAAAGAATGTTTCTACTATAGTTAGTTAGTTAACCAAAAATGTTATCTATAAAGACTGATGTGACTGGATGTCTAAAATAACAGAACCCAACTTCCTGCTTTTCAGCTGTCTAACTCTGAGTTAGCCAGCGACCTTATGGGGGCCACAGTGAGTTTGCAATTGATCTTTAGCATGCAGGTCAGATTCAAAAGCAAACAGGTATGACCCATTGCACAGTCTATTTACCCAGTTTTTATTTTTATACCAAACAAGTCCTTTAATCCAATAGAATGTGGGATGACATAAAAATGCTGTTTCTGAGGCAAAACCAAGCAAGAAGTTGGTCGACTCCATGCAACACAGATGTTCAGCAGTTCTCAGAAACAGTGATTCAAAGGAATGCAAGATCTTGAAACATCAGTTTATCAGTGACATTTTCTTCACTTTCTGTAAAGAAATAACACAAATTTGACATTTTTCATGTTTTGATTTGGAATAGAATGTACAGTGTCCCCAATGCATTTGCGTGTATAGAAATAAAAACTATTATAAGGATTTCGAGATTTATTTATCTTAAAACACACTTCTATTATTCTGAACACAACTGTATCTCTCTCTGTATATGTATATACATATGTGTGTGTATGTGTGCTCTTTCCTCCCAAGAGGTGGTAGTGCCTGCCTTAGTGCCAGTCCCCAGTCTAGTCTGGTTCCACCATAGTCCCTTGTTTCAAGAATAACATTTTATTGGCTTTTCAGCCACTCACTTGCACCAAACACAGCATACTATCAATACTATTATTCAGCTCATATTATATTCATACTCATGTCTCATATTCTGATTTGACAAAATCAATACCCTTTCTTGTGCATAACTGTGTTATGGTCATTAGCGCAAAAGTTGTGAATTCATTCACTGATAAATTAGTAACAATTTATTTAATTCTGTATGCTAAATTAAATTAGATCAGAAAAAAAATCACTTATTTTGATGACTCTGTGCATTTTCCTTTTTATGATCAGGCAGCATATTAAAATCAGTAATACTTTCTTATTTACATTTTTCCATGATCGTGCTTACTTTTCTTCCATACAGACTGCAGGTTTCTTTGCAGGTTATAGTACCCACTTTCATGCTTGGATTATTTTCTGACTTCTTTAACAAATATCACATTCATTTTCAAGTTTAGAATGTGTTTCTTTATATTTATAAAGCTGTATAAAAAAAAGCAACATTATAATATAACACATTGACGCTTTAATACCACTGCAAAGAATTGTTGTCAAGAGTAGTTGTGTAAATAATTTGTACACATATGTACTGTATGTCAATGAGTGTAAAACTGTGTGTTAAAAATCTGTTATTGTAAAAAATGCTATTTAAAACCAGTGTAGGGACCCGTAGGTTTAATAAGTCCCTTTCGCTTTAAAACCCTATCTCCCTAGTTGCTGGGCAGATGCCCATGAAGCTAGTTACTTAATTTACATATTTCTGTTATTGGCCTACTGGCCTATGACCACTTCCTGCCACAATTTAACATAGTGCCTGGATAGGGATGGATCTTTCTTTTAAGCATTTGGTTGCTGAACCAGGTGCATCTGTTCCATTGAGTCTTAGATCAAGATGGCCCAATAAAGCTGTTCTGCCCTAGACGGACCTGTACCTCAAGTGAAAGTCAGAAGCAGGGACCCTGTGAATAAGGCTTAGCCAGAGACTTTCTAGGAAAGTTAGATAATGAGGTTAAATATCACAAGAAGCCTGTGCTCCAAACAGGATTGTAGTGGGGAGTAGCCCTCCCTAGGCTGCCTAAAGTGAAGGGTACGCACGTGGATAAAGAATCAGGCTTAGATTTAATCTTCCTGATCATTCCTTTCTATGAGATCCGCACCACAACGGGGCATTCCAACCTTAGCTTCTTCCACATGGTGCCAGAGTGCACTGCCTTTCCTGAACTGTCCTGGCATATTTACGATCTGCATTAATTAGCCTCTGTGGATCTGTATTACCCCTGTGGATTATTGTCTTTGACAAATAAAGTTTGTGGCTGCAAGAACCTCCTGGCATCCTTTATTTTACTACTATGCACAGTAGCCTTAGTAGGTTGTAGTATAACTACACGTTTCCCTCATACCTTCCACTTAGCAAAGGCTCTGCTTTGTGTGTTAGAATCAAGTGTAACCCGTGTTCTACTATAAATAGCTGGACATCAACCTAACAAGGCTTAATATAGCCCACTTTTCATTCCAAAAATTCTGTGCTCTGTGTTCTTTGAATTGGTCCCAGTGACCTCAATGGTTCCATGATAGTAAAGCATTATAAATACCATGATTATCTCTTTGTAGTAGATGAATTCAGCGACTGTAATGCCTTACCTAAACACTATTGATTTTAGATGAACCTGGTTTAAAATAGCTACCACTTGGTTTAAAATGATGATTGTTTGATAAATGTTATTATTGTACCCAAGCTCTTTTAAAATTTGCAGGAATTATTATCTCCCCCCAAAAAAAAGTTGAATTGTATTAATTTCAATGCAATGCACATCATTTAGTGGGGATTATAATTCATTTGGGTGCAACTGAGCTCAGACACCCCATAGGAAAGGAAACAGCTGAATTGCTCAAAGCAACATGTTCTGGTGAATTAACCCATTAACCTATTTTGATAAATGTGTAAATTTGTCAAGTATAAGAACTGATGGGAATCCATATGCATGTGCCTCGTGGTTTGAAAGTTCATAATAATCATCATACTCTGAACTTTAAAGTGTTTCCCTGCACATAGTAACATAGTAAGTTAGTTTGAAAAAAGACACAAATCCTTTAAGTCTATATATAACTGCTAGCTGACCACCCAGAGGAAGGAAAAGACCCCCCCACATACACCCTGCCCCCTCCATTTGAAGTCTCTCCAACTTGCCTCAAGAAGGTAAAATAATTCCTTCCTGACTCCAAGATGGCAATTGGACCAGTCCCTGGATCATCTTGTACTATGAGCTATTCATAACTCTGTATTCCCTCACTTGCTAAAAAGCCATCCAACCCCTTAAAGCTATCTAATGTATCAGCCAGGGAGAGAATTCCACATCTTCACAGCTCACTGTAAAAAAAACCCTTCAGAATATTTAGACAGAGCTTCCTTTCTTTTAATCAGAATGGGTGACTTTGTGTCACCTGGAAAACCTACTGGTTAATAAAGCATTAGAAAGATTATTATATGATCCACTTGTTTATACATAGTTATCATATCACCCCTTCTCCAGCATGATCAACACCAACTTGGCCAGTCTTTCCTTATAGCTGAGATTTTCCAGCTTTTATCAGCTTAGATGCCCTTCTCTTAGATGCACCCTCTTTACTTGAGTAACGTCCTACATGAGCGACGGAGACCAAAACTGCACGGCATATTCTAGATAGGGCCTAACCAGCACTCTTTACAGTTGAAGACTCATGCTCTCCTCCCGCTAATCTATACCACTTTTAATACAGCTCAAGGCCATGTTTGCCCTTGAAGCTGCTAACTGGCATCAGACCTGTTATTGTTACCCACCTTCAACTCCTGGCCTGGTATAATAACTTGTGTATTCCTTATGCTGTGTTGCTTTCTTTTTTCTTTGTTATTAAATCATATTTCTCCATAACAACATGACTTCTTTTATCAAGCCAAATACATGTATTACCCAGGTTTTAGAGCACATAGGCTCCTACCTGCCCGTCACTTACCTGTGGCCAGACCTGACGGTCAAGTTGAAGTGCAGAGATTGGCAGTGGGTGGAAAGTTTCATGGGGGTCAGCTGGCTTTAAGTGCTAATGCACATGGCTGGCCAAGCACATTCAACTAAATTGCACTGATCCAGTTGGCAGCTGAAGTAGATGCCACCTATTTGCAGTACCACTTAAAGCCTTACTGCTTTCTTCTGATGCCAATCTCAAGCATTCACAAGGCTGCCGAGGGAGGCAGTGATGCCCTTCTCCAGAGGGGGAACCCAACTCACAATGTAAAAAACTCTATTTCTTGAGTTTATAGGCTTAATAAACTTCAATTTAAAAAATGGCTGAATTTTGCCACTTTTAGATTCAGATTTTTTACATTGAAGTTTTTGAGGGTTTTGTTGCTTAATAAATACCAGACATTTGATTTTTTTGAACATATAATTCAAATTTGTAAGGTTTTGTGCAAAAAAATTGAATTTATGTCAAAAATTCTAATTTGAATCTTGATAAATCACCCCCCTAATATACCAATGGTTAGCGGCTACTTCATTCCTTATTAAAATGTAAACCATCCTTTATTGCAATGGAAAAAGTGCTTTTTTTACAATGTCCTACAACTTTGGTGGAACTTTGCAAAAGGTGAGCGTCTATTATTCCATCCCAAGGAATAATAGAATAAATAGCTGAAGAGGAAGGACAATAAGGATTTGGAAGTTACGCATGGTCAGGCATCAAATGGTTTGGAAAAAACATAAACAGGCTGAGGTTGCTGACGTTAACATGCAGACATAACTCACAAAGGTAAAAGTAAAATATGGAAAAAGGAATGTCAGAAATAAAGGTTAGAAACAGACATATAGAAAATAAAGTATTCAGGATTAATGTTGGGCGAATCTGACCCATTTCGCTGTTCAAAAAATTTGGAAAACGGCAAAAGAATCTACAAACTCATGCCAATTTTTCTAACTGTAAACCATTTTTTTTAACCACGTGACCACTTTTTTTTAACTATCCATTATAGTCAATATACATTTTTTCTCAGCAAAACATGACAAAATGTTTCACTCATCCCTATCCAGAGACATATTTCATTAGTCAGTGGCACTTCCATACAATAAGAAGTGAGAGGTCTCTGACCTACCCTGTCTCCACCTAAGTGGAAGGTATTCAAACCTATGAAATAATTTAACTGAGAGAGGCGGCACAAAGCTAAATTTTAGCTGCATTTGTGGTGTAGTCTTTTAATATCAATTAACGTGTTTTCTGGTTGCAACCGAAAGCATTATATAATGATGATATACAGTACATATATACAAGTAGATAGATTGATACATGCAATATAGATACTGTATATAGATAGACAATCTTTCAGGAAAGACTAATGCTGAGCAGCATTTAATATTTACTCTGCACTGTACCTAAAAATAGCACCTTTTTTCTTGGCAGCAAAGCTTTAACATTTCCTTTGACTTTGTTCCTGCAGAGAACCCTACTATATAAAGTGTTTCCCCTGCTAGGATGATGTACTACTGGCAATACCTGCAGAGATTTTTTTTTTTTGCCTTAAAGGAGAAGGAAAGCTACAGAGGCATTTTATTGCCAATAGATTAACTGCAATAGTGCAAGCTAGAATGCTATATTTATTCTGTAGAATATTTTACCATACCTGAGTAAAAAGCTCTAGAAGCTCTCTGTTTGTTTAGAATAGGAGCTGCAGTATTAATGTGGTGTGACATCACTTCCTGCCTGAGTCTCTCCCTGCTCTGGGCTCAGATTACAGTAGAGAAGGGAGGGGGAGGGGGAGAGGAACAAACTGAGCATGCTCTTGCCCAGGGCAATGAGGTTTAAGCTGAAGGCAGGAAGTCTGATACAGAAGCCCATGAGTACACAATAGAAGGAAAGAAATGCAGGGTTTCTTTTGACAGGGGACTCAGAGCAACATTACTTTGGGGGTTTACTGGTATATTTAGATTGACCTTTCTGATAAGGCTTACTTAGTTTTAGCCTTTCCTTCTCCTTTAAAGTTTCCATAAAACCTGCTAGATTAAGGAAATTGATGGATGACGGTCTCTTGAAATCTTGACATTGTGCTTGCAGGAGATAGTAGACAATCCTGTAAGCAGATGGAACAAGCTGGACATGGATAGAATTAGCTGTTAGCTTCACTGATGAGAGCAATTCAGAGGCATGTGTACACCAAGCAAGAGATCTGAACTCTACTGCTACTATATACATATCTTCTGTCTAGATTTAAAATTTTATTGTTTAAATTAAAGTTGTCTTTTCCCACACAACTACATGCATCAATGTATGTGTGTATGTATATTTTTATTTATATAGCACTACTTGAGAGTAAAGCACTGTACAGCAGAACAATACATTAGTAGAAGAAACAGGGGGCTATTATAATAATAAATATAAATAAATAAATAACAAAATACTGTAACAATAAAGATTAAGAGCTTAGTGTCAAAGAGACAAGAGGATGGAGGTCCCTGCCCTGTAGAATTTACAATGTAAATCAGAAGGTAGCTTACAGACACAAATAGAGGGATATTAAGTGCTATAGGTTATAGTAGGTGACACTGCCAAAAATCCCAGTCTCCGTTCAGGTGTTATGCAAGTAGTTTTGTAAGAGGTAGTCTTTGAGTTTAGTTCTGAAGAGACTGAGGGAGGATTCTCTCCGATGGAGTTCAGGAATGGCATTCCAAATGTAAGGGGCTGCAAGACAGAAGGGTTTAAGGCAGTAGTGGTGGGGGATGTAACCAAGTAGTGGCTCTAAAAGGAGCAGAGGATTCGACAAGGAACATATGGAGAGACAAAAGACAAGATGTAAATTCAATTCAAATAAACTCTGGAGTCCCACAGCAATTTAATATGTCTTTATTTCACACAACATGTTTCGGATAAAACATATCCTTCATCAGGTGATTGTTACAAAGTGAATACTACCCAAGCTATTTATTAACCCTTATCACCTTATTGGAGAGATAGAGGAGTCAAAGATTACCCCCAGACAGTGTGCTGAGTTGACAAGATTAATGAGCATGCCATCTAACAGAGATAGTAGTAAATGGGGGGGTAGGATCAGGCTTAGGTGGAAAGATAATAACAGTAGTTCAGTTTTTCTTAGGTGGAATTTGAAGTGGTGTTGATTCATCCAGTTGGAGATTGCTAAGAGGCAGTTAGAGATTTGAGTCTTAGTTTCAGCTGTTAACGAAGGGGTTAGTAAACATATTGGGTATCATCAGCACACAGATGATAATTAAATTCAAACAAATGTACAGAGTGTGCAGATAAAACAACAATTGACCAAGTACAGAGCCTTGCAGCACCCCTAGATTAAGTGGAATTGGAGATGAGGTTTTGGTAGCATAAGAGACAGTGAACGATCTGTTAGAAAGGTAATGAAGAGAGCCAAGCAAATACAGAATTTGTGGAAACCTAGTGAATACAGAATTTGCATCAGCAAAGAGTGGTCCGCCATTATAAATGCAGATGATAGGTCAAGGAGGATTAGGATAGAGAGGTGACCTGGCTTTGGAACCTGAAGATCATCTGTAACTCTGCACAACAGTGTCAGTAAAGAGCAGTGTCGGACTGGCCAACCAGGATACCAGGAAAACTCCCAGTGGACCCAGGTGTCAGTGGGCCCTTATGTTGCTAAATATTTTGCCTTTTTCATGGCCACTTCCTATTTCTATAAAAACAAAGAGGCCAAATAGATGGAATGAAAGATTACAGTATGTAAAGAAAACAGTATAGGCAAATAGAGGTTGAGTGAGGAGAGGAAGAATAATAGCACTGAGAGTGGGCCCTTGGCTTAAGTTTTTTTGGTGGTCCCCTGGTCTATGGTTTTTGGGTGGGCCCCTGGTGTCCCAGTCCGACACTGGCTAAGAGGCTGTAAACCATATTGCAGAGGGTGGGCATGGGCATGTAGAAAGTTTGTAATATAGGAGAACATAATATTTTCTCGCATTATACAAGAATAGTATATTTGACACCAAGCTGTGAAAATGCATAAAGCACCTCTCAGTGGCTCTTATTACTAACCAGCTGGTGCCGGATGCCCACTTTTGGAACATTGGAGCCTGTTCTTTGTAATGAGCTTATGGTTAAAGGTGGTCTGAATTTTCCCCTCAACCTCCATTTCAACAATGTCTAAAATTGGGAATTGCCTAGAATGGGTTTCATATGTAAGTTCTAAGTCCTTTGGAATATTGTACAAAAGCTTGCAAAGACTCCTTATCCCCATCCCAAATTCCCAGACAATCATCAATATTCCTATAAAACTTGACCAGTTTTGATCTATGGGGTTACATCTCCACAAGATATGCAGCCACTTCCACCACTCCATATAGAGGCTGGCTGTGGCTCCATGCCTCTGGTGATAGAAGCCTTCATCAAAGAAGAAATAGTTCATATCCAACAGGAATTTCACCATTCTAATACTAAGCTCTGTCTGCTCTACAGGTAACCAATTCTCCATTTGTAGGCAAAACTCAATATAAATTATGCTCAGCTGAGGAATACAATGCCCTCACATCCAATGATATGGTGACCTTCATTTGACATCCTGTAATTTAGTAATAAACATTGTGGTATCAATATTGTACATTAACATATGGCATACCAAAACCCAGAACAAACCCCAAGGTCCCGGTCTTGGCTCATGCTTCTGCCTATAACAACCACTTTTCGCTTCAGGAGGAGCCCTCCACTACTCATATACTGCCAGGTCTCAATCAACAAACTATTTGATGACTATCTAACATTATCCTTAGGCTTATGTCCCTTGTAAACACTGCACTGACTTTAGCTAGTTATATAAAAGTACAATCTTTTTCCAGACACAGTGGGGGAAATTCACTAAAGAGCGAATTTTCGCCTCGGGAGGCTCTGCGCCACTTAGTCAGATGTTAATTCATAGCACTTATGCTAATTCATCAAACTGAGAAGTTACGTCTCTGCAGACGAACGCTGGCGAAGTTTCGTCAATGAAACTTCATCAGCACGATTTGTTTCCATTCATTTCTGCCTAACAAAACTTTGTTAACACACTTACGCTTAGTTCAATTTAAATAGGGCGGGTATACAGTACAGGTCATATATGTATCTTTGTTAGAGATGTTGGTTAAAAGTGGCCACTTATTATTAAAGATGTTCAAGGAAGCAAAATAAACACACCTCTAGTGTGCTAGACATGAGCCCACCCTAAAACAAATGTAGCATGAGCTTCAAATGGTTAAAAAAAAATTAAAATGTATTTAACAGTTACAACTTTTAAACATAATTCCAATACCAATCAAAATATTAAAAAATGCAGGCGTTTTAAATTTTTTATGACTTTTCAGCATAGAGGATTTGATGTCACTGACACAAGATTGAGGAGGATGTAGCTTCATCTTATCAGTTCACCAGGTCTAAGCAGGAGAAGGAAACTCTGACAAAAGGGGTAACGTAATGGAAAATTCACACTTTAGTGAATTTGCTGAGTAACGATTGTTCGCCTAAGCCAAAATTCGCCTGGAGAAAGGGCGCAAAACTTCATTAGCGATGTACTATTTTGCTAACAAATTGTACGCCTGTTAATAAATTGGCGATGTCCCTGTGGATTGGATTTCTGGCGAAATTTTGCTAGCAATGGGCACTTCGCCCTTTAGTAAATTTTCCCCAGTATTGGCAGTCAAAACGGTTCTTGAAAATACTGTCTTTTGAAATAACATACTTTCTACTCTTCATATTTCCAACTGTTCATTAGCATGTGCTAGCTCTTGTGTACCTCTCGTGTACATGGCCTGAGTTTGCACTGGATTTTTGTCAACCTGCAAGTTTCCTTTTGGTGAGGAGCACTTGTGTGTAGCAAATATCCATTTCTCCATTTCTTCAGACATGTTTTCAAGAAGCAGAAGGTGACTCCACCATCTTCATTTGTTGATTCATTACAGTTGAACCCATCTTTTACATTTTCCTGGGGACCACAAATAATGTACATAATATCTGGGTAGGAAAGAATGTTGCTTACGTGCTGCAGACTGTGAAATAAACATCATATCCAGGAGAATTTTGCATGCTGGAATGTAAAAGCAGGGTTCTACTGTAATTTTTTTTTCTTTTTTTTATGCATAGCCCATTTTCTTTATACACAGCGCATTCCTATTTATCACCAATTATTCCTTGCACTGTAGTTAGACATTATTGAATAGCTCAACAAAAAAAACTATCCATTTTAGGATGACAGTAATAATTACTTTTATCTTTTTTTGCATCATGCTGTTACATGGTACGATCCTACTGTTCTGCATGATTAATGGATATTTCCTTGGATATTTCCTTAATTTCATTTAAAGATATTCTAGACCAACCCCATCCTACAAAATCGGGAATTATCATTTTTAACATTAACTAACCATGTCATCCAAAAGCATTATTAACCCTTTTTAACACTGGTGTATCACATGCTTTGTTCTTGATCTATGTCAACCAAAGTACACCAATGGCACAAATCTTCTGCAATCAAAATCACATGATTCAGGACATGAAGGTCTTAATTCTAAAAGGCAACTTTTGTATGAATTCAAATGTATGGATTTTATTAACACATTAAAGAGATACTGACGATATTCAAAGTCAAAGTATTCCAATTCGATGGTCGAATTTCGAAGCTTTTTCTACTTCGAAATTCGACCCTTGATAAATCTGCCCCTTAGTGTGATGTAGAGAATAATATTCAAAGACAATTTGCAATTTTTATTCAGCTTTTTATTCAGCAGCTCTTCAATTTGCATCTTAACCAATCTGGTAACTAGGGTCCAAATTACCCTGGCAACCATGCTTTGATTTAAATAAGAGACTGGAATATGAATAGGAGAGGGCCTGAATAGAAGGATCAGTAATAAAAAGTAACAATAGCAATCCATTTGTAGACTGCAGCAACGCCCATTTGAAAGCTGCAAAGAGTCAGAAGAAAATGGCAAATAACTATAAAATTATAAAAAATAAATAATGAAAACCAATTAAAAAGTTGCTTAGAATTGTCCGTTCTATAACATAATAAAAGTTACTTTAACGGTGAACCACCCCTTTAACAACCTTTAAATAATCTACCCACAACAGATGTCAAATATAGAAGCCTATGGTTGTTAGGTTGAGAACAAAATACATTTTTATTATTACTGGAAGTAAGTCAACCTTTTTCAATTAATCTGTGTCATACCAGATGACAGGGAGTCTGCAAAATTAGGGAAAAAATGACCTGATTAACTAAGCTCTCTATATACTTTTGGGTGTATTCCATCAGGCCCTGGTCGTTGTCCATGTTAATTGTGCTTAAACATTTCAGTAACATGTTTTGTGTCAGCCACTGCCAACTTGTTTGCATTGAGCTATGCATACAGGTAGGGTTATGTAACTCAGACTCCTCTATTGTATACAATGAGGAAAATAACTAAGCATATTTGCTTTTTCAGAATTCACTGTAACCAGAATATTCTTCCCTATCCCTTACTTGAGCCACATTTTTCAACCTGCATCTTTTTATAGTTTATAAACTTAAAAAAATGGGATTAGACTTTGCACATGAATCAATCAGTTCCTCATTTGTCTTTTTTGATTACTGCTTTGCAACACTTGCTGTAGTATTTAAAGGTCTTAAAGCATTTCCTTGCTTGGACTTGTAATTTCAAAATGCTCTCCTCTTCATTCATATTAACTTCTTTATCTGAGATAAGAGACATAGGATAGGGCTTTTAGATTTATTTTCCAAAGCAATACACTTACTAATGTACTGGTGTAATATAATTTTAAATGACAACCATTTCTGCGCTGTGTTTTTAGCTGAAAGGTGCTAAAGTTTGCTTTTCTAAAATGTAAAATATTTGTAGACCCAATGCATGTTTGTTTTTTTACTACAAACAACATGGCAATATGTGAAATTCAGGATGGTAGATGTAATTGTATTCTGTATAAGCTTATAAAGGTAAACTCAGCAGTACATATCATTTATCTGCATGTTTCTATTGGTGTCAGCATGAAGCTTTGCGCATGTAACTGCATTGTAAATTATCCTAAATCTGTTGTGTTTGGAAGCTACATAACAAATAATAAATGGAGTCTGATTGCAAATTGTCTCCGAATATTGTGTTCTACATCATACCAAAAGTTAATTTAAAGGTAAAATGCCCCTTTAATGTTTTTTACTCATCATGATTTCAGTAGTCAGAAACCGTGACAACCAAGTAGCATATTGAGTTGCTGGAGAGAGGCAACTTCATTAAAGGTGAGCTTTCTTTTTAAATGTCTAGATTAACACATTATACAGTATAAAATGATGAGGTACATATGCTCTGCATCGAATCTGCAAATTACACAACAAAAAAAATATTCTATGCACATAATAGGCTAGGGTTTATTTTTGTGTTAGGTCTAAATCTAATGCACACATTGTAATAGTCAAGTTGATTTATTTCAAAGAAGTCCTTGGAAAGACAATTCAGGAAAAGGACTTAACATACAGCATTAAGTATGTTATTCAAATAATAATATGATTATAAACTTGGATTAGAGTAGGCATACTTTAATTATATTAATCATTGACATAAAATGGACATTGTGTAATATTAAAATGATAATATATGATACATTCAGGAGTTTTCAGCTCCACTAATGGAACAACATTATAATGCTAATGCAGCATTCTCTGCTGAAACGCAGGTACCTTGTCTTAAAAATATGAGGTCAGTTTTCAATCTAGAAAACCACTTATTCCCAAATGGCTAATTGATAGTCAGTATTTTGACAGGTAGAAACTGTTAGAGCTATGCTGCTGGAAGAAAACTGTCATTCAAATAAAGCATGCTGCATATGCAAATCTAGTGATTAGAAATTGTGTTTTTGTTACAGACCATAAGAAGGAACATTGAATTAGGTTAACGCTTTACTCGACCTCAGCTTTAATTGATATGCCTGTGACAGTAAAACAGTCAATTTTCTGAGAATGTTGCTGCAGCAAAACAGTCAGATCTGTCATGCAATCACCCGTAGGTCTTTAAATCTGAAATAAAATCATTTACTCTTGTGAACTTTTATTATGTGCCAAAAACATTTCTCTAAAGGGAATAAAAGAGTTGTATATGTAGAACTTTCTGCTTGTGTATGTTTGACTATCGTTTTTCACTTTTACTTCTGGAGACTTTATATATAAAAGTATGAAATTGATTATCCACAATGCTTGGTACATTATTCACAAATCCATTATCCAAAAAGCTCCAAATTAAAGGCCATCTCCCAGTCCAAATAATTATAACTTTTAAATAGTATTTTATTTTTTTCTCTATAATAATAATCAGTACCTTGAATATTCTGGTAACTAAGCTACATGAATCCATATAAGTGGCAGAACATTCCTATTAAATGTGTTTAGTAGACGTAAGGTATAGTGATCCAAATTACATAAAGATCCATACCCAGAAAACCCCAGGTCCCAAGCATTCTAGTTAATAGACCCTATATCTGTATTATATTATAAATATGCAACAGTTAGTGATACTGCCAGCACTCAACAGGTCATTTTAATATGAAAATTTAGAGGTCCCAATGTTGACCTGTTAAATCCTCTTCATATGTCATACTGTACATTTCTGTCATGGAGACCTTTTCCAGGGAAATTAAACTGTAACGATTTTTGTATTTTGTACAACCCATACAAAATTATTTTATTAGTGGCATATGCTAAAGTTATATACTATACCTGTAACAACAATATACTCCTATTATTCGGGATGCTTAATACCTTGAGTTTTCCAGATAAGGGTTCTTTCTGTAATTTGGATCACTATACCTTGTGTCGTAAAAATCATTTAAACATTAACATAAGCTGTTTTGCAGCTTAGTTACCATCAAGTACAAGGTACAGTTTTACTATTACAGAGAAAAAGAAAATCATTTATATAAATTAAAATCATGTGTATAAAGTGGGTTATATGGGAAATGGCCTTTCTGTATTTTGTTCTTCCTTATTATAGCACACCGTATGGTTACCTATGCAGACACTAAGAAAAAGTTAAAGAAAGACAGCAAAGATGTTCTGCAAATTTTTAGATATAATTATGATCAACAATAGTAGTGCTGTAAAAAGTGGTGTAGTTCCATGCAACTTTTCACACTGCATGTATAAGCCAAAGTTCCCACAAATTTAATGCACTGTTCTGTTTTGAATCTGTTCCGTTTCATGAAACAGTGAAACTTTTGCTGAAACTTTTTCCTGCAGAATGCATTGGAGTCAATGGACTATTATTGTGGTGACTTGTTTAATGCATAACACATTGAAATAAACGGGTGTTTTTTTAGCTGTGACTTTTTTCCAAATAAAATATATTGATACCGATTTCCCTGCAAATTTCACTGCAAATAAATCCATGTCTGGCAAAAAAAATATCACTAGCTGGGATTATAGATACAGACATCACACATAGCACACCATAATAACGATAGTATTTAAATTTTATTTTATTAATTTTCACAGTTACAGGCATACACAGGGCTGCAATCAGAAGTCGCTGTGCCCCACACAACAAAATTTTCTGGAGCCCCCTCTTATCACCCCTTCTCCACCCTTGTCACACCTCCCCCACCCATAGGTACAAAGGCCACACAGACACAAGCACTAAAAGAGTAAATAAAATAATTTTGACCAAAGGGTTATTAAGCCTGCCACCACATCAAGGTAGACTCGTTAAGCAGGTAAATACTGCATTTTCTAATGTACAAATAAGAGTAATTTGGTTTAACCCCTTGGTCAAATAATAACCAGTCCTAATAAGGGCAATGGAAGATGGAAATGTGCACCTGCTGAAAATATGCACCACCAGTGAGCAGCAAATATCCTAAAACCAACTTCCCCATCTAACATGAGTCTAATGTATACACACATTTATTGCACAGCGCTATGGACTATGTAGGCATTTTACAAATACATGTTTAAAAAAAAAAACTGAAAACATTGGGAGTTTGAGGTTGTTTGTAAATAAACATAGGCCATCAATAAGAACTTTGGATTAGTATAAATAAATAACACCACATGTATACATCTTTTTATACACTTATAGACTTTGATTAGTATGAATAAATAACATTTAATGTTTTATAAGTATAAATAGAAACATATCCTAGTAGTTATTGCAACGCGTTTCGCAAGCATTTCCTGCTTCATCAGGCAATGTGGAACGGGAGCAAAAACAACAGTGTCTTTGTATAAACACGCCTCACAGAGGTGCCTGGCGTGTTTATACAAAGACACTGTTGTTTTTGTTCCTGTTCCACATTGCCTGATGAAGCAGGAAATGCCTGCGAAACGCGTTGCAATACTGTTTTGTGAATAAACTATTACTGAAAATTACCACTTTCGTTGGTGTCTGCTTGGAGGAGGTAAGTTCACTACTACCTCCTCTGAATTACCCATTGGGTTTTTAAGGGGCCGATTCATCAAGGGTCGAATATCGAGGGTTAATTAACCCTCGATATTCGACTAGGAATTGAAATCCTTCGACTTCGAATATCGAAGTCGAAGGATTTAGCGCAAATTCTGCGATCGTACGATCGAAGGATTATTCCTTCGATCGAACGATTAAATCCTTCGAATCGAACGATTCGAAGGATTTAAATCCAACAATCGAAGGAATATCCTTCGATCAAAAAAACTTAGGCAAGCCTATGGGGACCTTCCCCATAGGCTAACATTGACTTCGGTAGCTTTTATCTGCCGAACTAGGGGGTCGAAGTTTTTTTTAAAGAGACAGTACTTCGACTATCGAATGGTCGAATAGTTGAACGATTTTTACTTCGAATCCTTCGATTCGAAGTCGTAGTCGAAGGTCGAACTAGCCCATTCGATGGTCGAAGTAGCCCAAAAAACACTTCGAAATTCGAAGTTATATTTACTTCGAATCCTTCACTCGAAGTTAATGAATCGGCCCCTAAGTGTTTTTAGCTAATTTTATCCTTTTGGCGCCTCTGTTTTGTCTTATTACTATATCGAGTCCACCTCGAGTGGAGGGGTATCATCCCCGTTTTCTTCTTCTACAGAGAGCGACGTCTTAATCCTGAGTGGGGTCAAGATAATCTCCCCACCTGCCTATACAGTGGTTGCCATCGGTAACCCTGGTTTGTGAGTATTAACTTGTTTACTCTACCATTACTGCTTGTAAAAACATATTACACTATTGGGGCTCTTTGTGTTCCTTTTTGTCTTGACTTTGAAAACAGTTTCATGATCTTGAAGTTGAGCAGGGGATTGTGACTTCTTTCTGCTGCATTTTCATCAGCTCCATTATCGTACCCTTGCCCTCTGCAATCTTTGAGGTCAATCTTGTGCTCATTCGATATTGATTTAAGCAATTTGGTCACCAGACTTCTGAAAAAAATAAAAAAAAATAAAGAAATCTCTCTTGAATGCACCAATTTATTTTCTGTGAATCTCTGTGAACATAACATAAAACAATAAAATTTATCTCAGTGTAGGAAATATCCGGGGATGGATCGCATATCATCACAAAATAGATAGCCACTTGTCTTTCAAAAAGTATTGCATTTACAGCATGCCTTCCACAAAGATTTATGAATACATTCTGGGTTCCCCATGATAAATGGTGAGCTGGAAGTTTTTTCCCTTTTCCTTGGTTTCTCATCACTTTGTTCAGGTGTTCCTTTAGAACACCATCATAATGGGCCATGAGCTCTAGAATACAAAGGAAATTCCCTTTCTGAATGTCTCCAGTACTTTGCTAACTCCCTCTGAAAGCCAAATTTCTTGAAGCAAGAAATAAAGTCATATCAAGAAGCGTCTCCAGGAGCACAGCAAGTTTTTCTGCTTCCACTGCCATGAATGTCATGGTCTACACCCTGTACACCTACAGATTTCTGAAGACATTGCCAGCTCCAGTAGTTCTTCCTATGCTATGCTGAATGTTCATGCTCTGGCAATTTTTTGTACAATTTGTGCCACTTTGATTCAGAAATAAAGTCATATCAAGAAGCGTCTCCAGGAGCACAGCAAGTTTTTCTGCTTCCACTGCCATGAATGTCATGGTCTACACCCTGTACAAGTTTTGTACCCTAATAAAGTGCAAGTTAAATATAACAAAACCACAAAGCAGCTAGGCAAATAAATAAAAACCTAAAACAGGCTACTCAAAAAATTTCCGAAACAATAAAACTACAAAGATAACAGCAAACCAAGAAAAAGGTCTATAAAATGCCAGAAACAAAGTCACGGAACAAATAATGTGTTGTATGTAGTATCAAAAATAATGCACAATCTAGCACACACAACTAACAAATCAACTGAAGTGCAGAACTACACAAAATAATGAAATCCTACCACAATAACATCAAGAGGAAATAAAGTTTTATTAATAAAGCCAAGTCACAACAGCTGTAAACCAACAACAGCAAGTAAAATACTTACCTGTCGTCTTCACATACACTCAGACGGGGGCTTTAAGGCTAAGAAAGTCATGTAATACAAACGGTTCCTGTTCTTTAGTGCATACGACACATCTTTGATGAGATGAGACATTTTGTCTCAGTACTACTTAAAATCAAACCAATCACAGATGTGCACAACAATTGGTGGACAAACTGTAAAAAGAAACAACTGGTGACAAGGAGATTCATCTGGTGAACATGAATTCCATTCATTTCCTTTTATGATTCCAATTCTAAATTGTGTAGAAAAGTTATCCTAAAATATTGGGGAATTTTGAAGGCCGACCAGAAATTTGGACATGTATTCCAGTTACCATCGCTCTTTTCATATAGAAGAGGGAGAAATATAAGTGACTTAATCAAACCTAAGCCAAAGTGGAAAACGGATGTTCATCATTCAGTTAAATCTAATGGTACTTTACCTTGTAGAAATTGCGGACATTGCAGTGGCATCATCCCAGGAGATGTGGTGATGCATCCATCACTGGGTACTAAACAAAAGACAAAAGGTTTCTTTACACAAAATATATTGCATTAAATGTCCATGTGGTATGGCCTTTGTAGGCCAAACCATGAGACCAAAAATATGTCTAAATGAACATAAATCAATAATAAGGAACTATAAACCAGTAACTACTTTACCAAGATCTGCTGGATCTAAAAGGGAAGGAGAGAAAAGGAGAGAAAAGAGAAAAAAGAAATGCTTTTAGCAAGACACTTTTCTGCCCACGGCCACCGAGTGGCGCAACAGCTCTGGCAGATACTAGAGAGGGTGGTTATCAGACAGGGGCAAGACATTAAGAAGCGATTGCACCAAAGAGAATGTTATTGGATTTGGCTATTGCAGTGCAGGCAGCCTAAGGGTTTGAATGAGGAGAACAATTTGGCTTGTTTCATATAAATAAACCTTTTATCTCTTTTTTTACAGATAATATTTGACAGGGACAGGTACTGAACGCACTTTTTCCCATCATTCTGTAGGGTAAAATTTGCTAACTGCAGAATCTTTTTTATCTTGTACATGTTTTGTTTATTTTGTTTATTATGTATTATATTTGATATTAGGTGAATATATGGACTTTGGTTATTATGGCATCACTTCAGCAAAGGACTTTTGGAATTTTGGACTCGTTTTCTTCATCACTTTTTTTATGTTTATTGAACATTGTTAAATTTGCACCAATCATTGTAAGTGTATGGCTTTATATGCTTGTTCTCACTAATTACCGTAGGTTTTAAAAAGGGGCGTTACCCCGAAACATCGCTCACTTCCGCAATAAACGTGCATGGTGTTCCTTGTGTGCCTTGGTATATTTTTTGCTTGATAATTGATATGAGGTGGCCGAGCCGCTACCTTAGTGCACCAGACATCGCTTTGTTAAGCTAAGGGCGTGCGATAGGCATTGCCTATGCCAGAAAAAAAGAAAATACACACTCCAGTTGGGAATCACTTTTATTTGAACAAACACAGTTCAGCAACATTACGATGGATGGTACTAGAAGGAATACATATCCCCCAAAGAGGTGGAGACAAAAAACGCCTTCTTTTACAAAGGGAAGCATGGTGGATACATAAAATGGACACAGTTGAACCATTTGGTATGAACGAAGCAATGTCCTTTAGCTGTTTTTTTATAACATATGACTTTTTTTCAGATACATTCTGGTATGACTTAATACTGAGATACTATATGGACTGAATAATGTTTGAACGCTTCTGTGGTAGGAAACAGTCTTTAATGCACTATTTATCTTTTGTAAGACATACTGTATACTGTTGGTAGGATTACCAGATGTATTTTACAAAGGTGCTGTTTTTTAGTAGGCCACAAGATGTACTTTTTTGTTCAATGATATACCTAGCCAAACTATGGAGCGGGTACAACTTGATGATATGGTGAAGGATTTTAATGCTTGCTATGACATTAGATTTTATGCACCTGATGAAGGCAAATGTGCCGAAACATGTTGTGCATGTTTTACCTGCAATAAAAACAGAAAAATAATCCGAATATACAACGTACTCCCCGAGTGATATGCTATTTCTACTTTGGGGAACAGGGCCCCGCAATACTGTAAGTTATTAAAAGAAACATTGTTGACCAGGGCCCGGGCCCCTGTACAAGTTACAAAAAAAATCATTAAGTGGACAGGGGCAGGGCCCCTTTACCTGGTGGCCAGGGGGTAGAATTGGTGGCCAGGAGGGTAGCATTGGTGGCCAGTGGAACTTGCCTGTAAAGTTCATCGGGGGCCTTGTTCCTCCATAGCAAAGTCTTCTTATTCGGCTCTCTCTTCCTCAGGGGGCGGCTTCTTCTTCTCCTCAGATGACAGCTTCTTCTTCTCCTCAGGTAGCAGCTTCTTCTACTCCTCTGGAGGTGGCTTCTTCTTCTTCTCCTCCGGCGGTGGTAGTGGTGACAGAAGCTTCCTCTCCTCAGGCGACAGATAGAAAGCTTCAGGAAGCAGCACTCTCTTCTTTCTTGTGACAGCAGACGACAGGCAACTTATATAGAGTTGTGCCCATGTGTACGCATGACGTCAGCAGATTGGTTACCAGGCTTGTCCCATGTGGCCCCCCCTTCAAGTCGCTGACTCAGAGTAAGAGAGCTGAAAAGCTGCCTATTATGTTAGACATCCAGTCACTCCAGCCTTTATACATTACATTTTTGCCTAACTAACTATATTAGAAACATTTTTTATTTTGCACAGCCTATCTATTTACCCTGTTTTGATTTTTACACGAACTGTTCCTTTAAAGAGAAGCTCATCTACAGTAGATTGCAGTATGTTTGCAAATCAAGTAGAAATAGGCTTGGTTGTTAAGATAAATTATATGGCTGATGACTTGCCACTTAAGTGACAGTTATCCAAGACAATACTCAGCTACAATTTAATAAGTGATCCATCCCATATACATGACAACTGATTTTTACAGACAGATATTTCAATAAGTTATAAAAAGCTTCATCACAGAGAGCTTAAGTGCTAACATAAGAAGCCAATCACTGCCTCACAATCAAGAAGAAGCATTTAACAGAACACTTAAAGAAACTCAAAGTCATGAAATGATTTTATACAAAAAATCATAGAGAGAGAGAGAGAGAGAGTAAAAATCTACATTATAAGAAAAGACAACAGAATTTCTTGTCATTTCATATCTGACTGCACCATATAACAACTTATAAATCACGTATTGTACATATTATATATATATATATATATAGATATATATATATATATATATGTGTGTGTGTGTATATATACTGTCTATATATATATATCTATATCTATATATATATATATATATATATATATATATATATATATATATATATATATAAATATATAATGATACAATGAATATAAACATATGAATATTACAGTAGCATATTTTATTACATCCTTTCTAATTTAAATGTTCTTGGGGGCAAGCAGGTGGACAAGTGGTGGGAGGGCTGAGTAGTGTGCCCAGGCCCATCTGAAGATTTTTTCCCAGGGTCCTGGTACATTGTTGTTACACCACAGTCAAACATGCTCCTGGCACTTCTACATAGTTGCACTGAGTGCCAGTGCATCCATTCTGCCTCTTCTGATGACCAGTAAGGAGTCAGGTTGCCAGAGTGGGGTGCATCAATAAGTAACAAGACACAAATATGTACAATAGCAATCATTTTCCTGCACCACACGCAATTGTACCTTGTATATATAGCTCCATGAAAAAAACAGCTAATTCTTTTAAAACCTCTGCTCATCTTGACCACTCCAGGGCACTTCACATGATCAATATAGATGAAACAGGTTATTATTTTTATGCTTATGTCAAACCTATTTTTATTTTTCTTAATTTTTCCATTGTTTGTTATTTTATGGATTTCATTTCTGATATTTTTACTGCAATCAAGGGAGATTGTAGTCACGTCGATGTGAATAAAGATTTTTCTGGCATCAGGAAAGTTGCTATTAACGAACTTTATCTCTAAGCAGCTTGCTTATGCAGCTCACTACATAGCCCCCTTTTTGAGACTGAATCCCAGAGTTTACACAACTGAAAACATTAAGTCCCATGGTATCATGGTATTTGAGTGCAATATATGTTATTCTTATTGCAGAATAATCTGTGCTGCATGCTGAATCTTTAATACAGATTACTGTTAGGTTAGTTATGTTATACAGAATACTACAGTTCCAAGAATGCATATGCTACATGTTACAATGTAATTTGTTGTGTGTGTGATGCAAGTGATTTCTAATTGGGTCTGGGTTGTTTCCTGATCTGTTTGTCTTCCTGATTCCTGTTCATGTGTGTGGTGTGTGCTCTCTTTCTGAAGCTGCATGTCCCTGTATTAACAGACTAACAGTGATGATATGCTTCTCTCCTGAATAAAAGTTATAAGCAAGAAAGGATTGTGTGGAGCTACACCACTCTGTGCCAGAATCTGATACCAAGGAGCTTATTAGAGAGTTGTACTGTATAGTTGCAACACTGCACTCTATAGATACACTGAATTCATATATGTATTATATATATATATATATATATATATATATATATATATATATATATATATATATATATATATATATATATTCATTACTGTACAAGGAGCTTTATTGAATATAATGAGACTCTGTTGTGTTTGTTGTGATTGAAACCTCCTCCTCTTTCAGCGTTCTTTAATCCACTCAAATGGTAGTGTGCCTTTATTTCAAACATGTGTTTATTATGAGCATTCTAGCTAGACAGAAATCTGAAGATTGGCCATTGTTAGCAGAGAAAGACTTGTATTCAAATCTCTTCTTTGCTTATTGGGACTGCAGATATATTTTTTGGAATGCACAAAGGCTTTACTTTCAGTGTACGTATGCCAAATACTGCTTAGGAAAGCTGACAACTGCCTTATAATCCTCTTTAAATGTCATCTTGCTTTAATTCCAGACAAAAGCAGCTCTAAATTAGCAGTTCTAAAACAGTGAAAAGCAACTAAAATATAAGCAAATGAGAGAGGTTTTACATTTTTACAGATAATAGGTGGCTAAATCTGTTGATTGAGAACAAGTGCTATGTCTTATAAGAAGAGTAGAAGGGTACTGTCACAGGACTGCATGAAATAAAAAAAGGAATTGGTTTAATACATTATAATCAGACAAGCAACACTTCAAAAAATTTCAAATGCTGATTGCTGATCTGTCACCTCCAGCATTTCCCAACAGCCAGAATATATAGTTCAGTAATTGCTATAGAAACTCCATGCCCCTGTCCTAAATCACATTTTTGAGTATTAAATATTAGAATTATAGTGGCCCTAACCATTTGACCCCTTTACTGTCTCTACAGTATATATTGTGCCACTGTTTTTTGTTTGTAGCTTATTTGTTATCCCCTCAAAGAGGAACATGGGGGATCAGATAGGTAATGTAAAAGCACTAGGCAAATACTTTTACAGCAATGTTATAAATAGCATACAAAGACAGTTATGACAGATGTGTTATTGTATCCTTTTTGATACAACTCAGGGAGTAATAGTAATTACACGGGAATTATAGGGAAATGTTGCATTATATTAAAAGAAAACATGGATTTGTGACCTAAATTGCACTTTGCAAACGACACTGGTATTTGTCAGTGACCCCAAATGACACATATGTTTATGCATTACTATTAACTGAACATAAAACACGTCTATTGCTTTGGAGCAGTGTTCATCCATGAAATGTGCCAATGCCCTTTATGCCCTAATGTCCACAGTTCTGAATCACTTTAAACATTTGTTTTGAAAATATCAAGCATTTAAAGCAATGTTCATGCAGGTCAGGCAGAAATGTTTTCTGTAGCTCCATCCACCAACTTGTTTACCAAAAAAAGGTATACTGTAGTTTGTTTCATTTAGGGCATGAAAATAATAACTCTTCAACATTTCATAGACAAACATCCTATCACATTCAGGAGGTGTTGGATCTGCTCTATTTTGGGGTGTCAGGCTAGAGACAGACTGATCTTTAAATAAGTGGTATTTATTTCCAAAGGAAATGCTTTCAGGCAGTTTATTGCTTCTCCTACTCAATGTAACTGAAGGTGTCTCAGTGGGACATGGATTTTTACTATTGAGTGTTGTTCTTATATCTACCAGGGAGCTGTTATCTGGTTACCTTCCCATTGTTCTGATAATGGGCTGCTGAGGGGGGAAAGGGAAGGGGTGATATCACTCAGTAAAGAGTGACTGAAGTTTATCAGAGCACAAGTCACATGACTGGGGGCACCTAGGAAACTGTCAAAAAAAATTGTTTGCTCTGTTGAAAACATATTTCAGTGCAGAAGTCTGCTGGAGCAGCACTACTAACTGATGCATTTTGAAAAAAACATGTTTTTCCATGATAGCATACCTTTAATCTGGATCAAGTACAAGGTACTGTTTTATTATTACAGAGAAAAAGGAAATCATTCTTAAAAATTTGGCTTATTTGGATAAGATAAAAGTATATGGCCTTTCTGTAATTTGAGTTTTTCTGGATAACAGGTTTCCAAAGAATAGATCCCATACCTGTATTGATAATGGGTGAAGACCTCTTGTCTTTGTTTTTATGAATCATGTGGTCAAAGCCTCATTGCACCCCTGCCTAATAGTTTAAAACTGTGTTGTAACACATTTTTTCATTTACGCACTCTAAGGGGCAGATTAACTAAGCTCGTGTGAATAGTTCGAATTCAAAAATATTCGAATTTCGAAGTCATTTTTTGGGTACTTCAACCATCGAACTGGTCAAATTCGATCGAATCGAATGATTCAAACAATTCGAAGTAAAAATCATTCGACCATTCGATAATCGAAGTACTGTCTCTTTAAAAAATCCTTCGACTCAATATTTCGCCAAATAAAACCTACCGAATTGAATGTTAGCCTATGGGGACATTTTGGCACTTTTTATGATCGAATAAAAATCAGTGATCGATCGATTAAAATCGTTCGAATCGTACAATTTTAATGATTCCCTCCTTAGATCGAACGATTTTTTTGCGCTAAAATCCTTCGAATTCGATATTCGAATTCAAAGGATTTTACTTTGAGGGTCGAATTCAAGGGTTTTTCTCTGATATGGCAGCACATTAGCATTTAGTATAGTTGTGTTCAGGTTAATTTAGGGAACAGGATGCTGGCTTTGCCCTACCTTGGAAAATTTCCTGTGGACGCCAATGTCTCTGTCTCTTGCAATAGACTAAATTTCCCTGTGCCAAGGCAAAGTTTATATACAGTAATTACTTGCCTAAATTAAACCTACATTTAAGTAATCTGCAAATTTGCTAAACTTTCTATATCTATCTGTCTGTCTGTCTGTCTGTCTGTCTGTCTGTCTGTCTGTCTGTCTGTCTGTCTGTCAATCTACCTATCTATCTATAGACACATGTAATACAAAGCTAAGAGGTTCCTAACAAAAATAACATTGAATGATTGAATCAGTGCAGGAAAAATACAGTATATTTCCAGCAATCACCTGTTACAGATAAGCAGGAGTTTCTTACTTGAATATTATTTCAGGTTTGAGCAAAATGTCAGGATTCTGTCAGTTTTTCTGTTACAATTCCAGAAAGCAATAACTAGAAATATGAGCTGAGGGATATGTGTCAGTTGTTAAATAATACCTTTTAAATGACCTATACGTTCAACTGCTACAGAAAAGTGAACAAAATATGAAATTCACTGCCTCTGCAAAAAATAAAATAATTTAAATCCCATTGTTTTCCAAATAACAATCGAATTACTTTAATCCTGCCTGTCACTCTTTGATGTGCCTGTAGTACAATTGTTTTTTTCATCTGTAAGGGACTTTGAGATGTAGCAATTGGTTTTATATTGTTTTGAAGCAGTTATATATTCTAGCCTATTTATTGCTATACAAGTAAATTAATCAAGATTGAACCTGATATTATATTCATTGAGTGAGTCTTAAAAATATACATGTAGCATGTTACCAATATATTGTGTTTTGGGCTATATCTAATATTGCTGTAAAAAGAGGTTATGCTTTTAAATAACATATTGACTATGAAGAAAAGTGCCACAAATTAGATATGAGATTACTCCTGGCCCAGGCAGTTTAGATCCCAGAGGTTATAAAGCTGAGGCACACAACACTCAAGTTAATTCCAGAGGCAAGTAATAATACAAACCTGTGTTTTCCTACAAAGACAGCTATGCATCTGCTGCAACCTACATTAAATTCCCAAAAAACATAAAAGGGGCAAGATATTAATAAAGCTTAGATGTAGTGTCAAGAAACTTTTGGCCAATTAAGGTTTGTGACATGTTCACACATAAACATAAAAATGAATCCCCTTTTTAAATAGTTATACTGTATTAAAAGGAAGGCGGAACATAAGAACTGAGCTACCAATGCTATTAACAGCATTATATCAATATAACAATTGTATATGAAAAAGTAATAGGTATTCATATATGCATTGTTGTAATAAAATGCATACAGAAGAACTATGTGATCATCATTTCTCAGCACACATTCAAGAAACAATGTCAGGATTTTTCATCTTAAAATTTCTCCATGGGCTCCAACTGGAGTCTCTGTGATTAAATCCAGTAAAAACCTTTTCACAAATGTGTTCCAAAGTTTTTTGTCATTACCCTTGTGTGTAAGCATTAAAGGATTATGAATATAGAACAGATGGTCTTACAAGGCATTCTGGTTTTAAGAGCATGTCGTCTATCTGTTTATATTCTGACATTTTTATGGGGCAATTTAGATTAATTATCAGATGATTCTAATTTGTGTCTAATAAAACAAGGAAATATGTCTGGAATTAGTTGATTTTTCACAGTATTACTGGAATATGTTTTCTTCTGCACTAACAAATGTTTTCAGCTAATACAGATTTATGGAAAATGTGGCATTTTTTTCATAAAAACCCTCATTTACTCCAAAAAATACCCAATGACTGAAATACATTGTGTGAAATTTTGCCATTTTTTACCATGGTTTTGAGAATTTTCCAGCAAATTCAATTGGGGCGGTTTCGCTCATCACTAGTCTCAAAACTCCAGAGTACTCAAAACTTAAAGGACATGTAAACCCCCACAAAAAAAATGATCAGTGTACAGCCTCTTTTAAATCTGTAAATACCTGCCACTTCGGTTGTTCAAAGGTTGATAGTAAGGCTGCAGCATCCATTTAATAACTTAGGATTTATGTTCCTGCCCTAACCTACTTGACCCCCTCCCTCATGAATTCACTTTGGCTGTTGGCTATTGCACATGCTCAGTTCTCATCAACTCAGCTTACTAAACACACCCTCCTGTCTAACAGCCAATAAAGAGCTGGCATTGATAGTTTCAACAGAAACTCTGCTCCTATTTTTTCCCCTGACCTCCTCTTCTGAGCTCAGCTTAACCACTACATTTTCTCAATCCAAGAAGGACTTTTTATCAAAGTAAGTTCTGCCTGTATTGGCCTGCATTCTTGATTGCATAACTTTTTGGTGCACATGTGCAGATGTAAATGTCACTGTTGATTTGTCAAAGGGAAGATGGCCACTCGGTGAAAGCTGCTATTTGTTTTTGGAAAATGTGATGGCGCTAATGGATTAGGAAGATACAGTATATGCAATAAATATTATATGGTTTAGGTAGGGGAAATGTGCCCTACAGAACTAAATCTTTATTCAACAACATTTCGAAAACACTTAAGGGCTCATTTACATGTGCAAGCGCAGTGAGCAAAATGCTAATTTTCAAGTGCAATCAACATGTTTTTCTTAAAGTGATACTGACACTAAAAATTTTCTTTTCAAAATATCAATCTACATTAAAAGTTACATATACAGTCATATGAAAAGTTTGGGAACCCCTCTCAGCCTGCATAATAATTTACTCTACTTTCAACAAAAAATATAACAGTGGTATGTCTTTTCCCAGGAACATCTGAGACTGGGGTGTTTTCTGAACAAATATTTTTAGTGAAGCAGTAACAAATGTGAAAAACTGGCTGTGCAAAAAATTGGGTACCCTTGTAATTTTGCGAATTTGAATGCATGTAACTGCTCAATACTGATTACTGGCAAATTGGTTGGATTAGCTCGTTAAGCCTTGAACTTCATAGGCAGGTGTGTCCAATCATGAGAAAAGGTATTTAAGGTGACCAATTGCAAGTTGTGCTTCTGTTTGACTCTCCTCTGAAGAGTGACAGCATGGGATCCTCAAAGCAACTCTCAACAGATCTGAAAACAAAGATTGTTCAGTATCATGGTTTAGGGGAAGGCTACAAAAAGCTATCTCAGAGGTTTAAACTGTCAGTTTCAACTGTAAGGAATGTAATCAGGAAATGGAAGGCCACAGGCACCGTTGCTGTAAAACCCAGGTCTGGCAGGTCAAGAAAAATACAGGAGTGGCATATGCAGAGGATTGTGAGAATGGTTACAGACAACCCAAAGATCACCTCTAAAGACCTGCAAGAACATCTTGCTGCAGATGGTGGATCTGTACATCGTTCTACAATTCAGCGCAATTTGCACAAAGAACATCTGTATGCCATTGAAATGAATCCGAATATGACGGATTGCCATAATTAATTACAAATATTTTGATGCATTGCAGCAACATGTAGTTTAAGTGGATTCTCGTAACCTTTTATTATCTCATCTCTCATCTTTGAAATAGTCTTATATGTGACTTGTGGTTTTTTAAATCTGGTTTTAAACCAAAAAAACAAAAACCAAACGTCTTGAACAGTATATTACATAAATATCATATATTACAATATATTGTACAACAATTGTACATCCCAAGATTTTATAGCTCAGCCCTGGCTGTGGATGGGTAAACCATTTGCCTTCCAACATTGTGCCACATCATGCACAATTATAACATTTGTGGCAACCCAAATTCTGTTTGATTCTATTTTCTTAGCAGATCTGCAAGAAGTTGTGGACTTCTTAAGGATTTAGTCATCTTCTAAACATGTGTAGGAAACACTTAAGATTCTCTTTTCAAATTTATATCACGTAAACAAATATTCCAATATTAGATACCTTAGATGTACTTGATACAACATTGATTCTTTAATATGTTGTGAACCAGAATTTAGCATCAAATGGTAGCGAGCTTCTCTTTTATCTTCTTTCTGTGTTTCGCTGCTCCTCTCCAAGGTTTGTTTTTGAGCATTTTGCAGCAATTGGATATCCTCTTTCAATATGTATTTCTTCTGTTCCTCTGCTTTGGCATGAATGAAATATATGGAAGATGATGGTATGAAAGTCACCAATGAATTGATTATTAGATAAACTGCGTAGGACTTTATTTTTATAATTTAGTTTAAGTTTACCATCTGAGGATAATATACACCATCAATACTCAATAATATGAAAAAATGTTAATATAACATATTAAATCCTGAAACTGTTTGGATTCATAGAAATGCTTATTTTCTTTATTAGTAGTAGTGGGTAACTCAAGAGACCCTTCATCTCACTGATGAAAGCAATAATATGATATCCCAGTCCAGTACAAAATAAATCTACAGAGCAGTTAAGATCAGCCCTGTGGCTGAAAATAAACATAATAATGTAGGTATAAAATATAACCAAATTCAAAGGCTTAAGGCTTGTGTTATTCTGTTACAGCCATCTTCTTTCACATACGCTTTAAAGGGACATGTTGATATATCTAGAAATGCACGATGTTAAGTAAAGTTTTCACAGTTTCAAATAGATTTAGTGATCCAAAACTATAAATACTTATATACTAAAAAGGAGGCACCGTGTCTATATGTAATGTATATCTTTTTTATATGGCAGTACATATATGTATATACACACACAGCACACAGTGAATTTTCAGATTCTGACTTTTTGCAGCATCGGGCTATAATAAATATCGGAAAAATTCAAGTTTTTATTCCACTAAAAATTCAGATTTTATAGAAGAAAAAAAAAACTAGAATTTTTCGAGTTTTTAGCATTCCGACTTTAATAAATAACCCCCTTACAGAAGCAATAAAAATAAAGATTCTTAAACCAGCTCTGGAATTATTTTAAGAGTAAAGTTTCTAAACAACGTGATACTTAATTGGTATGTTTCATTTTCTGCAATCTTTTGTTGGACTGAACTGTTTTCAAGTAAGTTAAATATTAGATGAATTCATCTTTTCTATTTGGTTCTGGATAATGGGTTTCCTTATAAGGGATCCCATACCTGTATTATCAAAATAATATGTTCACCAATTAATATGGTGATGAATTAAAATAAATATGCCAAATTAAGACATATATATATATTTACTATAAATAAAATGTATAATATAAATATTTATAAACGGACACAGTATAACATGGTAGCAGAACTAGAAGTATCATAGTAACATAGTAAGTTAGGTTAAAAAAAGACACACGTCCATCAAGTTCAATCTTTTTGACTTTTTGCCTCAGAGGAGGAGGCAAATTTTATATATATTTCTAATATAATATTGCCTATAGCAAATACATCATAAGTTAGTGGAAAAGCAAATGAATAATAGCTTACTTGCATTACAAACCCAGAGCTAAGAAATAAAACAACATTTTAAGGCTTATCATGTCACAAGCTAATATATGTTAAATATGCAGCACACTTTCTTACATTAGCACTTAGCAAACATTGCCCTGCAGCCCACTGGTTAAAGCACTGGACTCTGGGAATTGCAGATCTGATTTGTGTGTTAATCTCATTTAACCTTGGGCAAGTCGAATCTCCCTGTGCCTCCACTAATTGTAAAAAAAAGTCTCACTGGGCCTTAACAACTCTGTGCAGTAGATAAGTAGCAGCACGGAAGAATAAGAAAACCAATAATATTAGAGGAAATCACCATTCAGATATTAGGTCCGTACAACTGTTAATGAAACTAAGAACCAATACTCAGTTCAAGTAGTCGTGGCATATTTAAAAACTCTTGAAATCTTAATCTTGCTCGTACTGGTTTCCAAATCCCCATAAGAGCAATGCATATGTCTAATGTTTTCCTATACAGTTTCCTCACGAGAAATTTTGAGTGGAAACCCCTGTGAAAAAGAAAGTAATTTCCTAAGGCTTCCCTGGAGAAATTTAAAATGTAGCACTTAGTAATGCTCTTCTGGCTATACGTCTGTACAGTCTCTTTTTTTGGTAGCAGAGACTTTTTTTTTTTTTTATGAAAGCAGAATTCCATTTTCAGTCAGTAACCAGGCTGCTTTCGCTCTTCCTTTGTAGATATATTCAGAATGTCTGTGCACAGCATGGCGTTCTCAAAACAGATACTCAGTGCAACCACTGAAGACCATTTCAAATTTGTGGCTCTGCTCTCAAGCATCCCCTGCCATAAATTAATCAGTGCACAAACTCAATAGGAAAACTGAAAAAAGATACAGACATTTCACTTTATATATATTTGCATGTTTTTCTTTTTATAGTTTTTAAGTTAATATAATATATACCGCTTAAGTACGGAGATATCGATTTCTGTTAGTCCATTATAACTGGTTCACTTGCTCTATTCATTTGACCAATTAACATTTTTAAGGGCAATACGGTTTTCTGATTTTATTCTTTTGCATTGTAAATGATTGCCAAAATCATGCTCTCATCCTATCCAGACTAGATTACTGTAACCTTCTACTAACTGGCCTCCCTAACTCCCATCTCTCCCCTCTACAGACTGTATTAAACACTGCTGCAAGAATTATCCTCCTCTCATCCAAAAGGGTACAGGCCCCTCCGCTGCTGAAGTCTTTATCATGGCTTCCTATAAAACAAAGAATAACTTATAAACTCCTCCTCATAACCTTCAAAGCCCTTCATTCCTGTGCACCTCACTACATCTCATCTCTTGTTTCTCTTTATGTTCCTGGCCAAAACCATCCGCTCCTCTCAGAGCAACCACTTGGTTGTACCCCCCAATACTACTGCTGTTTCCCATATCAAACCCTTCTCTCTTGCGACTCCTTATATTTGGAATGCCATTCCTGAATCTCTCCTTCAATGTTTTTAAAATGAAACAGAGTAAAAGACTGCCTCTGGGAGCACCTGGATAACACCTGAACTGGGAATTGGCACTCATATAACAGTGTAACACACTGTAACCTACAGTACTCCGAATTGTGTCCATAAGTTACCCTCCCATTTAGACTGTAAGCCCTACGGGGTAGGGTCCTCCAGCCTTTTGTCTCCTTGACATTGAGCACTTAATTTTCTGTATTTTAATTATATTTTATATTTATGTGAATTGTATACTAATAATGCACGTATTGCTAATTATTAATGCAGAGATCCTTTGTTTGTTACTACTAATTTATTGTTTTGCTGTACAGAGCTTTGCCGTCAAAAAGCACTATACAAATAAAAATATACATACATACATACATTGTAAGATCGCCTCAATAACTTTAAAACTGAAAGCAATTTTTTTTTGCTTATATAATGTTAGAGAAATTTGTAAGCCCATAGGTAGCATTAAGTGTGAATTTGTGATACCTTAAAGGGATTCATGATTTTTGTTCCTAAATTACACTGTTTAAATTGCAAACAATTTACTCTACCGGCAGTCATCAAATGAACTGAACTGGAGAGATTGTGTATGGACGAATGGTCAAAAATACCGCCATCCAGAATCCAGACACTCAGACACTCAAAGGCAATAGGAGGTTTCTAGAGGCTGTTACATTTGCAAAAGGAGGCTCAACTAAGTACTGATGTAATATCTCTGTTGGGGTGCCCAAATTTATGCACCTGTCTAATTTTGTTATGATGCATATTGCATATTTTTTCTGTTAATCCAATAAACTTTATGTCAATGCTGAAATACTACTGTTTCCATAAGGCATGTTATATATTAAAAGGAAGTTGCTACTCAGACAATGATAAACACAACTCCAAAGAATTAAGAGAGGTTCCCAAACTTTTTCACATGACTGTATAAACGTCATCCCAGCTACAGGAAGGCATATTTAATCTTATACAAAAATGTAGCTTTAGTGAGGAATTTAGTATATGGTAGTAGTATACGTGTTCCATTAGCTAATTTTTTAGCAACCATTATAATAGAGAGAAATATACAGATTCTGAAGGATGTCAGACTGTTTACCAGAAAATAAATGAGAATAACATGAGGAAAAAAATATGGGCTACCTACAAATTTATTTATATTTAGTAAAACTTGAAATTATGAACATTTAGAAGAGCTAGTAATGAATATAAGATATGGCCCATTTCTGCTATTTGTTTTGCTCTAAACCTCCTCACAGCCTAACAGACATTAAGGCTTGTGGCACAAATGTTGTTTTCTCCTCTGGCGTAGTGTTATATTGCCTTGATTTGTGAGCACATGTACAATTCTATTATACAGAGATGCACAAACCAAGGCTCAAACATATTAGGGTGTTCCATTGTGTTTTTCAAAAACTAGTAATTAACTGTAAACTAATTTTTATCAAGCTCTATATTATGGAGCGAAGGCTAATCTCTTTGTGGACCGACTCAATCGATTTTGGTTTATGCTAATCAACATATATATCAATATATATCAATATATGGAGATCCCTTTGTTCATGAAAGATCACCCAGGAGATCAGTAACATGGCACAGTATTTAGTGGGGTTCAAGGTGGGAGTTTCCTCCAGGGGCTCTGGTTTCTTTTGGCATTTCAAAAACAAACAATAACATTCATTGGCCCTTGCTAAAACTGACCACTGTAATTGTGATTGGGACCTTAGGGTGTAAGCTCCACTGGGGAAAGACTGATGCAAATTATGAATCTCTGTAAAGCATTATTAAATATGTATGTCAGTGCTATATATTAAAGGATAATAACAGTGTTCCAACATAAGTAAAACATTTTTAGATCTTTGCCAAGTAAAGTAGTCAGTGGCATAACTTGATATTACTGGGCCCCGCAGCAAATAATTTTTCAGCCCCCCAAAATGTTTAGTGGTTCGCTTGTTTTACCAATATTTATTGAAACTCTATGAATAAGGGCCTTATGGGGCCCATATACCTCATAGAGGCCTGCAGCTGCAGGGTCTGCTTCCTCTATAGTTACACACCTAACAGTAGTTCTGCAATGCTATGGGATGGTAATTCTAATTGTTCAAAAGGGAGGCAATTGATTTTGCAGCAAATAAATGGCAGATAAAAGCTGAGTGTCAGCAAATTTTCTTGCATGAAATAACAGATGACACCCTTAGATATGAAAGGCCATTTCATGTGGGGGGCACAAGTTTGTTTTTTTGTTTTTTAAATTAAAGTACTTGTTGTTGTCCTTGATGGAGGATAGTACCTGTTTGGTTTCATTGCATTCGGTCATACATTCCCAAGAACACCCAAACCACAGATTCAGGGAATTATTCAACCCTCCTTAGTAACCTTGAAATTATGGTCAGGCTGATGCTGCCAGGACTGCATCAGAGCAGACACACTCCTCAATTTGCATAGCAGTATATGGTATGGCCAGTGGGGTAACAGGGCATAACAGAGGGTGGCCAAAGTCATTGCCGAGTCATTGTCTATGCCTTCCTATAAGTAACATTTTCTTTTTGGCGACTATTTACTCTTACTGGCCTCAACTTTAACTGCAAAATATCCAAAATAGAAATGCCAGTGAAAAGAAATGCAATAAAAAAACACCACATCCCTTGGTTATCTTTGCTAAAAAGAACATCATTTGTAATTAGGTCATTCCACTTTTCAGAATGAAGGCATTTTTACAGAAGCGATGAGATGTGCAGAACCTTGCTGGGCCATCACCAGGATTTGATTGTCAAGTTTTATATATTAATGCTAATGGAAGTTTGGAAGCACACTCAGAGTTAGCTTGACATTTCTGGAGTGCTGCTAATCTCACAAAAATGAGTAATCAGCACATAGAAAGTCTTGGTGCCTATCCATAATTAATGATATTTAAATGCATTGAAAATATACCTTTATTAACAAAGATTGGGGCTATTTCTGTGAACATCTCATAAAGATGAACGGAAAAAAAAGATTTCTTAGATCAAGCCAACAGCATTAATGAATAATACTGGTTGCATATCTTTTATTGCCTTTAAGATGTCCTGCTCTATGAACAGCAATAGCAAAGGTGAAAGATATTGTCCCAGCTAAATTAAGTATAGTAGACTCTTTAAACCTCAGATTTAATTCACCACAATTTTTAATTTCTCAATACAGATTTTTGTGCATTCAGTTCTGCCCAGGGACCTCATGCAGATGTTCATATTTTGCTCTTACATTGGTAATTTCTTAGAAGGGAGGGGAATCTGAACAAAGACAAGACTTAAAAAGCTTAAAAAGTGAATAGAGGAAATTGAAGGTTGACAACTGGCATATAAAAGGTCACGTACCCCAACTCAACGAACAGTGATGCAAAATGTTTGGGGAATATTTATGGTTAAAGAGGCCCAAATGATACACTATTGATTATACTATTTTTAGTAAATATAGTTTGTTTTCCCCTTGCTTGGTCTTTTAAAACAATGTAACAGGAGTCAGTTCCCCCCAAGCCTCTTATGCAGCTTTAATCAGATTTCTTGCAACATTGTTTAGGAAGTCAGAGCCAGCAGTGCAGATAATGTAAATAGCCAGGCAGATATTGTTTTTAAAAATAATACCAACTAGAAATTTAGGTCGAAGTACCCAAAAAAATACTTAGAAATTCGATTTTTTTTCCATTCGAATTCTTCACTCGAGCTTAGTAAATCTGCCCCCTAAATCTGACTTAAGGCATTAAGATCCAAATTACGGAAAGATCTGTTATCGAGAAAACCCTGGGTCTCGAGCATTCTGGATAACAGGTCCCATACCTGTATTCTCTGTAATAATAAAAGAGTACGTTGTGTTTGATGGTAACTAAACCGCATGAATCCATATTGGTGTCCTATTGGGTTTATTTAATGTTTTCTAGTAGACTGATGGTATTGTGACCCAACATAAAGAAAAAAAAACGTATTCCCCTGTTCCAGTCTTTCTGAATAATAGATTCCTTCTCTGTATTAATAACAATCATTTATAAAGTGGTGGCGTAATGCTCAGCAGAAGACTTCTAATAAGGCCCCCATAGACGCAAAGATTTTTCTTTGACGAATGACCGATTTTAATGCAATCCAACCAATCTGTCAAATTATTGTGAGTATAGTGGGAATCGAACGTTCGCGCATCTAACGATTTTTCGTCCAACATCGGTCAAAAAACTGATCGGCCAGGTTATAAGATTTTCAACGGTCACAGTGAAATCTATTGTCTATTGTCTATTGTCCAATTGTTTGCAGGGCCAAGCAGGCAGCTACCCTCAGTTTTCCTGGCTTTATCTAGACATTGCTTTAAATGGTCTTTTTAGTTGATGGACAAATCGTACATTTAAACAATCATTTCAGGATAAGCTTGGTCTAACGATAATGAAAAGATCTTTTATAAATCTTTACATCTATGGCCATCTTTACACTCTGTGGATTCTGTTTATTTTGTTAGCACAGTGTAGCCAATGTTTGTTCTTTGATAGGAATGCTTGGCTAACAGGAACACCCCCAAAGCTGGCTAAGGGTGGGAAGTTCCAGTAACTACAAATAGCCAAGTAAATTGGTTATGATATGCCATAGACCAGTACTGTCCAACTGGTGGGCTTCGGGCCGTATCTGGCCCACTGCTTCCCATTTGTATGGCCCTCCATTAAAGTGTGGCTGTTTTGATTGCTTACCTTTGTGTAAGCGTCAAAAAGAATTAGAACTGAGTTCAACTGGCCCCTGCATTGCTCAAACCTCAGATTCTGGTTGTAAAAGCCCTGCATTGTTCACACTTGTAATACCATGTATTGTAAAACTCTGTATTGTTCACATCTATATGGACCTGCATTGGTCACACCCTTTGGTCAGTGGCCATATTTTTCACCTCAGACAGACTGTAGGAACAGGGTTGCCATTGTGTCACTGTAAATAGTTTAGTATGTACTGTTCATTTTAGAGTGGCACTAATAGGTTTCCCTGTCTCCTACCCTGCTCTGCATGTGCCTGCCCTACTCTGCCTGTGTGTGTCATATTTTGTCTGCTCTACTCTGTCTTTGTATGGCACACTCTGCCTGCCCTACTCTGTCTGTGTGTTTCCACCACATATGCCAAAAAAAATTCTGGCCCTCGGTAGCACAGAAGTTGGAAAGCACTGCCATAGACAATTTTGTGAGCACTTTGAACTGGCGCATAGTTCTGTATTACTCATTTCAGGTGTCAGGTTAAGTTTAAGTATCATTGTTATAAGTCATGAATATGATTTATTCAAGGGTATATTGCACATTTAAATTTTATAGGTATTTCTTTATGTAATAGATAGCAAACATATTGCAATGTGAAACATTTTCATGTTCATGATAGAAATAACAAATTCGGTTCTAATTTTTTTTAAATGTGTCCTTAATGTGTGCTTAAATGTCATACCCAAGATGCGATTTATTGAGGATTACATTGTTTTTTGCAGGATAGCAACCCATAGGTCAGGGCCAGCCAAGGTCAGAACCAATGAACTTGCTGGTAAATTTGTAACCACTAGTCCTCTGCCCTGTCCCTCTTCCAATCCTCTCTCCTATCTCCCTCTCTATTCCCCATAGTTACTACTTACTACTTTTACTTCAATGTGGCCACAATAATGCCATGACTTTCCCCCCAATTGAATGACAGCACTGCCCCTGACATCATTGGCCCACTCTTCACAGACATGCCCCCAAACCTGACCTGTAGCAAAACCTTTACTCTAAGAGTAAGTGCATCTTACTTTGCAGAAGCCCTACAAGAAACATGGCATAAGCAAGAAAGTAATCCAGAAGTAGGAAGCCAGGCAAGGTGCAGGAAAATAGGAAGTCCTCCTATAGTGTAGAATTTTAGAGGTGGCTAAAGGATGTGTTTAGCACATTTCAGAAAGTCAATGGCTGGGTATGGTATTAATATGTGCAGTTGGCTAACTAAAATGCTGTAAAATGCACATTTTATGGTTAAGTTCTATTTTATAAGCATCCTGGTAAGGTTGAGATGTAATTTATCTTCTTTGGAATTATATTTTCCTCCAAGGATTACAGAATCAGATGGAAATTGACATTTGATATAAGATGATCACAGAAATGTGACATCATTCCAAGAAATAGGTTCCATTACACATTTCTATAATTTATAACACTAGTAGTTCAACCCTTTCTGGATGCACCAACTGTCCTTCCAAAATCACGAAAGCAGACAGAAAAGCCTTTAACCCTGCAATGACAGCACCATAGGTGTGGAGCAAAAGAGGTTAAACTTTGTGTAAACGAATAAATATTTAGGCCGGCATTTTCTAAAGGTCTATTCAGCTGAATCATATTAAAACATGCATGAATTCTAGGGATATATCTAAATATGCATATATCACAGCAAAGGCAAGTTTCACCTTGAAGTCATTTTCCATATGTCCAGCATGGTATGGTTTTAGTTTCCCCTACTGATAATCATACAATCGAAAAGGTTGAGTAAAAGGCAAGGCCTTCTAGTTTCAACACTTTCAAACATGTTTGTTCTATTTGGGCTTCTTGTTTGCAATAAAAGCTTCCTTTGTGTTTTAAATGAAGTTCTTAACCTGAAATGTTAAATGCTTTCTTGTTGTTTAGTCGGGAAAGGATGCCAGGAACTAGAGAACAGACTGGTTGTGCTGTCGAGCTTAGAGTATCATAGCATGGTTTACTTGTCTTTTAGCCTAGCTAACTATAGAGGTGTAAATGCAAAAACGGAGAACTGCAAAACATAAAAATGTGTTTTTGTCTTCCTTATTTCCCATCTAAGAAAGTGGGACCTGGCCAAAAGAGCTGAATCTTGTCAATCTCCAGCACAGAGGCAAAATGTTGGTTTTGGCAAATGAGATGCAAGGGAGATGCAGCGTGTAAGGTCCAGAAGAACATGGAAGATCAAAACATGGAAGAAAAAGCTTCCTTGTTTCTGTTTGTTTTTTCTTATTTTTGCTTCTTTTCATGTTTCTTAAAAGAACAAGTATAAAAAGAAATATTTTCCCCCTCTAAATTGCAAATTGGCAAGAGGGGTTATCCCTCTTTCTCAGGCTCAACAGAAGCATTTTTTTTCTTTTGAGAAATAATTGAGAAAAACTTTGCAGCATTTTTATTTGCACTACATAAAAATATACTTCTATGCCTAAATACAATTCTGTGTCAGGTTAAAAGTCAAGGAAAGACTATTTCACTGGGGGTGGCAAAATGAAGAACCTTACAATTTTGCTTACCTCCCAGGCATCCATGGCTTAGTAAGATTTTCCAATTTTCCATGTCTATATGTTACAGAGCTGGAACTAGGGGTAGGCTGGAAAGAGACAGGTGCCTGCCTAGTGCACAGAATTAACGAGGTTGCAGTGCCAAGACATGGAAAGGAACAAACTATTACCATGGGGCTGAGTTAATTTACAAGTTATTGTATGGTTTGTGTGAGCAGCAGCATGGAGCAAGTAGAGAGGTGAGAGAGCACTAGTCAGAGACACACTACCTTCCTTCAAAGATATAGTTATGAAACTACGATCTTATTTGAAATGCCTTCCTATGACCTTACTAGAAAAACCTTATTTATTAATGCTCAGAAAACTTTACCTGGGCAGTAAACTATTGCAAGCAATTAACAAACTGCAGTAGTGCAAAGTTGCCCACATTTAGGAATTGAAAAAGCCAGTACCTTGTGCAAAACACAGAATAAACAAAATTAAATTACTACTTGAATAAACACTGCTACCACAAACAGCATCTTACATAGCCTATCTGACATGCTGATGTGCTAGTGTAGGGGTAGATTCTGCTGTACAGGACCTGAAAAAATAAGATAGCAGACTAAGTTCTTAGCCAGCAAGGTTAACTATTCGATATCTGTGTGAATGCAGGAAGGGTTCAGTGCATAAAGAAATGGTACGGCAGATCTACAGCAGCTATTGTGAGAAATAAAACAAAGGTTGCTAAGCACCTTTTCTCTGCCAGGCGATTTGTCCTAAAAGCAAACATCCACTGCCAAGCAGTTTTTAGACATTTACATACATGAAACAAGGTAAATTATATAACATTTTTTCCTGAATAAATTGGACTTGAAAACTGTAATAAAATGTTGTACTTTTTCTGGACATGTAACAAAAATTTTGATGAAATACAGTATGTAACCGATAAGTGCATCTCTATGTTAAAGGGGTTGTTGACCTTTGAGATAACTTTTAGTATGATGAGAGTGATATTCTAAAATAATTCGGAATTTGTTTTAATTTTTTATTATTGAAGGTTTTTGAGTTATTTAGCTTTTTATTAAGCAACGCTTCAATTTGCATTTTAAGCAATCTGGTAACTAGGGTTCAGATTACCCTAGCAACCATGCATTGATTTGAATAAGAGACTGGAATATGAATAGGAGAGGGTCTGAATAGAAGGATCAGTAATAAAATGTAGTAATAACAATACATTTGTAGCCTTACAGAGCATTTGTTTTTTTAGAAAGGGACAGCTACGCCCATTTGAAAGCTGCAAAGAATCAGAAGAAAAAGACATAACTATAAAACTATAAAAAATAAATGATGAAAACCAGTTGGAAAGTTGCTTAGTTCTATAACATAATAACAGTTACTTTAAAGGTGTACCACCCCTTTAACATGGCATATCTAACAATAGAAATGGAATACCCCCATAAGTTAGGTAATTATAGAAACCTTTAGCTGTGGTGTAGTTTTTACTCTAAATGAAGCCACTTTCATACAGATCACCAAAAACACAACATTTTTCAATTTTTTTTTTTTTTTGGATTCACAATCGCATTCACAAAGTCAAAAGTGAATTTGAGCAAAAGAACGCCAATACAAATCTTCAATGCATTAAATATGAAAGAACACGTTCTGTTCTCCCAAGTATACCCTGCATGTATCGGTGCACCTAAAGATGCGGCCTCCAGACACCCCACAACAGGGCCAATACATAGAATACAGCCCAATATTTTCCAGCTAAAATTGCATTTAAGTGCACACCTTGTAGTTTTTCAGTCTTAACATCCCCTTACTTATGAAATACCCCCCAAACGAAATATTCATGGAAAGTACACACCTGCAGCTATCCAGAGACACCACCCTTGCTTTCCTACATAAAGAATTGGGGATGCAGTAGAAATTTGCAGTTTGGCCTAAAATAAAAGAAAAAAGAGATCCAAAGTAAGATTTCTCAACAAAATTGCTATAACAACTAAAAATATCATACTAGATATCAATCTACAACTTCTCCTGAACAGAATGAACCCACGTGTATGGGTGCACCTAAAGACAGATTGTATGTGTGTGCAAAGTAAGTGAAAAAAGGTGAAAACTGAAAAAAGTAATATAAAGGTGTATATTAAGTTTGGAAATGAGTGTGCAAATGTGTTACCTGGGGCAGGCACAGCAGATCTCATACGTAAATACCACAGGAGGACCGCAAAAGGCAGGAGGAGGGCTCCAACAAGTCCACGACCAGCTGAAAAAAGATGGGGTGGCGCTGGGGGGCCCTTATATACCCCAGCACAAGGCACGTCCATATGATGTTGCCACAACTTTGGGGTCATTTGGGACAATCTGCGGCGTCTATGAAGAATCCAGCCCCCAATGCACTCTGGCTAGGGGTTTGGAAGCAGATCTGCGGCTTTCCCTTTGTGCAGAAAGCCGCAGATGAAGAGGCGAAACGGAAGAGCCAGAAAATGTACAAGGTACATTACTGGCACTTAGAGTCCTTGCCTTGCCTGCGTACATGCTTGTTGGGGAAAGGGTTATAGGGATTCTGCTATGGAAAAACATGTTTTTTACAAAATGTTTTGTTTATAGTGCTCCTCCAGCATAATCCTGTATAGAAATCCATTTTATATTTCATTTTGAAATCTGACATTAATCTAGACGTGTTCTTAGTTGCCCAGGTGCCCTCACCATGTGATTGTGCTCTGATAAACTTCAGTCACTCTTTACTACTGTCCTGTAAATTGGAGTGATATCATCCCCTCCCTTTCACCCCCAGCAGCATAGCAACAGAAATAATAATAATCAATTATTCTGCCATCTGCTGAAAATCATATTGTTTTATTATCTCTTATTTACTGCAAGCCTGTGCTTGATTATCCTTTTATTTTAATATTGCAATATTGGCCACAGCTCTGAAAGGTTCTTATTTAAACTGAATTGAAAACACAATTTATCGTCTGACTAGCCTGACTGGTGTGCCAAATCAAGATCAATCACTTTGAGACTGCTACACATCTCTAAATTACACATCAGTTACTGTGGTGCCTGCATTTTAACATCACTGAGATTGCATTGTCTTACAGAAAAAAAAATCTATCTAGCATTCCACCACTAATGTTCAGTATTAATACATCTGTTGTATAAGTAAAGAATTGTAAATGAGACAAAGAGTGAATTAATAAAAATCAATATTATCTTTAAAAGTAGCCCCCTTATTGGAGCTACAATCCCATCTTTGCTTCAATTGAGGGGTGGATGTGTCCCAACGGTCCCTATCAGAAGCACAGTAGGAGGGGGATAGCCAATCATAGGTCTGCAGTCACACAGGCAAAGACAGGCTTCAGTTCCATATCCTATTCTGCAGTGCAGTGTACTGAGTGCCACTGGTTCCCCTGCACATCCTGGGAAAAGAGGCAGCAGAAAGTGGAACTAGTATTTGCAGAGATTTTTCAATACATCAGCCAACTTTGCTGCTTGGCTTCCTTATTTCCTTTTAATCTGACACCTCAACCATCATATTAGGTGACTTTAATATATTTGTTAACAATATTAAAAATCCTTCTGTCGAAACTTTTTTCAACTAACATCCACCGTAGGCTTATCACATGAGTTAGACTCCATCTCTGACTCCATTGGTAACTTTTTTATATTTACCAAAGTCTGTTTGATTCCTAATTTTAATATCTCACAATTTCCCATCTCTGACCACAAACGGCTCCCATTTCAACTCTAACTAAATCCCTCCACACCTGCTGCTATTACCAAAACGCATACATACTGTGACTTGCAAGCACTAGACATGTTGCATCTCTCTTATTCCTTTGACTCTCTTCAATCTAATATGTCAGCCATCTCCTGTCCTAATGTGGCTACCTCTGTCTACTATAGTACTCTCACCACTGCCCTGTAAAGTAAGGTATCCAACAGGCCCCGGACTGGCAATCTGTGGGTTCTGGCAAATGCCAGAGGGGCTGTTATAAGGTGCCATAGAAAGTCAGTATTTAGTGGGCTGGTGGGGGGCTGTTTGGGCCTCTATGTGGGCTGAATGGGCCTCTGTGTACCTGAAATGCCAGGGCCTATTTTAATTCACAGTCAGGACCTGGTATCCAAAAACCCAGAACAAACCCAGAACAAAAACCAAGGCCCCGGTCATGGCTTACACAGAAAAAGCAATTATAATCACTGGGGGGGGGGGTGCTTAATATTTGGCACCTCCCAGTGATTTTAAGCATAGTTCTCCTTTAATTATATATTTCCAGCAGACATTGGTTCTCAAAAAGTGGTTCCAATAATTTTTCCCAACAATGCAACTTTCCTCTGTAGTTTATATTAAACTCAAATTTTTCTTTCTTTTTGTGGTTGAGGGACTAAGACTTTGCAGTTGCACATAAAGAGCGATCCAACATTTGTTCATGTACATAAAGATTTTTATACTGACAGCCTTGCTGATGAGTGTCATATACATACACATTATCTGTGACCCCAACTGCCAAGATAATGAGAGCACATGTGCAGAACACGGTTGATACCACCTTGATGATGTCAGCAGATCCAAGATGGTGGCCATGAACGGTTATGTGCTCCAATGTTTTGTTTTGTTTTTATAGAAAATTTAAAAAAGGATGTTTGGGGTGGTTATTTGTCCTTTAATATGTGTTCCTACTGGTAGTGCATGTGTTCATCCCCCAGTACAGGGCTCTTGTACAAAAGCAGCAAGTTACAATCCAGTAAGTAAACATGAGTTTTATGCAGGAACAAATTAAGAAACCGTTTTTCCTAAATTAAGCAAGTTTGTTTTGCTTCATAAACCACCATCAGGCAGCTCTTGCGGGTGCCATAGTCCTGTGGAAATTTTCTTTGAAAAGTGCACAAAATCTCTACTGCAGAAATTACCATAATGCATTTTGCTGTATTTTTTTTAAACAATCAAGCCAAATAATTATTTTTGCTCATGCTGTACATTTATTATTGTGATCAAAGTGTTCTTATTTATGTAGGTTAAGTTTTAGAGGAAAACTGCTGAACAGAACATTCACATTCAATCCTTTGGGCATATTAGTGTACATTTGATAAATCCATTAAGTTTAAATGCTTTAGCAGCATATTTTACAAGTCACTTGTTCTATACTCTAGCTTGATCAGCTGGCCCTCTGAATTTCAAGTGTTACATTCCCAAAAGCATCTTATTCATTTTTTTTTTTGCAGGACCTTCATTTTCACATTGTCAATAATATTTCAGATGTAGGTTACCATTCAAATTTTGTAGTATTTCTGCTGCTTCAACATGAAATATATGATGGTCAAAAATGTTGCTTTACCACATATATGTGTAGATAGATAGATAGATAGATAGATAGATAGATAGATGATAGACAGACAGACAGACAGACAGACAGATAGATAGATAGATAGATAGATAGAAGATAGATAGCCTTTATCAAAGTGAGGAGTCAGCTGTAACGTTATTTGAGAGAGAGAGAGAGAGAGAGAGAGAAAGAGAGAGAGAGAGAGAGAGAGAGAGAGAGAGAGACACTGTATATAGAGAAAGAGGGAGAGAAAGGGACAGTGACGGAGGCAATAATAACAGTGGACACCTGTGCCTAATTCACAGCAGGATGTGATGTGAGACTTTTAAATTTCACACACAATGTTTGCAGACAAAGTAATTAAAGTTTATTCTTCTGAAACAAAAAGAGACTGGTGCACTGTAAGTCTAAATGTAGGATGTAGGTAACTTCTCTTTGATATAGCCACAGCCATTATTAGTGAGACTCAACAAAATAAATTCAAATATTGTCTTTTTGCCTTTTCCTTCTGAGCCCCCCCAGCTGCCCTAGCTTGTTCACTCTTGTTCACTCTCCCTGGTCACACTGCTTACTCCCAGTCCCACCCCTTTATTGCAGTTAAAGGGAAACTCTAGCAAAATAAATATAATCATAATTGTCAGTTTTGTAAGTTATTTTTTTTAGCATTCTCCTCCCAGCATCTGTCTCTGTTCATACTCACTTCATACTCACTTCATACTCACTTCATACTCACTTCATACTCACTTCATACTCACTTCATACAGAAGTTTTGGAGTTATTTTTGGATAATAGCCCTCAACCATCATTGGTGTGTGCTCTCTTTGCCTAGGCAATGTATTAGAGCTAATTGTCTTTCAATTAGCTGTCAATCAAAATCTGTCCCTACTCCTAGACAGAGAGCAGGTTACTAAAGATGAATTTAATTATTTCAGAATTGATGATGCAGAATTTTGTATTGATTTTGTATTATTTATTTATTTTTTTGCATTAAAATGTGTATTTGTATTAATTTGTATATAATATTTGTATTAAAATGAAATATGTCATTTGAGCTTTATCTCTATATCTATATTATATTATAATTTATATATATATATATATATATATATATATATATATATATATATATTATAATATTTTTGCTATAGACCCATTAAATTTTAACACCTGTGCTGGCTTTTCAGCCCAAGTGAACACAGTCCTTGTAATTCTTACATGCCTTCCCTTCTTCTTCAAAATTCAGCATGCAGTCACATAAAGTTATCTTCCTCTGGCACATTCCCCCAGTATTTCTAATACAAACATGTGAGAGTTACCTGTATATATTTTGCTAAATTGTATACAATTTTTAACCGCTGACCTGTATAGGTGTGATTCCCATTGTGTATTTTGCTAAGTAATTTTATAGGGACTTGTTTTCATATGTAAATTAATTTTCCTTATTTAGAACTCCCAAACAGTAACCCTTTATATTGGATACTGCGTAATAACCTGACAGAAGCTTGGAATGATGGGAAATACAAGGAAAATAGCTGTTTCTATGGGGGAAGGACTTTAGTCTTTACTTGGTGTGGCATGAAAGCTGCCAAGGCAATAAGAGGTTATTGGGGGAATGTAATAAAAGTCGCTAATGGAAAAACTATTCGCAATGCGAAAAGTTATGCCTTTGCGCGAACAAATTTTGCTTTGTGCGAATTTAATATAGCTTTTGCGAGCCCGGAAACTGTTTAGCGACCACTTCCGACAGTGAAAGACCGTTTGCGAATTTTATAGTTTGCGCCAATGCGCAGTCAATGTAATAAAACTTCTTACTGAAAAAGTCTTTATGTTTGCTCCAAAAGATTACGACACCTTCAAGCACTTCTTATGAGTGCGCAATTAAAATTCGCAATGCGCAATTAAAATTCGCAATGCTCAATTAAAATTCGCAATGCAGTAACAGTTTAAGGAACAATATTACATTGCGAGATGTGGATTTTTAGTCTTATTGGTGCGAATTGGTTTGCTCTTTGCGACTTTTATTACATTCCCCTGTAAGAATCTTAATCGTGGGGCTTTTCCTGTTTGGAGAAGTGAGATCTCCACTGATCCTCAATGTCAGAAAACATAAACAATGGGTCTGGTGACTCTTTTTGCAAACAAGCCCAAACCGCAAGGAAGCAAAAAGCAAAAAAAAATAAAATAAATGAAATAACATTACAATCCTAAAAAATAAAAAAAGTGGGGAATGCTCAGCTTCAATATAAGGAAAGCTACTAAAGAAACATTTATTTTACATGAATCTCCACATGGTAAATGATTTTCAGCACATTTAAAATGGACCACAATGTAAAAGTGTTTAAAATGTGCCAAATATTGCCTTTCGATTATTAAAAATGGTTGATACAGTCACTGTGGAAAACTGCAATTACTGTATCAATGAGAGACTGCTTCAACTAGTCTTAGGAGCTTGTGCCAGCACTCAGATTCACTCCCCTACGATTCCTTTCCAGCTGCTTCTCTTTCAATTTTCTCCTAACAAACAATTCACTAATAGAAAAAAAAACCTGACTGTTTTAGATATCTTGCTTCCTTTTCAGGAACGCTGAATGTGCTTCATTTCTTACTTTTTTTTCAATCATTCTTTCTTTGGCATATTCACAGTCATTTTGGGAGTCTCAAAATGCATTTATTTTCAATTTGTTTTAGTGTTGTTGATGTTACTTCCATTCAATAAGTCCTGAGGAAAGTCAGCATGGCAGCCACAAATTGCCCATAAGTTTCCTCCACGGAGATTTGTTTTCCTATCCTGCATAAATGCTGCACTAGTAAACTGCAGAAAGGATTTATATCCTCTAACCTTCTATTTTTTAATGCACAGGCTAACTAGAGAAGGGAAAAAACAGCAAATGTAAACATTTCTTTATTATGTACTGTATACGTTAACGCCTCAAATTTACATCTGGGATTAAGACTTTGCCATGCTCTTTTGGCCAGTTTATTTTGATGACTATTTATAATTGAACACGGCTTTCTACGGCAATATTGTTAAGGAACGAAGATCAAAGTCAGTTATTCTTTGATATTCCTCTTTAGAACTTGTAACAGGCAGAAACTCCTCTGCACAATTTAAGCAGAAATAAGCTATTACATAATCAAACACAATACAAGGGTACACAAATAAATAATATAGAGAAAACAGAATCTTCTGGTTCATTTACCAAATAATACCACTGTTGTGGCTATACATGCTGACTAAAAGAAGAAAATATCTTTCTTGACAAAATTTCCTATAATTATAGTTCTCAGCGCAATCAAGCAAAAATACACAGAGAACAGTTTTGACAATGGAACTTTTTGCTCTGGAATAAATATGTCCACAACAATGGCAAAATCCAATATCGTCATTTGTTTACAGGTTACATTTCTAAAGATACTGTCATGATTATGGCACTTCCAGTTGCACGTGACTTTAGCTGTGGCTATCAGGGGTCACTAACTCAGCAGGGCCACCATTAGAAATCACGGGCCACGTACAACAAAATTATCGGGGACCCATGGGCCCAGCCCACTCCAGCCTCAGAGCCCCACCCCAGATCCCGCCCACTCCACACAACAGTTAAAAGACCACACAGATATCAGTGCTAAAAAAGGTAACCCCCCACACACAAGTTATTAAAAGCTATTGACGGTCAGGGCCCCCCTTAAAAGTTTTTTTAAAAATTGGTGGTCAGGGCCCCCTCACAAGTTAAAAAAAATAATTGGTGACCAGGGCCACCCTATAAGTTAAAACATTAGCACCCGGGCCCCCCTTACAAGTTAAAAAAAAATTGGGGCCCCTTAGAGTATTTTTTTTAAAAACATTGGAGCCAGGGCCCCAACTACAGGTTAAAAAAAATGGGGCCCCAAAGTATATTTTTTTAAAAAAACATTGCGCCAGGGCCCCCCTTAAGCTGGCCATAGATGCAAAGATCCGATCGTACGAATCATCGTACGATCGGACTTTCCCATCTCCCGACCCGCCACTAACCATTCAGATCAAAGTCTTACCAGTCAGATTAGTAAAAGAACAGATCAGCCGATGTTCTGCCCCTGACAGCAATCGTACGATATCTATGTCCTACCAAAGCTAGTGACAGTCTCCCACTGAAAATTGTACGATCGGCAATACACGCAGAGATATTATCAGCAGCCGACAGAAATTTTCTAACCTGTCCGATCGACCAAACGACCGATCTCCGCCGGACGAAAAATGTCGGGACTCCCCACACACGGTCCGAAAATCGTACGAATCCTCGATTCGTACGATCAGATCTTTGCGTCTATGGCCAGCTTTACAAGTTAAAAAAATTGGGGCCCCAGAGAATATTTTTAAAAAAAACATTGGCAGCAGGGGCCTTTAGAGTATTAAAATAATACATTGGTGGCCAGGGGGTTAAAAAAATAAAAAAAAACACTAATTGGTGTTCAGTAGAATTGAACTCATGGCTTCAGGACTTCAACTTCACCTCTTTTCATGACTTTGGGTCTTTTCGCTGCTTCAGGATTTAAATTTTGACTGTTTTCGTGACTTCGGGTCTTTTAACCGCTTCAGGACTTTAATTTCAGCTATTTTCGTGGCTTTGGGTCTCTTCGCCACTTCGGGAGTTCGGCTTTTCTGCACTTCTGCATTTCGGCTGATTGTGACATTATGACTTCGGAAATGGCTGCACGGCTTTGGCGCTGTTAAGGGGGGGGCAGATCTTTCAAAACTGCAGCACTGCCGGGCCCCCCTTCAGGCTCGGGTCCGGGACACCTGTACCCCCTGTCCCTCCCTGATGGCGGCATTGAACTCAGTCTCTCACACACCTTGCACACAGGTTAGATTAACACACCAGCACCCCACAGACCAACCAACATCCCCAAAACTCGTACAAAATGTGCTGCCACCGCTTTCATACTTTAGATTGGCGATGAAAGATGACAAGCACTGTAATGGTTATGGGTTAAGGTAACTGAAACACACACTCTTCCTACCAGCAATCTAAGGGTTAATCAGCATGCACACAGACAAGCATTTCCATTTAGCATGCAGAGGGCTAAGGATCACAGCTATACACATTTGGGCTAGGTTTGTTGAGAACAACCACAATAAGTGTGAGTTTTCCTCCAAAAAATAAAGCAAAAGGTAGTTATAAATACAATTATATTTATTAGGACATTATATTGGAGGCTTAACATATTTCGTGCCTGTTGGGGCACTTACTCATAGGTTTGATTAGAGCATCGAAGACAAAATTATTAAATTTGATATTTAATTGTGATAACCTGGTTGAACCAGGCACCTGGTGTTTCTGTGATGTCTGCATTACCACTACTCTATGCAAGCAGACAGCTTAGGCCCTGGTTTACTCCTATGGCTATGCTTGGTAATTGCTGGTTAGCATGGCTGGTTTCACCTGTTGCCAGTTTGGCCACAGGGATTTGTGTAAGCCAATTGACTGACTATAAAACCCCCTACTCTGCTCTGACTCATTGTTCAGTATAGGTCCAGTGTCAGACTGGCCCGGCGGGAAACCGGGAAAAAACCCAGTGGACCCAGACCCTTAACGTGGGGCCAGTCCACGCTCCTGATCAGTTTGTTCATGCAGGAGGGGCACCTTTCAAGCAGGATAGCCGAGCGGCACCCTCGCGCAGGCGCATCACGGTAGTGGGTCGGAGGGGGGGGTCGGAGGGGGGCCTGGACAGTAGTCCCGGTGGGCCCCGGGCCCCCCAGTCAGACCCTGTATAGGTCTATGTTTCATAGTTCCTGGGTGCGATATACAGTATATTGTCTGACCCTGTTATTGACCACTGCTAGACATTGACTGATCTTCTGCCTGAACTGACCCCTGCCTGTGTTTGACTATTCTTCAGAGCCTGATCTGTGTTTGACCTTGGTCTGTGACCTCGACTATGCTTCAGCTTCCTGATTTGGTACAGTATTGTCCATTTGGTATTGACCCTGGCTGTCCCTTGACCATGCTCCTTGTTCTCCGTTCCAGATATACGTTATTGTTCCCTTGCCTGCCCACAGCTTCCCCCTTGGTCCTATCACGTTAAGGTCCTTGAGGCATCAGAGTAGTGGAGGGCTCCTCCCGAAGCCGAAGATGCTATAGGCAGAAGTGCGAGCCGAGACCTGGACCTTAGGGTTAACTCTGGGTTTTGGGATACCATAAGTTACATTAATATTATAACATGTATAACAAAAGAGGTTACAAAAAGAGACATACATTAAAAATACAATCACAAACAGTTGTAAAATAAAAAGGGAAAAACACAGAAATCTATACTTTTACCCAAATATATTGAATTCCTGTCCTGGAGGCAAGGGGGGACGTGATGAACTTCAAGTCAAGATTGGTCCTCCAAAGTAAATCCAAGGTTTAGTCAGAAGAGCTGACTATTTATCAATGCTTTCAGGGTATCAGGTAACTGGACACTTCCCCCCCCCTCAGGAATGCAAGGGGACATGGCCTAGCAGGACACAGACTGAGTTTTGTATGATCTCCTGTGACTAGGATCAGGGTCAAGCATAAAACAATCATAACTCCTTACAGTAGAGAAATTGTTTAGTATATAGTAGTCATATTTCTTCCTAATGGGTCTATAAATACCAAATATCAATAATGTGTGACCTGCCTTGGCCAGGTATATTTCCATCTGATGAACCAAGAGTCAAACCCACTCCTGCTTGGATTCTAATGTGGCATTGAATCCATAACTAGTACCTTACAGCGTTGGTAAAACAGGTATGGATGCTGATAAATATTTTTTGAGTATAGGTTATAACGTGACCTTCACTTCAAGAGGGGGCTTTGCTGTGAACTATAAATTCCCTGTCCATGGGCTTTCATCTGTCCACATGGAATGACTTAATCTCCAGGGCTTGGAGCAGGGCATTACAGGCTGTGACCCCTTTACACATGGCTGATTCCAAACCTCAGTGAAGAGAGGCCTGTTACTTACCTAATTTCAGTGCAGAAATATTTTTTCATGATACCTTGGCCTGTTTTGATAACTTTCACAGGCCTCTATCAACAGAAGTTGACAAAGCTGCAAAGGCTCTGCTGAGGTACCACTTCTCATTGTATTCTTTAACTAGAGCAGGGCTGTCCAGCTAGAGGCCCACATGCAGTATTTGCACCCTTTCATATCATGTTATATGAGAAATAATTAGCCCACTATATGTAGTTTGTTGGACAGCACTGAGCCAGAGTATCCAAGGCCACATTTAACATTACAAGATTCCAGCTAATGTTGTACTTGTGCATGGAATTGTCTATTACCATTGTACGAGCTGCCAATAAAAGAAAGAAAAGAAAGTATTTGAGTGCAAAAATTTAATGCAATACCTTTTAACCCTGTAAATGACACAGAACGTAGTTTCTAAGTTCTGTGGATAAAAGTACTGAACCTTTCCCCCCTAGCAGCCAACAATGCACCTTAAAAAGCGGAGCATCGCTTCTAATGGCTGCAGATCCCCCTAGGCAACAAGCGATGAGAAGGTGATACACACTGATCCAGTGAGAGATCGGTTCCCAGCAGCCAATGGGAGCAGGGGAGACACGAGGAATATACTGATGATGTCTTCTCTGCTCCGCCTATAAATTGCACCCCAAACACCACTCCTTCACTCAGGCTGTGCATCTGTGACTGCTGGAGCCCTCCTGCTGCCTTTCTGTGGTTTTCCTGCTGAATCCTGGATTGCCTGGATTCAACTGTGTGAGCTGAACTGCACCTCTCTCCACCCTTTATGTTGCCTATTTCTGTTCATTACTGTCTAAAAAAATATATTTTTTTCTTCTTTCTTTGTCCTTAGCACACTTTTACACTTACAGGCAACTTTGCCAAGCACACACTCACACACATTTACTTACTTAACTTTCTTACTTTTTTCTCTATACTTATTTTCTTTTATTTTTCACTTTGCTTTCTTTAGTAGTGTTTATTTGTTGCTCAAAATTTATTTCTGATCTTCCGATCTATAGTTATTTGATTACATTTTTGTGTTTCTTTGCCATTTTCATCATTGGTTTGTGTCTTTTATTGATTTTATTGCATTATTTTTTGTTTTGCTCTTGGGCGCTTGTTATCGTCCATAAAAAGGTTGTGTTTGCAGTGATGCTGGTGGATCTATAGTTTTTACCACCAATTTCACTCCAATAACTGTTAATTTTATTCCTTTTGGTGATTTTATTACGTTTATCCTTTGCATTGTTCTTTACTGCTGGTTTAGTTCCCCAGAAAGGTTTCCCTGTGCAGTGACGCTGGTAGGTCAACATTTCTGACCACGATTTCACTCCAATAACAGTTCTTTTTATTGCTTTATCTGATTTTACTGCATATTGTTGATTTTATTCAGTTTTTCCCTTGCATTGTTTTTACTGCTTGTTTAGTTCCCCAAAAAGGTTTCCTTTGCAGGGGCATTATTGAATCTAGGACCCTTGACCACTGATTTCAGTGTAATCGCTGTTCTTTTATTGCCTTAGGTAGATTTTGGTGATAGTAGCACAGAGGCTAGTAGTGGTGGCACGCTTATTAACGAAGAGGCAGAGGCTGGTGGCAGTGGGCCAGATACACCTATGGAGACAGAAGACAGGAGACAGGGTAGTGGTGATACAGCAGTTGGAGAACCTGTGTGGAGGCCTCTCTGTAATTATGCCCCCGAAATTCCCCCATTCACTGCAGTCCTTGGCATCAAGGTGGACAGGACATGGTCCATTATACAAATTTATATGCTGAGGAGAATCTTGCCAGCAACCCTTTACCAACGTATTCAAGAGCCCAGGCATGGTATCTCATTAATGTAAATTAAATAAAAAGATTCCTGGCACTCACATTGGCAATAGGACTCGTAGAATGTAACACATTAGCTTCCTACTGGGATACCACTACAGTCCTTTTCATCCCCCTTTTTTCAACCGTTATGCCAAGAAACCATTATCAAATTTAACGACAATTCAGGGGCTGTTCCCCCTAATTAGCCCGGTCACGACATGCTTTATAAATTGAGTCCCCGTATAGACAGCCTGCCTCAGCGCTTCGCAGAGGTCTACACCCCTTCCCAAAATATCTGTGAGGATGAGTCCCTTTTGCTCTTCAAAGGGTGCCTATGATTTAACCAATACATCCCTAGTAAGCGTTCTCAATATGGGATGAAATTTTATAAACTTTGCGAAAGCAGCACAGACAATACTAGCTTTTTCATGCTCTATGAGGGGAAGGACTTTAATTTGGAACCCCCCCCCCCTTGTACCCTTGCTTTGACTGCCAGTGGTAAAATTGAATGGGAGTTCATAACTCCATTGTTGGGCCGAGGTTACCACTTATACATGGATAACTTTTACACAAGCATCCCCTTATTCAGACCCTTTATTGTTTGGACACCCCAGCCTGTGGCACCGTTAACAGTAGCCACAAAGGACTGCCCAGGGTATTGCCGAATAAGAAATTGAAATTTGGAGAAGTACATGCTCTACAAAGCAATGAGCTCCTGGCGTTTTTATGCTTAATACTATCCACAATGAGAGTAAAATTGTCTAACAAAGAAATGGCGGTAGGCCCGCAAAATCAAAGACACTCTGTTGTAAAGAATATACTGTAGTAAGCATATGGGTGGCGTCGATATAACAGACCAAATCCAAACTTGTTACGACGCCACCAGAAAAACCAGGGTCTGGTACAAAAAATGCAGCAATTTCGGCAGTACCAGGCCCAAGATTGAATTATAACAATTATCTGCTGCAGCTGCTCCCTGCAGGTTCCAGATATGCCTGGATGCCCGAATGGTGGGTAAGCATTTCATTGCCCTAATTCCACCAACTCCTAGTAAAAGATATGCCCAGAGAGCTTGTAAGGTTTGCTTTTCCAAGGGTGTTAGCAAAGATGTGCGGTATTATTGTCCCAAGTGTCCTAGTAAGCCTGCTTTGTGTTTCCAACCATGTTTTGAGGTGTACCATACTGTTGTACACTATGAGAGGATACTATCTGTATAGTAAACTTGGCATGCTCTAGGTTTTTATGCACACTCTAGCAGTAACTGGTTAGGTGTGCTGGCAAAGTGATGTTTTTGTATTTTTTTAAGTTGTAATTGTTTTTTTTTTTCAGATTCAAGCCCCCATTGTGATCTAACATTCAAAGTTAAACAAAGCAAAAGTTGGCTGTTTTTTCTGTATAGTAGTGATCTTTGATTTATGGTATGGGATTTGGCACAGGTTAAGCAATTTGTATTGTGCAGTGTAGCAGAAAAAACAATTGAATATAAGTTTGTTCTTAGTCTAGGCATTCAACTTTTTTGATGAGCTATGGTGCTTTAGGCCAGTTGTAGTGTTATGGATAGCCTTGTGCTGGTGGTATAGTGAACTGAGGTGCTGGTTGGCCGAGGGGGCACACAATAGAACTTGTGGTGCGTGATGAACCCATGAGATGATGGGCATCTCTAATGCTGATGCCACAAATCTTTTTTTTTACTGGCATTTCAAAAGCTCATCTAACAGTGCAGTTATCTTTAGTTTTGTCTGTATTTCTGGGCAACATTTTCATTTGTTTTCGTAGATTTATGCATCTCTGGATTTGTGGGTAATATATCTTCAATATTTTTGAATAGTGAAGACATAAATAGGTTTTTGAGCACAGGGTGACAGAAACACTATGGTCTTTGTTTGTAGTGTAGGCATTCAGCATTTTATTTGTGAAAAATTGTGGTTGGAACTTGTACTTTTTGTACTTGTAGCAGAAATTGAATATTTATGTACTGTTTAGGTTAGAAAAGTTGCAGTGGCTTTTTGAATAGGAATAGCACTTTGATCATGTGCTAAAGTTGTGCAAAATAAATGGTCAATTAAAGGAAAAGAAAAGTTTGTTTCTTAGGGGTGCCAAAAGTTAGGCACCCCACCCCCAAGTGATTATATTTACTTACCCGACACTCTGGACTGGTGCTCCTATCAGCAGAAAACTGCACCAGCCCAGGGTTCCACCAGTGAGCACCACGGAGAAATCCTCTTCCTGCTTTCTTTCTTTCTTCTTGTGGCTGCACACGCGCAGCAGAGTGAAAAGCCAAACTTTAATGAAAAAGTCGGTATTTCATTCTTCTGCGCATGTGTCTGCTCCCCCAAGTTAAATATACGAAATCAAATAAATAAATCAAGTATAGGCACATATGAAAAACTAAACCAAAAGGGTTAGGCAAATGCGATATGGAATGAAAAAAATGGAAAAAATATATATATATATATAGAATGAAAAATGATATACATTATTATATTTTTTTTTTTTTTTTTCATTCCATATCGCTTTTGCCTAACCCTTTTGGTTTCGTTTTTTTACTGTGCCTAGACTTATTTATTTGATTTCTATACTATTGTATGAACTACTTAAAAAAAATGTTGCTGGCATCTTATATGTATTATTCAATCATTCATATAAAATGTATGTATTTATATCATAACTGATCATATATAGTATTCTAATATATACTATTCTAATAAATATACATATAATTAATTCATTAATTGATTGATTTCCTGACTGCGGTATTTTTAATTTGAATTGTTCAAATCACCTGTAGTGATGGGCGAATTTATTCGGCAGGCACGAATTTGCGGTGAATTCCTGCGTCAAAAACGTGATTCCGGCGCCGTTTCACTAATTTTTCGTCATTTCGCAGGAAATTCGAGAATTTTTCGGCGAAGCGAAAGGCCCAAAATTCGCCCATCACTAATCACCTGGTGTTTTTATATATATAAATAGTTTGCCAGCAGGGGGAACTTTTGGCTTCTCATGAAGTGACCTGTGTAGTCATGAAATGCGTAGAGCCATGCACTCCCCTGCTCTATTCATCCATCACCTTTTGTAGTATCATATGCTTTTAAATCATACCTAATAAACTTGGATTTTTAACTTTTACAACTGTGCAAAATTACCCTACCACGGAACCAGCGACTTTGAGTGCACCTTCAAATGTCTTGTTTGAAAGTGGACCTGTCACCCAGACATAAAAATTTGTATAATAAAAGTTATTTTCAAATTAAACATGAAACCCAATTTTTCTTATTCATTAAAACATCCATACCTGTTTTAAACTCATTAAAAGATTTCAGCTGTCAATCATATATTGCCTGCCCCTCCTCTATGCCTTAGGCAATTATTTTTTACTTTCCATTTGGCACCTTCATGTCACTGCCCTCCTCACATTCCCCCTCCCTGCTTACAGTTAATAATTGTGTAGCTAGTAGACATGGGCATCAAGTCTCCCATTCTGGCACACAAGATTTTAAAGGTGTTACAAAGCGTATCTTAATAACATTGTCCACAAAATGGCTGCTGTCTGCTTGCTGTGGTTGTGAATTCCAAGGCAGTTGGCAACAAATATTTAAATAATTGATATAATATAAGAAAAGTTTATTTTGCTTAACAAACACAATAGATAAGAATTTGGAATTATTTCTTAGAGTGACAGGTCCCCTTTAACAGCATATTTACAAGCCTTACCTAAGGGTAATCCCCCAATCCTCCTTCTCTTTTTTTCTTTTTGTTTGGATTGTAGGGATATGGTTATCCACCAACATTTATCCTATGTTATTTTTCTATACACTACCTTTGGCCTTTTTGGGAGACTTCATCTGTTTCTAACACGTTCCAGTGCTTAGTTTTTATAAATTTAATTCCTTGTGCTCCTGGGGAATATGTGGTAATGAAAGTACATTGATTACTTTGTTTCATTTTGATTTTCCATTTAGGTTTCAATATGTCCCCTTTATCCACATTTTAGACATTTTCTTTTCACTTTTTCTGAAAAGTTCCTGTTCATATCCCCTTTCTTTAAATCTTTTAGTTATCCATTCAGTTTGTTGAGACAATATTTCTGGATCTGCACAGTTTTTATTTAATCTGTATAGTAATTGGCCAAAGGGAATAATTTTAATCCACTGTGGATAGTGGTTACTACTAGCCAGCATGTAATTATATTTGTATGAAATACGTTTTAAAGTGTATTTGGTGCTCCTTGATATACATTTCTAAGTCCAGAAACATCACATAAGTTTTACTGTAATTGGCGAATTCTAAATTGCTAGCATTAATTTCATTCACAAAGTCTAAAAATTAATTTTCACCACCCTGCCAAATAAATATGATATCATTGATGAACCTACACCATAGGACGATGTCTGCGCAGAGCTTAGAGATCACATTGTGCTGTTCCCATAAGCCTATGAATACATTTGCCTTAGGGCGCTGATCATTATTGTATCATATACTCAAGGTTAGGACTTACCAGAGACCTATAAAGTGGCAAAATTATGTTCCATTGAGTTAATTAAAAGTCAAAGTAATCTTTATTGTCATCTCAGCAGTATACAAATATACAATGAGAGGAGACATATTTATGTATGAAAGTTGTAGATATGTTCTAAGTGCAGAATCTAATGTAAAGCAATCAGCTGTAAATGATGTTGCTATGAGTTAATATACAAATGTATTACGTATTACACTCTAACAGACGCATACACACAATGGAACACTGAATTGACTCTTATGTAGCATATCTCCATGCAATGAGTGATTTCTGCTCTGTACTGTCGTTGGAGACAAGGGGACTTACTATGTTGTACAAGCTGTGAGTTTTGACAGATACTACTGCTTCTCAGAAGTGAAACAAGATCATTACCTGTTAGAAGAGCAGATCTCCCATTTACCCATTTTTGGTCTCTGTATTTTTGGATCTCCAGCCACTTACAGATCTATGTTCGGTTAACGTTGCCTTCTGCATGCTCTGGGAATGAAACACAAAAAGTCCTACTGGTAGCAAGGCTCAATGTGAATAACAAAAATGGAATTCTGTATTTCTAAGCAATTGTTTGACATGAGGAATAAGGAAAACTGACATAAATGTCCTTGTGTGACATTGCCCTAAAATTCACTAGTGGGCAGATGGGGTTGATAGAACAGGTAGAACCATGTCCAAAGTCATCTCCCTTTATAATAGAAAAAAAATAAAAAGGAAAACACAAATTAAATACTATTTATTTGGCTTCTGTTGCACATAGGTTTGAGAGCAAGGTATCAGTTACGTAACTTGGAGGGGGACCACCTGCACCCCTCCATACGCGATTCTCTCTGCGCCATCAGTGCGGCTGCAGCAACTAGGGATGTAGCGAACGTCGGAAAAAAAGTTCGCGAACATATTCGCGAACTTGCGCAAAAATGCGAGCGGTTCGCGAACGGTTCGCGAACCCCATAGACTTCAATGGGAAGGCGAACTTTAACATCTAGAAAAGACATTTCTGGCCAGAAAAATGATTTTAAAGTTGTTTAAAGGGTGCAACGACCTGGACAGTGGCATGCCAGAGGGGGATCAAGGGCAAAAATGTATCTGAAAAATCTGCCTGTGTGTGCTTGGAAGAGATAGTGTAGGGGGAGAGCTGTTAGTGATTTCAGGGACAGATGATAGTAAGCTTGCTGGCTAGTAATCTGCTTGATACTGCTCTGTATTGGAGGGACAGAAGTCTGCAGGGATTTGAGGGACATTTTAGCTTAGGTAGCTTTGCTGGCTAGTAATCTACTGTTCTCTTTAAACAACTGCCATACGTTGACCTTGTAGGCATTGTTTGCCCAGTTTTTTTGGACGCAGCCACTGAAGCACAGTTGCCAGAAAAAATATGCCATATAAATGCTGAAAATAGTAATTTTTCGCCATACGTTGACCTTGTAGACATTGTTTGCCCAGTTTTTTTGGACGCAGCCACTGAAGCACAGTTGCCAGAAAAATTATGCCATATAAATGCTGAAAATATAAATTTTTTTGGTTGCAGCCACTGAAGCACAGAGGCCAGAAAAATTATGCCATATAAATGCAGAAAATATGCATTTTTTTGGTCGCAGCCACTGAAGCACAGTTGCCAGAAAAATTATGCCATATAAATGCTGAAAATATAAATTTTTTTGGTTGCAGCCACTGAAGCACAGAGGCCAGAAAAATTATGCCATATAAATGCAGAAAATATGCATTTTTTTGGTCGCAGCCACTGAAGCACAGTTGCCAGAAAAAATATGCCATATAAATGCTGAAAATAGTCATTTTTTGCCATATACGTTGAGTCAACGTATGGCAAAAAATTACTATTTTCAGCATTTATATGGCATATTTTTTCTGGCCTCTGTGCTTCAGTGGCTGCGGCCAAAAAAACTGGGCAAACAATGCCTACAAGGTCAACGTCGTTGACCTTGTAGGCATTGTTTGCCCAGTTTTTTTGGCCGCAGCCACTGAAGCACAGAGGCCAGAAAAAATATGCCATATAAATGCTGAAAATAGTAATTTTTTTGGTCGCAGCCACTGAAGCACAGTTGCCAGAAAAATTATGCCATATAAATGCTGAAAATATAAATTTTTTTGGTTGCAGCCACTGAAGCACAGAGGCCTGAAAAATTATGCCATATAAATGCTGAAAATATAAATTTTTTTGGTTGCAGCCACTGAAGCACAGAGGCCAGAAAAATTATGCCATATAAATGCAGAAAATATGCATTTTTTTGGTCGCAGCCACTGAAGCACAGTTGCCAGAAAAATTATGCCATATAAATGCTGAAAATATGCATTTTTTTGGACGCAGCCACTGAAGCACAGTTGCCAGAAAAAATATGCCATATAAATGCTGAAAATAGTCATTTTTTGCCATACGTTGACCTTGTAGACATTGTTTGCCCAATTTTTTTGGTTGCAGCCACTGAAGCACAGAGGCCAGAAAAAATTAAACCAGTAGGGTTTGCACCCTAGTTTGTAACGGTGGCGGAGGGAGGAGGAGGACGCTAAAGGACAGCTGTGTGTGGAGTCATGAGGCTTGAAGAGAAGGACAGCTGCATAGAAGTCAGAACAAGTCTTCCGGCGTGCAGTAACCCTCCGAGATCCACCCCTCATTCATTTTAATAAAGGTCAGGTAATCGACACTTTTGTGACCTAGGCGAGTTCTCTTCTCAGTTACAATCCCTCCTGCTGCACTGAAGGTCCTTTCTGAGAGCACACTTGAGGCTGGGCAAGACAAGAGGTTCATGGCAAATTGTGACAGCTCTGGCCACAGATCAAGCCTGCGCACCCAGTAGTCCAGGGGTTCATCGCTCCTCAGAGTGTCGATATCTGCAGTTAATGCCAGGTAGTCCGCTACCTGCCGGTCGAGGCGTTCTTTGAGGGTGGATCCAGAAGGGTTGTGGCGCTGCCTTGGACAGAAAAACATTTGCATGTCTGACGTTACAGACTCGCCAAAGGGCTTTGTCCTTGCAGGTGTGCTCGTGGCAGGATTACTGGCACCTCTGCCCCTGGAATGTTGATGAGTTCCTGAAGTGACATCACCCTTAAAAGCATTGTACAACATGTTTTGCAGGCTGGTTTGTAAATGCCGCATCTTTTCGGACTTGTGGTATGTTGGTAACATTTCTGACACTTTATGCTTGTACCGAGGGTCTAGTAGCGTTGCGACCCAGTACAGGTCCTTCTCCTTAAGCCTCTTGATACGGGGGTCCTTCAACAGGCATGACAGCATGAAAGACCCCATTCTCACAAGGTTGGATGCAGAGCTATCCATCTCCGCTTCCTCATTATCAAGGACTGCATCATCCACGGTCTCCTCCCCCCAGCCACGTACAAGACCAGGGGTCCCCAAAAGGTCACCACTAGCCCCCTGGGAAGCCTGCTCCTGTTGGTCCTCCTCCTCCTCCTCCTCCACAAAGCCACCTTCCTCCTCTGACTCCACTTCTGGCACCTCTCCCTGCGTTGCAGCAGGTGCCTGGGTTCGTTCTGGTGATTCCGACCAGAAATCGTGCGCTTCCAGCTCCTCGTCACGCTGGTCTACAGCCTCATCTGTCACTCGTCGCACGGCACGCTCCAGGAAGAAAGCGAAGGGTATTAGGTCGCTGATGGTGCCTTCGGTGCGACTGACCATATTTGTCACCTCTTCAAAAGGTCGCATGAGCCTGCAGGCATCGCGCATAAGCACCCAGTAACGGGGGAAAAAAATCCCCAGCTGTGCAGATCCAGTCCTACCACCCAGTTCAAAAAGGTACTCGTTGACGGCCCTTTGTTGTTGCAGCAGACGTTCCAACATAAGGAGCGTTGAATTCCAGCGAGTCTGGCTGTCAGAAATCAAACGCCTGACTGGCATGTTGTAGCGCTGCTGAATGTCAGCAAGGCGTGCCATGGCTGTGTAGGAACGTCTGAAATGGGCCGACACCTTTCTGGACTGGGTGAGAACGTCCTGGAATCCTGGGTACTTGGAGACAAAACGTTGGACTATTAAATTTAACACATGTGCCATGCAGGGCACATGTGTTAAATTGCCTAGTCTCAACGCTGCCAACAGATTGCTTCCATTGTCACACACCACTTTTCCGATCTGCAGTTGGTGTGGGGTCAGCCACCGATCGGCCTGTGACTGCAGAGATGACAGGAGTACAGATCCGGTATGGTTTTTGCTTTCCAGGCACGTCATCCCCAAGACAGCGTGACAACGGCGTACCTGGCACGTCGAATAGCCTAGGGGGAGCTGGGGGTGCACAGGTGTGGAGGAGGAGAAGGAGGACCCAGCAGCAGAGTAAGAAGAAGAAGAAGACGAGGTAGAGAGCGATGGAGGAGTAGAGGTGGTGGCAGAACCGCGTGCAATCCGTGGTGGTGACACCAACTCCACTGTTGTTGTTGAGCTACCCATTCCCTGCTTCCCAGCCATTACCAAGTTCACCCAGTGGGCAGTGTAGGTGACATACCTGCCCTGACCATGCTTGGAGGACCATGCGTCAGTAGTCATATGGACCTTTGGCCCAACACTAAGTGACAGAGATGCGGTAACTTGGCTCTGCACATGTTGGTACAGGTGTGGTATTCCCTTTTTAGAAAAAAAATTGCGGCTGGGTACCTTCCACTGCGGTGTCCCAATTGCTACAAATTTGCGGAAGGCCTCAGAGTCCACCAGCTGGTATGGTAAAAGCTGGCGGGCTAAGAGTGCAGACAAGCCAGCTGTCAGACGCCGGGCAAGGGGGTGACAGTCAGACATTGGCTTCTTACGCTCAAACATGGCCTTCACAGAAACTTGGCTGGTGGCAGATGACTGGGAATGGGAACAGGTGGTCAAGGTGGAAGGCGGAGTGGAGGGTGGTTCAGATGGGTCAAGGAGAGCAGAGGTAGAGCAGTAAGATGCTGGACCAGAAGGAGTGTGGCTTTTAGTTTGCCTGTTGCCTTTGAGGTGTTGCTCCCAAAGTGCTTTGTGCTTGCCGCTCATGTGCCTTCGCATAGAAGTTGTACCTATGTGGCTGTTGGGCTTACCAAGGCTCAGTTTCTGACTGCACTCATTGCAAATTACAATGCTTTTGTCAGAGGCACACACATTAAAAAAATCCCACACTGCTGACTTTTTGGAAGTGTGCGATCTGGCGGTAACAGTAGAAGTTGGCGGAGTTGGCGGTATTGGCGGCAATGGCGGGTGCGTTGGCCGGCTGAACACAGGTGCCGATACATGTTGTTGCCCTACTGATCCCTGCGGGCTGTCCTCCCTGCTTCTTCTAAGTCTTATTCTCCTACTGCCTCTCTGACTCTCCGTCTCTCCATCTGAACTACCCTCCTCTTGCTCTCTTCTACTAGGCACCCACAAAACATCAATCTCCTCATCATCATTCTCCTCAGATGCATCAATTTCTTCTGACACATCACAGAAGGAAGCAGCAGTGGGGACCTCCTCCTCATCACTCATTATGTCCATCTCTATCGTGTTCTCTGCCAGAATTAAATCTGGTGTAAGGTCCTCATCTCCTTCATCTTCTTCTGGCAATAATGGTTGCGCATTACTCAGTTCAAGAAACTCATGGGAAAATAACTCCTCTGACCCCAGTGAAGAAGGGGCACCGGTGGTGGAGGAAGTGTTACGTGGGGTGGCCATAGCAGTGGAGGATGAGGAGGATGTTGTGGTAAAGTTAGAAACGGTAGAGGATGGGGTGTGCTGTGTAAGCCAGTCAACTACCTCTTCAGCATTTTGGGAGTTCAGGGTCATTGGCTTTTTAAAACTGGGCAATTTGCTAGGGCCACAGGATTGCATAGCAGCACGGCCCCTAGCACGGCCTCTGCGTGGCGGCCTGCCTTTGCCTGGCATTATTTTTAAAAAAACAACAACAACAACAAAAACTCAGTTGGTTTTTCTGGAAACGATAATACACACAGCTAGATGGCGGGTTGAAGAAAACAGTGTGCAAATAATGCCTACAAGGTCAACGTATACACTACTACAGCGGTGGATACGGATTACGTAAAATATATGAATGCTGCTTGAAAAAAAGTAACTCAAGTGGTTTTTCTAGAGACGATAATATTATGGATATTTAGACAGAATGTGAACAAGGTCACACAGCTAGATGGCGGGTTGAAGAAAACAGTGTGCAAATAATGCCTACAAGGTCAACGTATACACTACTACAGCGGTGGATACGGATTACGTAAAATATATTATGGCTGCTTGAAAAAAGTCACTCCGGTGTTTTTTCTGGAGACGGTAATATTATGGATATTTAGACAGAATGTGAACAAGGTCACACAGCTAGATGGCGGGTTGAAGAAAACAGTGTGCAAATAATGCCTACAAGGTCAACGTATACACTACTACAGCGGTGGATACGGATTACGTAAAATATATTATGGCTGCTTGAAAAAAGTCACTCCGGTGTTTTTTCTGGAGACGGTAATATTATGGATATTTAGACAGAATGTGAACAAGGTCACACAGCTAGATGGCGGGTTGAAGAAAACAGTGTGCAAATAATGCCTACAAGGTCAACGTATACACTACTACAGCGGTGGATACGGATTACGTAAAATATATTATGGCTGCTTGAAAAAAGTCACTCCGGTGTTTTTTCTGGAGACGGTAATATTATGGATATTTAGACAGAATGTGAACAAGGTCACACAGCTAGATGGCGGGTTGAAGAAAACACTGTGCAAATAATGCCTACAAGGTCAACGTATACACTACTACAGCGGTGGATACGGATTACGTAAAATATATTATGGCTGCTTGAAAAAAGTCACTCCGGTGTTTTTTCTGGAGACGGTAATATTATGGATATTTAGACAGAATGTGAACAAGGTCACACAGCTAGATGGCGGGTTGAAGAAAACAGTGTGCAAATAATGCCTACAAGGTCAACGTATACACTACTACAGCGGTGGATACGGATTACGTAAAATATATTATGGCTGCTTGAAAAAAGTCACTCCGGTGTTTTTTCTGGAGACGGTAATATTATGGATATTTAGACAGAATGTGAACAAGGTCACACAGCTAGATGGCGGGTTGAAGAAAACAGTGTGCAAATAATGCCTACAGGGCAAATAATGCCTAAAAGGTCAACTTATACACTACTACAGCGGTAGTAAAATAAAAAAAAGTAAAATAAAAAAAAAATGAATATTAAAAAAAAAAATTAAAGTTGGTGCTGCTGAACTACTAGGAGCAGCAGATTAGCACACCAGTCCCACTCCCCAACACTGCTAGACTAATAGCACTGGGCTCTTATAGTAGTAGTAGTAGTAGTAGTAAAACAACAAAAAAATAAATAAAAGCAGTCCTTACAAGGACTACTGTTATTGCAGCAGTCAGCAGATGAGATCAGAAGCAGGACAGCTGCCCACTGCAGCTACATACAGAGCACTGCAGTAGAAGGTAGATTACTAGCCAGCAAAGCTACCTAAGCTTAAATGTCCCTCAAACCCCTGCAGACTTCTGTCCCTCCAATAACAGAGCAGTATCAAAACGATTACTAGCCAGCAAACTTTCAACTGTCCCTGAAATCACTAACAGGCAGCAGCTCTCTCCCTACACTATCTCTTCAGCACACACAGGCAGAGTGAAAAAACGCTGCAGGGCTTCGGTTTTTATAGGGAAGGGGAGTGGTCCAGGGGAGAGCTTCCTGATTGGCTGCCATGTACCTGCTGGTCTGGGGTGAGAGGGCAAAAAAAAGCGCCAACAATGGCGAACCCAAAATGGCGAACGTCGCGTGACGTTCGCGAACTTCCGGCGAGCGCGAACACCCGATGTTCGCGCGAACAAGTTCGCCGGCGAACAGTTCGCGACATCTCTAGCAGCAACTCAAGTGGTGTGCGAGCTCCCCTGCTCCCCCGGTAGTTCCGCCACTACAAGGTATACTACAGGGTTGATCTCCTGCTTAGCATCTGTTCAGATGTAGCAGGGTCTGTCCTCTTCTGTCTAAGAAGAAATTGCTTCTAAGGCTTTATTTAAATGCTGTCATTGACACCACAGATCTTGAATGTTTACTTATATGTGACTTTGATTTGCAATCAGAAGCTTTCAAATTCTGCTTGATAAGCAATCAAACTGCTTTTTATTATGAAAACAAATTCTGCAAGGCCACTTCTAAGCTGAGATGCCTGATATTCTTTTGAAAGCAGCTTGTGCCTATATTTGCTGTGTAGCTCCTTAACCCATAACTGATGTAAATGAAATATTAATAGTGGAAAATTTGTCAGCTGAAGTTCAGCACTACCGCATGAATAAAATGTCCACCAAAACAAAAAAAAAAAAAAACATCAGAAAGTGTTTGCAAATATCCTTAGGCTGAAATTACAAAAAGCCAGTGTGCAGTAGAAGCTGCCAAATAAAATCATAACTGTGCCCTCGCAGTATTCAAACACAGCTGGGTGCCATTTTAATGTGCCCATGACTGTTTTTAAGTGCAAAGCAGCCAAAAGCTAAATATAGTCTCATCTAATGCTCTTACCTGCCATTTAGTTTCCTGGGTCTTAAGCCCACGCACGCAATACTTTAATGCTCATATGCCTGGTGTAACACAGTCTTTTTTTTTTTTTTTTTTTTTTTTTATTAATTAGAAACAGTTGAGGTCTTTGCAAAATCATACACATTGAGGAAACTCCACCAACCAAACCCAAGAAATGTAATCATGATGAACATATAATTAAAGAGGAACCATTGTTGTGATTTAAAAACCTTGAAAATATAATTTAAGTGCTAAGTGTTAAGAGATGAGAGGAAGGTGGCCCCTGACCCATAGACCTTACAATATAAGTATCAATCCTATGCAATTTTCCCAGCGCTTCCCTTAACTTTTATTAAGTGGGCTCACCTTCTTAATTGGGTCACACCATAAAGACCAAAAGATTCATCAATACACGTTGTATGAAGGAGGCCACAAAGCATCCGCAGTACTGTGCTGCAAAACTTTTATTCCAAAATATATTTGTAAACAGGTCGTTTAGGATTAATGAAAATTAACAACTCTTTTTAATAGTTTTAAACAATTTCAGATATGCACTTTAAACACACTATTGTTAGACTCCAAAGTGATTGCAAGCGACTATTTTAACCATTATCTTGATCTGGGAAGATAGTACCTGGCATTGGAAATAATTTATCTGCAAGATTAGTATTACTCTGCACCACAGCAAAATAAATTAGTTAGATTTCTTTCAGAGTTTTCTTATCTTTTTTATTTTTTAGCTGGATCGTTCATATAACATCTAAATTTAGGCTGCATGGCTTCTTTTTTCTGGTATTGTGCATTAAAAATTGAATGGTGTTGCAATCCACCTTTAGTTATTACTAGGTATTTCTTTGTTTACGCCGTTCTTTAGTAAGGTACCAGTAAATATATTTATAAAAAATAACAAACAGATGGGTTTCACCATTGATTTGTAACCATATTTCCACTAGTATATAGGTTAATTTATAAACAGTGGGTACATTTTCCTCTGTGTAGTAACCCATAGCAACCAATTACATTTGTCACACCTACTTTTTGGCCACACCTTTTAGACTCCACCCTCTTTACTATGTGATTCACCAAATTTTCAAGAAAACCAAACCACAACAGTGGGGCAGTAATTTAGGTTGAGAAAAAAAACACACTTCCAACCGTCTGATCTAAGTGAAAAATGCTTAACTTATAGATGAGCCAGAGAAAGGAGAACAGCTCCATCTTAAGCCTCTCTAATTTGCCTCAAGAAAATTCCTTCCTGCCTCCAAGATGCAATTGGACTTTAAGTCCACTTTGTACTGAGATGTCTATGAAGGTTTTCATTCATCTAGGTCATTGTTTATCTAGTAGAAGTAAATCTAGAGCAACTGAGTAATCATTGAAGGTGTTTAACTACTCATCCAAGCAGCTTCTTCAGTTCAACTGACTAGTATGGGAAGTCCTTGACATATAAACCCTACTATTAATCTGAACACAATTGTTCAATTTAACTATCCAGAGAGGTGACAGTTGAAAATCTCAGAGGTTGTGAATGCTGTGTAGTGAACTCATAGGATGGCACAGTGGCAATTCCATGTATAATAAACCCAGAACTCACAGCAGTATAGCACAGTGGCAATTACATGTGTAAAACCCCCAAAACTCATAGCAGTTTGACACAGTGGCAATTTCATTTATAATAGCCCCAAAACTCATATCAGAATGACATAGTGGCAATTCCATGTATATTATCTATTGATGGGAGAATGTATTGAAGTAAATGGGCAATAATTTTTGTTGATGCTTGACAATTTTTTTCACCCAGTGAAAAACTGGCAAAAACTGATGAAAAATTAATGACTAATAATACCCCCCAAAACTCATAGCAGAATGACACAGTGGCAATTTTATGTACAAATAACCCCAGAATTCACAGCAGAATAAGACATGACACCATTCATTTACTTTTTTAACCTGCCCACCCACCTGAGCCACTAGATTCCTGCCATAGCTGTTGCTCACTGCTGCTTCCTTTACAAAAATAGAAAGCAGTGATGAGTATGCTACCAGCGTCTGCATGCTGAAAAATCTAGGGGGGTTCTGGGAGGGTTCTGGGAGGGGAGATGGCTCCATGGTGATGGTTCCAACATCTATGGTCCAGGGCTATTTTGCCCATTGCTGGTTGAGAATAAAGCATCCACAATGGCTCCCTATGTTCTTTCTCTGGTGTACACTCTAATAGTATGTAGACTTGTAGTGTTTTGTCTTAAGCATTCTTTTTCAAGTACAGGTATTGAATCTATTAAAACCAGCCTAATGGTTTTATTTAATATTTAAATGATTTCTAGTAGATTTAAGGTAATCCAAATTACAGAATGATCTGTTATCCAGAATCCCCCAGGTCCTGAACATTTTGAATAACAGGTCCCATTCCTGTACTTTTTTCCCAAGTATAATAAAACTTATTGAAGGCAAAACAATTCTATTGGGTTTATTTAATTTTTTTTAAAAAAAATCATGAAAAGTCTGCATATTTTTTAATTGATGTATATTGCACAGTTGCTTGAAATTATGTTTACTTTTCAAAAAGCTTAAGTTTTGTTTGTGTAGAGTTTCCCTTTAACTAACACCTTTATGTTATTTTAACAGAACAGTGTTGTTTTATAAATAGTATCTCATGTTAGTAAAGCTGCAGAACAGTATTCTCCTTCACATTTTGCTAAAAGGAGCACCAAGGATATGTCAGTGGCAATCTAGTTACAAGACAATGCCTACTTGATCTCAGAGTGTGCGTGAGAAACCGTTTAAATAAGAAATTTGTAATTTTTACTCAAAGATATGCATGAGTTTCAAAATGATGAGCTCTTCAGGCATTTTGTACTGTATTCCCCTTGTGCTCGTGCCACTTTTAAATTGGTTGCAATTTAGAAACACAGCAGGGCGTCAGAGAGATTATATTAGCCAGTGCAAACGTAAAAACGTCTGTTGCTCAGCTATATCAGTAAATACAATTTAAAATACCTTTAGCTGTTCAAAAGGAGCAAATAATGTTCAAAAGAATATTTATGAAAAATACAAAATAGCCATTTTCCCTAGGCGCCATGGCTTCAGGTTAATGGTTAGGCCTATTTCTTTGAGAAGTAAACTTCATTAAAAATGACTCCGAATTTCTAAACTTTCTTAGTGCTACTTCAAAGCATTTTTCTTCATTTCCTAGATATGCAAGAAATACATTTCAAAATAGTATCTGCAGGAATTTGATGAAAAGTTGGCTTATTTTACAGCAATAATTTTAAGTACAGGATCACTTATCTAAAGAAAGCCCTGAATTATAGGAAGACTATCCGCTATAGACTGCATTTTAAGTGAATACTTTCTATCCTTCAAGAATAGTTCCTTTTCTCTGTAATTCTAAAACAGTACCTTGAGCTTGATGGTAACTAAGCTGCATTATTCCATATTGGAGGCAAAACAATTCTATTCGGTTTTAGCAGTTGTAAATACATGTACTAAGTTTTACCTGGACTATTTGAGTTCATCAATCACTGTCTAAACACAGGTCTTTATTTTTAGTCTAAACGCAGAGATGAACACTGGCAAAGGTGTATATATCCGAGGGCCTTTCTCTCTACCTTGACAAGCAATCCCATCTGTCCAAAAGAATATAATGAAGTGCATTCAAATCATTTAAATGCTGAATTGCTTGCACCATTCATGGGTTAGAATACAGTTCAGGTATGGTTTGCAATGGATTTGCTGTTTAAATGAACTGGCTATACACCTAACAATTTTACTAAAGAAACGGTTTCAAATTTTCCAGATGTCAGGTGTCACTGTTTTACACAATGAAGTTCATGTCAAGCCAAACTTTTTTTTATTAATAGCCGACTATTTTAAGTTCACACTATCTAGACAAAATGTTATTTTTAACATAGGCTACATTACATTTTCTCATGTGAAAAACTGCCAGACTTTAGCCTCAGCCCATTGCTTTGTTGTCCCTATTTTTTTTTAAATGAAAGCACCACCATTGTCTTAATACTATTCTTCATTTTGCATTTGGAATAGTGTGTTGGCCATTAGAGATGGGGCATTAGCAATTTTTCTTGGATTGCAGAGTATTCGTTCTAAAAAAAGTTAAGGGAATTCACAGTTTATATATAATGTGCATCAAATATCAATGGCCTCCAATATTCTTATTAATGAATAAAACATTCTCACTATGGCTTCGGAAATATGATCCCTTTCATGGGTTTGACACAATAATAACATGTTGGGCAACTATAATACATGAAAAATGACAATCCTATTAAGAGAAAAATAACATTTTATTGAAATAAGCCTTGTTTCATACATTGTGAGACATATACCTAGTAATTAACATCATCTACCAGTATTTCAACAGTTTAGACGTACTTCTAGTTGATTATACAAGTCTCAATAAAACTGCAATGTCTGAATAGAATCGTGTAACGGTTAATGCCTTTGATCAAATGAGCTGAAAATACAATAGAGAGAAAAATACATCTAAACAATAATTTAAATGCTCTCTACCCAGTGCTAACAGCTATAATAAGGGAATAATTACACAATAGAAGAAAGCATGTAATATGGACATGAAAAAGCACAATGCATCTGATGGCAAGAAAGCAAATAAATGGTATTGGAATTATAAAAGTGCTGTTGCGGTCTGTACTTTACATTGTCCCTTTTCAATAACGTTTTAATGTTAATGCAAAATCTGTTTTATTATCTAAGATACCTTCAAAATGCTTTTTTTTTGCATTTATATTTTAACAGCAATTTCTTACTCAAGAATGGCTGCATGCCTCTATACCAGCTGAATTATTATAACAACAGAAGCACCATTCTAACAGAAAGTGTTTTTCTATACAATATAGGGTTCATTTATTAAAAGGATGCTGAATGCAAAGTGCAGTGCAAAAGGTCATGTTTTTTTCTAGCAAATACAACATGTTTTCCCAGTGTCCCATTGTACCTTTGCCATTGCTTATCTTTGTGTGTCATTCTTTGACCCCACTATAAAGGGCGGGAAGTGGTATTTCCTTTCATGCCATTTAATAGCGTGCCATTCAACAGAACCAACTATGGACACAAGCTGCACCTGGATTTTACGGCAAAACAATAATAACAAAATCCCTTTCACTACAGCTTACCTTGACTAAGATGCCCATTGTTATGTTTTGGTAGCCACGGATGAGTAGAGTATAACAGTTAGCATGTTCATGCAGACATTACATTTCAACAGTAACTTCAACTCTAATACTTTTAAGCAGTATAGAAAGTATTATGTACACAGTAAAACTGTTGTAAACAGTGACACCTACAGGCCCTTTGTATAAACACCACAGCCATCAGTAGAACAATGGGAAGGTAACCAGCTAACAGCTTCCTAGTAGATCTAAGAACAACAGTCAATAGTAAAAATCCATGTGTGACTTACAGTTACATTGAGTAGGAGAAACAACAGCCTGCCAGAAAGCAGTTCCATCCTAAAGTGCTGGCTCTTTCTGAAAGCACATGACCAGGCAAAATGACCTGAAATGGCTGCCTACACATCAATATTACAACTAATAAAAATACACTTGTTGGGTTAGGAATGACATAGGGTAAAGTGAATTATTTGCTTTGTAAAAAATGTAATTTAGAAATAAACACTACACCATAAAATCATGACAGAATCCCTTTAAGATGTCTTATGTCCCTGAACTTGAAAGTGTGATTATCAAACAGGAAATTAAATTATTTGAAACAAAATTTTCAAAAAATACTATACAATATTGGAGTATCTTTTGGAAACAAATAACACGCTATCTTTGATAGTAGTCAGTACAAAAGTAGAACAAAACTTAGGTGCTTGTAGAACTCACCGGCTGTGAAGGGAGGTCCAGGTGCACCACCCTGAACCCTCAGCTTAGGGAGCGGACCACCGACAGGCGGTGAGGTTGTATCCTTGAGTTCTACAATAAACTACTTTATGTTTTGACAAACCTGCCTGGAAGACTGCCTGGAGAGTTGCCAATGAAGCAACTGTAAAGAGATCTCATCATCAGGGTATTATCAATGAAAAAAAGGTTGGTAGGTCAAACCTGCTAAGACCCATTTAAAAAAAAGGGCACATCAGTTTGTGCTTGAATTTAAATCATTCTAGCACTACAATTACCTGAAAATTTACAAGAGCTGTCAAGAAGTCAAGTTGTACCAATAACATCTATGGGAACCTTCTGCAACACAAGAAACGTGAATGTGACCCGCGACAAATCCATAAAAACCAAAAATGGCAAGAAACATTCCACAACATTTCTCCCCTACAAGATACGCCAAAATCTAGGAATTTTTGAACTTTGATAAACTCGCTTGCTATTATAGAGTTACATATCGCTATTATAAATATAGATATATAAAAATTCCAGTTGATTATTTTTCTATTTATGAAATGCTACTTGGGAAGAACAGTAATTCTGAAAAAAAAAAAAAAACTTAGACCTTTAACTTATTTTATTTAATTAAGCCATTTTCATAAACATTTCCCTTAACAAAATGTAACTGTCTTGAAATTCTTTTTTTTTTTCTTAAATAGAAAATATAACATAAATTGCTCTACATTTTCCTCCTCTGGTATACATTCTTTTCAAACTTTCAGTGATACTACTTTTCTTAATTAAAAATCAAGTTAAATCTAAATTAAAGTATTATATATGAGAGCTGCTATTTATCAACGTGCAATCTAAGCAAAATGGTATTTCAGAGAAAGATTAGTCAAGTAAATTGCTATATGCACATAATGGGTAAATCCTTGATAAATCTAGTCCATAGCTGCGTTTGAATTAAACTCCTACTGTTAAGATCTGTTTGGATTTGTTGGAAAACAATGAAGCAATAACACTGAAGTGTTTCCATGCTGATCCTAATATAGAACAGGCTGTTAATGTAATAAAAGTATTAGTTAGAATATTGTAAATATAAAAAAGGAAAATACCTGAAAATGATTAAACAAACATTTTCTAAGAAAATGACCCAGAGTGGATCACTTTAAATGAATTATAGTGGGCAGCAATACGTTGCCCCTGACAGGACTAGATTTGGTGCAGGGTCTCAAAGGCCCGGGGCATAGGGTGGCACAAATTTAGTTGTGGCACCCGCAAAGCTGCACCTGAATTTTTCACACACGTGAAGTTTTCAACGTGCCCTGTCCCCAGTGCTCTGTGTGTGAGCTAAAAGAATGCACTTGACTCAATCCTGGGTAGGTGTGGAGAGTTGGGGCAGGGGACGGGTTGGGCCACTGGGGGCCGGTATTGAAATCCAGCACTGGCTCTATATAGGTGACTTTTGAGAAATTTTCAGTAGTAAACACTTTAGGATGATTATCCCCTATGCAGGATGCCCTTGCTAGTGTTACTGGGGTGCAGTATTTGACCACTACAAGTGGATTTTTAAGCATGCATCAGCCTATATCAGGACCTAAATATCAGGTCCACATTTGCATTACAAGAAATATTGCAGTGCGTCCCAAAATGCAACATTTATATAGATGGCCACCATGCAGTATGCCTGGTGTTCTTGCATTGACATTAGTCATGTAATATTTTATACAATGTATCCCCAAAAACATCAAGAAAGACAAGACAGAATCTGCTATTTACCCAGAAGTTGATAAACTATAGCTCCCAGGATTCCCAAACAGACAAATGCTGGGACAGTTTATTAGCTGGATGTATAGAGAATGATAACAATGGAGATTAATATATTAAAATAAAAAAAAAAAACAAATGATGAAAGGGGCAGGAATAATTTAAATCTGATATCATTATTTCCTTTATTAAATCCAGGGTATTCACAGGACCACTGTACCATCATGTTTTATTACTCATATATATATCTATATTTATCAATATTTTCCTTTTTTTGCTTCTCAACTGTCATTGAATCAGTTTCTGTTTTAGTCTTGGATAGGCCTCAACTATTCACTGACTGTGGGAATTTCAACCTTGCTAATCTCAAATTGCCCTCCTGCAAAGTAATAGTCACCTTATGAGAAGCCTGTGGGTAAAGTATATGGCCTCGCAGCCAAGCAGCCGTGGTTGGCTATTACTGGGTGCATGTCCAACCCAAAACCAGCAGTTGAAATGAAATCAAACTATAAAGGCAGAGCTATAACAAGAACTAAGTTATATGGAAAAGTAGCTGGATAGCATGGACATTTCCTTCTACAAATTTAGAAACAACATTATTTATGCATGTAATGCCACAAATGTATACAGTTGGAAGAACAATGTGTCTATCTTTCTAAATGCTTTGTAATCAGGCAGTTGCTTTGATAGCCAGTTACAGTCATATGATAAAATATATGTTAAACTACTGAACTGAAAAAATGCTACAATTTATTGCTCATTTATCTAAATTAAAAAAAAAACACATGTGGGCACTGATAAATGCTAGAGCAAGTATTAAAAAAGAAAATTACATTAGCTTATAAAATAATGTGATCACTTATATTTATACCCGATATTTATAGTACAGACATCTAGCCTGTCAAACTATGTTTATTAGTTGTGACTATGAAATACCTCCATTTTACAAACCCCATGCTGTTCCAAAGCAAACAGATCAAATTATGTGGTTGTCTTTTTCAAATGCATTTATAAAAACTGTACATGTACACTTGTAACATACACCTGCTTCACTGTGTTCCATTCTTTCTCTGCAATAAATCGCATTTCATTAAAGTATTTGCATTCAAATATTTCCATTAAGGTATTCATTTTGTGTTTTTTTTTTAATATTGACATTTTGTCCTCTACAGCCCTCAGCCTTAGCATTTTAACTGCTATCTGTTTGCTCTGGCCTAGATACTATATAAACATGGAAGCCAGAATGGAAAGTCTAAAAAGAAAAAAAAATTGAACCATCACAATCGATTTTTTTCTCCCCAATGCAATGCAATATGAAAAAAGATTTAGTAACATACTCAGCACAAGTATGTAAATATAATATATATATGATATGTATGAATAAAGTAAGTTTGTGATAATAGAATCCCTTTAATTCGTATACAATTAATTGTGTTCAGTGTGTTTAAAAAGGGAATAAAGCTCAAAATCCTTATAATAGCTTTTATTTCAATAGACATGAAAATGTAATATTAGACTGTTCCAAAAAAAATAGCAGTGTCTGCATTCTTCTTTACAAACTCAAACATTCACTGTATAAACTGGATAATGGTTCAGGATTTTGCTTTCCTTTGAATCACTGAATGAATATTTAGTTGTATAATCCGTGTTTCTGAGAACTGCTGCACATCTGTGTTACATGGAGTCCACCAACTTCTGGCACCTGTTACATTCCACAATTCTTCTGCATTTCTTGGTTTTGCCTCAGATGTCACCGACAAGTTTTCTATTGGATTAAGGTCCAGGGATTGGACTGGCCACTCCTTAACGTCAATCTTGTTGGTCTGGAACCAAGATGTTGCTCGTTTACTGGTGTGTTTGGGGTCATTGTCTTGTTGAAACTGATTCATTTCAAGGGCATTTCCTCTTCGGCATAAGGCAACATGACCTCTTTAAGTATTTTGATGTATTGTAACTGATCCATGATCCCTGGTATGAGATAAATAGGCCCAACACCATAGTATGAGAAACATTGACATATCATGAAGCTTGTGCCACCATGTTTCACTGTCTTCACATTGTACTGTGGTTTGAATTCAGTGTTTGGGGGTCATCTGACAAAGTGTCTGCATCCCCTAGATCCCAAAAGAACAATCTTGCTTTCATCAGTCCAAAATGTTGTAACATGTTACCAGTCAATGTGTTCTTTGGCAACTTGTAACCTCTTCAGCACATCTTTTTTTTCAACAATTGGACTTTGCGGGGTTTTTTTGTTGATAGCTTGGCTTCACATAGGAGTCTTCTAATTATAACAGTATTCACAGGTAACTTAAGACCTTCTTTGATCTTCCGTTCAAATGGTAGTTTTCTGATTTCTTCCACGTCTTTAAGGTTTTGGTTGCCATTTTAAAGCATTTGAAATCATTTTCGATGTGTAGCCTATCATTTTTCTGCACTTATTGATATGTTTTCCCCTCTCCAATCAACTTTTTAATCAAGTCCTGAACAATGTCTGGAACGACCAATTTTACTCAGAGAAAAATGCACTATATCCAGTATGCACAACATTTGTTGCCTTCCTTAATTAAATAAGGGCCATTATTGACACCTGTTTTTTCACAGAATAAATGACCTCACTAACTGAACTCCACACTGCTATTATTTGGAACAAGATATTATTATTTGGAACACTGCTATTTGGAACAAGCCTCAATTAATAATTCAATTACACAGAATCAGCAGCATGCATGTCATGACTGTTGGGTCTGTTGGTTTTCTATTACTCTACTACAACTACGAGTAAATTATTTGCCATGAAGAAATTTAATTTCTACCAAAAACAGTGATTGATCAGGTTAGTCGTGTCTGACTGCTATTATTCTGAACACAACGGTTTATGTATCTGTATTATCTATACATAATAGTGTTTTGTAAATAGCATTATTTCTTAGGGAAAATTAGGTTATTTTCTACCAGATACAGTTTTATCTCAGATGAAGTTTCTAGCAAACATCCTTACCGAGTTTATGGCCTATTTCCTGTAATGCCTGTGGCTTTATTTGGGAATATGTAGCTAAATTAAAACAAGGAGCTCAAGCACTAAAACAGGATAATAATATAAATAAAATGCTCCTTTCAAACAGTAAATTGCAGCATTCTATGCCATTATTGCCTGAACTTGTCACAGTGTGCCAATTAAAAAAGAATAATTTTCTACTTCCATTGCTTGTTTTTTTTTTAATATCTAATGCCATTTCTGTAACTTTTGGGCTTTCCGTTCATTATGTCTGTCCATATAAACGGCTCCCTGTTTTTAAGTGAAAATTTATTAAAACACATTCCCATGTAAAATATTAGCACTGTTTCCTGCAGTGACATTATCCGAAATAGACAAGATTGCGGTTATAAACAGTAAGTCACATTGTCAGCCATGGTGCAGCACCCTGTTTTGTTTTGGCTACTAATCATCTTAAAGTAACACCAACATATTAAAGTGTATCAAAGTAATTAAAATATAATGTACTGCTGCCCTACGCTGGTAAATTGGTGTGTTTGTTTCATAAGGACTACTATAGTTTATATATACAAGCTGCCGTGTAGCCACCGGGGGCAGCAATTAATGCTGGAAAAAGAAAAGGCACAGGATACACAGCAGATAACAGATAAAACAGCAATGTATTCTACAGGGCTTATCTGTTATCTGCTTTGTAACCTGTGCCTTTTCTCCAGCCTGAATAGCTGCCTTCGTGGTTACACAGCAACTTGTTTATATAAACTATAGTAGTCCTTCTGAAGCAAACACAGAACTTTAACTAATGCAGGGCAACAGTACATTATATTTTAATTACTTTGATACACTTTAATTTTTTGGTGTTCTGTTTCTTCAACTATTTAGATGATACCAATGTCCTACATGCAAACAGGTAGAAGGGGCAAAGGAATCCTTATATAAACCTTACTTTGGCCAGCTAGTATTTTTACATGTCCAACATTTCATTCCAGAACCAAGGGGGATTAATATGAAGTTGCACCCCTCTTGCTGCTAAAACATTCTTTACCCTCTACAGGCAGGCTTTACACTAGAAACTAGAACATTGCTGCTGGTATTTGTTGCCATTCCAATGTTAAACACTTAAGTTGGGACCAGGCCTGGTTGCTATGGTTCATTCCAAATCATCCCACAAGTGTACAGTTTGGTTAAGGTCAGGGCTCAGAGCAGGACAGTCAAGTTCTTCCACTCCCATATCTTCAAACCATTTCTGGTTTTTTAATAACTTTGAAACACTTTAATTTGTTGGTGTTACTCTTCCTTTAATATGGTGTAAAAAAATCCACCTTTATAAATACCACAGGAGGGTGGTATGCAATAGACAGCAATGGATGGTATTAATTCACATCTAAGGAAAACTTGATGTGTTTGCTTCAGAAACACTGCTATAGTTTAAACCATATTTAGCCTTGGGACAGCCATTCATGGCTCATATTACAAAGTAGATCACCTCTTCTGCGGGGCACAATCTCACCGAACTGCCTTCCCCTTGCTATAATGAGAAAACGCTGCACCAATGCACTCGTGGTGTTTTGATTTCCGAAGTCTCCCGAAGTTGCCTCACGAGGAAATAACATGTTGTTCATCTTAACATTAACTTCCAGTATGGCATCGAAAATCTGCAATGTGTTTTCATTTTTTATTATTGTGGTTTTTCATACATTTAGCTTTTTGTTCAGCAGCTCTCCGGCTAGATGGTTGCTAAGGTACAATTTGCCCTAGCAACTAGGCAGGGGTGTGAATAAGAGACTGCAATATGAATATGAGAGGGACCGAACAGATAGAATATAGAATGGAACAATAATAATAAAATTAGCCTCACAGAGCAATAGATTTTTTGACTGCTGTGACCAGATGAAAAGATGTAGAAGGGAAGAAAATAATTCAAAAATTATTTTAAAAAAATAACGAAAACCAATAACAAAGTTGATCGAAAAAGGGCACTCTATTACATACAAAATGTTAACTTAAAGGTAAACCCCCCCTTTTTATCTACTAAAAAACAATCCTGTTATGTTTATTTAATGCACTTAGTTACCATGAAGTACACGGTACTGTTTAATTATTACAGAGACAAAGGAAATTATTTTTTTTAAAAAATAATAATTTGCTTAAAATGGAGTGTATGGGATATGGCCTTCCTGTAATTTGCAGCTTTCTGGATTATAATGAAAAATGATAAAACATACCGTACTTGACATTCTCGTTTTCAAGCATTGTAAATTCTGCCTTTTTAGGGCAGTTTCTGTGCATTTGAATGAATTTGGACACGAGTAGGCAACTCATAGCCAACAGCATTTCAACCCCCTGATGTCCCAAATTGTTTATGATTTGTGGGGGGCTTGAGCTGCATTTCAGCTGAATTGCTGACAAACTGCATTGCAGCACCTGTGTAAGTTTCATTGATCCAGGCAGGCGGTTTCCAATTTGATTCACAAGAGGAAAATTCAATTACTTCTTGATTTCAAATATAGCCAGTTACACACTAAAATGGAAATATCACCGCATTTGTATAGCCTATTTCATTGGCAACAGAGATGCCAAAGAATACAGCACTGGCTGCATATAGTTATACAGTGTCACAGAGTCTACGTTTTACAGGTACAATGTACAACCTTAGCAGAAATTGAAAGGGTAAGGAACCGCATATCTCCCAACATTTGAAAAATGTAAAGAAGGACAAAAACAGCAGTGTGGCGAAATTGTGTTGACCACACCCAAAAAAGCCTCTTATTTTAATAAAGTTTTAGAATTTTTTTTTAAAAACAATTTGTATTTTTTTCTGGTGTCAGTGCAAGAGATCAGAGGGAAACTCTTGACATTTCAGTTAAAAACCAGATGTAAAAATTGGGACTGTCACGCAGAAAACTGGACCGTTGGAAGGTATTGGACCCTTTCTCTACCATAAAGAAAATTGAGTCTATCCAGACAACTTATTGAGCAGCTCAGCAGATCATTCATTCTGCTCTATACTTTACTCCTCATATTCAGTCCCATACTAAATCATGTCACTTTCACCTAGAAAGTATATTTCCAAAAAAAGAATATTTCCAAAAATAATTTTATCATCCAAGTTGCCACTAGAATTCTGATTCACTCCCTCATTATAACCTGCATTAATTGCTGTAACTGCCTATGAATTGGCCTTCCCTTGCAGAGACCATACAGAATACAGCCACTAGGTTTATACACTTAGCAACAGCCTTCCTCTGCCATGTCACTCTTCCAGTCTCGGCACTGGTTTCTTATACCATTCAGAATAGAACTATGATTAATGAACCTGAAAGTAATTCATTACTCTGCCCCACTCTACATCTTCGAACTTTTCTCCAAATATTCAACAAATGCTTCTCTACTAATCTGCTCCTGAACATCTCAATTGTTTGCTCCTCACATACTTGCATTGAGGACTTTGCAAGGGCTGCACCTATATTCTGAAATTCTCTCCTGTGTTCTGTCTGACGTTCTCCCATTTGCTCTGCCTTTAAAAGGATTCTTAAAATACCACCATCATCAGCTTACCATTATCATGCCTGTGTGATAAGGGCCCTTATAGAGAAGCTCCAAAGGGAATATGCATATGGAAATGAAGAGCCCATATTCATTTACACCATCACTATATAATTATGTATAATTGCTTATAGCTGCATGTCAGCTTCATTTAATCTTATACCGTCTTCCAAGATACAAAATGAAGATGGAATTATTCAAATGTTCTATTGAAATAATTATCACAGCCTATATATTTTTTTCTGTTTTTTCAGTAGAAATACTTGACTTCTGCAAAAACTTTCAAGAAATGATTCTGTATTCACTGATTGTCCAGGATCAAGCGATTTCAAAGGCTTTAATGGCAAATTGAGCTGGTAATGATTTCCAGGATAACACTGCCATCTACTGCTTATGAACACACCTGCTGCTAGAAAAAAACATTTCCTTTTATTTAGGGAATGCTCAATTCAATTCTGAAAGTAAGCAAATCTCTGGTGGGGTTACGGAGCAGAAATTTATCCTGCATTCGCAATTTCTTGATATTCAGTGACCATGCAACCAGAAAATAAGGAGAAATTAAGTTAAGATTTTATTTAAAATGTGTTGCTTTAGCATAATTTATTTTTTAGTGTGAAAAGCTTATAGTTTCACTACTCATACTTAAATATACACTCCAAAAATGTATTTTCTGATATTACAGAAAAGAGAGGATTTGACCCAAAAGCACTTCACCCCACTTCTGTTAAAATCAGAACCAAACTGATGATCTATTAAAGTTAAGTTTGTAGAAAAAAATTGATTTGAATCCAGAGAACAATTAAAAATTTCTGAAATATTAATTGAAATATCTTAAACTCGCTTTTTTTTTTTTACAAAATTAGTTGATGAATTATACTTAGTTAATTTTTGGATGAATTTATGAAGTATCATTAACTTATATATGTTATATATGATTATTCTTATCAATTTTCTCACTTCAAGTTATTTAGCATAACTGAATTTAACAGTAACTGCACTAGCACTTTATTTCAATTGATCAGCACTTTATTTATTCAATTCCTTATATAGGTACGGTTGAACACATTACACTTCTCTTTCAAACTTGATAATTATATAACAGTAACTATTGGTGGGGTTTCTTTTTCTATCTAAATTTCTTGCAATCATGTGTATTTTCTGACTTCGTCAGACCTCAACCAATAGCTTTAAATAAAAAGTCGTTCTTATACGAATAAGGGCACCTAATTTGGGCTTTATTTTACGTATTCATCAGTAATTGGTCCCATTATTCGCAGTCCTACATCTAAGTTGTACAACATGTAACTCAATACTCACAGTTAACACGTTTGCCTATGCTGATAGAAATATGAATATGCTTTATACAGTAAGTTTTATTTATTACCCATGGTAGAGTCCTGCACAGGTCCATTTTCTATGGCCTGTACAACCGGAGCCATACCCACAACCTGCAATTGAACCAAGATGTTTGAATAAAATTGGCTTTAAGATGGTTCTTATAAGCTGTATGTGATTAAAGTATGTCGGAGCAAGGATTAATGTTTTCTGGTTCTCATCTATTGGTGGGTAGGGTAAAATACATGGAACATGCCATAAATGAAAAATAATTCTATTTACATCATATAAAGAAAAAATCTTGTTGTTGAACAGTGTTCCTTTACATTCTATTGTTTTTGAAGTCCTGCCATCCAATAGTAAAACAAACAGTTTGTTGCTCAGGGGAACTATTCAATGTTCCTCAAACAGTAGAAATACTTTGCACGGCTGCTGAAGAAAATACTCAGACAAAAATTCTGGTCAATATTATATTACGCATTCTGCTCAGGTATTTTATTTCATACAGATGATACTGTCTTTGCTCAGTTTTCATGCTAAATTAAATAAATCCAAATAAAGCCTTGTTATTGGGAAAAACAAACATCTCTAGAATGGCTCTAAAATGTCAGTGTCAGGCAGTTGACATTTTTTTCAGCATTTCAGAAAACAATTTCTTCTTTTTTTTTTTTTTACCCCTATTATTTTTGCCAAACATTGTATACAAATATATTGATTGCATGGTACTAATTAAAAGGTCATTCAGCTCTTGCCAACTTTAAAAGCAGTCAACATTCCTACTTCATAGCATCAATTAGCGTTAGCACCACATTTTTGCAGGAAAATAAATTTCAGTTCATCCGGGTGAAAGCAGAAAAACATTTCTGTGATTTCTGCAGCAGAGATTATAGAAAAAGCATCAACCAAATATGATGCATTTGATCAATTCGTAAACACTATAATAACTATAGGGACCAAATATAGATTTTGTTTTTGGTAGCAGAACTTGAAATGAACACATGGGTAAAGAGCACATATAGGCACATATTTAATCCGTGTAGCAAAGATGCTATTGCACAACCAACTGGAAAAGAGAAATATTTATAGCTATTCTTAAAGGACAAGTATACCCCCCGTGTCCAGCATGAGTTCAACAAGGAAGACTTTTGCTGAACATACTTTTTCTACAGAAAAATATATGTTATGTTTGTTATATCTTGAGCTTAAAAGGCAGAGAAGTTGAAACTGTTTTGAGAGCGTTATACCACATGTATAAATCTTTAAAAGCTCAAAGCAAAGAAAGATTTTACAATGTGCAAAGGAGAGTTCCCATTGAGGGATCAAATGAATCACATATTTATGAAGCTCATTTGTTGACCACATTAATTAACATCATCTAATACAAAGAAATCATGGGTCCTCGTACAACAAAATAATCTGGGCCCCTCCAACCCCAAGCCACACCTACCAGATCCTGCTCACCCCACACCACAGTTAAAAGACCACACAGACATCAGCTCTAAAATGGTAACCCCCCCCCCACATACACACAAGTTATAAAAATAAGTAATTGATGGAGAGGGGACCCCTTATAAGTTATAAAAAAAAAAAGTGGCGCCAGGGCCCCTCATAATTTTTTTTTTTTTTTAAACATTTGTGACCAGGGCTGCCCTTACAAGTTAAAAGAAAAAAACATTGGCACCAGGGGCCCCCTTACAAGTAAAAAAAATATTGGGGTCCCAGTGCATTTTTTTTTTTTTTTTAAAAACATGGGTGGCAGGGGCCATAGAGTATTAAAATACATTGGCAGCTAGGGGGTTTGATAAGATCTTAAAAAAACACATTGGTCTTCAGTAGAACTGAACTTGTGGCTTTGGGACATCAAAGTAGGCTCCTTTCGAGGGATTGTGTAGGAATGTTATCTTCATTGCTCATTTTTTTAGTTGAGATACATGCCTCTGTTCTGTCTACAGTTCTCATACATGACAATTAAAGATAGGTGATGCTGATACAGAGAATTCATAAGCTAAAGGACAAGGTGAATACTGAACTTGCAATGATGCCAGACAGAATGAGTGCACCACAGGTTTTAAAATAAGAGCCCCCAAACGTATTTTATTCCTATGTAATAATATGAGGTTGTGTTGCAGATCATTTGAAAATGGCATTCATACTCTGTCTGTTTATATCATGGTGCAGTGTTCCTCAGCAACACATATGAGGAGCAGACAGGCAGAAGAAAGAGATACCATTAAGAATGCAATAAATGCATTGTAGGGACCCATAGAGTTAATCATATGGTCTAAGGGTTAATTCCCCTCCCTGGAGTCTCATGGGTTTTCTGCCTGAAGTTTCCAAGGGCAGAGCCTTTGGATTGGTGCAGCATGGCTGATCCCAAAAGGAACCACAAGGTGGTGCTGTGCTACCATGTAAAAGGGGATGCCATGTGCTCAATCAGCCATTACAATTACAGTTTACAGTGATTGCTGTTATCTGCTGCAGAAATCTGTTTCACTGTGGAGATAGTGACACCACCGGCAAAATGTAGGCTACAGTGGAGTGCAATAGGCTTGCCAAAGGCTGGGCAGGATCCTCCAGTGCCTTGATAACTCAACTAGGATGGTTTGGAGTTTGGATTTGCCGGATTTCTGTATTCACCTTTGGAGAGGGTGAGAGATGCAGTTCAGCATGGATGTCGTGAGAGCTTGCGCTATAGACAGCGTTGGGAGTTGGATTAATCTGGATGCCTGCTGCATCTCTATGTGAGTCTGCCTGGAATGGTAAAGGAAGAGGATCTATGATGTTTCTGTGTGTGCTCAACTGGGAGAGTCTGGAGCTTATAAAGAATCTTCACTGCTGGGGATGCCTACCAGTCTGTGTGAGACTACCGTCTGTGTGACTCCGTTGGGTGAGTGTTACCTTTGGGAAGGGTAGGAAAGGATGAGGATCCAGCAATCTCCTGTTTATGGAAACACGCTGTTTGTGAGCCTGCCACGTGGGAGCAACACTTTCCTGTGGGAAAGCATGTGGGCAGGTAGCGCTACCTAGAACTGTACTCTTTTGGGGACAAGGGATGGAACTCTTGGGCTGCTAAAAGGAGTAGTGCGGGACTTTGCCTGGTGGGGAATCACCAGGACTAGACTGCAACATGTTCTAGGGTAGTGGGTCATGCTTTAAAATGCATTTATGTGTGAAATGTTACCTTTTACTTCCCCTTTAAACATGCACTTATTTTATATAAAGCTATATTTGTTATATAATAAAGTGTGTGATTGATTTGTTTCCTAACGGGACTATTGTCAGGTGTAGTCCAGGACCCTATTAGGTGGAGGCACTGCCAGAGAAGAGTTTTCCCAGTACCTTTCACCTTGCAAAGGGAACTCGGGACCCGAGTTGGTAAGCTGGTACAACCTTGGCACCAAGGGATAAATTCTATTCTGACGAAACACTGGCATATATTACTTACTGATCCCACTCTGGCCACATAAATAGATTCCCGTCCACAATTATGTAGCCGTAGAGCTCCAAATTTACGGGATCGTCTGGTTAAAAGTCATTTTTCCAAACATAAGACAAAAACTGTGAGAACAGGTTCATTTCCATGTGGAAAATGCAAAGCATGCAAGTACATACACAATTTAACAGAGGTCACAGATAGATTCGGCAAACCATATAAAGTGACACATTATTTTTCATGTAACACGACCAATGTGATTTACTTGTTAATTTGCCCATGTAATAAAATGTACATAGGCAAAACCAATCGAGCTTTTAAGAGAAGAATCCTTGAGCATGTGTCAAGCATTGACAATGCCTCAGATTGGGTAAAAGCTAATAAGAAACTTCCACCAGTGAGCAGACATTTCATGGAAAATTACAATAGCATGAGTAAGGGATTACATGCGGTCGGTCTATTTAATATCAATCTAGGGATCCGTGGAGGGGACTTGGAGACATCTCTTCTCTCCAAGGAAAGTGAATTAATTTTCCTAATGAACACTTTAAGCCCACAGGGTCTCAATGAAAGCATCACCATGAATATTTTCATTTGACCTTTTACTATGCTATCGCTATATCTGCATGCCTACATTACCTAATTTCTGATTACAATTGTATTAGAATGAGTAGGTTTCTCTTATGCGATGTTGCTCTTTGTAACATATCTCCAGTCATTTCTATAAGTGTTACTAATTCACCATCCAGATTCCCCAGTTTGATACTTTTCCGTCACAATGTACTTGAATCATTGATGCCAAATGACACTAATCACAGTTTCCCTTCAGAAATATAGGGTAGATACACTGTGCAATGTATAGTCCCACCCCCTGTGTCATGATTGGCCAATTTAAACTCTGAGGGGCATGTGCCTCTCTATTTAAACCTGCACCCTATCAGCACCAAAAAATAGCCTTTGACAAAGCTTGCAGTTGAGCAAGCGAAACGCGCGTCAGGCGCTTTGAGCAATTTCTCTTTTTTAACTGTTAGGCAGGGACGGTGGATCAAGAAAAACTGGTGCTAAACGAAAGGGTGGTTCGGGTTGTTAAGATACGTTAATGTAACGCTCCGTTAGCTGGACACCTCTGTTCAGCGCTCCAGGGTAATCGCAGGGTGGTGCGGGAGTTAGCCGGCACACTAGCGTCTTAAGGTACTGGCGAAGGAAGGGTGGTTCGGTAGCAAGTCGGCAGCCAAGTCAATACGGGGTTCTGCTCCTCCCCCGTTGCGCTGACTGCTATACCGAACGGAGCAAAGCAGGCAACAGCTCCAATACCGGCCGATCTGCCCGCCGAGCACTTATGCTCAGTTAGTCTTCCTAGTTAGGAATAAACAGGCAGATCATTTAATTTGGCAGGTCTGTCTGCCTCCCGCTTAGTAACGCATTGATTCTTAAGGAAGGTGTGAGAGTTGAAGCATGACAAATCCCTCTGCTCCAGCATAACCACACTTGGATATAAATGTATCCAAGCGGTGACACACTGCTTAAATAAGGTTTGTGGCACGGGACTTAGACCCACTTGCCACAATATACTGTATCAAACCGGACCCTATATCCAACCCGTTCATATATACACAGTGGGCCACCAGCACTCCATTATGGTTGGGATAGATGTGGGCTAATTGCCACCACTGGGTTTGAGAAACCCACATCATTATTCCAACTTTAAAGTACCGTCTATTAGCTGTAGACCTTGAGTCTATTACAGCTTCCTTACCTAACCTTGGTTTTAACACACATTTCATACTCATTTTGTCTCATATTAATTTTAGGATGTGATTAATAAAAGTTACGTTTTACTTTCTTGCTTTTGGAATTCAACTAATAAGGGTGGGAAAGTGCAACTATATGGGTCATACTTTCCTCTTTTTTCTGTGCAATTATATACTATTAATGACCTTGCACACCACCACTTTGTTTCACATCTCTATCAATGGATGGTGCTACCTACTTTTTCTCTAATTTATCTTAATGTACTTTTGAAAACACTACCTTATTAATATCTAGCATGCATATTTATTTGAATAGATATTCACTATTTTTGAGGGAATTTCTGAACCATCATGAATATGCACAATGCAAAGTACCACTAGGCACAATAGACCATGACAAACATAAAAGTCTGTACCCGCCAGAGCTGGTCATGTAATTAAAAATAACAGAACTGCTGCTTTTAAGAAAATGCAGTTTAACCTCAAAATAAATTAATTTCAGGAAAATCAATGAGTCTTTCAAACAGTGGTTGCCAGAACTTTTAATTTTTAACTCTCCTTGGATGTCAAACCTACTTAAGATCACAAGTACCTTCAAGCTAGACTTATAGGTGTGAAAGAATTCTCCCCAAATCTTTCCTTAGGGGCCAACATTTTGGGATTTTGGGAACCACTGCTTTAAAGGGGCTGTTCACCTTTAAATTAAAGGTAGAGCAGGACCTCCAACCGTTTTCACCCATGAGCCTCATTCAGATGTAAAATGTTTCAGAATGGTGCCAAATAAGTGTTGTGATTGGCTATTCATTAGCCCCTATGTGGACTGGTATTCTCAAGGAGGCTCTGTTTGTCAGTACACCTGGTTTTTATGCAACCAACACTAGCCTCCAAGTCAGGAATTTTAAAAAAAACAGCTGATTTGAGACCACTGTGAGCAACATGGTTCAGAAAGTCCTGCTCACAAACCACTGGTTGGGGATCACTGATGCAGAGAGAGAGATATTCTGAGACAATTTGCTACTGATTTATTGTTTGCGGTTTTTGAGTTACTTTACTTTTAACAGCTCTCCAAAGCGTCTTAAAGGCATCCTATATAATAAAGTTCAAGTGTCTCTGCGTCCAGTCCCTGTGTCCGTGGGATTGCGCTACTGCGCATGTGCCCCACGGACCGTCAGTTGAAGTGTCTCTGCATCCAGTCCCTGTGCGCCCGTTAATTTAATGGGCTTAAGTGAATCAATAATACAAAAGGCTGTGGTGTATTTCTCGCGACTGCTAGGAGTCACTGACATATTCTGCAGCTTATTTTGGAACCTTTTCTCGAAACCTTTAAGACATTAGTGGGTTTTTGTTGCAGTGTAGCAGTTTCCCCATACTGATAAGCAATGAATACGGTTCTCACCGCTTCTCGCGGGACAGAGCCAATTCTCTCAAAACGGCCCGTTGTCCCTTAGCCGTGAATATCCAGCCCCTTTACCGCTGCCGGACGGCGAATTCGACGTCACAAGTCTCATCTCGCGAGTTTGGCGTCACAACTACACGTATAAAAGCGCAGTGACGCTACACGTAAGCTGCTGAGTCTATGTTGTGCGAGGCAGCCATACGCACTCATGGTCTGTTGCTCGCGGCTTCTACTTCTGTGAGGGGGTGTCAGGGGAACAATTACAAATCATTTATTTGGTGTTGGTTATTGTCTCCTTGACACCAAAACCTCAGCTCCAGGGTTGCCAGGTCTCATCAAAACCAGCGAAAGTCGGCTACAAACTAGCCAAGAGGCACTTCAAAAGTAGCCCAAAAATAGCACACTGCAGTGAAAAAAAAGTCTAGAAAATAAATGAAAATATATATATATGAAAATATGCCTTTTTCAAATTTTCAGTTTCACAAATTTGAAGCAAAATGGGACAGATTCGCCTGTCCATGTAACTACAGATACATATATACATATACAATTTTAATAAAGTTGAAGTGTTTCTGCGTCCAGTCCCTGTGTCCGTGGGATTGCGCTACTGCGCATGTGCCCCACGGACCGTCAGTTGAAATGTCTCTGCGTCCAGTCCCTGTGCGCCCGTTAATTTAACGGGCTTAATGTCTAGTGACAATATAATGTACTGTTGCCCTGCACTGGTACAACTGGTGGGTTTGTTTCAGATACACTTCTATAGTTTATATAAACAAGCTTCTATGAAGCAATGGAGGCAGCCAATCAAGCACAGGATACACAATGAATAACATAAGTTCTGAAAAAAAATCTCTGTGTATAACAGAGCTTATCTGTTATCTGCGGTATATCCTGTGCCTTTTCTCCTTTTTCAACTTTGAACGAATTCCTCCATGGCTACAAAGCAGCTTAATATATACTAATGTAGATTTTCTGAAACAAACACACCAGTTTTAACAGTACAGTACAACATTACATTATATTTGCATTACTTTAACAAAAAAAACCGTCATTTTTTTGGTGTTACTGTTCCTTTAAGTAAACTGGAGAGCTGGATGGGGGGGGGCATGCTCTTGTTACATCCCTGGGCAAACTATTTGAGGTTAAAAGAGCACCTATCAGAATAAAACTGTTGCCCTACTGGAGGGGCGGGCTAGAACAGACTTTGCTCCAGTTGGGAGAAACAATAATATTTGCACCAGAAAATGCACGGTGCTGTCCACTATGGGTGGGCAGATTTTTTGTCTTGTTTCGACTCAAAAATAACGCCCATAGACTTGTATATCGTCAAAAAAAAAAGACGCGCGTCAAAACAATTTCGACGTGCGACAAAATTTTTTGGCGAAACGAAACGGGTCAGATTCGCCCATATCTACTGTCCACATTGAGACGTAGCCCCCAATTCAAGTGGTCATGTTATGCCAATAACATTGTATGATTTAATATGGGGGGATCAACTGATTTTAAGTTACATATGCACAGAATTTTTAGTCAAACCAAACATGGCTGCCCACACCCAGAGCTCCTTCCCGATGAGGGCAGTATACCCCTTGCAAGGAGCATTTTCAGGCCCAAATAGCATTGTTTTCCCCAACACAATACTGGGCTCCTGTGGTAGAATTTTTTTTTTTAATAGGTGCTTCTACCAATATTCTTGGCAGTTTAAAGGAATAGTTTAGTGTAAAAATAAAAACTGTGTAAATAGATAGTCTGTGCAAAATAAAACATGTTTCTAATAGAGTTAGTTAGCCAAAAATGTAATATATAAAGACTGGAGTGAGCAGATGTCTAAAATAATAGCCAGAACACTACTTCCTGCTTTTCAGCTCTCTAACTCTGAGTTAGTCAACGACTTGAAGGGGGGCCACATGGGACATACAGTAACTGTTCAGTGAGTTTGCAATTGATCCTCAGCATTCAGCTCAGATTCAAAAGCAACAGTTATGACCCATGTGCCCCCCCCCCCTCAAGTCACTAGTGGCAAGCAATAAATGTAACAGCACCGAGCAGCTAGTCAGGAATATGAGGAGTTAAAGGATGTTCCTTGCAGATTGCAACAAATGTTTTAATGCTGCAACATGTATTTTCATCTACAATTTAATATTCCTTATCACCCTAGAGTTTTGTCAGCATGTCTTTCCACGTGGTGATTAGCTAGCCCTTACTGGGAATTGAATGTGAACTTGAAGTGTTATTAGCGTCCTTAACAAGAAATTCTCTATGACCTTTCTCCCCAGTGACTAGTTATCCCTAAATGGGAATTCTTCCATGCGCTAATTAGCTCTCCTCAACAAAGGACTAGAAGAACATGCTAAATCGAAATGAGCTTCCATGGATTGTGTTAATCTTCTCCTGGCCATTCATCATTTAGAGCTTCTGATTACACATTGAGGACATTCAATTTCAAGCACATTTCATTAAAATGTTAAAATGTGGAGAACACTGATTATAAAGCATGCCAGTGGTTTTATTTACTTCAACCTATTTTGGAATTTTCTAAACAGAAAGCTGAAAATAGGTACAGGTATGGGAAACATGATTCAGAAATCCTTTAACCAGAAACATCCAAAATATGGGATGGCCATCTCCCATAGACTCCATTTTAATTAGATCATTCAATTTTTTTAAAAAAAAAATAAAAGGATTTCCTTTTTCTCTGTAATAAAAAACAGTACACTATACTGTATTGTGTCTAAGTCACACCACATGGGTTGTATCTGCATTTTCCCTAGAAAATGATGGACCCAGAAGTGATATAAGGAACATCGCTACCTCTCACGTCTTCTCTAGCCAAAAGGATGTAATGTGATTTGCTTTGGACTCAATCATAAAGAAATGTTCTAATTGCATTGTCTTTGAACTCAATCATAAAGGACAGTGAAAAAGGCCAATTTTTGTATTGGCGGAGCCATGTATTAGGCCACTGGCTTACACGTACATTACAGGCTAATGACAGACCATTGGCTAATGAAAGACCATTGGCCAGTTTGGCAACACACAGTTGACATCAGATTTGCTATTGACGCTCTGATGTAATCACTCAGCAGTGACATCAAGGGGGTAGAGTTGTGCTAAGTGTACAATGGGGAGGGGATTTGGTGAGTATAAGAGCTAGGAAGCACAGAAAAGAGTGGATCAGAGTTACAGTAGACCAACTAGCTATTAAAAACTTACCGTTAAGTACATTGGAAGTAAATATATCATACCAGTCCCCAGCTGGAGCTTTACTGGCTACGCTGGTGATATGTCAGCCAGGTTGCAACCCTAGTCCTTACCTGTACACAGGGCACACAATTAAAGAAAGTGAGTAGAGAGGGGGTTATGGAGAACGGTAGTGACAGCTCAGTTACTGATATTCCAGGATCCATTCAAATTCTTCATTCATGACTCTAATCCACAAACAAGAAACTTAAGACCATTATTAAATAAAAACCTAAGAGGCAACACATTTTGGAAGCATTGTTAAAGCAGAACAATACTGTGAATATATTTGTATAACCAATGGGAATAGGAAGCATAACAGCAAATTCAAGTGGAATGATTTCTCATTAGTCAGTATATACTGTATATAGAGAAGATGGTGGAACCGAAGCCAAATATATTTTCTAAACACTGCAGTTCCACTGTTTTTAGTCACTAGAGGGCAGATCTGTAAAAGTAAATCGGCATACTGTGTTGTATTTCAGAGCCACTGTCTGATAACACTGCAGCTTTTATGGAAATATACACACTAGCAAGCACATTTTTCCAATAAAGGATAGACCTCTTGTGGAAAGGTTTAGGCATTTACAGTTTATACAGTATTTGTGAAAACACTTTCTATAGAGTTCAGCCAAAATATATAATCGCTCTGAAGACAAAACTGTACTTGCAAAATAGCAATGTGAAAAGGCAGAAGGATAGTGGCGCATTTGTCATAGCGCATGAAAGTCCAAAATCTCTCTCTCACAGAGGCTTGGATAATATTGATAGATTAGATAAGATAAATTAATTTGTTATAGCCTATACCAGTGATCTCCAACCATTGGCTCGTGCTCTCCAACCACTTGACAGTTGCCTTGAGTGGCCTTAAAATAGGTGCTTATTTTTGTTTTCCTGGTTTGGAGGCAGGTTTTGCCTGCATAAAAACAAGGTGTACTGCCAGTCCACATAGGGCTAAAAATGTACTTACCTCTGTAGATAAGCCAGCGTTGTCTTTGCCGCACTTCGCCAGTCGTAGATTCGTCAGGACATCACAAATTCACGAAGATCCGAAGTTCCGCACAAGTTACCGATCATTTCCCGCTACAGCGCCAAATTTGAATATCAATGGATGTGTATGCAGCAGCGCATACAGAACACTACACAAGCACAGGGAAACTTGTGTAGTGTGTACATGTGCCCACAGTATAGTTAAGGTGCCACAAATGTAGGGGGGAAGGTGGGCACCCTAAAAAAAATACCGATCCTTTTCAGCCTATCACCCAAAAACATTTAAACTATTTTGGGACTTTTTTTTTTTTTTAAACTCCTTTTTAAAACTCCTTTTCGCCAGCGTTAGTCACTTCGCCCTTTAGACTCCATTTTATCCAAATAATTCAAATTTTTTAAAGATATCCGTGGATTGTATGCCCAGTGTTTCCCAACTCTTGCCTCGGAGGACACAAAAGGAAATTCCTAAACTTGGTTAAGTACTTAGGGTTTTCTTAGTGTTTTATTTTATTTATGGCTTTGCAATTCTATGTTTAAAGTATGTCTTCTTTGTAACATATATTTTATATAAATGCACTGTTACTGCCGTACTATTAAATACAGTATAACATTGATTTTCCTTTTTCTCTGTAATAATAAAACAGTAACTTGTACTTGATCCAAACTAAGATATAATTAATCTTTATTGGAAGCAGAACCAGTCTATTGGGTTTATTTAACGTTTAAATGATTTTCTAGTAGACAAGGTATGAAGATCCAAATTACTGAAAAATCAGTTACCCGGAAAACCCCAGCTTCCAAGCATTCTGGATAACAGGTCACATACCTATACCAACAAGTTTTGCTGCTCACTTCCTCAGGGGTCTGCAGATTTCTTACAGGTTATATACTGCAAAGACCAGGGGATTTCTGTCTAAACATGGAGTACATTTAGAAAAGGTCATATCTACAGGCATGTCAGCAAGATGCAGTTTCACACAGGACATATGGTGAATCGACGCAACATTTATTTGTAGCAAAATTGACATTTTGATTCCCAGCATTGCTCAAAGTGCCAAAATGCAAATGATAGCCATGTGCTTGCTGAAAATACATTTTGCTATATAGCTAACACAGCACAATCACCTTGAAATAGAATAAAGGTATTTGGGTTCATTAAAAATACAACAGCAAACAACTCAACAGGTCTTAAAGTGAAGCATACATAGAGTTGTTCACTTTGTCAGACAAATGTGTGTGCTGAATAAATAAGTCACAGGAGTGTAGTATGTCTAGTGAAATATGACATCAACATACTGTATAGAGCAAGTAATTGGGTAAAAATATCAAAACGTGATTTGACATTTCTCCACTGACCTTTCCAAATCCAGTTGGGTGAGGACCACTTCAGTTCAGCTTGCTCTTCAAATACCTACCAAATACGACCTTCCCATATAAACAGTCACAGACTCCATAATTCAAGTAACGCACAGATTAATATAAAAGAGCAGATATAAAATAAGTAGGGGCGGGGGAATCATATTTAACCACTGCTACAATTTAGGAATTTAAAGGATAATTTTGCACCTGCACAAGACCAAAAAACTTGAAATAGCCCCCATTTGCTTGGAAGAAGCATCATCTGCAAGTAATAGGTGCGGTCAAGTATTTTATCAAAAGGAAAGGTTGTGGGAGCATCATAAAGGTGGCCATACATGGAGAGATCCGCTCGTTTGGCGACATCGCGGATCACCTTGAGGTGGGCAATATCGGGCCGATCTGATCGTGGGCCCTAGGGCCCAACGATCGGATCCTAACGATGCCTAACGGGCGGTCGGATCGCGGGACCGCATCAACGAACGGATGCGGCCACGATCCGACGTGATTTTTAGTCCCATCCGATTGAGATCTCTCGATCGGGGAAGCCCGTCGGGGGGGCCCCATACACAGGCCAATAAGCTGCCGACTCGGTCTGTCGGCAGCTTTTATCGGCCCGTGTATGGCCATCTTAAGATTGATAAGCCGCCATATGGGTTTTACCTTGACGTGATATGGTGGCTTATCAATCTTATGATCATAATTTTGTAACTAAAAAAACCCTGTCTTTGTAAATACATGCATCTGCATAGATTACTTGTATGACAGGGGACCCGGGAATGTGCATTGATCAATCTCTCTTCTTTTTCTCTATGTCTGTAGTTAATTTAGCCAGATCAGTGGCACTTCCATTGTATTTTGGTACATTTTTATTTAGCCATGGAGTACTCCCACCTTTTCTTTTTGCATTTTGTATTGTAGCAGATCTATTCTGTTTGGAAGTTCAGCAGCAATGCTGCAGGCCAGGCTTCCGTGTGGTTGTAGCACCCCCACACCTGTCCCTTTAAATGGTGGAACAATGCCTTTGGAAATGGGTGTTGGTCTGGGCAGTTTCTCTCTCTTAAAAGCCACAAGCGGGGGAGGATTAATCTCATGGAACCAATGCTGGGGTCTAGGTCTCCCCTTTGAAAGCTAATGGCGGGGGAGGACTAAGCCCTATGATTGAAACCAATGCCCAGGTCGGGAGACCTTTATTTCAGGTAATGCTCTTATGCCGGGAGGCTTTAGCATTTGATATTATGACCAGAGGTAAATAGTTAGGGACCGCCAAATGGGTTTTACCTTGACGTGGTATGGTGGCTTATCAATCTTATGATCATAATTTTGTAACTAAAAAAAAACCCTGTCTTGTGGACAGGGAATGTGCATTGATCAATCTCTCTTCTTTTTCTCTATGTCTGCGGTCATGTATTTTACCTCTGATGATATCTGTTTGGTGCAGTTTTTTGGGCTCATTGTTGAGCAAATTTCTCATATGTGACAAAGTGTGTCATTGTCCTTATGGGTTAGACACCACAATGGCAAGATGACAATAATAATAACACATGCATGTGTGTCATCACAGAATGTTGAGAATTTAGAATAAGCAAAGAAATGAATAAGAATATTCTTAGCAAAGTAAAGGGAACAACCACATCACTTTATACAATAAATATGTTTTGGGTACAAAACGAAATAGAAATATGGGGTTCTCACATCATACACAATGGCCCTCACATACATCCGATCCACGAGTCTCTCAAACAAATGCTCCATGCGTTATTTAATGTGCTGTAATATGATGAAAAGATACTCGGATTTCACAAATGAGTATAATTTGTCCATTTATTATGCTTTATGAAGTCTGTTAACATAAAAACCAGATGCATATTACAAAATGTATGTTATCTCTGTTGAGGGTATAACATTTCAAAATATATATATTAAGAAAAGAAAATCCTTTTCTGTCATAGATAATCCTTTATATAAAAGCAGTATATTTTCAGTCAAGAATCTTGTTACAATTATAAATACAAGATATACACAGCCTTTCTTTAAGGAAAAGTACGTTTCTTACAAATATCTACATATAAAACATTAAAAGCCGTGCTCAGTTAACAGCTGTCTTTTAATGAGTTATGTCTACACCAGAAAAATACGTCTGTCATTTTTTTTTTTCCTTTTTCAGAATTTTGCTCAATGAATAATGGCTTGGAGAGGAAAAATCAAATCCCAAATCATTTAACAAGAATAATATAGCACTGAAAATCGCTAACTTGCACTCGTGGAAGCCAGCAACTTGTGTCACTGCTTACCAGCTCTACTAGACAGAGAGATTCACTGAGCTGCAGTAGCACAACAGTTGGAGCACTGAAGTTGGCCTAAAGCCCAATCTATCACAATCGGCACAATCCTTTAAACAACATAATGAATAAATAATGTATGATATGTAGGCTATACTTTGTAACAGTATTAAGGCTGGGTTCTACTCAATGGACATTATTTACAATGTTTTTTGCACTGCAAGGAGAAATATAGAACATAAATAAATTAACTAAGTCCCTGCACAGTCTTGCAGTATGGCTGAATGTGCAGCCAAGTTAACGGAGTTGTCTACATTTGATTTAGCTTGTTTTAGTGAGTATTAAGTAACAGTAAGGTTAATACAGTCCTTCTAACAAGTGCACCCACAGGCACAGCATCAGTGGAGTGAATATCTATGAAAAATATGCATACTTTTCGTTTTCATGGCAGATTAGCTCACTGGCTGACGCCATACCTGTAAGTGCCCTTGTAAGAAAGAGAGGATGGGAGCATATCAGCTTTTCTCCATCTGCATTTCGACCCAGGTAGAGAAACAGCCCTGTGTGCCACTAGCCCAAAGCTAAACCTGTCAGCAATGGCTTGGGCCAGGGGTGAGCTACTTAGAAACTACTGTGGAAGACAAGATTGCTTTACAAGTGACAAGCATGAGCTGCTGGGATATGTTGCAGCATTAATGCCTTAATTAATGCCTGAATTCAAGCTAGCCTTCCAAGTATTTTGAGCTACTTTCTTGGGACATATAAAGAAAGCACTGTAACCATTTTCTTCCTACCCCTGTAAAGCACAAGTAATGCTGTGATCACACAAGACACTATAAAGAAAAAAGCTGAAATAAAGATTTAGGCTAATATTACACAGGGGCTGAAATTGGAGTGCTAAAATTGGTAGGACATGAATTGGCCTCTACATTATCCTGGCCGCAGCCAGAACCACTGTATTGGCCCAGGTGCAGGAACATGCAGAAGATTTCACCAGAACCAGGATAGGAGGCTAATGCCCACATAGGGGCTGATTCTCGGACTGTGTGTTTCAGAAGACCAATTTCAGATCCCCAAATGGCATTAGCCTTGAACTTGTCAAAGTATTTTCAATACCCATTGGTCTCCAAACGGCTTGTTAAATCCTTATGTAAATTATTTAACATCATAATAATAAAATGCTGTATCTATGTCAACCACAATGCCCTGAACACAGCAGCCCTTTTTAACCGACAAACTTTGCTTCTGTTCAGTAACCCATAAAAAGTAAACATGCGCCTAGTGCAGTTAGAATATTGAAAGTAAATATCTGACATGGTTGGAAGTATGGTACTTACGCAAATCTGCATCCATGTCAATAAAGAAAGATACAGTATGTTCTTAGAGCCCATGTATATTTTATCAGCTTGCTAGGCTGCTTTGCTTTATTCTAGCAGTAAATGGACTGCTGATGCAGGCAGGGAGTGCATTAGATTTCATTTATTTGGGTCAAACTGCTTTCTAATACTGAAGCAATCTTCTTTCTTTTCTCCACCTCTCCGATGACATTACACCATGATTATACATAGGAGAAACAAAAGCTGGTTTTAGGGTGTAGGTAGTGATCACCAACAGGCAGATATGCTGGTTGTAAGTCCAATGAATCAAACCAGTGCAGATCTTTACAGCAGCCCTATTCAAGTAAGGTTTTGGTTGTGGCTACAGACTCTACATTTCATCAAGTGCCATTCCCTGTCAATGAAATCCTACATGCACCCAGTCTGGCAGTCTTGCATGCGCACTAGGTAGTTTCAGAGTCATGCGCTATTCTGCTCATACGAATAGTCATTTTAACAAGTGAGGCTGATCAAAAGTGACAGCACGTGGATGGACGGTGTGCAAGGGGAGAAAGGAAAACTGGTGGATATGGGCTACTCTATACAAAGCTTTCTTTCCTAAATAGTGGCATCAACATTAATAAAAAATAACGGCTGCTTTGAGTAGAGCAAACTAAAATGTAAAATAAGCTGGATGTCTGAGGATTTTGGTTTAGAAATTCTTGCAGCTGTATCACAGGAATAGTTTCCTGCTGTTGAAGACATAGTTTCTCAAACTGAGCAGCAAGAAAGACAGAAAACTTAAACCCATCTTCCTCCTAAAAATCTGAATGCAGGCACTGAAAGGTATAGTCAACACCGGCTCATTATGCACATGGTACCTTTCTGAGACTGATATTCTGTCACTGCAACATCTAGTTTTCTTCCCCACGCAAAAATATAATGCAATGACATGGTTTGAGGTAGCAAAATAGACCAAACCAAGATTTAAATATTTTTTTTCAAATGTCAAACCATTAGCTGCTTGATCTACTGGAGATTTTGGCTACCCATGCAAGCTCCTATGCACCGCATTGGTAGTCAACTGGTATTTTATACAAGAATGAAGACAAAAATAATAGTCTCCATTAAAAAATGGATCCAGTTAAAAAAAAAAAAAAAAAACTTTTGCATTTCCTGTAACTGAGCCTGGTACATTCTTTTAGTTCACTTTATGCAACTTTTGAGAACAAGAAAAAAAAATAGACAGCTCACACACTGCTGTCCTGCAACAGGGGTTCTATATCCTCATCACTCCCACGACCGGGATTATTACTTTGAGTACTGCTAACTATGCTACTGTGCTTCTCTCCAATATTAGTTTTGGATGAATGGCTGCCGTGTTCAGGTATGAATAAGGCAACCAAGAAGGCGAGAAAAACAGCACACGCACCAAACAAGAATGGGGGACCAGGGATAACCGCAGTCTGTAAAATAAGGAACAAAAGTTTAATATACAGTGAGCTAAAATTAATTATATACATATATATATATATATATATATATATATATATATATATATATATATATATATATATATATATATATATATATATACACATACATATATATATATGTGTGTGTGTGTTTAAGCTATAGGTCTTAAGCAAAAACATAATCCTACCATAAAGATTCCTACTTACAGCATCAATTGCATCAATTGGATCCTTTGCAGTGGTTTTGTCTGTACTAGGCACTGGTACTATTCCACTAAGCTCAACGTGAAAGAGGAAAAAGACAAACCCATACAGCGCTGGACCCAGACCGTTGCATAGTCCTCGAATACCGGTTACCATGCCTTGAGCAACACCTGTATGGGAGAGGAACAAAACAGTGAATAGTGCATCATATTAAGTAATTGGCATCAAGCAGTAAGACTGGTAATTTTAAAGCCTGGTGAAAAACTTGATGTCTGTGCAAATTCCTTGCTCAAAGCAAGTTCTGCTGGCAATTTAAGATTTTATATTCAGCACTTTCATTTTTGTAGAGGCAACACACACGTATTACCGCTTATTCTTAAGGGGGTCCCTCACCACAAAACTGTCTCACATTACGAAAGAAAATGTGACATTGATTAAACCTAAAAAGTTACAGGTTTGGGGTTTGCTTATCCCGAAAACCCCAGCCCCCGAGCATTCTGGAAAACAGGTCTCATACCTGTATTTGTTATTGCTAACTAAAGCAATACCTGTCTGTTTACACACTGCGCACTAGTGGCTCTGACTTCTGAAACAATGAAACAGAAACAATCTCAATAACAAGAGAAACATTTTGGTACACTGTTCTTACTAGAGAACATAAAGAGATAAACAAACACTGCTTTCAATTGAAATTACATTTACAAACAAGTTGCTTAGAATAACATTTTATTCTCAGTGAGAGAAGCGTACATGCTTATAGAAACAAGTGATTGTATTCTATCTATATTATTTTCCCGGCTTTTGTTTTGACAGATAAATACTCTTTGGAAATGATAAAAAGCTTACCCAGACAAAGCACATTTTACCCTTTAACTAACCTTGTTGATCTGGTTCCGCATTACGTGAAATGAGGGCACTCACTGCAGGGAATGTGATACTTGACATTGCTGCAACAGCTCCAGCAGCCCACATCATCCTGCAAGACAAGGAGAAGCCTTTAACTATACTGTTGACAATATAATACATGAAAGAAAGTGCTCAGATCAATTGCTATACTTTAAAATGTGCTATATTTAAACTCATATATTTAAATACTTTAAAATGTGCTATATTTAAACTCATTATTTATAATGCAACATACATTTCCCAAAGGCACAGAGGTGCATGTCCTCTTTATAGACGAACTGTACATATACAATATCTTCATAGGACATTATTGCCAAAGTGCTAAATTAAATATTTACTTATTCATGAAATTTAAATTAATTGAAGAAGTTACCATCTTGTTTGGTACTTGACAGTGGAATAACTGTATACAGGTATTATATGGTTCCTGAAATGTAAGCTTACCCTTTTTGTAAAAGGCATACTTAATAAATATGAAATCCCTAAGATAAAATAAGACACTATCTGAAGTTAACAAATTATGTCCATATAGAGTACGTAGCATACCATGGTAGAAAAATTGCAGTTTCAAACAATTTAAATTAAATAAACCCAATAGGATTGTATTGCCATCAAAATGGATTCATTGTCCACTGATATGTCCAACAAAAGGGACATAGGGGGCTTCACTGTGCCCTGATTTCATTATCATTTTAAGAACCTGAAGTAGTATGTGACTTTAATTTTAGTTTCAAATATCACTGTTTGCCAGGATTGTAATAAATGTATAAAGAATGATGCTGCAAAGGCACATCAGAAATTTGAAGTGTTGTGAATAAATGAAGATGAGTAAAGATACTGCAAAAGTTAAACACAAGCTGCTCCCTATAAAGAGGGTGCACCTTATAGGTCAGTAAGTACAACTCATTTTTTCCAATTTCCCATTCACAAGTTTGTTTTTGTTTTTTTAAACAGAGTAGAAATTCTTACCATGGTTGTGAACCAAATCCATACCAGGCCAACTGGAACATTTGAAAACCTAGGCCAAGGAGTACAGTATTCTTATTTCCAATTGACCGCATTAGTATACTCAGCAGTACAGTCTGAAAAACAAAATGGATGAAAGTAAAATCAGTTTACTTAATTAAGATTCCTGATAAAATAAGGTTGGCCTTGTCTATAACAGATTACTGTCCATTTATTATGTTACATAGCAATTACTGCTATACTATTCAAAAATACTGTTTGTCTGTGTATTTAAAGGTGAAGAAAAGAAAAAAAAATCAATGAGCAAGGGGGTGCCAATAATAACTAGCCCGTGAGCCTATGTTCCTACACAGCTGCGCCCCCTCCCCCTGACCAGATTCCAGTGCACAATGCAGTAACCAGAAAGCAGATATGATGGTGTAAAATATGCTGGGTTCTTACTCAGCTGTGTAGTTGTCGGGAGGGAGGCTTGTGCAGGGCCTGATAGTGTGTAATTGGGTTTCATTCTCCTTTAAACATAACCAATGAAGAATTTTTAAAAATGAACACTATAATCCTGACAGCACAGAAACAAAGCCAAAGCAAATGTAAAAGTTGAGATGGCTTTCTTAGCACAGGGATGCTCTATCATAACAGTTCAATAGCAAAGAAATCAATATCTTGGCCTTCAGTTGTTGAAACAGAATGAGCTACTTAGTTAATTATCTAATACAGAAAAGGGCAATAAAAACATAATACTGACAAAAAAAACACACACACACATACCTGGGCTACAATGGAGAGAATTCCCACAACTGCAATGAATGCTGCAATACTACCTGGATTGAAGCCTATGATCTGCAAAAAAAAGGCATCTCAGCATTTTAGCCCATCATATAGAACAAAAATCTTTAGACTCAAGATTCTGGTCTTGGTAATATTTATTTTTATTCTCATTATATTCTATGCCTTTTGCAACATAAAGTTATCATAGATCAACTCTAAAGCAAAATGCATTTTGATCACATAGAATAAAGTAAACTAAAATCCAAAAACAAAAGTTTTGTTACAGCTAAATTCCCCACATGGTTGCCAGTGCGTTTGCACTGTAACAGTGCTCGATTTTCAATGTATAAAAAAAACATCTAGATCTTGCAATGTATATCGGCGTTTGCCTTCTCTTGAATTAGCATAGATGAGTTTTGAACCTATGCGACATCTCTTTAACTTCATCCATTAAATTAATCTGTGCTACTCTGCAGCATGACAGTGTAAAATTAGGTTTGTGCAGTAACCTGCTGGGTGCCAGGGTGAATAACTTAAGCTTATTTTAATGCAAAAGCTAAACCTGATTATTAAATAAAAACTATATTATAGACATGTTTACGCTTTGTTATATATTACATTATTATACATTTTCCTTCTTTCAGTCTATATTTAAATACCCACAGTTATTGAAAATATTGCAGTGTGTAGAATAATTAACTTTACTGCCAAATGTGTTTAATTCACTCACCTGCCTCAGATAGAGAAAAAAGCTGGAATACTGCCCTGCTTCTGGCAAGTAAGACAAGAACACGGTTATACAAATTAGAAGAACTGTAGTGTCTTTTCCAATTTTTTTCAGAGACTGAAAGAGACAAAGAAAAGAACTGCAATAAAGATAATGTACAAAAAGATAGTGGTGTTCAGAGTTACAAAGCAAAGACAACATTTGATATATATAGCAATGAATTTAGATAACGAGTTTCTTACAGCAAATGGGTCAGCTTGTTCCCACGAGAAAGGCGCTCCCCAAGTTGTTGGTTTTATTTTCTCATGTAGAGATTCTGGCACAGCTAACAAGATGAAACAGATATCTAAGAGGGCCACGACAGTGGCTAAAAGGACCACAAGGTTGTCACCGTAATATTCAGAGATGAAAGCCCCAATTGCTGGACTGGTTACTAAACTTGCTGCAAAGGTAGCAGATACCTTCAATAGCAAGAAGAGAAAAAATGTAATTTTTAGAAACATTTTTTTTTTTAATTTAAATAACTACATTTGTCACTGGACATTTCTGCCAGGGAGAAAAACGATACTGCAAGGTAACATATATCACATGCAGAATTAGGTTAAGAAGCAGGAGACATATAATCAGTCTAGTCCTGCCACCATGTACTCAATATTAACAAAGGGGCAAATCAAGTTATTCTCATTATTTCTCACCAGGCCATATGCAGTGCTCCTTTCATGCTCTTGAGTGATGTCTGCTACATAGGCGAAAATTACAGAGAAAGTAACAGAGAATGCACCAGATACAGAGATCATAGCAAAATACCACCTGAAAAGCAATGAAAAAAAAAAAAAAAGAGATAAATGCCAGCTGGAGTTAATTTGCACACTCACAAGATTAGTAAATATGCAGAATATATATGTTGGTCTGCAATATGAAAGCATAGGTATGATTTAGTGCCCAAATTCTTAAGCACCACAACAATTACAGCTTCAAAAGTGCTTGAAAATGTAGTCCAGCTGCAAAGGAGAACCAAATGCACACCTAAACTAGCCAAATAAATGATATCCAGGCTACAAATATTGTTATTTTTTATTACTGATCCTTCTATTCAGGATCTCTCCTATCCATATTCCAGTCTGTTATTCAAATCAATGCATGGTTGCTAGGGCAATTTGGACCCTAGTTACCAGATTGGTTAAGATGCAAATTGAAGTGCTTCTGAATAAAAATCTAAATAACTCAAAAACCTTCAATAATGAAATATGAAAACAAATTGCAAATTGTCTTAGAATATCACTCTACATCATACTGAATGTTATCTCAAATGTTAACCACCCCTTTAAAGGGATCCTGTCATCAGTTAATAGTGCTACTCCAGCAGAATTCTGCACTGAAATCCATTTCTCAAAAGAGCAAACAGATTTCAATTTTGAAATCTAATATAGGTCAAGACATTTTGTCAATTTCCCAGCTGCCCCTGGTCATGTGACTTGTGCCTGCACTTTAGGAGAGAAATGCTTTCTGGCAGGCTGCTGTTTTTCCTTCTCAATGTAACTGAATGTGTCTCAGTGGGACATGGGTTTTTACTATCGAGTGCTGTTCTTAGATCTATCCACAAAAATAGTAACAAATGGCACACTCACTTCAATGCTTCTGCTTCAATTCAAATCGTGTTCTTTTTATTTCGGTGAGATCAATAAGCAAACGTTTCGGGGTCAAGCCCCTTCATCAAGTGCTACTTACAAACAGTGTGATTGAAAACATTTATAGGGTAAGGTCTTGTATGACCACACCCCTTCGTGATTAAATAACATTGGTTACACCTTTGATGTCCATTAACATTGTGCTTGTGTATTCTTTGTTACATTTTCCACCATCAAAAGGATACAAAGTGCCTCTGCAATAAATAAATCCATAAATAGTGTAAAAAACTTCATACCGCAATCCTTCTTGTAGTGTACATTATATCGATATTTCTCTAGACTGTGGGATAAAATTTATAATATAAAATAAAACTTTCATATTATAAAAACATAAAATCACGTATTCTTAGTTACAATCAAAGGCTGGACATATATCAATAAAAACAAGAGTAGCTCAGTTCCTCATTTAATCCCATGGGTGTAAGGGTATTTAATCTTTCAATCCACAGGACCTCCTGTTGTAAAAGTAATCTATCCTTATTTCCACCCCGTCTCGGGAACTTCACAACCTGTAATACCTGCCATCTTAGTTGTTTACTGTTATGGCCAAAAGTTTTAAAGTGTCTGCTCACTGGAATGACATATTTCATCTTATCTAAATCACAATTATCAATTGCTCTCCTATGTTCCCCAATCCTTAACTTGATTTGTCTTTTTGTTTTCCCCACATATGCCTTACCACAGGGGCATTTAAGCATATAAATCACCCCTGTTGTGTTGCATGTAGCAAAATCTTTTAACTTAATTTCAAATCCTTTAGAGGGATGGTTTATTTTATTACCCTTTATTATGCTATTGCAACACTGGCAAGACAAACATGGGTATGTACCTTTCTGCGGTGCGCCAAAAAATGTTGGTTGGCGGTCGTCATTTTCTATCATATCCGTCTTAGTCAATTGGTCACCCAAATTTCTAGCCCGTTTATATGAAAATAAGGGTTTCTCCTTGAATAAATTCCCATATAGTTTATCTTTCCTCAAAATCTCCCAATGTCTATGGACAATTGTTTTAATTTTTTGGGAATGTAAATTATAATTTGAGACCAACGGTATTTTTTGAAATTTACGTGTTTTATTCTCTTTTGGGGCAACCAAAAGAAGGTTAGATCTATCTATACTCATAGCTCTCTCCATATTCTGTCTCAAATCCTTTTGCGGATAACCTCTCTCAATAAACCTTTTTTCCATTTCCAACATTCTTTTCTGACACACCTGATTATCTGAGACAATTCGTCTTATCCTAAGAAACTGACTATATGGGAGCCCTTTACTGACATTCCTTGGGTGAAAACTTGTACTCATCAACAAATTATTCCTATCCGTTTCTTTACGGAATAAATCTGTGCTTAAACCATTAGACTGTTTCATAACCAATACATCCAAAAAACTTATACTCTCTTCATCATAAGTTAATGTAAATTTAATTGTTGGATGTAATAAGTTGATTTTCTGACCCATTTCAATCAACTCTTCTTTGCTTCCATGCCACGTAAAAAATATGTCATCCACATATCTATAGTAATTCTTTATATTCACACTATAGGCTTGTTCAAAAAATACCATTATCTCAATAAATGAGACAAATATGTTGGCATAACTCGGGGCTACATTACTGCCCATACTCGTGCCTTGTTTTTGTAAAAAATAGGTCTTATCGAAACGAAAGTAATTTTTACTCAATACAAATCTTAAAAGTTCTATCAGAAAAATTACCAACTGTGTGTCATAACCATATTGATACAAAGCTTCCTCAATATACATAATTCCTTCGGCGTGTGGAATACTCGTGTATAGGGACTGAATATCCACTGTGCACAGGTAAGTACATGTCTCAAAATCAGATATTGTCGAGATTTTATTTAAAAAATCGGTTGTGTCTTTTAAGCAGGATTTTATCTCTTGCACCAAAGGTTGCAATTGTTTGTCTAAATAAATGCTTAATGGTTGCAGTACTGAATTAATGCTGGAAACAATCGGACGCCCGGGTGGTTTCTGTAAATTTTTATGAATCTTTGGCAAGAGATAAAACACTGGTGTCATGGGATGATCTGTTGTTAAAAAATCTTTTATGTTTTTGTCAATTACCCCGTTCCTATAGGCTTCCACAACGTAATTATCTATCTCTTTCTTTAATGAGAGGGTCGGGTCATTATCCAACTCTATATAATGCGTGTTGTCATTCAATTGTTTAAAAGCTTCCTCCATGTAATCTGCTTTATTCATTATGACCGTTGCCCCCCCCTTATCTGCCTTTTTGATAATTATCTCCTTATTATCTTTTAACTCACATAATGCCTTATGTTCCTCCTGTGTTAAATTATAATTTTTCTTAGGTAAACGTTTCCAATCTAATGCTTCTACATCTTGTAAAACCATTTGCATAAATACATTCAAATTCTCACTTGTAATGTCAGGATCAAACGTTACATTTCTTTTCTTAACAATGGGCAATGCAACTGCTATATCTTTCGAATCCTTGAAATGCATTTTCAATCTCAGAGTCCTAATGAATCGCATAAAGTCCACCTTAAAACGAAAAAAATCACCCTTGACTGCTGGCACATATCCAAGTCCCTTGTTAATTAAGGCAATTTGTACATTTGTAAGAGAAAAGTCAGAGATATTTACCACAAGATGTTCTGATATAGCTGGCTCTCCCTGGGATGTCAGTTCTTTTTCTTGGGCCGCGTGGTTCTTTTCATGGCTGGCGTTGCAAGCGCGTCTCTTACCTCTCCTGACTCTTTTCCGCGTTCTGGAGCCGAACCTGTAGAGATGTTCCCTGGGCCTCCGCCTAAAAAACGATCTCCGCGTTGTTCTTGCGCCTGGTTCCAATGCTCGTGGTTCCTTCTCCCTTGGCGTCGCTCCTCCGCCGAGTCCAGGCTGCTCTCTCCTGTGTCAGAGGTGACGTCACTTGCCTGATTCTCGCGTTGCTTCCTCTCACGTCTGGGCCAATAGCGCGTCTGTCTCTTCTCCAGGTGCCAGCTATATACTCGTCTCATGGAATAATCCTCCGTGTCTCTCTTGAACTTCCTCAATTTGGAACGCAACAACTCTGCCTGTAACGACTCGATGCTAGCATTCATTTTTGCAGTCAGGGTGACATATTCATTTTCAGCCAAACATGCCTTCAACTCTTCATTTACTTTAGTTATATCCTGTGTCACTTTCCTAATTTCTGGTTGCAGGTATTGTATTGTTAGAAAAATCAGATCCAAGCTTGCTTTATTCAGAATCTGCTGCCATTTTTCTAAATATTCAATATTATCCTTTAATAATGCCGGTTGATTTTTTATCCTCAGACCCCTAGGTATACGTTGTACTTTTGCATATTCAGTTAAAGTAGTACTATGCAATGTTAATGTCAATTGTTTCTTATTCAATTCTTCTAAACGTTGTTTCTTATCTGCAGGACTTTGTATACCTTGAAAATCCGAAGTGTGTAAAATGGCCGACTGCAGAATCCTGTCTCTTTCCTCATTTGTAAATGAATATGTATCAGCCTTTTCTTTTGTAAGTGAAGAGATCTCCTGGAATGACATCTTCCAAAGCAGAAAAAAAGAATTTGCAGCACAAAACCGTAGGTACAAAATGTCAATTTTTTCTTCCGCTAAACTTTTATTTTTCTTTTGTGTAAAAAAATAAAGAGGTGCTCAAATGTTAGCTCTGCTGCAATTAAAGAGCTTTTATCACATATCCACAAAAATAGTAACAAATGGCACACTCACTTCAATGCTTCTGCTTCAATTCAAATCGTGTTCTTTTTATTTCGGTGAGATCAATAAGCAAACGTTTCGGGGTCAAGCCCCTTCATCAAGTGCTACTTACAAACAGTGTGATTGAAAACATTTATAGGGTAAGGTCTTGTATGACCACACCCCTTCGTGATTAAATAACATTGGTTACACCTTTGATGTCCATTAACATTGTGCTTGTGTATTCTTTGTTACATTTTCCACCTTACCCTATAAATGTTTTCAATCACACTGTTTGTAAGTAGCACTTGATGAAGGGGCTTGACCCCGAAACGTTTGCTTATTGATCTCACCGAAATAAAAAGAACACGATTTGAATTGAAGCAGAAGCATTGAAGTGAGTGTGCCATTTGTTACTATTTTTGTGGATATGTGATAAAAGCTCTTTAATTGCAGCAGAGCTAACATTTGAGCACCTCTTTATTTTTTTACACAAAAGAAAAATAAAAGTTTAGCGGAAGAAAAAATTGACATTTTGTACCTACGGTTTTGTGCTGCAAATTCTTTTTTCTGCTTTGGAAGATGTCATTCCAGGAGATCTCTTCACTTACAAAAGAAAAGGCTGATACATATTCATTTACAAATGAGGAAAGAGACAGGATTCTGCAGTCGGCCATTTTACACACTTCGGATTTTCAAGGTATACAAAGTCCTGCAGATAAGAAACAACGTTTAGAAGAATTGAATAAGAAACAATTGACATTAACATTGCATAGTACTACTTTAACTGAATATGCAAAAGTACAACGTATACCTAGGGGTCTGAGGATAAAAAATCAACCGGCATTATTAAAGGATAATATTGAATATTTAGAAAAATGGCAGCAGATTCTGAATAAAGCAAGCTTGGATCTGATTTTTCTAACAATACAATACCTGCAACCAGAAATTAGGAAAGTGACACAGGATATAACTAAAGTAAATGAAGAGTTGAAGGCATGTTTGGCTGAAAATGAATATGTCACCCTGACTGCAAAAATGAATGCTAGCATCGAGTCGTTACAGGCAGAGTTGTTGCGTTCCAAATTGAGGAAGTTCAAGAGAGACACGGAGGATTATTCCATGAGACGAGTATATAGCTGGCACCTGGAGAAGAGACAGACGCGCTATTGGCCCAGACGTGAGAGGAAGCAACGCGAGAATCAGGCAAGTGACGTCACCTCTGACACAGGAGAGAGCAGCCTGGACTCGGCGGAGGAGCGACGCCAAGGGAGAAGGAACCACGAGCATTGGAACCAGGCGCAAGAACAACGCGGAGATCGTTTTTTAGGCGGAGGCCCAGGGAACATCTCTACAGGTTCGGCTCCAGAACGCGGAAAAGAGTCAGGAGAGGTAAGAGACGCGCTTGCAACGCCAGCCATGAAAAGAACCACGCGGCCCAAGAAAAAGAACTGACATCCCAGGGAGAGCCAGCTATATCAGAACATCTTGTGGTAAATATCTCTGACTTTTCTCTTACAAATGTACAAATTGCCTTAATTAACAAGGGACTTGGATATGTGCCAGCAGTCAAGGGTGATTTTTTTCGTTTTAAGGTGGACTTTATGCGATTCATTAGGACTCTGAGATTGAAAATGCATTTCAAGGATTCGAAAGATATAGCAGTTGCATTGCCCATTGTTAAGAAAAGAAATGTAACGTTTGATCCTGACATTACAAGTGAGAATTTGAATGTATTTATGCAAATGGTTTTACAAGATGTAGAAGCATTAGATTGGAAACGTTTACCTAAGAAAAATTATAATTTAACACAGGAGGAACATAAGGCATTATGTGAGTTAAAAGATAATAAGGAGATAATTATCAAAAAGGCAGATAAGGGGGGGGCAACGGTCATAATGAATAAAGCAGATTACATGGAGGAAGCTTTTAAACAATTGAATGACAACACGCATTATATAGAGTTGGATAATGACCCGACCCTCTCATTAAAGAAAGAGATAGATAATTACGTTGTGGAAGCCTATAGGAACGGGGTAATTGACAAAAACATAAAAGATTTTTTAACAACAGATCATCCCATGACACCAGTGTTTTATCTCTTGCCAAAGATTCATAAAAATTTACAGAAACCACCCGGGCGTCCGATTGTTTCCAGCATTAATTCAGTACTGCAACCATTAAGCATTTATTTAGACAAACAATTGCAACCTTTGGTGCAAGAGATAAAATCCTGCTTAAAAGACACAACCGATTTTTTAAATAAAATCTCGACAATATCTGATTTTGAGACATGTACTTACCTGTGCACAGTGGATATTCAGTCCCTATACACGAGTATTCCACACGCCGAAGGAATTATGTATATTGAGGAAGCTTTGTATCAATATGGTTATGACACACAGTTGGTAATTTTTCTGATAGAACTTTTAAGATTTGTATTGAGTAAAAATTACTTTCGTTTCGATAAGACCTATTTTTTACAAAAACAAGGCACGAGTATGGGCAGTAATGTAGCCCCGAGTTATGCCAACATATTTGTCTCATTTATTGAGATAATGGTATTTTTTGAACAAGCCTATAGTGTGAATATAAAGAATTACTATAGATATGTGGATGACATATTTTTTACGTGGCATGGAAGCAAAGAAGAGTTGATTGAAATGGGTCAGAAAATCAACTTATTACATCCAACAATTAAATTTACATTAACTTATGATGAAGAGAGTATAAGTTTTTTGGATGTATTGGTTATGAAACAGTCTAATGGTTTAAGCACAGATTTATTCCGTAAAGAAACGGATAGGAATAATTTGTTGATGAGTACAAGTTTTCACCCAAGGAATGTCAGTAAAGGGCTCCCATATAGTCAGTTTCTTAGGATAAGACGAATTGTCTCAGATAATCAGGTGTGTCAGAAAAGAATGTTGGAAATGGAAAAAAGGTTTATTGAGAGAGGTTATCCGCAAAAGGATTTGAGACAGAATATGGAGAGAGCTATGAGTATAGATAGATCTAACCTTCTTTTGGTTGCCCCAAAAGAGAATAAAACACGTAAATTTCAAAAAATACCGTTGGTCTCAAATTATAATTTACATTCCCAAAAAATTAAAACAATTGTCCATAGACATTGGGAGATTTTGAGGAAAGATAAACTATATGGGAATTTATTCAAGGAGAAACCCTTATTTTCATATAAACGGGCTAGAAATTTGGGTGACCAATTGACTAAGACGGATATGATAGAAAATGACGACCGCCAACCAACATTTTTTGGCGCACCGCAGAAAGGTACATACCCATGTTTGTCTTGCCAGTGTTGCAATAGCATAATAAAGGGTAATAAAATAAACCATCCCTCTAAAGGATTTGAAATTAAGTTAAAAGATTTTGCTACATGCAACACAACAGGGGTGATTTATATGCTTAAATGCCCCTGTGGTAAGGCATATGTGGGGAAAACAAAAAGACAAATCAAGTTAAGGATTGGGGAACATAGGAGAGCAATTGATAATTGTGATTTAGATAAGATGAAATATGTCATTCCAGTGAGCAGACACTTTAAAACTTTTGGCCATAACAGTAAACAACTAAGATGGCAGGTATTACAGGTTGTGAAGTTCCCGAGACGGGGTGGAAATAAGGATAGATTACTTTTACAACAGGAGGTCCTGTGGATTGAAAGATTAAATACCCTTACACCCATGGGATTAAATGAGGAACTGAGCTACTCTTGTTTTTATTGATATATGTCCAGCCTTTGATTGTAACTAAGAATACGTGATTTTATGTTTTTATAATATGAAAGTTTTATTTTATATTATAAATTTTATCCCACAGTCTAGAGAAATATCGATATAATGTACACTACAAGAAGGATTGCGGTATGAAGTTTTTTACACTATTTATGGATTTATTTATTGCAGAGGCACTTTGTATCCTTTTGATGGTGGAAAATGTAACAAAGAATACACAAGCACAATGTTAATGGACATCAAAGGTGTAACCAATGTTATTTAATCACGAAGGGGTGTGGTCATACAAGACCTTACCCTATAAATGTTTTCAATCACACTGTTTGTAAGTAGCACTTGATGAAGGGGCTTGACCCCGAAACGTTTGCTTATTGATCTCACCGAAATAAAAAGAACACGATTTGAATTGAAGCAGAAGCATTGAAGTGAGTGTGCCATTTGTTACTATTTTTGTGGATATGTGATAAAAGCTCTTTAATTGCAGCAGAGCTAACATTTGAGCACCTCTTTATTTTTTTACACAAAAGAAAAATAAAAGTTTAGCGGAAGAAAAAATTGACATTTTGTTCTTAGATCTACCAGGCAGCAGTTATCTTGTGTTAGGGAGCTGCTATCTGGTTACCTTCCCATTGTTCTTTTGTTTGGCTGCTGGGGAAAAAGGGAGGGGGTGATATCACTCCAACTTGCAGTACAGCAGTAAAGAGTGATTGAAGTTTATCAGAGCAGAAGTCACATGACTTGGGCAGCTGGGAAATTGACAATATGTCAAGCCCCATGTCAGATTTCAAAATTGAATATTAAAAAATCTGTTTACTCTTTTGAGAAATGGATTACAGTGCAGAATTCTGCTGGAGCAGCACTATAAACCGATTCCCATGACAGTATCCCTTTAAGTAATTTCACACATATGTATACTGGCTAAATAAAACACCTTTTACATCGTTCAATATATTGGTCTGCCACTATATTTTGTTCTACTAGTATTAGGAGCAGTGACAGACAGGGGGGTGTTTTGTCTGCCAATGACCTCCTCGCTGCCAGGGCCTTACAGTCATTTTTACCTTCTATTCCTCCAAGCCATTTCCTATTCTAAACTGCGGCCTCATTGCTATTGTAATTGGATTCCTAGCAACCTAATAAGAACAGAGATTCCAAACTGAACAGCTCGAGAAATAGAAATTAAACCACAAAATAAGGTTAAACTCAATTAATCACATAAAAGTTAAAGTGAACTACCGTTTTTTAAAAACAGAGCTGTGATAGGAGTCAAGTAATGTTAGGTGTTTATTGTAAAAAGCACCTACAAACAAAAATCCTGCTACTTCAAGTAAACTGAGAACCAATTGAATAATAATGCCCCAAATTAATCATAGGCTGGAAAGATACACCAGGGAACAAACTGTGCAGACTACAATATGAGAAAGGAAACGTACATTTCTATCTGTGCCATAGACTGTAATTTCACACAAAAAATGTAAACTCAGGCCGAGTCAAATTCAGCATAACTATATAAATGTGAAAAGTATGGGAGTGAAATTGCTTCAAATAATTAATGTATACAGTTGCGTGTGAACGTTTCTGAACCCTTTAAATGTTTCTATATTTTTATGTGAAGGTAACCTAAATCATCATCTGATTTTCAAACAAGTCCTAAAAGTAGATGAAGAAAACCTAAACAAATGAAACTATTTTATTTGGTTATGTATTTATTGGGAAAAAAATGATCGAATAAGATATCTGCGTGTGGCCAAAGTAAGTGCATCATGCTCTCAGCACATTAACTTTGTAGAATTTTAGCCCATTCCTCTATACAGAACACTTTCAGCTCTTGGATGTTGATGGGCTTCCTCACATGAACTGCTTGTTTTACGTCTTTCCACAACATTTCAATTAGATTAAGGTCAGGACTTCGACTTCAAACATTAGTTGTAGTCTTCTTTGACCATTCTTTTGGTAGAATGACTTGCGTGTTAAGAATTGTTGTTTGCTGCATGACCCACTGTCTCTTGAAATTTAGTTTGACAGATGTAAATTTTTTCCTCCATAATTCTCTGGTATAGTTCATAATGCATTGTTCCACCAATGATAGCAGGTCATCCAGGCCCAAACCAGAAACACTCCCACCATCATGTTTCACAGAAGGTTATTATGCTGGTATCAGCGTTTTTCTTTTTCCAAATGTAACACTCCTCATTTAAGCAAAATGGTTCTATTTTGGCTTTATCCATCCACAAAACTTTCTTCAAGTATCCTTTTGGTTTATCCACATGATCTTTAGCAAACCGTAGATAGTCAGCGATAGCTATGGCTTTCTCCTTGCTACCCTGCAATACACACCATTGCTGTTCAGTGTTCTCCAATGTGAGACAGGCCTTCAGTTGCTTAGAAGTAACCCGGGGTTCCTTTGTAACCTCTTGGACTATTAGACACCTTGCAGTTGGAGTTATCTTTGTTGGTTGACCATATAGGAGTAGTTTAACAATGGTCCTGAATTTCCTCCACTTGTACACAATCTGCCAGACTGTTGATTAGTGGAGACCAAACTCTTCAGAGACAGTCCTTTGTTCTAGTCATGATACACATCCACAAATGTGTTGTATGTGTGATCAGTAGCGATGGGCTAATCTGACCTGTTTAGCTTCCCGACAATTAATGAAATGGCCACAAATTTCGCCAAATGCATTGATGTCTTATGTTTTTACACACAACAAATTTTTTTCACCCATTGGAGCCTGTGGGCGTCTTTTTCACAGCGAAACCTTTCGAAAAAAATTTCCCTTAGCATTAGTGATCAGGCTTTGCTGTATCCCCCATTCCTTAAATAAATCAGAGTCTCTCACTCACATCCCATTGACTGAAAACAGCAGATTGATTCCCGTCAAATTCAAGGATTATTTTAAGGACTCAATTACTTATTCTTTTCCCAATAAATACATGACCAAATATAATACTTTTTGTTTCATTGGTTTAACTAGTTTTTCCTCATCTAGTTTTAGGACTTTGTAAACCAAAGGATGTTTAGGTCACATTAATATAAAAATATAGAAAATATTAAGGGTTTCTTGTTATGGAATATGTATATTTTAACATACAGTCATTTGTCTTCAAAGGACAAAATGTGCCCTGTATTTAAGTGGGGTTATCTTGCATTGCTTTCTCTTAAATTACGGAGTAATGTAACAATGGTCCTGAATTTCCTCCACTTGTACACAATCTGCCAGAACACTAAAATATACTGTACCACAGTTAAGAAAGCCTGCATAGGTTTTTCTGCACAGAAACTTTGGTATCTTTAAACTACAACTTTACTATTTGAATAAAACTATTTTGAGTACATTCATTAATTTTAAGCTTGGGATATTTAAAATGTTAGCAGAGTCCTTTTGGGATACCCACCTTCAGCTACATAGTACAAGAACAGATACCCATCACTTACCAAGGACTTATGCTCATTAAGGGGATTGGGAAGCAGGTGAAGAAAACAGTCAGCAGAAGGAAAGACTTTCTTCCATAAACATCTGATAAAGCACCTATTAGAGGAGCACACATAAATGATAAGAAGCCCTAAAGGGAAAAAAAAGACAAACAAAAGATAAAGTTAACAAAACACCAATAACAGAATGACTGCTGGAAAAAGGGGTACTATACCACATTCAATAAAATAAATTATGGATTCAACCCCCACAAAAAAGCAAATTATAATCCCATTTGTCAGCATAGTGTTCTTATGCATATAAGAAGCTTTACAATATTAAATTCAGTCTTTAAATTCAGAAGTTTGGCTCTTCATATCTATTTCATATAGACTAAGAACACAAGTAGTGGATCCTTCACTGGCATTTTTTATGCTGGTGTTCATCCACCATACTGCATACAAACTTGATTGCTAAAAAGGTTGCTTGTGATGTACAAAATAGTTTCCAGTGTGAAAGGAGGAGTAACACCAAAATATACTGGTACAGTCTTGGGTGATGAGAAGGCATTCTTCACTTGTAATCCATGCACATATAAGGGGACTACAAACATAAATTTTACTGAATGACCCAGACCCATGTCCCTACTGCTACTTGGTTTTATAATGTAGCTTTCACTCCGCATCTCTGTAGTGATTGATTACGTTTCCTGCAGGCCCGTTAGCAATAACAGTATAATAAGACTCCTATTAATTAGTGGGCCCAATCTACTATTTGTGTCTGTCAGTTAACCACCCATTTAAAGGAACAGTAACACCAAAAACTGAAAGTGTCTTAAAGAAATGACAATATAATGTACTGTTGTAGTGCAATGGTAAAACTGGTGTGTTTGCTTCAGAAACAACTATAGTTTGTATAAACCGGCTTCTATGTAGCCATAGAGGCAGCCATTCAAGCATAAGATATACAATTGATAACAGATGCATCCTGGAGAGAATCTGTTATCTGCTGTGTACCTTATGCCTTTTCTTCTTTTTCAGATTTGAATGGTGGCCCCCATGGCTACACAGCAGCTTGTTTATATAAACTATTGCAGAGAGTCTGAAGCAAGGATTTCAATTTTAACAGTGCAGCACATCAAAGCAGCTCCTGCAATTATTGGTCAGTCAGCATAACCATCAGTAAATCAGCCAGTTGAGTAAGAAATATGGGCATTGGGAGATAAAAAGGTTTCGAAATATAACACACTGCTGCCCACATAGACTTTATTTAAATAATGTGCCAGAAACAACAATAAAAAAGATCCAGGTAATTTTTTAGGCACAGGTGAAAAAGTTGAAAGCTATATAAAAGCCATGTCATGGGTAGTTGCATTTCTAATGCACATCTAATGATGTGACACTATATACTTATCCCTCCACGTCCACAAGAACGGACAAATACCACAACCAGGAAACGTATGAGTAGACAACAATAGGCTATACTACTTTGTCACTTTGAAGGAGAAGTCAAGCAATTCCAGCTTTCTATGTGCAGTTAGGTCACATTTGCAACTCCCCAGTCGACAGCTGAAAAATCTAAATAGGACTTTGTCTATAAAAACAGCTATAAGTGGCTTGCTACTGGTTACTATTGGTACATATGTATTGTAATTGCTGATAGCAATAACACTGGTAATAAGATATATCATTACTTTTTTATAGTATTTCTGTTGACATTACAGGGAAACCATATTCAATACAGTATCCTTTATCCAGAAAGCACTGGAAAAGCATTTGGAGATCCAAAATACTGAAGGATCCATTATCTGGAAATCCCCAGATCCCAAGCATTCTGGATAACAGATCCCTAGCTGCAGTTTGTTTTTGTTTAAAGGAACTGTAACACCAACAAATGAAAGTGTTTTACAGCAATTAGAATAAAAGCTACTTCAGAAACTCTACTATACTCAGAGAAAAGACTCAGGTTACACAGCAGATCATCTCTGCAAAATATAATGGAGCTTATCTGCCTTTTCTTCATAGCAGTGTATATATAAATAACACAATAGTAGTGTTTCTGAAGCAAACAGACCAGTTGTACATGTGCAGGGCTATTTGCAGCACATGATATTTGAATTCCTTTAAAACACTTTAATTTGTTGGTGTTACTGTTCCTTTGTAGTTATGAATTTTTACACTGAAATCCACCCCACGTGACTACACACAGCTTGATGCCATCAGTGTAGTTACTCAAAGAAGTGTACGGAGTGCATAGGCTTCACTTTGCCTGCAGAGAAACACAGATGGAGAGAAGCTGACACATTTACTTATTGGGCAATGTAAAAACAGGTATATCATTTTAAAGGGCAGCTGTTAATAATGAAGAACAGTTAGACTTTGAAACAAGCCAGAACACAATATAGAATGTTTAGGTATTGGATCTGTTATCCGGAAACCCGCTACCCAGAAAGCTCAGAATTACGGAAAAGTCGTCTCCCAAGACTCCATTATAATCAAATAATCCAAATTTTTAAAAATCATTTCCTTTTCCTCTGTAAAAATAAAACAGTACCTTGTATTTGATCGAATCTAAGATATAATAAATCCATCTTGGAAGCAAAATCAGCCTATTAGGTTTATTTAATGTTTACATGATTTTCTAATAGACACAGTATGCAAATCCAAATTAGAGAAAGATTTGTTATCTGGAAAACACCAGGTCCTGAGTATCACATACATGATAATAAGGGGAGAATTAATTAAAAATCACAAGTGTTATTTAAAATGTTTAGTGCTGCTCGCAAAGTAAAGTCATTCACTAGCAAATATTACATTGCTCATGATCGCTAAGCAAAGTTTAGCCATCACACCTGCTCTGGAGTTTCACTAAATATTTTGTGGCAAAAAAAATTCACAAATGCAATTTCGTAATGTTATTATAAACACTGCGCATTTTCGCAAAAGCCGTTTGTTCACATACATTGAGAGGAAGTTGTTGAGCTTTGTAATTTGTCAAAAAGGACGCAAACATGCTCACATTTTTTTGTTACATTCCCTCCCATCAGGCTTTAACGGCATGTCTAAATATCTTAAGGTATGTTCAATGAATTATAACTGTTGAGAAATAATTTTGCCAAATAACATACTTTATCTTTTTTTTTTTATTACATTTTTTTTATTACATTAAAAAAGTGAGATCAGTAAACATTTGGTTTTTATTTGTAACTTGTATTTTTGTCCATTACACATGGTGTAAAGGAGATTTTTTTTTCTCTTGTCCGGTCATACAAAGTTAGGAAACTAAGTCATAATGATAGGAAAGGTACCTTAAAAAAAAATCTTACAGACTGGATTAAATCCTTAAAAATATTTTTACTACCATAGACATTTGCAGTTACATTATATTTTAAGCAAACCACACCCTTTAGCGCATCCATTGTGTTTCCTTTTTCTGATTCCTGGAGAGATGTCAAATAAAGTAAAACAAATGGCTGAACTAATGGGACACATTAGTTACACAGCACAAAGACAAATGTTTTAAATGGATAAATGCTCCCTTGTTAAACACAAGTTCAATGACCAGGGTGTGTGACTAAACATTTTTCACTGTGTTTACCATTGAAAAATCTATGGTTTTTGGTGTTTTTTGTTTAAGATAAACATGGTTACTTAACCTGCTCTCCATGCGTGGTTCTTGCTAGGTTAGATAATTGGATTACCAGTGCACAGATAATCCCCCTGCACACTGGACTATGCATTTCATCCACCTGTACATGGGGCCTTTCCAATTAACAACATATGTATTGTATTATAAGATATAATATTAATCTTTTATAGTATTTCTGTTGACATTACAGGGAAACCATATTTAATACAGTATCCTTTATCCAGAAAGCACTGGAAAAGCATTTGAAGATCCAAATTACTAAAGGACCTATTATCTGAAAAAACCCAGATCCCAAGAATTCTGGATAACAGATCCCTAGCTGTAGTTTGTTTAAAGGAACAGTAACACCAACAAATGAAAGTGTTTTACAGTAATTAGAATAAAATCTACTTCATAAACTCTACTATACTTTATATAAATAAGCTGGTGTTTAGACATGGGGGCAGCCATTCAAAGGAGAAAAGACTCAAGTTACACAGCAGATAAACACTGCAGAATATAAGGGAGCTTATCTGTTATCCACTATTTACCATGTCCCATTTAGCCCTATTTCAATAGCTACCTATGCTTCATAGCAGTGTATTTATAATCACACAATAGTAGTGTTTCTGAAGCAAACAGAGCAGTTGTACCTGTGCAGGGCAACAGCACACGATATTTCAATTCCTTTAAAACACTTTCATTTGTTGGAGTTACTATTAATTTAAAGTTGTAGCACAAGATTCGCTAGATATAATAGCCCTGTTAAAATCAGCAACAGCTGTTAAATAATTTGCACAATGCCAGTTTCTTATTTACTGTATCAGATGTTCTACATTTGTTGTGGTGTGACTTTCCAACATATGTATTATCTTAAAACTGTACAGTTGACAAAAGTCACGGTTAAAAATAATGTTCTCTCAAAAAAAGAGGAATAACTTGAATATCAGCTGTGCTTGTATTGTACTTATGTGTTAGGGTGGAGTAAGAGGAAAAAGTTTGTCCATACACAAGTCAATATTGACTGCCATCTCATGTTCATTTTTTTTTATATATATATATATATATATATATACAGTACTATGAAAATGACTATTGTAGTTTTTATATGAAAACAGAAATAAATATTTCACAAAAAAACTACTCACAGAACGTCTTTGTTTCATGGCCCAACTACACAACCTACACCCATCCATTTTAACTTTTAAAATAGTCAAAGAATTATTGAAAAATAGCATTATACCAAAGTTCAGTTTTACCCCTTACCTGCCATGACTTTGCAGCCAACTATTACAGTACCCGTATAACACCTTTCATTTACTTGGATCAACCAAAAGTGGACAAAAAAAAGTAATTTGCAAGTACTGTACCCTGCAGATTGTTTTAAATAAAAGAAGTTGAAACCCTAATGTAATACAAAGTTTCCACAAATAAAAAGGATGATGTATTTAAAAATTGTGTGTTTAACATTCAAAGGCATCACAATATAAACATGAAACAGTTTAGCTCTCCAGTTCCGTTGCAACATATTTGGGGCTGTCTTAGGGCAAATAGAGAAATGGCCTTAGGTTTATTATTTGTCCTACATATAGCAAGCAACAGTTTCTATTCAGCTGTTAAGACTTTTTTCTAGCCAGCTACAAATATGGGCAACGGATCTGTCTTGCATAAGCCATGAAGCATTAAATGAAAATAAAGAATTATACAATATAACCCCCAATAATATACAAATACCCCACCAGCTACTTTATGCCTTCCTTCATAAATAATGTGTTTTTGTAAACATGAACATTACCAGTCCCATATTCACATTATACAAATAACGTTTTCACGTACCTTTACTCCTTGAATTAGTCCATTCATTAAAAACGTATGCTGAGGGAAGGTTTTATGTAACACCTAGAAAGGACAATATCTGATTATAACAAAGTAATTATTATTTTTAAGCTTTATTTCTAGGAGGTCAACAAACTCTGTAATGCTTTACAGAGATTGTACATTATTCACATCAATCCCTGCTTATGTGTATCTTACAGGCACTTTAAATAATTTACCATATTTCTACAAAAGCTAATAAAACAGAAAAAATTGCTTCCATAACATTTCTCTGTACTATTCCCTGTTGTGTTCTCAAAATGGCTCCTCTCAATCCCATTCTACCCTTCCTACTTATTATTTAAAAAATTATTATTGAATTAACTAAATTAATTGAATTAGCTAAATGAATTTGTTTAGCAGTGTATTAGGTTTGTAATTATCCTGAAACATACAGTAGGAACATCACCTTAAGGGGGAAAGTACTTGCATCAGATGACGTACCTGGTACTGTTAATTGCTTTCTATTTCAGTCATTATACAACTACGGATCCACAAAACAGAGTGGGTTAAATGAACCCTTTTGCTCTCTCCAAACACCTCTTTATGGATGAAAGGGTGTAGAACAAATTACTTTTTCCCCACCACGATTGGGTTCCAAGTTTTCTGTGCTTTATACCAGGTTTTGTGTGTTGGCCAAAGATTGAAACAGTTCCTATAAATTCAATATTTACAAAGTAGTAATTCTTCTGGCAATCTGTAAGGTATAGTTTAGTAACTAACTATCTTGTAAAATGTCCATCCATCTAAGTCAGGGAGCATCAGATTAAGAGTACTGGTAATCTTTTCCCATGCAATTGGGCTTGTCCGTGTTGGCATATGTTGTAAATTATGCAAATAAAACCAATGGGAATTCATGCAGTTTACTAATACATGGTATTGTTTTATTATCACAGAGAAAAAAAAGAAATAATTGATAAAAAAAAAAAAAAAAAAAAAGATGACCTTCCCGTAATTCAGAGCTTTCTGGATAATGGGTTTCTGAAAAAGGTATGCAATTCCCCAATTTGATAAAAAAATGCAGTATTAGACATCTTCTGGAATTTATAGTTGACTCATGCTGTTTTGAAAATGTATACCAAAAAGTGTCAACTGTTATATAGCGAACACCTACTGCTTAATGGTAATCAGTGTAATATGATTCGCCAGTATAACTGCCTTTGCAATTGTGATTATTTGTTTTATTTATACAGTGATATTTGTGTGTTTACAGTTTCCTTGTAGTGCTTTTTGTTTTGTTAATTTGTTCATCCCCTGTACGAATTACAGCCCAAAGACAAAAAAAAAGTAACCCTAATAATCGGAAAAGAATGAACTAAAGTCAAAAGGGGAGATATGTCAAGACAATGAATGCAAAGTTACCTTTTACTTCATGTTCTTCTGAACTCAAAACAAATTCTTAGTCCTCTATATAAACACCCTCCCTTCCCCCAGCTACAGCCTGTTAGGCTTTCACATAAGGAGCATCACTCCAGAGTTGGACTGGGTCAGCAAAAACTGGTGGGCCCTGCATACCCATGCACGCTCCTGTGTAATCTGTGAGCACTCCCCTCCACTCCCTGTTTACAAGTAGAAAGTTTCAGGTATGTGGTGTGCGCAAGGTGGGGGATCAGACACCCCAGTGCAACACTGCATTTCTCATTTTTATGAGGACAAACATTCTGTTGCATCCAATAGGTTTTTGGTGATTGAAGCTCTGCCCCCACTTAAGACATGAGCACAACAGATTTCTTTATTGTAAAAAAAAAAAAAAATAATAAATTTAAAAAAAAAAGGCTTTGGATATACACAGACCACTGTACAGGTTTACAGATCAAAGGAACAAATAATGAAGATGATTTAACCACTTCTATATAAACCGATACTTAATGTGTGTTGTACAGATTTGGCAACATAATATAAAAATGTATAGGCATCAGTATATACTTTATACTTTGGAACATGAATATGATTGAATCACTTTTATAAAATATATATGTCCGTTGCATGTTGTTTAAATTTGCCACATACATCTGCATCGCACAAGCATTGACACGAGACTTCTTAGTTTATAACATTTTATCTATTAGTTTGCTTTTGGACACAGAGTGCATTGCCACAAATTAGACAGTATACATGCAGGCGTTAATGACTGTTAACTTCGGGAGTGAGAAGGTGGGAGGGTTGTGTATTTAAAAGTGCTGCTATGGTCATTTAAAATATGTGCCTGCTACAAAGTATTGCAGTGGTAAACTCCCCTTATTGATGGTCTGGGGCATGAGCACCTGGACCCACCGTCATATGCGCTAAGCCTATACTGAAGTCCACTTAACTGTTTTGATGTATTCATTTAATATATGTTTGATAAAGGAGAGCGAGGCTCTTAAACATTGCATGTGTAATAAGGACTTAATAGATTGTATATGGAAAAAAGAGCATTTTTTGCATTTCTATTAATGAACATAAACAATTAGAAAAACTTTTAATAGCCACAAAGAAAGAGTTTCGATACTTACAACTAGCATGGGTGTTGTCAACAAGCCCCAGGCAAAAAACTCCAAGAAGATAACTACCACAGCATGATATACACTTGGTCTTCCAATGCCTTGGTGCTGATTGCGAGACAAAAATGGTATAGGAAAATTACAAACATTTAAAAACAAGTGGCATTTGACAGTATGGTTTAAAAAAAAAAAATTCTATGCATTAAACAAGTTATATAACCTTCTTAAAAGGGCAGGTAAACCCCTATGTTACATTGTTTATGAAGTCATAAGCAAGGAGCCATTGTGATATGCCTGTGAAGGCTTTTATTTATCCAATTAATTCTGGATATTATTGTCAATTAGGAACCTTCAAAGACCACCTTTTGAATACCATTTACATTATAGCTCCCCATGAATTCCTAACTTACATCTGGGTTCCACTAGCCCCTCCATATTTAAGACTTGGACACAGCAAGTTGATAGCTGATATGGCTAGTGCACCATGCAATCTAGGGCAGCACACTGTTCATTCATGAAAAGGAGGGACGTGTCAGGTGGACACAGCGGTTAAGTTAGTACTCTACAATGGATTCTTACATACTGCAGCCCTATGGCACACTACTTATTGAAAAAACCAACAGATCCTTGCTATTTTTAATTTTACAAAAGCTAAACTAAAAAGCTTTTATAGTTTAACAACACAACTGGGTTATAATTTCTTGCAGATTATTCTTAATTACCGGTAATATATTTATAATACACAAACGCCATGAATATCTTGTAAATTGTATCCTTATAAACGGTGAGTACTGATGTCATTTCTGTCACATGACTCACTGAAATTTGTGTTTTATAATAAATAAAGTACCACCAGTTGTAAAATATGAGGATATTAGAATTTACCTCGGAGTTCCGTGACCTGTATAAAAAGCATTCGGCCTCGTGTTTTTATATGGTCATGAAACTCCTCTGTAACTTATAATATCCTTATATTTTACAAGAGGTGGTACTTTATTCACTATATTATCCAGTTTTTCAACATTTTTTTTATTTAATTTTTTAAACAACTCCCCAAAACAGCTGGCCCTGTATTCTAATTAACCAAGAGTTAATTTTTGAGAAGAGGTATAAACACACCTATAAAGAAAAACATAACCCAATTAGAAATAGTAAAGCTTCACTTTTACTTTATTTAACTCTTCAGAAAAATGTGGGTATAGGTTACACTGAATATTTGTTGTATCCATACAAGCAAAGTATTTTTAACATGTTCAAAGTGTGCTTGGCACACGTTTTGATTCATGCTGTCTGCACAGGAGGAAATGGAGCCATCAAAACTAGCAAACCCTGCCTGGCAGTCTCTTTCCTTTCTCTGTGCAAGAAGCATACGGATATTAAGTTGTGGAGATTACTTATTCAAAGAAGTGCAGACTGCAAAGCTCTGATTTGTTACAGTTCCCAGAATTCTTTTGCCTGAAGAGCTATAGTTCAGAGCTCCCACAATGTTTTGCACATCTGGCATCAAAAGTTACACTGGTTTGCAGCAAGCCCCATAAGGGAGTTATTCTATGTGGATTGATAAAATAATATTTAATTCAAAAAACAAAACAACATAATGACGCTTGAAAGCAACAGTGCAAGGGCGCAACAACAAAAACATTTTAAATGAATAAACCTGCCCCTCAAAAAGTATATTTAAATGTAATTATTGTACTAATGCAGTTGTTTACACTTCCATTTTGACATAAAGAAATATTAATCAAATGAAAAAAAATGTTTGACTAATATAATAACATTTCTTGGAGAATTAAACAAAAAGAGGGTCCAAAGGAGATTTTAATGACTCACCGCAAAAAAAGGAAGAGGACAGCTGCAATGCCCTGAGCAGGTACTCAAAAGACTAATATAGTTATTTCTGTACAGACAATATTGCCTTGTGTGAACAAAAATAAATATCAAATTGTTTTTTACATGGCTGTTGGCAAGTTTGGTCTTCCGAGTGTCTGTTCAAATACCATACAAATATGATAACATTATTTCTTTCTTGGGGGCGGGGGAGGTACCGTATATGTAGCCGTATATGATTATCAACAAATGAGGTAGATGCAACAAACTTCCATATTTCTCTCTCCACTGGAAGTTTTACTACGATTACACAGAGTATAATTGCTTGGCTAACTCTGGGGTTTGAGGAAAAGTTAAACCTTTCTTTAAACTTGTAGCCATCTAATCAAATTCTCTGCGGACATGGAATATTCACATCAAAAACTTAAGATTTTTGTTTTTATTTTGAAATTGACAGCAAAGCATCCGTTGTCAGAAGTGAGCTACAGCATTTTGTGTTAGAAAAGGGTAGCGAGTACAGCTGCTGGAGCATTTTGGCACACATCACGCTGTGGCTGGGGAGGGCCATGTGCAGGGTTCAGCCCAACACCCAATAAAGATGTGCGGAGCCAAAACCTTGGAACCTACACGGGCAGGCCCACGCATCACTAGCAGTTATTGTAATTTAGTCAGGCTTATATTGAATAGTTTCTCCAAAAGCCAATTACACATTGAGCAACTGCACTTGTAAATAACCCCTGTAGTCTTACATAACTTTATATTGTTACTTTAGGAGTACTCTCAGATCTGTGATTTTTCTTAACCAACTATCAATGCCTTGTTAAATCACAATCAAGACAGCTAGATTGCGCTTCTTCTACCTTACACGATTTGATTAAGGAACAACTTCCAAGCATCAGCAGCTGTGACGTGGTTAGTTGCCAAGCAGCAGCAGCTAATGACCTACAAAACTGTGGCTCTATTAAATGTTCAGCGCTGTGCCAGTATACAGCAGATTTAGTAAAGCTTCTGGGTTCTTGGCATTCACAATTCTTTCTGGACTGACACTAAACTGTTTTTTTTGTGGGTTTCCTGCATTTAGTAGCTGTGGTATAAGGAAACAACTAAAACTGGACAAAAATTAAATATCATAGTCATATACTTGTAAGATATATGCATCTTTCATAAGCAGCAAAGTGACTGACCGGCCCACATTCGTTGCAAGTTTCTGCATCAGTGTTGAACTGAATACGCATCTAAAAAGACTTTATCCCTGCATTTAACAAAGCCATAAAAAAAAAAAAATCTTCAACTTTAATATTTGCATGGAAACCTAAGTTTTCATCTAAAAAACAAATCCAACCCTTAAAGGCAGATTAAAAAAAAAAATCAAGATAGTTTTTTTCTAGAATATCAAAAAAAGTAAAAGAGAAAAAAGAGAGAAAGTGACTATGATACAGGTACGGGACCTGTTATTCAGGGTTTTCCGGTTAACAGATCTCTCCGTAATTTGGATCTTCATACCTTAGGTCTACTAGAAAATCATGTGAATGTTAAATAAACCCATTAGGCTGGTTTTGCTTCCAATAAGGATTAATATCTTAGTTGAGATCAAATACAAGGTACTGTTTTATTATTACAGAAAAAAGGAAATCATGTTTCAAAAATTGGATTATTTGATAGTAATGGAGTCTATGGGAGACAGCCTTTCCATAATTTGGAGCTTTCTGGATAATGGGTTTCCGGATAACGGATCCCATACCTGTAATATAATATAATAATATTACCATGAAAAACCATCACATAAAAGCTGGCAAATTTAAATTAATGGGAAGTGCTATGTACGAGTTTGTCTTGTGTTTTTTTCCCTCTCTTTTTCTTTCCTTGAACATGAAAATGTATAAATCTGCCCCACAATGCCATGCGAATGAAGCTTTCAACAACTGAACAATTTCTGTTCATAGATTATGCAAATTATTTTCAGTAATTTAAAGGAGAAGGAAAGGTCATTTTTACTTGGGGTGCCAAAAGTTAGGTACCCCCAAGTGATCTCTTGCACTTACCTCAAACCCTGGGCTGGTGTACCGATCAGGAGAAAACTGCATCGGCCCAGGATTCTTCCATCGAGCACAACGGAGCAATCGTCTTCTGGCTTCTATCTTCAAATTTCCCAGGGCAGACGCATGCGCAGTAGAATCACTTGGGTGTGCCTAACTTCAAGTAAAAAGACCTTTCCTTCTCCTTTGAATAAAAAATTTGCATTGTGTGAATTATTCATCTAACATCTATAAGCTATCTAATTTAAAAGTTTGGTCACAGTGAAGCCACAAACAGCCCCTTTGTGAGAGGTGAACTGATGATGTATACACCATGGGGCAGAAGTGTAGAGTACTACCAAACACTCTGAAAATATTTCTATTATGAAGGGCAAGGATGGAGCAGGCTTTAAAGTGAATCCGAGCAGAACAGGTAGCAAAAAATATCAGGCTGAAACAGCTAGGGGAGAACTCTGCGTCTGTGATAGTATCTATACAATGGCTCGTTCCCTTATTCCCTCTCTTTTTTTTTGTATTATGAATGAATTTCCATTTCTGTCATCAGAAGCAAGCACTTAATGTTTCTTTTTTTTTAACAATTCTTTTATTGAAACAAACTTACGGTACAGTCAGTTATCACAGCAGCAATAGACACAATGTTTGTTTCCGTTAATATACAGTACAGTGAAGTATTTCAGTTTTCACAATAAAACTTAAACCATAACAAAAACATGGTGTCTTTGTCGTTCTTTATAATCACGTTTTCATCTTGTCATTACATCCCTAATATTATGTTCACTATGCTGTCCTTGTCAAATTGAATAACAAGCACCACAGTGCAGTTCTATCCTGATACATCTGGTAAACCACAGTGTATCTACAGCATCACACAGAGCTGCCAAAGGTTCACAGTTTAACACAGTGTAAAGCCAATGATATATTCCCATCCCCCCTGTTTCACACACAGTATCTTCCTCCATTTACTGTAAGTGTTAAATCCCACAAAGCGGTAATGAGCCAATAGATAATCCCTTTACACGCGCACACCCCACTAGAGTAATATGTACAAATAAAGGATGGTGCGAACTCAGAGTGATCAGTCAGAGAGTCAAGGAGGATCTAGGTCAGGGTCCTCCTCAAGCCACAAACCCCATATCTTACTAAATTTCTCAGGACAACCCCTTTTCATGTATGTAAGTTTGTACAATGGGAGGGAGTTTTCCACCAATTGTTCCCAGTCCTTCACATTGGGGCCATCTCCAGACTTCCATTTAATTGCAATCGATTTTTTAGCATACATACAAAGTACAGATAATAAGGTACGTTGCGCCCTTCTCGGGGACACTTCGTCCATCTGACTTAGTAAAAGTACTCTGGGCTCTAACGGTACGAAAAGGCCAGTTTTAACTACAATGATCTGTACCACCGCCCTCCAAAATGATTTAATCACAGGGCAATCCCACACCATATGAAAAAAGTCCGCCGGGGAGTGTCGACATCTGGGGCACTCTGAGCTAATGACTGGATTTATTGTATGCAATCTTTGTGGGGTAAAGTAAACTCTATGTAAGTAGTTAATTTGTGTCATTTTGTCTTTACTACTGATTACTCCTTCAAAGACAGAACTCAATGTTTCTTCCCAATGTTCCTGCGTGATCTCAGGGATGTCCTGTTGCCACTTAGTTTGTAACCTATTGAGAGGGGACCCCTTAACAGTCCGTAATTGTGTATAAAAATATGAGAGCGGCTTACATAATACCTGTTTATGTACCCCTACCTGTAAGCTATTCAACTTGGTGTCCACCTTGTCACCCTTAAACTGAGTCACAAACGCGTGTCTCAATTGCAGATATCTAAAAAACATATAGTTCGGTAAATTATAAGTCTCTTTTAGGGCCTGAAAACCAATGAGGTTACCTTCCATTGTAATATCTGAAAGATATTTTACATTATATCTTGCCCAGAGCTGAGGGTCAGGGACCAACTCAAACTGCTTCAGAAAGGGGTTACACCACAGTGGGGCAAAGCTGGAGCATTGAGGTTGTAGCCTAGGGTAATATTGAGACACCAAACGCCAGGCCTTAAGTGTCTCTTTCATCAGAAGGGAGATCTTAACATTATAAGTAGCACCTCGATAAGGCAGATTTTTGAGGCCTTCAAAGGATCCTGCTAGTTGAGCTTCAAGGATCACAGACGCATTGGTGTCATCAGATTGGGCCCAATTCCTCACAACTACCAACTGAGATGCCAAATAGTAAAAGAAAAGATTGGGGGCCGCCAAACCTCCCTGCTGGGTCGGGAGTTGTAAGGTGGTGAGAGCTAGTCTGGGAGTGGCGTTATTCCAGTACATCGTAAGGGTAAGGCTTTTGAGTTTAGAGAAGATCATATGAGGGATCATTATTGGGGATTGCCTAAAGATATAAGTTAATTTCGGTAAAATCATCATTTTAAAAAGGTTTATCCTACCAATCAGAGATAAAGGTAAATTAGCCCATGCATTTCTTTTCTGTTCCATATATCGTATTTGAGGCAGAATATTAAGATCTGTATATTTGGTTAGGTCAGCGTGAATCCAAATCCCCAAATATTTGAAGGTGGTCACCCAATTGAGTCCCAAAGTCCTTTGAGGATTATCTGGCGGGAGAGTATCTATAGGAAAGAGAACCGACTTGGACCAGTTTATCCTAAGTCCAGAATAATTAGTGTGATCGTTTATAATGGTTAGAGCTTGTGACAGTGCCAGTTGGGCGTTAGGCAGGTATAATAGAGTGTCATCAGCATACATTGAAATGACTTCAGTTAGGTTCCCAATCCTAAGTCCTTCAATGTCCCGGGAGGCCCTGATGCGACAGGCCATAGGTTCCATGGCCAGTGCAAACAAAAAGGGAGAAAGGGGGCATCCCTGCCTGGTACCTCTGAGGATCGGAAATGAGGCGGATAATTTGTTGTTTGTACGGATTTTCGCTACTGGTAGCTCATATATTGCTCTTATCCAGTTAATGTACGATGGGGGTATACCTACTCTGTTCAACGTGGCCCATAGATATTCCCATTCGACTGAATCAAAAGCCTTTTCGTTATCCAAAGAGGCAACCAGTCTACTACCTGGATTATCGTGTGTAACAGAAATATTCGTGAACAATCTCCTAATGTTTATATCCGTGGAGCGACCAGGCATAAAACCCGTCTGGTCCGGAGAGATTAAGTGAGATAATAAGGGCGCTAGACGGGATGCCAGGACTTTGGCTAATATTTTTGCATCCGCATTAATGAGTGCTATGGGCCGATACGAACTACAATCTAGCGGGTCTTTACCTGGTTTTAATAGTAAAATTATCAAAGATTCTCTCATTGAGGCTGGCAACAGTGACCCTTTCTGAACCCCATTATACAAGTCTGTCAGGAGAGGTGCAAGTAACTTAACATGTTGTTTGTACCACTCCATTGGCAAACCATCAGTACCTGGGGTTTTCCCTGTTGGGAATGAAGCTATCGCAGCCTCAACCTCCGAGATTGTGATATTCTCAGCTAGTGCTACAGAGAGGTGTGGTGCCAGGTTAGGGATATTTATGTCACGTAGGTAGTCCCCTATTTCTTCCGGAGTAGTGCGTATTTTGGGGCTATACAAGTCAGAATAGAAATTTACAAATCTCTGATTTATTTCCTCTAGTGAAGATACCACTGAGCCATCTAGTAACTTTATTGCAGGAATAGCCATGGTAGTCGTCTCTTCCTTAGCTAGCATTGCCAGTAGCTTCCCATTTTTGTCCCCATGCTCAAATATGTTGCCTTTCTGGTAGAGTATATGCTTTTTGGTAAGCTTTACTTGGGCGAGTTTTAAGGCACTTTGACTAGCTTGCCAGCTTTGGAATGAATGGGTCGTGGGACATTTGATATATGCCTCTTCCTCCACCTGTGCTGCTATCGTTTTTTGGGCTATGTCCACTCGCGCCATTTTCGTTAAAGCTGCTATATTGCTGATAAACTCACCTCTGACATAGGCTTTAAGTGCATCCCACTTTACATGTAAGGGAGTTTCGGTGCCATTCGCAGCCAAAAAATTTAACATACTGGCATTAAGAATATCATTTAACTGGGTATGCTTCGCCCAGTAGGGGCTCAGCCTCCACACTCTATCCATGGGTGCTTGTGAATACCTGAAAGTTAGTAGCAGAGGGGAATGATCCGAGATGCCTCTAGTAAGCAGCTCAACCGATTGTACCCATTTATTCATCTCTGGACAACCTAGAGCGAGATCTATTCTGGACATGCTGTTGCAACCAGGGGAGTAACACGTGAATTGCTTGAGGCCAGGGTTGCGCACTCTCCACAGATCCACCAGGTTTATGGTAGAAATCCATCTATTGAAAGGTGCCGAGGAAACCCGAGGGGGATGCAGTTTATCAATGTCCGCATTAGATACTGCATTAAAATCCCCAATAAGGAGAAATGGCGCTATGGGCAAGCTCAGCAGTTTCCCAGTTACCTCATTAAAAAATTCGGCCGTAGGTGGAGGAGGGGCATATATGTTCGCAATGTTAAATTTTTTGCCATAGACATTACCGTGTAGAAGGATAAACCTACCATGTCTATCAGAAATTACTTTCTCTATCGCTAGAGGACAAGTTTTGGCTAATAAAACAGAAACACCCCTAGAGTAACTGGAAAAGGAGGAGTGATACATCGAGCCAATCCAGGGCTTTTTCAGGGATAACAGTTTAGAACCCACTAGATGGGTCTCCTGAAGAAAAATCATCTGAGGTTTGTACCTTCTGATAAAGTCAAAAACCAGTCTACGTTTTATCCCATCCCCCATACCTCTAACATTCCACGACAGTACCCTAATGGAAGCCATTGGACATATAGGTATAGAGTGTGGCAGGAGTGGGAGGAGGCACATCCAGAATAAAACTGCATATTAACAGGAAGATACAATAGACGGTGAATCGTGCGACACCAAAAAAACTAACATTGCTTGCAAACCCCATAACTTCAACCCCTACCCAAACCCACCCCACCCACTCCATAACCTTAGAAGAGTGAGTTTTTGCATTCCCCAAAATAAAATAAAATGAACTATGAAGGGAGATTAGTGGGTACATTTCGTCCTTACTAGGCAGAACCAAATGTCCTGGGGCCTGTCAGCTTCCGCACAGGGACTAAAGAGCAAGGTAGCCAGTGTCCTGCATTACGACATATGTTGCAGCATTACCTGTCCGGGGAAGTGTCCTCTTGTGGAGACAATGAAAAAGTGCCAGGCCATAGCTTCCAGAACGCCATAATAAACCGAAGGGTAGACTTGCAACAAGCCAACCAGGCGTAACATGGAAGAGCTCACTGCTCTCTCCGCGGAGACTGTCTGTGTCTCCCCTCCAGCCAAGTGAAGACCTCCTCCGGTGTAGTAAAGAAATTGGCCTTGCCGTTGTCTGTGACTCTCAGCCTTGCTGGAAACATCATAGCGTATGGAATCTGCCTTTGTCTGAGCTGCAGCTTGGCTTCCGTAAATTTTGCTCTCTGCTTCCGAATTTCCATAGAGAAGTCGGGGTAAAGTGATATTCTATGATTTTCAAAAAATATTTCTCTAGCTCTTCTAGCCGCTTGCAGGGCCGAGTCTCTGTCGCGGTAATTCAGAAGGCGGGCAATTAATGGACGGGGAGGGGCCCCGGTGGCGGCGGCCTACCCGGCACCCTGTGCGCCCGCTCCACCGTGAAAGCTGTAGAGAAGACGGCACGGGTAAACGTATCGGCCAGCCATTTTTCAACAAAAGTCTCTGTGGCGGTACCCTCCACCCTCTCAGGGAGGCCCAGTATCCGTATATTATTCCTTCTCAAACGATTTTCCAAGTCATCAGTCTTCTGTTCAAGCATCGCAACCTGCTTTTCTGTGGCCGACAACCTGTTGGGCAGAGGTGATGTGCGGTCTTCCACTTCACTGACCCGTCTTTCCACCTCCCCTGTCCTCTCCCTCAACTTTTGCACATCGTGTTTCAGTATGGCAAAGTCTGTCTTGAGTTCATCAATTTTCCCAACAAGTGCAGTATGGTTGGAAGTAATGGCCTGTAAGACCTCCGCCAATGTTGGTTCTGAGGGGGATTGCATGGGGGCAGGGGAGGAGGGCGCAGCTGCAGCAGGTTCTGAGTCTGAATACTCCATTGCGCTAGTAGCAGAAGTGGACGTACCTGTAGGCAAAGGCTGTGGCATCGGGTCTCTAGCAAAACGAGCTAGTTTCCCTGCAGCAGATCCACCCTGGCCCTGCGAGTCCTCCTGAGTTTGGCGCGCCGCATGGTGCACGGCGCCATTTTGAGCAGCCATGATGCGGGGAGAGACGGAATGGCGCGCTGTATGATTGCGCCGACTCCTCCGAACCATCAGAGGTTCCGGATGCGAGCACGGGTACTTTACCCTCCAGGAAGTGGTCCGTGAGAGCCGGTGAGTTGCAGGTTATCTGCAGTATGGGCCCCTGTGCGGCGGAGCTGTCGGCCTGCGCTGCCTATCCGGTCTCCATGCAGACCACGCCCCCTCACTTAATGTTTCTTGTCCTATTAAGTACAGGCATCGGATATGTTACCAAAAAACCTCCAAAATGTGTCAATTATACTTCCTACAGAATTCATTATAAACAAAGCTTGTTAGTTAATGTTTTTTTATTTAATAATGAAGTGATGCCTTGTACATGATAGTAGATAAAATACCAGGTCAATAATCCATGTTTCTAGCAACAGAAAAAAATCTTATTGTAAGCTTTTTTTTTATAATATTTAAATGTGTTAAGTAGACTTTTAAAGTTGCAGACCTTGCAGACTATAGACCATATGCTGTAATCTTAAGTGGGAGCAGTGCTTTAGCCTTTACACAGGAACGATTTTTCTTTGACTTCAAAAAACGTAGAAAAATGCTCTAGATCCTATTTTAGAAAATTTGGCGAAGTATTGAAGTCGAAGTTTTTTTTAAAGAGACAGTACTTCGATTATCGAATGGTCGAATAGTCGAAGTATTTTTACTTCAAATCGAATTCGAAGTCATAGTACCCTATTCAATGGTCGAAGTATCCAAAAAATTACTTTGGATTTTGAATTTTTCTACTTAGAAAATTCCCTCGAATTCACATGGACCCTTGATAAATCTGCCCCAAGAGATAAAAATATCGGATTTGTTATTTTGAGAAATTTGAGACCACGTCAAGTAGATTTTCAATGTTAATGGTAAAACCATTTTCTAGGCAAACTTGTCATAACTTGTTACATCACAAAAGGCATGATTTACTAACGCAACTGCTCTATGCTAGGAGTTTTCTCTTTCAATGTGTAAACAAAGTAACTGAATCAGAAAAGGCAAAACAATCCTATTTTAGAAAAGCACCTCAAAAACTAAACTTTGTGGCCACATAGGCTTCCATATTAGTGATGTGCAGGCCCGGCCCAAAACCGGCTGGTTTACCCTCAGGTTGGGCAGGTTTGGGGCGACTCCTGCACAAAATCTCCGGGTTGAGCTCTTCTCCAGTTCTCCCCGCTCACGACCTAGCAATGCTGGTGCCGTAATTTATAGACTTGTGCTCGCCCCCACCCACTTTGTGACGTCACTGCAGGGCGGGCTGGCGGATCGGGCATGGGTCTATAAATAGAGGGGCAGCACGCTTACCTCTTTCGTGACGGAGCAGGTCTTGGGGGGGGTGCGGTAGAGAGAGGCTTTTTGCTACCCCTAGTAACCTGCCACACATGGTCACCTGAGGCAAATTTCTCACCTTGCCTTATGGCACAAGCAGCCCTGTGTGCCATTCATAAACCACTAAACAGATCCTGGAAGACAAAGCACAGCACATGGCCTTACTGCTTATGTAGGGCAGGTGTTATTTACACACTGCACAAGAACAAACTGTGCTCCACATAGGGAGCAGGCATAAGGGATATGTCAACTGTGTGGTAATGTGCCCTTGGGTCCCATAAAACTTAGAGAACAGCAGCTAAGACTTACTAAACAAAGAACATTTTAGTCTAGGCTTTTCTTGAACCTTAAAAAGGAGTAAAACAGAATTTATACCTGTAATGGCATATATGTGGCAGTTCTAACAAAAAGGTGAAGGGAAAGGAATTTAAAAAGTTCCTTTAAATGCTAAAAAAGTGATTGTTGAACACAAAAAAAAAACAAAAAACAGGTTAAGCATGAATTAGACCAAAATTGCTGCAAATGCAGATAAAGTACAGTGCATTTATCTTTAGCAAAGTATCATCTGACCAATGCATTGGTTTTTTAGGCTGATCTTCCCCTGTTAAACCACTATTAACTATTTTTCACATGGGGTGAAAATGCCCATTCATTGCAGCCCTTTTGCCCCCTTTGATTTTGCGCATGTCAACTAAAAGCCTCATGTATCCTTCCTCTAAAGTGGCAGGTTTGGGATGCTGCAATCATGTTCTTGCTCAGATCGGTTATGCAATATTATTAAAAATATACTATTTTCCTCAGCAAATACAAATACAGCTAGAAAGAGCTAAAAAAACAGCTTCAAGTTTGGAAGTAATTCGACATACTACTTTACAGTTGGGTACATATATGCAATGAATCGCTATGGCTGATAAAAGGATGTTAAGAAAACCATGTTTTCATAAATATTGCACAACCCTTCAACTAACAGGGTGCAAAATAATTCAGTATGAATCTGTTCATATTCAGCAATGTTATCTCTTCACCTCTGAGAAAAGATGCATTAGTTAGGATTAACTAGGTTTAACCTGTGCTTATGAAAGGACTTCCAGTTCTATTTTTGTATCAGGATTAAGAAACAAACTCAATGTAAAATAAAGACGGTTTTTGTTCTAAAATAGGTTTCTCAAATATGAAAAAATTACTTTTATCCTGAAATAGAATAAAAAAAAAAAAATAGTATATAAATGAAATGACTTTGGTCCTGAAACAGAATTAATAAAAAAAAGAATTTTGAAATTTGGCTTGATGCAGGGAACGCAACCACACAGGACAGGACACTGTTATATGAAAAGAGGATGAGAAATGTCACTTTGATAAAAATTCTAAAACCGCTTACCGTTTTTGGCACATATTCAAGAGAAAATCTGTGCATGCAAGGTGCCGAAAATAATGCTAGTCATATTAAATTACTTTTTTTTTAGTGATGTTTAAAAATTATCAAAACGGCGTGGTAGCTTTTCTGGGTGGCCAAGCCGTGAAGCCAGAAAGATAACATATTCTAGCAAGAACTATTTTTGAAAAAGCCAACCAAATTTTAATTAATCACGACTTACACTGGAACAAAATGTCCATAATGACTCACAGTGCTTGATACACAGGATAATTTACAAGTATGGGACCGGTTATCCTGTATGATAGGGACCTGGGGTTTTCCAGATAACAGATATTTCCATAATTTGGATCTTCGTAACTTTAGTCTACTAGAAAATCATGTAAATATTAAATAAACCCCATAGGCTGGTCCTTCTTCCAAAAGGGATTAATTATATCTTAGTTTGGATTAAGCACAAGGTACTGTTTTATTATTACAGAGAAAAGAAAATTGGATTATCTGGATAAAATGGGAGTTTATGGGAGACGGCCTTTCTGTAATTGAGTATTCTGGATTATGTGTTTTAGGATAACACATCATATCAGGAATGACCTGGCACAATAAATTGCCAAACCCTGGTGAAAACTGCCTGTAAGAGGAGAGGCAGCAACTAAGCAAAAAGACAAGAAGCTTTGCGATTGTTCCTGAAAACAAAGTCTATTGTTTATAAGTTTTGGAAATATTTGATTTTCATATTGTCTTTGTGTTTACTTTCATTATCAACTTTTACAACAGCCTGGAAGACATCCAAACAGGTGAACGGAAGTACAAAAATATAAGTGTAAACCAGATTTTACAACATGCCTAAAATTAACACATTATAGTAGGGGTTTTATATGGGTTAATATTAGTAACACAAAAAAATGCATCACATTTTCCTCATATGGTTTTTCTTTCTGAAGGAGAGAAGTGAAAACCCCAAAGGAAAAAATGGCATAATGTATTCAGTAATCGCATAATCATATAGTTAGCGAATCATGCACTGCTTAAAAGGTAAACCGAGTTTAAAAAGCCATAGAGATTGTATCTATTTTGAAAGTAATGAAGTCACCTAGTAATATCACCCCATCAAGATGGTTTTGACGAACATATAATGCAGGGGTGTCCAAACTTTTGGCTTGCCGGGCCACATTGGAAAAAGAAAATTTGTCTGGGGCCACACATAAAATACACTTTTAATTGTAAAAGTAAAGGAAATACACAGAAAAGAACTACAATGCCAGTTCGATAACCAGATAGAGCTATACACTGGAATATGGGACACCTGGATAATAAATAGACATATTATTATATTATTATTACTAACTGGGCAATGGGCAGAGACCCCCCTCCTGCTATTTCCTCTGGAACCAAGAGTTTCAAGCTGGGCCGCATTCATATGCATCCTGGGCCGCATGTGGCCCTCGGGCCGCAGTTTGGACACCCCTGATATAATGGACTTATGTTCCAGAAATGGCCGAACCCACTTTTAAATCAATTCAAAGTCTTACAGGACCACACAACACAGTACCAACTATGAACCAAACACCCCAGAAATACACTTCAGAATAACAAAGCGCTGCATGTCTTTACTCACTGGCAATTTAATTGGTGAGAAAGCATTTCAAGCCTCCTGCGATAGCAAAGATTTATCATGGGCAACTAATTTGCAGTTGTGCCATTGCCCTTATTACCTTGGAGCAAACATCAAACTACAGCTCAGGCTAATAATTGAATCCTACAAAATGCAAGACACTGCATGGAGGAAATAAGTGAAAGTTGCTTATTAGTTCATGCCTTTCTTAAAGGAGAAGGAAAGTCTTCTTCCACTTGGGGGTGCCAAATGTTAGGCACCCCAAGTGATTGTATGTACTTACCTAAAAACCCGGGGTTCTTCCAGCAAGCACCATGGAGCGATCCTCTTCTTTCTTCAAACTTCCTGGGGCAGACACATGCGCAGTAGAACGAAATAGCCAACTTTTTAGTTAAAGTTTTGGCTTTTCGCTGTACTGCGCATGCACAATCGCGAGAAGAAAGAAGAAGCCAGAAAAGGATCGCATCTTGGTTCTCGCTGCAATAACCCTGGGCCGGTGCAGTTTTCTGCTGATAGGAGCATTGGCCTGGGGTTTCAGGTAAGTATATGCAATCACTTGGGGGGTGCCTAACATTTGGCACCCCAAAGTGGAAGAAAAATTTCCTTCTCCTTTAAGAGGTTGGCCTCTTGTCTATCACTGGTAAACTGGTAAGATTAAGAAAATGCTTTTATAAAGCTCTAAAATCGTAAAATTTCTGAATCCTATAGTTAGGGCAATACTGCTTCAAACTCATGGGATGGGGACAACTGAGCTCCACAGGGTCCATCTAAAAGGCTCTGTAACCTAGACCAACCACTGCCTTAAAGTAGCCCTGTTGTTCTTAACTAAATGGCAGATAGCCAATGAGTGCGCACGTAACACAACATAATGTCACCCTTGCACACTGACGCGGCGCGTCCAGAATTGCTGCCGACCCCCACCAGTCCCCGGTACATAAAAGGTTGGGGACCGCTGCTCCACATGATGGTGGGGGGCAGAACTACAGAAACTGCAAAATTACAAAAACAGCAGTCTGAACTATGGTTCCACTGTTGTACTGAGCATGCCCAGTGTTATATACAAAAGAGAAGGGGGTTGGCATGCTGACCACACTGTAATAATAATTTTTTTGTATCTCTGACACTTGTAACTGCAGATCAAGCAGTTTTCTTGCACTCCACTGCTCCCAATTGGCAATTAATCATAATACCTGTAGTGTGAAAAGACACACTGGTGCTAGCCAAAAGTTGCTTGGAACATGTATGTAAGTGCATTCACAAATGAGCCATCCAGCCCATTAAGCAGTTTGGAAGTGCAAATAATGCAAAACTACAGATGACATTGCATTCAACATCCGTTGTAATGTTTTACATTATGCAAAAAAAGAAATATCATTTAAACAAGACATACAAAAATTTAATAATGGTAAAATATACAAATGACCACATTTCTCCCTGTTATCTGAAAAACAGTTGCAGAAATACTATCCAAGGGCAAGAGGGCCAATTTTGGGATCATTGAAGGGCTGCATTTTTAAGCAGATTAAAAATGTTGGTTGTCCCCCAAATAACTTGTCAGGCCATTCGCATGGAGGGGGTTGTGGTAGAGATGCACAGAATCTATTACGTTGGGATTTAGTTAAATCCTTTGTTAAATATTCAACTGAATACTGAACTTAACACTCATTTTCGTATGCAAAAGAGAATGTGTGGTTAAAAAATGTTTTACTTCTTTGTATGGGTGACAAAAAGTCATTTGATTTTAAGGATTCGGATTTTGGTTTGTCCAGGCACTTGGATATGGTTAAATCCGAACCCTGCTGAAATAGGCCCAATCCCAAAACTATTCGGTGCATCCCAAAATTTGGGAGCTCTTAGGACTACAAATGTGGAACATGAAGTTGCTTTGCTGTGTTCCATAGGCCATACACTTGGGCCTGTGTAAAGTCAGGGCTAGACATTCCTATAAAGCCACAAGAGATTACAGAAAGTTCTGCAAAAGGTCCCGACCTGTTGCCTGCCAGCAGTCATATGAGAACCAGCTGAGGCACTGTACAGGAAGCACTCCAGTAATACTGAAGGGTGTAAAATACAGAAGACAACAAAGTACCAGCAACTTGTAAAAAAAACGTTCCGAAAGCTACTGTCTGTGGTTATGAAGAAAATAGCTAGTGCATTGATACAGTTAAAGATGTGCGACGTTCACAGTTTAAAGGAACAGTTCAGTGTGAAAATAAAAACTGTGTAAATAGATAGGCTGTGCAAAATAAAAAATGTTTCTAATATAGTTAGTTAGCCAAAAATGTAATATATAAAGGCTGGAGTGAACAGATGTCTAATAAAACAGCCAGAATCCAACTTCCTGTTTTTCAGCTCTATAACTCTGAGCTAGTCAGCGACTTGAAGGGGGGCCCACAGGGAACATTTCTGTTCAGTGAGTTTGTAATTGATTCTCAGCATTCAGCTCAGATTCAAAAGCAACAGATATGACCCATGTGGCCTCCCCTCAAGTCTCTGATTGGTTACTGCCTGGTAGCCAGGGTAACCAGTCAGTGTAAACCAAGAGAGCTGAAAAGCAGGAAGTAGTGACATGTTACACATCAAATCACTCCAGCCTTTATACATTACATATTTGGCTAACTAACTATATTAGAAACACTTTTTATTTTGCACAGCCTATCTATTTACCCAGTTTTTATTTTTACACTGAACAATTCCTTTAAATGTCTTACACAGTGCTTACAATTAGGAAACTGCTATTGCCTTCTTCAGAATAGATTGGATTAAAGGGTTAATTCATCTTTAACTGTTAACATTTATATATGTGCTATTTTAAGCAACTTTTCAGTTGGTCTTAATTTTAGTTTTCCTAGTTTTTGGATTATTGTCTTTCTTCTTCTGCCTGTTTCTAGCTTTTTAATAGCGGTCACAGACCCCGGCATCAAAGACACTAAAGTTCTGGGATGCTACAATTATTTTATTGTCACCGTAGTATGAACTCATGAAGCAACAATGCCAGTTATAAAATCTCAGGTGCAGCATGACTCAAAGCACTTCCTACTGATCTAAAAGTTAAGCAACGTGCAGCAGATTGTAAACCATGTGATCACAAATTCCCACATTCCATAGCCCTAAACAAAATTAAAACTACCTTATTCTTTATCTATATACTTTGAGCCGTACAAATAATGCCACAAAAATAAATGCTTATGGGACAAACTGTTACCTCAGTCTGGGTGTACAGAATTACCCTGAATGTGAAGATCCGATACATTCAATCAGCAATTACATTTGATCTTAGAAATGTAAGGAAAAGTTTGATTAGATGCTGTTGTTGATTGCACTGGTGTAATGTATCACCTACATGTTAGGGCTAGTCCACACGAGGAGATTCGGGGAGATTTGGCCGCCTGGGGACTAATCGCCTGGTCTTTTGAGCGACTATCTCCAGACTATCTCCAGGAGACAAAATCTCCCCAGATCTCCTCGTGTGGCCTTACCCTTAGGCTACTAGAAGTAACCGGAGAGCTCCCTAACCTAGGAGCTTTGCCTGGAAGCCTCAGGCCTTCATTTATCATAGAATTCCTAGGTCTTACCTAAAATGCTTGGAACATACAATGGAAGAATGGCAGGTAGGGTTGCCACCTGGGCTGTATAAAAATGATGGTTGATCCCAATGTTATTAATAGGGGAAAAAGATGAGCATATAGGAAAGCTGGTATTTTTTTCCAGAAAAGGTGGCAACCCTAATAGCCGGCGATTTATAACTTATTTATGAATGTTATTTTTAACAGTAAGCTGTCAGAAAAGTAAAAGGGTACATAGGTTCTGCACAAATGACATGTTTAGGCAACAAAGACTAAATACAGTGGTGTGAAAAACTATTTGCCCCCTTCCTGATTTCTTATTCTTTTGCATGTTTGTCACACAAAATGTTTCTGATCATCAAACACATTTAACTATTAGTCAAAGATAACACAAGTAAACACAAAATGCAGTTTTTAAATGAGTGTTTTAAATGGGTTTTTATTATTTAGGGAGAAAAGAAATCAAAACCTGTGTGAAAAAGTAATTGCCCCCTGAACCTAATAACTGGTTGGGCCACCCTTAGCAGCAATAACTGCAATCAAGCGTTTGCGATAACTTGCAACGAGTCTTTTACAGCGCTCTGGAGGAATTTTGGCCCACTCATCTTTGCAAAATTGTTGTAATTCAGCTTTATTTGAGGGTTTTCTAGCATGAACCGCCTTTTTAAGGTCATGCCACAACATCTCAATAGGATTCAGGTCAGGACTTTGACTAGGCCACTCCAAAGTCTTCATTTTGTTTTTCTTCAGCCATTCAGAGGTGGATTTGCTGGTGTGTTTTGGGTCATTGTCCTGCTGCAGCACCCAAGATCGCTTCAGCTTGAGTTGACGAACAGATGGCCGGACATTCTCCTTCAGGATTTTTTGGTAGACAGTAGAATTCATGGTTCCATCTATCACAGCAAGTCTTCCAGGTCCTGAAGCAGCAAAACAACCCCAGACCATCACACTACCACCACCATATTTTACTGTTGGTATGATGTTCTTTTTCTGAAATGCTGTGTTACTTTTACGCCAGATGTAACGGGACGCGCACCTTCCAAAAAGTTCAACTTTTGTCTCGTCGGTCCACAAGGTATTTTCCCAAAAGTCTTGGCAATCGTTGAGATGTTTTTTTAGCAAAATTGAGACGAGCCTTAATGTTCTTTTTGCTTAAAAGTGGTTTGTGCCTTGGAAATGTGCCATGCAGGCCGTTTTTGCCCAGTCTCTTTCTTATGGTGGATTCGTGAACACTGACCTTAATTGAGGCAAGTGAGGCCTGCAGTTCTTTAGATGTTGTCCTGGGGTCTTTTGTGGCCTCTCGGATGAGTTGTCTCTGCGCTCTTGGGGTAATTTTGGTCAGCCGGCCACTCCTGGGAAGGTTCACCACTGTTCCATATTTTTGCCATTTGTGGATAATGGCTCTCACTGTGGTTCGCTGGAGTCCCAAAGCTTTAGAAATGGCTTTATAACCTTTGAAATTGAACTCAGGTGTGATAAACCACAGTTAAGTTATTTTTTAACAAGGGGGGCAATCACTTTTTCACACAGGCCCATGTAGATTTGGAGTTTTTTTTCTCCCTTAATAACGTAAACCTTCATTTAAAAACTGCATTTTGTGTTCAATTATGTTATCTTTGACTAATAGTTAACGGTTTTTGATGAGCAGAAACATTTAAGTGTGACAAACATGCAAAAGAATAAGAAATCAGGAAGGGGGAAAATAGTTTTTCACACCACTGTACAATGATAGGGAGAAGGATTATCACTTACCGTGCCCCCATCTTTCATGAGGATCCTTTTGACCAGCATGATTCCGCTGGGCTCCTTCTTCTGGCTCATCTTGTTCTCATCATCTCGGCCAATGGCAGCTGAGGCCACAGACGCTCGGGTGACAACCAGGGGGCCCCCAGCTCCAGTCTCCTGAGTGTCCAGGGTTGTGAGCACAGGCTGAGTAGCTGCTACAGTGGCACTGGGAAAAGAGGTCGGGTATTCGGATTGTTCTGCTCTGCCTCTTGTACATATGTGCCCGGGCAAAGTATATAGGGGGACTGGGTACAGGTGGATCCCCTCGTCTCCCTTGGGGGTAAGTGCAAGCTCTTGGGCCACCAGTGAGACAGGATCTAAGAGTAGAGGAGAGAAAGCAGTATGCCCAAGCACAGGTGGGTCAGCCCAATGTATCGGTGCGCCTGTGGGCTCGGTGGGTAAGCAGCCAATGGGTACGGTTACCAGATATCCAGTAGCTCCTGCCAAAGCTTCCCGGTTAATTTCAGACGAGGGCTTAATGATGCCTAAACACACAGATGGACCCCCAGGCTGACAGGCAAGTCCGGAGGGAGGCTCGGACAGCAGTGTTCCGGTGCCCTCTCCCGGCTGCCGCTCTTCCTTGAATGGATCCAGAATCCAATCCCGGCCAGGCCGGATCCACTCGTACACACACTCACACACTCACTGACACCGGCACACACGGCCTTCCGCCCCTAACCTGGCACTAGCTGCGCACATACAACCGGAAACGCGTCACTGACCTGCCCAGACGGCTTGAATTCGCCTCTCGGCTTTGACTGCAGCAAAGCCAGTAGGGGGCGCTAAAGATACCGCAGTTTGATTGAACAGCTGCGACATCTGTCATAAGCACTTATAGCAGGGTCAACATAACTCCCTGAGGCTGTTGCTTACTGATAGCAACGCACTGAAGTCGATACAATTCATTTTGTACAGACTTCCTTCAAGGTGTTTATACAAGCGGCTTCTACCATTCCTGCACACTGACGGGCTTTTCTTTTAGTTATAGATCAGCAACGCCTGGGAAAGGTTGCAGACAATGAACATTTAATACAAGGCAGCTACAAAGTGAGTGGCATTAGCCACATACCTGCCAGTAATCCACAGAGCATGGGAAAAGCAAGAACAATATTAGCTTTTCCCCATTAGTGCTCTTTAGGGAGTTGTACAAAACCAGCAAATAATATTCTAAGTTGTTTATGTAACACCAACACTTTTACAGACAATGTTTATCAGACCCTGCCCTAGCAGAGCTTACAATCTAAGGTATCCATCAAATTCAGGGCCAGACTGGGCCGACGGGACACCGGGAGAAAACCCGGTGGGCCCCCTGCGCTTGTTGTGGGCCCAGATCCGTACCCAGAACCACAAATAAATAGGCTTCATCCTGCTGCGACCTCCCTTTGTGGGGAGGTTGCGGCAAAAACATTGCACGCATTCGCGTATGTGCACACACACGGCACAGCCCCCCGGAGTTGCAGGGTGAGGGGCCCTGGGACAGAAGCCCCGGGTGCCCCCTGTCCGAGCGTGATCATATTCACAATGGGAAGGTTTGTCAAGATCTGCCTGGGTGATTTTGAGTGTGGAAGAGAAAACAGTCTGATAGCCTGACTCCAGTCCAGTGAAGTGATAACTGGAGTACAAAACCAACACTAACTCCTTCCTTAAGTTGGCCATACATGGGTAGACTGTTGCCATGCTGTGAATGAGCTAAACAGTGTGAAACTGGGACACCAGGGGCCCACCAAAAAACCTTAGACCAGGGGCCATCTCTCAGTACTATTTTCTTCCTCTCCTCATTCAAACTGTATTCTTTTAGTCAATTTTCTTTATATACTATAATCTATTATTCCATCTATTTAGCCTCTTTGGCTAAGGAATAGCCATGAAATAAGACATTTAGAAGCAAGAGGGCTCACTGGGAGTTTTTCCTACACTGCAGCTAAACAATAGTTTGAATGAGTGATTCGCCCCTATGTATGATAAACGATATGTGAAGAGTCTTTTGTTGTATCTTTGTCGTGTTGGCTGGATCATCCAACATATTGAGCGTTGGCTATCTGTTCCTTTGTTTACTTTCGCAAAAGGCATGCGCAGTGAACAGTCGTTTAACGATTCTCTGACTGTACCGTCCATTGACCGATTTCATTGTTTCACAACCAAAATTTTGAAACCTGTCCGATCGACTGTTGGGCAATTTTTGTCAGAACGATATGATCATTTGCACCCATCATTGTAACGATAAGTAGAAAATGTTATTAGATAGTGCTAAAATTGCTATTTCACACAACAAAATGTGTCCACCTTCACAGTGCCCAGGTTTGCTACCCATTGAGCCATAACACAGGAATGTGGCCACCTCATGAAAACAGTACTCCCTGGGTTTTTTAGCATTATATTCATGATGGATGGGAGACACATAAGTGTAGCCTATTCAGACATACAAGTTTGGGAGCAGTAGGTGACGAGGGTTGCAGCAGAGCTCTGCCCTTTTTCCACTAAAGCAGGCAGTAGGGACAGAGTTGGCTTGATGTACTGTACACCTTTCAGAGGTGAAGAACTCCGCAATACGTGGGGGAAGAAGTGCTACCCGAATGAGCAATAAAGGGCACACTCTTCCCTTTGTAAATATAAATTGCCCAATAAGAGTGTGTGTCACTGCTGCTTCAGCAATAGCTGCTTGAAAATGTGCATGTTTTAGCTTACTATCACGTAGCATAAGGTGCCATTTGTGTTTGTCAATTTACGTTTAAGTCTATGACAGGGTTATTTGGGGTACTGATAAGTATGGGGCTTAAATTCCTGAAGTATCCCTCTGTGCCATTAGCCAAATTAGTTTTCTGGCCATTTCTCAATGGGAATTATTATGTTATATAACAAAAAACTAAACAATAATGTATCATTAGTTCAGATGAATACAACATGTCCTTGTAGAATCTCTATTAGGGTAAGGACACACTGGACGATTTGTCGCCAATGTTTTTAAAAAGCAAATCGCGGCGACATATCGCTCGTTTTGTCTCTGAACAAAACCAAATGAAAGACGCCAGCTCCTGTGCCCACAGCGCGTTTGTGAATCGCCTGTAGCTCCAAAACGCACTGAGACCCTTTTCCGAGCGATTCATCAGAAATAGCATGTACTTAGAAAAGCACTGAAATCTCCTAGACACGCAAACACATACAGATAAGTAGCAGCAATTGTATTCAAATTACAATGCGAACGCAATGACGCAAGAACGTAAAGACGTAAAGACGCCAGGTTACAGCGGGAAGCACAAACCGTTTCCGGTTTGGGTGGAGCATGTACCGCACAGAGTAATGGGATACAAATCGCTCTGTGCCAATAGTCGCTGTGAATCGTCTGTTCAAAAAAGACGATCGTCTTGTCGCCGCGATTTACTTTTTTAAAACGTTGGCGACAAATCGTCCAGTGTGTCCTTACCCTTAAAGGGCAATTAAAGCCCAGAATAAATAAGCCTCATAGTATAAAGCTACTGCCAGTGGCTGTACATATAAAGGAGCAGTATTTTGTTCAACATGACTTGAAAAAATAGGGTTTTTGCTGTAAATACATTTTCCTGTTGGTAAAGAGATAGCTATGTTTTTATTTATTGTACTAAGCAGTGTAACCTAAAACAATTATTAAAACCTCAGCATGAATAGCTAGCAGCAAGCCTTTGTTTTAGACGGACACTAGCCTGGAAATTCTTGTGCATTACTTTACAGGAAACATGCATGCACTTGTTGCTTCTGCTGCAGGGTTATCAGTTGGTATTTTCATCCAGTCAAAGGTCACCAGATCTTATCTTAACCTTGTTTCTTGGGGGGTTATTTATCAAAATCCGAATTTATCTGGTTTTTTTTTTTAAATAAAAAAGCCTGACCAAATTAGAATTCACAATTTGATCTTATTTATTATTTAAAAATCACATTTTAATCGGATTGGAGGAAAACTCGATAAAATCAAGTGAAAATCCGAATCAGTCGATTTTTTAAGCCTTTTTCCCCGAAATGTCCTGAAAAGGATTTTTGCCCAAAAAGACCAAAATAGTTGGATTTTCAAGCTAATTCCAACACAGACCACGGAAATGTCCAAATAGTATAGTGGCCTCTCCCATTGACTGAGGTATACAACCTCAGCAGGTCTGAGATGCCGCATTTTCATATTCTGACTTTTTCCATCCTCGGGGTATAATAAATCTGGAACAATTCTAGTTTTTTTCCCACTAAAAATTTGTATTTTATATTGAAAAAAATAGAATTTTTTGAGTTTTTAGCATTTGAACTTTTATAAATAACCCTCTTGGACTAAAAGTTAAAATATCAATATGTGTACAATATTATAGGAAAATGAGGCACACAGGAAAATGTAACCTAACATTCTCGTTTCTTACTTGAGGAAGGCATGGTTGTTTTCTGATCATAGGGGCTCTTAGTGACACCACGTGGAGAGGTTATCGGACTGACAACCAGCCAGTGGAGGGAAAGTATTCAGATGGAAGGTTTACAGATTAGGGAGCAAATTATTTGTGTCTATTTTGCTGAGTCAGCAAAGGACCACTATACCATACCCATTCACAAACACTCACAAAAATACACATATTTGGTTTTATTCTGATTATTTCTTGATTGTTTGGTTTAGCAGTAATGTGCAACATGTGAAGCAAAAGATGCGTGCCGTTGAAAATAAAATGTAATACAAAGCCTAGGCCATTCAATAAAAGTAATGTAAAAGAATATGGAGCCTCCCTGTTTAAGGGGTCATGAAATAGTTTCTTTAACTTTATTTCTGTTCATCTCCAGTACTTTAGTCTCACGTTTTATTTTACCTAATAAACTCTTGTTCTTTAGAGATTTCTATGGGACATGTAGATACATGCATGTATAGTACTTTTCAAGTAAATAAAAGCCACAATGATCTGTTGCCCTGGCAGGAAAAGAGGATCAGATATCCCTTAACCTTGTTTTGTATACCATTTTCAACTGGGAATAGTATATGCAGATTTTATACTTTACTGGGTGGATTTGTGTACACCGTGTCATAGTAACATCAGGCAAATAAAATAAACCACGGATAAATTCTCCTGGTAACTGTGTTTAATATTAATAAGGCCTTGGTTTATACTCTGGATGTGTGCTACTTCCTAGGAGACAGCAGGGCTAGCAGATTGTTGTAAAGGTGTTAAGGGTACTGTCTTCTGCCTGCTAGAATGAAAAAATGCCTCCATTTTCCGAAGAAGTCGCCAAAGTTTCCTCGTGAGGCAACTTCGGGTGGCTTCGGAAAACGTAGCGCCACGAGTGCCATGCCGCAGGCGTTATTTCATTCTAGTAGGCGGAAGACAGGGGAAGCAGTTCGGGTAGATTAGTCGCCCAAAAGAAGAGGCGATTAGTCACCGGGCGACTAAATCTCCCCGAATCTCACAGTGTGACCTTACCCTTAAGGGTATCCCTTTGTCAGGTGACAAAAGAAAACATAATATGGAAACAAAGGATGCCTTCCTTTTGGAAAGGTCATGCTTATTCTTAAAGGACTTATTCTTAAAGGACCATGAGGGTACAGGAAATCTTAATAGGAGAAAAGCTTCCGTGCACAGAGCTGTTGTGTCCTATTTTGTGCAGCTGGCAGCACGCTGAAGATGGGGGGGCCCAACTAATCAAGTAAGTGAAGCATGGCCCCTTAGTCACAAAAACGTGGCAAGCAATTTTTTAAAAAATTTGGGGGGACCTGGACAATTTTTTTTTACTTACAGGGGGCCCCTGATCACCAATGGCTTTTTATAACTTGTGGGGGGGCCTAGGCCATCAATTAATTTTTTACTTGTAAGGGGGGCCTACCACCAATGTTTTTTTTTCAAAAAACTTTTATGGGGGCCCTGGCGCCAATGTTTTTTTTTTTAACTTGTAGGGGGGCCCTGACCACCAATTTTTTTTAAAAAAAATTTTATGGGGGGCCCTGGCACCACAGTTTTTTTTAATTTATAATGGGGCCTGACCATCAATAGCTTTTTATAACTTGTGTGTGTGGGGGGGTTACCTTTTTTAGCACTGATGTCTATGTGGTCTTTTAACTGTAGTGTGGAGTGGGCGGGATCTGGGGTGGGGCATGGGGGCCAGGGTGGGCGGGGGCGGGGCCCTGGATACAGACTCTGCCACTTCCAGTGCCTACTGAATTCCAAACATTTTAACAATTTTTTTAAATAAGAAAATTACTTTCTTCTTTGTGTGCTGAGTGCTGAACACAAAGCATTGTTGTGACAGTAAATGGAAGGTGTGCAGTTGGATGTTATAGTCAGCTACTTCTAATATTATGATTAGTCAATTACAAGATTAGTTTGTATAGGAGAGTTAACAGATACAAGTATAGGATCTAGTATCCAGAATGTCTGGGACCTGGGGTTTTTCAAGATTAAGGTGTTTACATAATTTGGATCACCATATATAAGTCTGCTAAAAATATTTAAACATTAAATACAACAAATAGGATTGTTTTACCACAAATACTGATTTTGCTACCATTGTTAAGATCAAGTACAAGGGAAAGGATATTGTGTGTGTTTTTGTATGTATCTGCTTAATATTTACTAGACTGTATTTAAAAAGGTGGTTTTGCACTAAAGAATATAAATTCAATATGGATTTAAAATGCAGTTTTCATTTAATTCCACTTAAACTATTTTCTTCAATCAACTTAGGCATGGACATGCATTAGCCGTTGCTGGAAATATTGCTTTCGTATTTAGAGGTTGTGACACAAGTAGATCGTTGGCAAGTAAATTCAAAACATTGGACCTAACTAATAAATTCTTCTTATCATTTTACAAGCAGTACCATTTACTCAATAGTAAATAATGTCATTTTGAAACTGTATCCCTCCAGGTTTTTACTGTAACAAATTAAAAATATATGCCACTGTTTTTTCTATTATTACAGTAAACAATTCAAAGTATGTATTTACAGTTTCTCAGAGTGATTTAACATGGGAAGTTATCCCACAGAATGGTTATATTCCATCTCCAAAAGAAGGACATTCCATGTGGTAAGTACTGAATGCTTTCAAATTCCTTTTAAAATAAATATATATTCCAATTCTTGTTCATAATTTCCCAGAAGTATATAAAGTTGTATCTGAATGAGAAGATACAAATGTTTATATTAAGAATCTAAACAAAATGTAACTTTGCAACAAAAAATATCATACATGGCATATTATAACAACTGGCCCTTATTAATGATAAAATGGTATGCAACAAATTTGTTTTTAAAATATACAAAGTCAAGAATAAAGCATGGTTTTACAAATTCAATTTGAAAAGTAAAATAACTTGAATGCTAAACATAACCCTCCCCTGTTGACTATAGTAACAGTAGCCACCAAATGTTTAGCACTTTAGATTTTTACAGTTGATAAATGTTCAGAATTTTAGAAGACTTGAATTTGAAACAAATCACATATTTCATTGCAATTTTCTGGAATCAAATAAAAAGTAAATCTCAGATTTTAATAAATATGCCTTTGCTTGGTGAAGGGTAGACGATCAAAATAGTAGGGGGGTTGGAAATGCTATACATTATTGGGAAAAGGAGGGTGTATTTCCTATTTTTTTCTGCCCATTATAGAATCAACTACCCAGGTAGCAGAAATCATTTATATCTGTTTCAGCGTATATCTGTTTATATTTGTGGACAAACTTTTATGGCTCATGCTGATTTCTTGAGATTTTATTATCTCATATTCACAATGTTGTAAAAAGAAAAATCTATTTATTTGGAGGCCGGTCTGAACAAAATGCAAATGAAAGCCTATCGGGAATATATGAATTTGATTTGGGTAAGAAAGAATATGTGTGACAACAAAAGTAACTTTTTTTGTCTTTTGTTTTGTTACCTATGTTACAGCCAAATAATTTACTGTATGTTGCTTGAAGGAAACTTTTTTTCCAGATGGACCAACCAGTAAAATTCATATGATTTTTTTGATCCCCCCAAAAATGTATAAAAAGTTATATTTTTAATAAATCCTTCATTATATGTGGTTTCATTGTTCTACTGTTATAGTGTTTTCCATAAACTGCAGGACCTTTGCCAAAGTTCATTAAAATTCTGTAGGCCATATGCACAAACTAGTTTTATTAAAACCTGCAAAATCAGTAGCTTTCAATATACAAACATTACTGTGTTCTTCATATCTTTGTAACAAAAACTTGCATGCATATTTTAGAGGGAACATTAACCTATGTATATAGTTGTCCCTTTACGAAGAAGCCCTTCGTGTGACGAGGGAAACATGCAAAGGTTTTGAGAGGCATCAGCACCTAATACTCTAATTTTTGGACACATAACCAGTGTCATGTATTGATTCACAGATAAAGATTTAGCATGATGTGAATAAACACTATTATACCAAAAAGAGAACTGAGTAATAATGAACTTCGTCCAAAACAATGAATGATCTGCCATCCTATGCCAAATTGGGGGCTAGAAAAGCTAAATTAAAATGCTACATTTATTAGTTAATTACTTCAAATTCAAAGTATAATAAAATATATAAGAATCAAAAGAAGGACAACACATAAATCACATGTGTAGGATCTATTATACATAATGATTGGGACCTAGGGTATTCCGGATACGGGGTATTTCTGTAATTGGGATCATCATACCTTAATTATTCTAAAAATCATTTAAACATTGAATAAACCCAATATTTAAACATTGAATAAACCAAATAGGATGGTTTTGCAATTAATATGGGTTCATGCAGCTTAGTTACTATCAAGTACAAGGTACTGTTTTATTACAGAGAAAAAGTAAATAGTTACAAAAAAATAGAATTAATAGCTTGAAAAGGATTCTCTGGTAGAAGGCAAACCCATAATTTGAAGTTTTCTGGATGATTATCATCATCTGAGGTCAGCAACGTAACTAGAGGGGGGCGGGCCCTGGCGCAGGAAGCGCAGCCGGGGCCCCCGCCCCCCTCCGTAACCCTGGAACTGGCCGGAAAAAGCGGCGCGCAAACTGCCGGGGGGGCCCTGAGGAAGTGCGGGCCCTTGCCCAATCGTACCCCCTGCTCCCCCCCTAGTTACACCACTGTGTGAGGTACCCAGCCTTAGTCAACAATGATTTTGTATCATCAATAATGTTTTCTAGACATGGACGAATCTGACCCATTTCGCTTGGCCTAACAGCAACAAATTCACCGAATTGAAGTCAATGGGGCATTTGTTGCTGATCTTTTTTCAAACCGCACAACTTTATTAAAAAGTCTTTTTTTATTAGTATTAAAGTCTACGGACATTTCTTGTGACGAAACACAGTGAAATCAATATCAGTAGGAATATCCCGACTGATATCCTGTTGATTTGTAACTTTAAAAAATGCATTTTTCATGAACATCTAATTGAAGAGACTGAAGTATCTTTAATTGACAATACACTTTTTTTGCAAAAATTGTAAATCAGAGCAATCTTATATTCGGTGCTTCATATACATATATAAACTTTTCTATATTATAGGAACCTTAGAGTGGAAGAAATGAATAGCAAATGGAAAAGCACCTGCTACCCTGTGGCACAGTGTTGCCGTTGGATGAAAACATGTTTATTTTTGGTGGATTGCATCATGGTAAAATAATGGATGATTTGTCCATATTTAACACAGGTAAATTAATATACAACTTAAAGTGCAGTTATTCAGAATTGTTTGTTCTCTTTCTCTCTTTACCTCTGTCCTTCTTAGTGGGTTGATTAGTTAATTGAACTTTGTGTTTTGAGGAGTTTAATGATTGGTTTGTGGTCCAAAATAACAACCTTGCACACTGCTGTGCTCCATTATATGTTATAGTTGCCACACAGCACGCTGAGCAATGCATTGCCCCAACAAGCTAGTGATAGTATTGCAGTGTTTTCTACCTTGAATTCACCAACATGGGAACTGATCTACATGGCAGCTTCAATAAATGCACAGCATACATCATAGTAGAAGAGTGTTGGGCTAAAGCAGGAGAGCTGTACTATGGATCTATTATACAGAATGCTCAGTTCCTGGGATTTTCCAGATAAGGGATCTTTATTTTATTTGGATCACCATAATTTAAGTCTGCTAAAAATCCTTTATACACAAAATAAACCCAATAAGATTGCTTTACCACCAATATAGAAAATGGATTCTTGAAACTCAATAGGGATAAAGAATTAGAATTAAATTGGAATTGGTTTATTGGACATGGCCTTCCTGTAATTCTGAGCTTTCTGGATAACAGGTTTCCGGAGGAGGGATCTTATACATGTACTAAAAATTCTACTTATAGAAAATCATGTCATTGTTACTTTAAAAGCTTTTAATGTCATTTGTTGGCATTCATTTTTGAAGACAGTATACATCTAAAATTAAAATCATATCCTCACAGTGTTTAAAGAGATGTTTTAGGGGTTTTTTCTTACTATGGAAGCTATTCTGCAATCAGTTTAAATTTTCAGATTTATGTGCAAATAAAAATATGAATTGTACAATAAGTACAAATATTTTTCCTATCCATGAAAAGTAAGTTTTCTGAGAATATTTTCTTGTACTTCTTTATTTATACTTATTTACAAAAAGATATGCTTTTTTGCTATTTACTAACAATTTTTTTTTACATTTCTTCACTTTTAATTGAGTAAAAAAGTTGACAATTTTTTTTTAATCCCATTTGAAAATTGTCATAATTCTCTTTGGGAAAGCCTTGCTTGCTTGTTTATATTTGTTTATCTTTTATTAGCAGAAATAAAATAGGTTCCAGTAGTTAATACCTAATAAAAAAATTTCAAAACAAAAAAATATGGAAAAGGTTGGGGAATATCTCCGAAATTGGGAAATTTTTCTCAACATATTTGCAGTTACTCTAGTATGAGATTTCCATATAAACAGAATTAAACTGAATATAAAACCAACTCATGCAATCAATATGGGCTATTTGTATTTGCATTTTAAGTTTAATTTTTTTATTTTGTTTTTATTTTTGTTTCAATATATAAAAAGGTGACTAGTACTTTAAAATGCTCATAATTTCAATTGTTTCCAGCTGCAATATTTACACTGTAGGGCTTATTTACTATGGTACAATGCAAATGCTGGGGAACTATGGAATGAAAATGTATAGTCGTTTTGATTGGGAAATGCTTATTTGGTAGCCTGCTTGCTTTTTTTTTTTTTCATTAGTTCATTAGAATACATCTATCCATGACTTTCTAAAAATAATATAAATTTCCCCTTCAAAGTTAATATTTTACATTTTCAGATATAAACCTCAGAAAAAGCACATTGTTGTTAGTCCTTGTGTAGAGATGGCAAATCTTTAACCATATGCATATGTTTTTAATCATTTTAAGTTCGGCCAGGACCTCCATATGACAAGGTTATATACATATAAAAAAATTCACTAACATTCATTCAGCCATACCCCCCAAGCTGTGGGGTTATGTTTTTATCCTACATCTCACCTATTAACCTTTAGGCTGGACTTCTAAGGGTAACAAACATATATTCCCTCCAAATATCCCCCAAACTGTTCTTTAAATTAATCATTGCCCCAACAACATGTTTTTTGTCAGGGAGGCCCCACCCTACTCTAAGCATTTTTCATAACTTCTGAAATTCTACAGTCTTTCTTTGAGTTATACTAACAAAAAATACTTGCAAAGAAGAAGGGATTGCCTGTCTCACTTACAGAATGAAATACAAGGAAAAAGTCAAGGGTGGTAAAGGGGTGATGAGAGGAAAGCTTGCTTGGTCTGTCCTACTTTAATTTCACCTATAAACATATGGGTTAGTAGCACTAGACTGTTGCCCTATTGGATTGAATGTTCTGAAGAGGAAGCAAGAACTGAAGCACATACAGAATAGGTATTGGCAAACAGGCTTATACAGACAGGCCTTGATACCACGGCACTGGTGAGTTTACGGTGATATAACAGACTGGGAGCACAGACAAAGATGCAGTTTACACCTGAACTGTATTCTATCAAATATAATAAGGCTTTTAGTATCATCGACCACTGCTCTGCACTGGGTGGAGCTCTAGGACCCTTGGGTTTTAGGATTTATTCTAGGGATTTCTGAACTTGACAAATAATTTGGGTGAAACGAGAAAAATTAGTACAATAAGACGTTTTAAATTCATTAAAATGTATCATGTCTCTAATCTTAACCAAGCATTATTTGCATTTGATGCTCATAGAAACTTTTTTCATATATATATATATAATGTAAATATTTTGACTTTGGAGTTTTGTTTTTTTTTATAGTATTAGAGTTGGGTCCCAGTTAAACAACGGACTCCATACCTGATGCTAGGTAAGTAACCAAGTTTACGCAGAATCAACAGTTAATAGATAGAGAAAATGTACTGTATATGATGAGTAAAAGACACTCTAAATTTCACTTTACTTTGTGACTCCTCTGGAAATCCTATCCCTCCTGTCACTGATGCTGGCTTCACACTGTAACATGTTCAAGGACAGATAACAAAGCTGCAAATGCTTGGGATTGGGTTCTGCTTCTCAGAACTCAAACTTTTTCACAAGTTAACCATAGATAGGCTCTTAGATAGACCAATATCAGCATATCCACAGCTAACGTTTACACAAAACTGATGCTCCATTTTCTTTTTGAAACAGTCATAATTGCTACATATGCTTTGCTTCCAGTATAAAACACCCACCAATGTACAACAAAATTGTTATTTCAATATAACACATCCAGGCTCATTTAATCTGCCTTAAAAAAACAAATAAATAAATAAAAACACAATTATAGAACAACAATAGCATGAATCATATGATTACAACTGTTCATTCTTGTAACTAGGGCTATTGTGCTATACAATCACAGGGTAATTACAAGAAGTATCAGGTCATCAGTACCTGAAACTAGGTAAAAAGAAGTAGAACACTACAAAATCTTTACTTAATTTAGAATAAAAATAGATTAAAAAACACTCAATTCAAAGATTTCTGTGAAACCGTATGTGAGCACAAAAAACATGTAGATAAACTTTCACCAGAGGCTAATAAAATCTCATCAGTAATACAGATTAAAGATTAAATGCACATCTGAGACATGGATATGCCTTTCAGCCACTTTTGCTTGCTGTCTCATGCAGTGCAATGACTACAATAAATTAAAAAATATCACTTGTGCTTCTATGGCTGGTCCTTTGTTCTCAGTGTGTGGGTCCCATTCATTTTATGCCGCTAGCTCTAGCCACAAGAAAAAAACATTTAACTTCATATTTATACTTATGTTGCTCTATATTTCTGTTTGGTGAGGCAAGGTAGATCAAAATATAAGTAAAAGCAAAGTGTTTTACTTACATATAGGTATAGAATGAATTACCCAGAATTCTGGGGACCTGAGGCTTCGTAGATAAAGACATGTTTCATAGTTTGGAGCACCATTCCTATGTGTAAAGGCACATAGGGGCAAATTTACTAAAGGGCGAAGTGGCTAACGCTAGCTAAAATTTTTGAGATCGGACTAGCATATCAAGGTAGCATCCCTAGAGGTGTAAGAACCACCATATTTTTGTACATGACAGTATCTTTGAGTGTTCAGTAAGAATGGGCCAATGAGTACTACTGGAGTTATTTTAAATCAGATTGACTCCTTCCTTCAGGGTTTCAGATACTCAAATCTACTGCCAGCAGATTCCAACAGTGATTCTAGCCAGTTGCCAGTGTGGTATGGGACATTACAGATGTAAACGGGCCCCATAGATAACACTCTTTATTGCTGCAAAGCAATTCGATTCACTTGGAGGGAATGTTACTCAAATTTTTTATAGGTAAATGTTTTGTTTTAACATATCACACCCAACAGTGCAATTTAACGAGCAAACATGGGGTCATGTGGGCCTCAGTTAAATGGATACAATTTGTTGCATGTATAAGTATATTCATTAAATGTACTTTCCTTTTACAAATACGTTTCTCACATTTCTATATAGTTGCACGAAGCGCCTTGCACCCATCTAGTTAGGTCTGATGACATGAATACAAGTGCACCTATTGGCACAGGGGAAACCAGGAGTAACCACTGCCATGAATGTAACAGTAATTATAGGGTTCCAAATACGGGCTGCCTCAATATCAAATGTGTGTGTAAAGAGTTACCCAAGCTCTAGGAATAACACCGTTTGTTCTGATAATTTTGGCTGCAGCTTGTGCACAAATCCAAAAACGTTGCACAATGCATTTGCATTTGATTTGTAAATAAGCCCAAAGGAGTTCTTATTTAGCATAGCATCCTATTTTAGAGTTTCCATTTTCCATTATCAGCTATTATTGAGTCCACCTTATTACACAGAACCCAAGCTAAAGTGACCTGCTCTAGATTTAACAAATACTTTTTTATTGAGCATCATTGGCTTGAATTTTCATGACATTTCTGGCCTCTTATGTGATCGTAGCTATGAAATGAGAATGTTACAGCATTCTGAATTATCAGACTACTAAGGGAAATGCAAGGATTTTCTTAACCCGATTACTGTACATTAGAAATAAATTTGCCATATCCCATATGCAGTTTATTAATTCCTGGTGGCTCCTTAAGTATGGACACCTTTATAATCAATGTGTTTATGTTCTTGTCCCTCCTTCGTCATATGATTTGTGAAATGGGGTACATAATAAATAAGATGGGTGCTATAGTAGCCCACAACCTGTATACTTTACCCAATGCGGAGCTGTCATCTCTTGAGTGGGGTGGGGGGCAGCTGGAGTATTGCAAGGGGTCTTAACTTGGAAGACGGGTCGGTACCCACAGGTTACCAACAAATAAGCGGGTAACCTTTGGTTTGAAGGTGGGAATTTCAGGAGCCGGTATACAGTAGGTGTGGGTGGTAGGTCTTATCTATAGCAAGTTTTACTCCATTACACATTTTTTAAATGTTTTCTTCTGCCCCGCCTACTTCTAATAATGTCACTTCTAGTTTGCTGCAACAGCACTTCCTGTTGAATTGTGGTCAGCTAGTCATGGATCGACTTGTGGATAAGGCAGTTGTGGTTCCCAATGTAAAAACGTGGGTTGCAGGTCCGGGTCAGGGTCAGGTTTCAAAAATTGGTTCTGCGCAGGTGTCTAAAGACAAATGAGACGATGATTGGTGAGTTTGTGTATTTGCTGTCTTATATACACCTTGAGGTCCAGCTTGGAGGACAATTATTTTAAGATTTGGGATAAAATCTTAATGCTACATAACGGTTCTCATTCCATGACAGGAATAATAGAAAACTGCATCAAAGCCATTTTTACCCCTCAGTATCAACAGGATCCATATATAGTATGTGCACAAAAATGTACAGGCTCCTAATGTAATAGTCTTAAAAGGAAATCTTTTTAGATCATAGTATAAACATATACATACTCCTTCAAACATAGCCTTACATGTTTCACACCTAAGCAGCACTTGTTCATAGGCAATAAGGAATCCAAAGCACAAAGGGTTTTTAAAAACATCTGCTAATACACCAATGATTTCCTAATCTGTAACCTGGTTATGAGCCAAGGGGATCCTGACCAAAGGTTTGACTACAAGAGGGAACTTGAACCAGAAAAGTCCAGCAGCCGCTGCCACCATGTTTTTGACAACCCATATTTCCCTTACCTTTACCTTTGTCCCTTATGAGAGAAGCACTTTTGTAAATGGCTGAGGTGTGGCATTTATTATCTTGTCTGCTTGTAGGTATTAAGACACCTGCTCTGCAGTTTTGTTAAAGGGGTGGTTCACTTTTAAGTTAAGTAATGACCAGTTCTAAGCAACTTTTAAATTGACCTTCATTTTTTTTTTTTATATAGTTTATGAATTATTTGCCTTTTTCTTCGGACTGCTTCCAGCTTTCATATGGGGGTCGCTGACCCCATCTAAAAAAATGTTCTGCAAGACTACAAATGTATTGTTATTGCTACTTTTTGTTACTCGTCTTTCTATTCAGACCTCTCCTATTCATATTCCAGTCTCTTATTCAAATCAATGCATGTTTACAACCCTAGCAACCAGATGGCTGAAATTGCAAACTGGAGAGCTGCTGAATAAAAAGATAAATAACTCACATAACACAAATAATAAAAAATGAAAACTAATTGCAAATTGTCTCAGAATATCACTCTCTGCATCATACAAAAAGTTAATTTAAAGGCGAACCACACCTTTAAATGTTTTGATGCAAAAAATGGTTTGCGATTGAGAAATGTTATTACATACACTGCAAACGTTCTCAAACTATAACATTTGCAATTGCTATCTTACTGCAGTATGAGGGCAGCGTGTGTTTGCAAAGGCAACCTTTTTTTACTTTGTGAACTTTTATTCGCAATGTGAATGAATTGTGAATGATTCTTGCACTAGCAAACAATATTATATTGTCCCCTTTGAATTTTGAAAACCATCAGTGAGATCTGAGATTATCTTGTAAAATCTCCTCCAAACATTTTTGCTTAGTACCAGCACTGGGTTAGAGGAAACAGATTTAGTTTTTGTTTTTCCCATCTGCTATTAGTGATAAGAGTCAGATCCAGAGCAAGTAGAAACGAGGAAGTCCTGGTTTGTATTAATAGTGGTTGCACCTAGCTACAGCATAGCAGAGAAAGGAAGTCAATTTTAGATGTATGCTTTGCCCTATTAGCTCTGGTTTTCTTCCTGTACTGGAAAGGTTTATATTCAATACTTTTATTGGATGCATTTTAACACATAGCTCTTAACATAAGATTGTATAGGTATGGGACATGTTATCCAGAATGCTCGGGACCTGGGGTTTTCTGGATAAGGAACTTTCCATAATTTGGATCTCCATTCTTTAAGTCTACCAGAAAATCATGTAAACAATTCATAACCCCATCAGGGCTATTCTGCTTCCAATAAGAATTCATTATATCTTAGTTGGGATCAAGTACAAGCTACTGTTTTAGAGAAAAAAAGTAATCATTTTTTTATATTTGTATTATTTGGATAAAATGGAGCCTATGGGAGACAGTCTTTTTGTAATTCAGAGCTTTCTGGATAATGGTTTTCCAGATAACGGATCCTATACCTGCAATAATAATTTTCATAGAAAAATTACATCTTTCTGTGAGCATTGTATCGTTTTTAGACATGGAGGGTAATTCATAGCAAAATTTAGGCAAAATGTTAATTTCATGAATGCTCTACCCAGAAGCTACCAAGTTAATTGCTTGTTTCATTATCTAACATAGTGTGTTGTTAGGTGTGGGGATGTTATAGCAGCAATTTAAGAAAAGATTGGAAACTGCATTTAATAGCAGCGTGTGTAAAATGTTTATAAAACACTACTTGGCTGAATATAATAAACAGTGATTGTTTTTTTCAGTGATTACATATATTTTGCTTTAAAGTGGCTGAGAGTGTTGGTGGGCAAGGCTTATTACAAATGTGGGTGTGGTTTATAATTGTGGGCAGGGTCACACATAGCTTCCCTCCACTTTTTTCACCCCAATTTTTGTGAAGCAACTGCATGTTTTTCCCACAATGCAGTGTTTTTCCCAGCGTCAATTATATTACCTCCAATTACACGTGTATGCTTACGTGTACGATTTGCTGCAATTTGAGCGCAGTTGTACTGAATATTTTCATGGTCTGTCTGCCGCCAATTCCATTGTTTGGCATGTGAATTATGCTATCTTTGTTTACATTAAGTAAAAGGAACTCTCTGGGTGCTGCAATTATTGAAGCTTTCTGTTTTGTATTTGGATATTGACTTCTGAATAATACATCCCCATATTGTACTACTACTAGGAGTAAGGGAGTTGAGAGTGTTCTGTATAGAAGCCAAAAACCCTCATTTCTTAAAAATTACAAAATCCTTTTATGTTTTTGTTTTTTGTACCACAGGAAGTAAAAGCTTATAACTACAGTATATATTTGCTTGCAATGAAGCAATGGGCAAAATTACTATGGCTTTTGATTTGCTAGACTCAGAATTTAAAAAAACTTGACCTGTAAAAATTGCTCTCACATCACAGCTTTTAGAATCTTCAATAGAATACACACACACACACACGAAATATTAAGGCTTAGCTGACTAGGTAGTTAATACTGTGGTATGGTACAATCCAATTGGCCAGATTGGCAGGTGTGCAATTGTGTTGCAACCTAATGGCAAATTTAAGCTTTTATGAAATCGAATTATGTAGTTCTAGTAATGAACTGCACAGCACTGCTGAGCACACTTGAAAACCCCTACAAGAATTCTCATTTTCTCCTTAAGCATGTGCTGCTCATTATTTCTTCGATAGTATGGTATGGAATGGCTTCATCTGGTTTGAGGTAAGGGGTGTGACACTTACTTGTAACATACTATTTTATCATTAATGTAAGGTAAGGACTTCTCTACTTTACTGAATAGTATGTAATATTATACATAAAATCATTATATTTTGATGCCAGTGGGCCCTGAGGAAACATTAAAAACATTTTTGCACCCAAATTCACACATTCGTTATATTTTCAAAAACTCGAATGTTTGGTATTTATTAAGCAAAAATGGGAGTTGTCCTAGGCAAAGCTCAAGTGTTTTGGTTGATTTGAGGGTTTTTATCTGAAAACTCAAGTTTTCGGGACATAAACTCGATAAATTCGAGTTCTCGGGACGTAAATTCGACGGATTTGAGTTTTTTCGGGACAAGAACTCGATCATTAGAGTTTTTTGCAGTCGTTTTGTAAAATACCCTAATTACACAAACATAAGTTCAGTCACAGAATGGCAGCACTGGCTATGATGCCAATACAACCATGCATCCAGTACTAGAAACACACCATGACTAACTAGTGTTGAAATGGGTTTAAAAAGGGAAGTTTTTTGTGGTTAAATGTGAGTCTGATACTGCAATAATAAAAGCCAGATCTTTTTTCATTGTAAAGGCTTTCCTTTCTAGTGCACATACTGCTCCACACTTAGATGCCCATTTACTAAAGGTGGATTTTTTTCGGTTTAAGAGCTTTTTGAAATAACAAATATTTCTCTAAAATCATGAATGTCATGAACGTTATTAAAAGATCAGATTATTCAAACAAACAAAAAAAAAACACTGAAGGATGTGCCAAAAAGATACAAATATCTTCAAAACTTCTAAAACATTTAGTTTTTCAGATAATTACTAGTGGGAAAACCCCAAAAACCTCTAAAAATCTGAATGGTAAAAAAAAAGGCACAATAGGATCAGTGCAGCTTCCTCTGACTATAGCACCCCAACTATTTTTGTGGTTATTACACTTAATAGATCTCTAATTGTTAGAGTTTTAGAGAAATAAAACAAAACCACACATTTTTTGAGATAAAAATGATTAGAAATTGGCACCTTTGTGTTTCAGTGTGCAAACCTAGCACTTACATTCTCTTCAACCCTTCCCAAGTGAGCTTCTCTTTCAATAAGCACTTTCATGCTTCACAATTTCAGTCTCTTTCTAAATAGGTTATTTTACCTTGCACTGACTCCATTATTGTTTGCATTTGTCATAATAGTGAATGCTTAATATTTTATGCTTAATAGTTGATGGAATATTGAATCCAAATGCTACTTTGCATTTGCAGTTTGAGTATAACATAATCCGAAAGTAAAAACCATATGAAAATGAAAAGGTCCAGATTTGCTTTGGCTGAAAAGATGGCGTCACGCTGGAATTTGGCCGAATTCTGAACTGGTACTGGATGTGGTGCATTTAAAATATGAAACTTTAAATACTATACACTTTATAACACACTATAAATCCTTCATCATAATTATTTACATGTGCTATAGTTATTGTTATTTATATAGCACCATTGTCTCTCATATTGCTTACAGAGCAAAGGGATACAAATAGATAAATACAGACATTTCACCAGAATAGATGCACAGTTACAACTGCAAATGGGTGTCTTTTGCCTGTAAATAATAAATGTGAATTGTCCTATACAGACCTGTATATGCACATGGGCTCAGGGAGAGACCAAATACATTATAGTCACAACAAGGCTGTTGTAAACATAAATGCACCTTGCAGAACAACCATCCCTGCAAAACATCAATTATAAAGAATTGTATTTACAGAACATGGAAAATGTAGAACATCATCATCATCATTTATTTATATAGCGCTGACAAGATACGCAGCGCTTTACCTTAGTTATAACAAACATGGAATAAATGATGATAAAAATGATGGATAACAAACAAGGGTTACAGAGTACAATAGGATTAGAGGGGCCTACAAATTAGAGTTTACAAACTAAAAGTTAGGGTACAATTGAGACATTAGGATTTTAGAAACAATTTAGTGATTTTTGATACAGCAATGATTGATCAATTAAGATACATTGAATAAGCTTCATTAAACAGGTGGGTCTTTAAGGAGCGCTTGAAAGTTTGGAACAGCTCGAGGCAGAGAGTTCCAGAGAAAAGCAGAAGCCCGAGAGAAGTCTTGTAGACGAGAATGGGCAAAAGTGAGGCGAAGATCAGAAGCAAAGCGAAGGTTGCGTGAAGGAGTGTATTTGGAGATTAGAGATGAAATATAGGGAGGGGCTGCTTCATTATTAAGGACCTTGTATGTGAGTGTTAGTAATTTGAATTTGATTCTAGAGGAGATTGGGAGCCAGTGAAGGGACATACATATGGGAGCAGCTGATGTTGAGCGGTGAGATAGATGAATGAGTCTAGCGGCTGCGTTTAGAACAGATTGGAGTTGTGAAAGGTGACTTGTTGGAATACCTGCGAGGAGTAGGTTGCAGTAATCAAGGTGGGAGATGATGAGAGACTGAATCCGTGTTTTAGTTGATTCAGAACTGAGATATGGTCGTATTCGGGCAATCTTGCGCAGTTGAATACGACAAGATTTTGCAAGTGTTTGAATGTGTGGTGAAAAAGACAGATGCGATAGGAGTGAGTTAAATGTGGCAAACAGTTGCTGCGGTTTAGAGGACAGAGTGGAGATTAAAGAATAGAAGTATTTTTCTTTAGCTAATGATAGAGCTCGATTGTAGCAGGAGAGCATGAATTTGAAGTGGATGAAGTCAGGATCAGTTTGTGACTTTCTCCACCATCGCTCAGCTGATCTACATCTTCTGAGGTACCGAGTTACACTAGTGTGCCAGGGTTGGGGTTTAGCTGGTCGGCTGTGACGGGTGGTAGAAGGTGCAAGGGAGTCAAGAGCTGTTGAAAGAGCATTGTTGTAGAGAGAAGCTGCTATATTGGGACAGGAAAGATTATTAATATGAGAGATGGGTTGTGCTGATACTGTTGATAATTGTTGTGCATCAAAGGCGTTAAGCTTTCTGTATGTGTGGATAGAGAGAGATGGTTGTGATAGTGCAGATGAAAGTGTTATTTGAAAGGAGAGTAGGTGATGGTCAGATAGGGGGTAAGGAGAGTTAGTAAGGTTGGGTGGGCGGCACAAGTGGCAGAATATAAGATCAAGAGCATGACCCTCGATGTGGGTAGGTGAGTTGGTCCACTGAGAGACCAAATGAAGTTGTTAGAGAGAGAAGTTTAGATGTTGCAGGAGAAGCAGAGTTGTCAACGGGATGTTGAAGTCACCTTAAATGAGAGCAGAAGTCTCGCTGGAGAGAAAGTATGGAAGCCAAGCAGCAAAGTGATCCAAGAAAGTAGATTAGGGACCAGGGGGTCGATATATGACAGCAACACGCAGAGAGATTGGAGAAAACAAACGTATGCTGTGGACTTCAAAAGAAGTGAAGTTGAGAGAAGTTGGTGTGGTTAGATTTTGAAACCTACATTTGGGGGAGAGAAGAAATCCTACCCCATCGCCATGACGGCCATCCAGTCTAGGGGTGTGACTAAGTGAGAAGCCTCCATAGCAGGGGGCAGCAGGTAAAGCAGTGTCTGAGGGAGAGAGCCATGTTTCAGTGATAGCCAGAAGGTGAAGGGATTTGGATATAAAGAGATCATGGACTGCTGTGAGTTTATTGCAGATTGACCGTGCATTTCAGAGGGCACATGTAGTACACTCCCAATCTACCCTACATGCCAACTTTTTATGCGTAAACCCTTTTTGGCACTCACAGCCAGGGATGTCGCTATTACAGGGACACTTAACAGTTCTGCTTTCTTTCTGCAATAATCTTTGCTAAACTGAAGGAGCTTCTATAGGCAGAAAAGTGTATAAAAAAAGAAGCTCAACAGGAGCAGAAACACAACAAATCATTCTGACAGTTTGCAAGCATTACAGTGTTCTCTTCTCTTTTAGCAGTGTGTGCTTTATATTATTTATGATTTAAACAGAAAAAAAGAGGAGTATTGAAGTAGATTTGGTTAGTACAAAAGAACATAAACACTCACTGAAATTACAGTTCTCTTGTGAGCATTCTGCTGTTTTCTTTTTCTTTTCTGTTTTATGAAATGGATTCATGGGGCAAACACTGCAGCTCTCAGGGGTTGCTACAATACTGGCAAGATCAGACAGAATTGACTACTATACAGTAGACTTCAGTCATACAATCATATTTATCTGGGCATAGATTTGGGGGGAACTTAATAAAATATGCAAAGTGTGCTTCAGTTCTAGATACCCTTTCAAACAGCAGGTTCATCTTGTCTGCCCATTAATTAATTGCTGCTGTTGGTGGATCAAGCTTCTCATCTGTTTATATAATAATACCCCTATATGGTGCAACCCTCTGTAATCCCTAGCTATACTGAGCTATTGTATACTGTGCTATACTGTGCTATGAAATGATGGAGCAGCCTACCTTCATCCCTATATCAAGCCCTGTCAGAGATGTGACAGTCACTCTGTATAAAGTGTAATGCTTTAATTTAAAATGTAACTTAGTAAAAGTACCTTGAAAATTGTGATTCATTAATTCTTATGTATTAGAAGTGAGTGTCTATCAATTACATTTGTACTAGGGATGCAGCAAATCCACTTTTTTTAGATTTGGCCCCCTTACCCTGCAAATCAGGGATGTGGATGTGTGACCTAAAGTTACATGATTTTAAAGGGGACCTATCGCAAAAATCAAAATGTAATGTTTCATCATACTGAAACTTTCTAAATACAATCAATTAAAAATTCTGCATTGTTTCTGAAATAATAAAGTTTATTTTCATTATCCCTCTCAGCATCTGTTTCTCTTTATTCTGTCTTCTTGCAACAGTTGGGTGTCAGATAATCATTGACAGTTAGATCCAATATATCTTATAGGGGGGGGGCTTCCTTTCTTAGCAGATGAATTAGAGCTCACTCAAATAACTGATTTCAGTACAAACAAAATCTAACAAAATAACTGCTTTTTGCACAAAGTCTGCATGTAGAGAGACAGGATTTCTGGTGATTTTAATAGAGTGAGCTCTAATACATCTTCTAGGCAAAAGAAGATTTTATTATAAGATATTAATATAAGATATATTGGATATAACGGTCAATGAATATCTGACACCCAACTGTTGCATAAAGACGGAATAAAGAGAAACAGATGCTGAGAGAGGGATAGTGAAGATAAACTTGATTATTTCAGAAATGATGCAGAATATTTAATAGATTGTATTTAGAAAGCTTCTTATTTCAGTATGATGAAGCTTATATTTTCTTTTTTGCGATAGTTCCCCTTTAAGGGTTCAGATTCTAATCACCAAGACACTTGGCTTTGGCTGAATCCTGAAAAAATGTTGTGCATCACTTATTGGTACTGACATATAAAAAGAAGTACAGTGTAAAAATGGGGCTTCTATTTTTCAGCATTGCCCTTGAATTAACCACACCAGTATAATGACAGCTGTGTCAAGTGTAAAATCTACATAGTATGCTATTATGCTTATTTTTTATAAAGCAAGTGTCTCTTCTGCCCTCTTTCCATTGTACTTCCCCTTATAAAAGCTATGGAACACGCAGTGATTTAATTGCCTCTCCCCTGATTACTTCCCATCTACTTGACCAGCACCCACGTTTAGCACTCGAAAATACGGGTGCCATAGCTCTAACAAATCAACAAATTGACATTTTCAATTATCCAGCCTGAAGCACTTTGTTTTCATCAGGATATTGAGCCTTTTACAGGATTAATTACCAGAGAGACTGAAGCTTAGCAAGGCCAAAGAAGCAACTTAATAGCCGCGTTTGTCATTTTATAAGAACTGCATATATTCTTTAACAGAAATCTACTCAGTACTAATCAAAAGCTCTTAACAAATTAAACAAATATTTGGAAAATGAAGCCTTCTGAAATCAGAAGGTATTTACTTGTCACATGCCATACACACAGCACTGCCTAGATAGCAAAAATTAGAGTTTTGATTCTCCCATAAGGCATCATGGGCAGAGACATGCAAATCACTCCTTTGTGTCCCTTTGATCAACTATATATCCAGAACTGCTGGTTTATAGCACAGATACAGTCTAATGGTTCAATTTTACAAATTGTTAATAAAAGTTAGTTTTATTTCGGTTTGTGGGAATCAGTGAATACCAAATGGGGTAGTGCAATCTCAGAGGTCATTCTTTCTTCTAAGGGTTCTATTTAATGGTATCTTACTTGTTGTTTCTCCATGTGGTGGAAGGTGCTCTGCCAACTCTATAAACTTGTAGAATTGTTAAAGGTTCAGTTGCTCTTAGTTTACTATTTTTCTAATGCATTGGTTTTAATCATGTTTCATTTCATAGTTGGGAAGTATATACCTGTTGGCCAGCCATGCAGTGCCAAGCTCATGGCCCTGTGATGTCAGGAATAATAATAAATAACAAATGTTTGCATCTTATTATTATTTTAGGAAGAAATTCTTCTGGAACAGAAAAAAATGAAAGAGCAGCAAGCCATCGAAAAAAACAATTCAAAGGGATGTTGTCACTTATTATCTGCTCCCTTCAGATGAATCAGGCTTTTTTTTGGAAATTATACATGATGTTCTAAACTGTGTTTCACCTACCAGACACTATACTTCTATAGAAACCTTATATAGCTTAAAAATGTATTTTCCTTATTAAGTTTCATCAGGCCTTATTGGCAGGGTAAGAAGTTCCATGTTTTTTACATTGTATTCCACTGCACAGCTCTGTGCAATCCCAGAATGGAGCACAAACATGTGCCTTCCTATCAACACATTCCTGTCTGTGTTCACAATTGTATTTATAAGGTTCTACCTTACACAAGCTAGGGAGCATCAACGAGGGAAAGGTACAGTAGATCCCTGTTCCACCTGCTCTCCCATAACTATATCATTTAATTATTGTTGTTAGGTACTTAATATACTGCCCTATACTTATTATTTGCCTTGCACCTGACAGCACTGAACTCTTCACCTTGTGCTAGTTAAAAAGGAAAGAGCGTTATTTCTTTTAAGAACCAGCTTAGTTGGCAAGAAGCCTTATTAACCAAAACCAAAATAAATAATTCCATTGACTCTTTTAACCCTTTAAGTGCCAGCAGAATTGACCAATTTGGTTACGCGAAATGCCAGACGTTTTTGAAACATTCTGTGCTCTCTCACTTTAGGGGCATTTTCTGAGGGGAAACCTATAGTTCAGCTAGGAAAACTATACATTGTTTTTTTCGGGAGAAACTGAGCTTTCTAAATCTGCCTGAGTTTTCTTGTATTTCCACCTCTGCAAAAAGATTTATAGTGCTAAATACAAAAAAAAATGAAAAATTCCTATTTTTCACAATATATGAACTTATACCTGAAAAATATTTCATTTTACGCATGAAAATCCAACTGATTTGGAAAGCCTCATGTCTCTTGAACATGCCAATACCAAATATGTATAGTTTTAGGCAGATTTAGGACATCTGTACAGCAAAAACTACCGGCAGTATATTACCGAATTTTGAAAGCAGAAGGCAGAAAACGGCATACTTTTGATTCCAAGGCCACAAAATCCTGAAACAGTATGTTTACCCCAGAAGACCATATATTTTTGGAAAGTACACATTCTGCCGATTCCAAAATGGGTAACTGTGTCTCTCTACTCCTAACTACCAAACATCAAAGCTTGTCTGAACGTAGCGTTTTTTATCAAAATGTATCAAAATTTTGAAAAATCACTTCAAAGGTTTTATTTTGCTGCTCCGCATATCACACACTATATTAGATACCAAGAAAAAGCACCCTGAATATGATTGCCAGGGGTCCACTGAACAGTTTGATACCCATTGTGCATAGGATTACCAAAGTACCTGGCATTTAGAGACCCCAATATGAAGTTAGCACATCCAAATTGTCCAGGACTTTACTTCAGCTACTGAAAAATCAACACACTGACTGCATTTTTTGTGGGGTAAAAACACCGAAATATACGTTTACCCCCCAAAACCATATATTTTTGGAAAGTACACATTCTACCGAATCTAAAATGAGTACCCATGCCTTTCTGCTCCAAACTACTGAGTCGCAAGGCTTTCCCAAAATTGTCAGTTTTGGTGAAATATCTGAAAATTTCCTAAAAGCTTCAACTTCCCAGCACCATATCACCCATGTATCATTACATACCAAGAAAAAGCACCCTAAATATGATTGCCAGGGTTCCTCCAAACAGTTTGATAGCCATTGTTCATAGGTTTACCAAAGTATCTGGCATTTAGAGGCCCCAAAATGAAGTTAGCGCATACAAATAGTCCTGTGAGTAACTTGAGCTAATGAAAAATCAACACATTGACTGCATTTTTTGTGGGGTAAAAACACAGAAATATACGTTTACCCCCCAAAACCATATATTTTTAGAAAGTAAACATTCTACCGAATCTAAAATGGGTACCCATGCCTTTCTGCTCCAAACTACTGAGTCGCAAGGCTTTCCCAAAATTGTCAGTTTTGGTGAAATATCTGAAAATTTCCTAAAAGCTTCAACTTCCCAGCACCATATCACCCATGTATCATTACGTACCAAGAAAAAGCACCCTAAATATGATTGCCAGGGTTCCTCCAAACAGTTTGGTGGCCATTGTTCATAGGTTTACCAAAGTATCTGGCATTTAGAGGCCCCAAAATGAAGTTAGCGCATACAAATAGTCCTGTGGGTAACTTCAGCTAATAAAAAATAAACACATTGACTGCATTTTTTGTGGGGTAAAAACACAGAAATATACGTTTACACCCCAAAACCATATATTTTTGGAAAGGACACATTCTACCGAATCTAAAATGGGTACCCATGCCTTTCTGCTCCAAACTACTGAGTCGCAAGGCCTTCCCAAAATTGTCGGTTTTGGTGAAATATCTGAAAATTGCATCAAAGCTTCAACTTCCTAGCACCATATCACCCATGTATCATTACGTATCAAGAAAAAGCACCCTAAATATGATTGTCAGGGTTCCTCCAAACAGTTTGGTGGCCATTGTTCATAGGTTTACCAAAGTATCTGGCATTTAGAGGCCCCCAAATGAAGTTAGTGCATACAAATAGTCCTGTGGGTAACTTCAGCTAATGAAAATTCAACACATTGACTGCATTTTTTGTGGGGTAAAAACACTGAAATATATGTTTACCCCCCCAAAACCATATATTTTTGGAAAGGACACATTCTACCGAATCTAAAATGGGTACCCATGCCTTTCTGCTCCAAACTACTGAGTCGCAAGACCTTCCCAAAATTGTCGGTTTTGGTGAAATATCTGAAAATTGCCTCAAAGCTTCAACTTCCTAGCACCATATCACCCATGTATCATTACGTATCAAGAAAAAGCACCCTAAATATGATTGTCAGGGTTCCTCCAAACAGTTTGGTGGCCATTGTTCATAGGTTTACCAAAGTATCTGGCATTTAGAGGCCCCCAAATGAAGTTAGTGCATACAAATAGTCCTGTGGGTAACTTCAGCTAATGAAAATTCAACACATTGACTGCATTTTTTGTGGGGTAAAAACACTGAAATATATGTTTACCACCCAAAACCATATATTTTTGGAAAGGACACATTCTACCGAATCTAAAATGGGTACCCATGCCTTTCTGCTCCAAACTATTGAGTCGCAAGGCTTTCCCAAAATTGTCGGTTTTGGTGAAATATTTGAAAATTGTCTCAAAGCTTCAATTTCCCAGCACCATATCACCCATGTATCATTACGTACCAAGAAAAAGCACCCTAAATATGATTGCCAGGGTTCCTCCATACAGTTTGGTGGCTGTTGTTCATAGGTTTACCAAAGTATCTGGCATTTAGAGGCCCCAAAATCAAGTTAGTGCATACAAATAGTCCTGTAGGTAACTTCAGCTAATGAAAAATCAACACATTGACCGCATTTTTGTGGGGTAAAAACACAGAAATATATGTTTACCCCCCAAAACCATATATTTTTGGAAAGTACACATTCTACCGAATCTAAAATGAGTACCCATGCCTTTCTGCTCCAAACTACTGAGTCGCAAGGCCTTCCCAAAATCGATGGTTTTGGTGAAATATCTGAAAATTGCCTCAAAGCTTCAACTTCCCAGCACCATATCACCCATGTATCATTACGTACCAAGAAAAAGCACCCTAAATATGATTGCCAGGGTTCCTCCAAACAGTTTGGTGGCCATTGTTCATAGGTTTACCAAAGTATCTGGCATTTAGAGGCCCCAAAATGAAGTTAGCACATATAAATAGTCCTGTATGTAACTTCAGCTAATGAAAAATCAACACATTGACTGCATTTTTTGTGGGGTAAAAACACAGAAATATATGTTTACCCCCCAAAACCATATATTTTTGGAAAGTACACATTCTACCGAATCTAAAATGAGTACCCATGCCTTTCTGCTCCAAACTACTGAGTCGCAAGGCCTTCCCAAAATCGACGGTTTTGGTGAAATATCTGAAAATTGTCTCAAAGCTTCAACTTCCCAGCACCATATCACCCATGTATCATTACGTACCAAGAAAAAGCACCCTAAATATGATTGCCAGGGTTCCTCCAAACAGTTTGGTGGCCATTGTTCATAGGTTCACCAAAGTATCTGGCATTTAGAGGCCCCAAAATGAAGTTAGCACATATAAATAGTCCTGTATGTAACTTCAGCTAATGAAAAATCAACACATTGACTGCATTTTTTGTGGGGTAAAAACACAGAAATATATGTTTACCCCCCAAAACCATATATTTTTGGAAAGTACACATTCTACCGAATCTAAAATGAGTACCCATGCCTTTCTGCTCCAAACTACTGAGTCGCAAGGCCTTCCCAAAATCGACGGTTTTGGTGAAATATCTGAAAATTGTCTCAAAGCTTCAACTTCCCAGCACCATATCACCCATGTATCATTACGTACCAAGAAAAAGCACCCTAAATATGATTGCCAGGGTTCCTCCAAACAGTTTGGTGGCCATTGTTCATAGGTTTACCAAAGAATCTGGCATTTAGAGTCCCCGAAATGAAGTTATTAGCTGAAGTTACCCACAGGACTATTTATATTCACTAACTTCATTTTGGGGCCTCTAAATGCCAGATTCTTTGGTAAACCTATGAACAATGGCCACCAAACTGTTTGGAGGAACCCTGGCAATCATATTTAGGGTGCTTTTTCTTGGTACGTAATGATACATGGGTGATATGGTGCTGGGAATTTGAAGCTTTGAGGCAATTTTTAGATATTTCACCAAAACCGACAATTTTGGGAAGGCCTTGCGACTCAGTAGTTTGGAGCAGAAAGGCATGGGTACCCATTTTAGATTCGGTAGAATGTGTACTTTCCAAAAATATATGGTTTTGGGGGGTAAACATATATTTCTGTGTTTTTACCCCACAAAAAATGCAGTCAATGTGTTGATTTAGCTGAAGTTACCTACAGGACTATTTATATGCGCTAACTTCATTTTGGGGCCTCTAAATGCAAGATACTTTGGTAAACCTATGAACAATGGCCACCAAACTGTTTGGAGGAACCCTGGCAATCATATTTAGGGTGCTTTTTCTTGGTACGTAATGATACATGGGTAATATGGTGCTGGGAAGTCGAAGCTTTGAGGCAATTTTCAGATATTTCACCAAAACCGTCAATTTTGGGAAGGCCTTGCGACTCAGTAGTTTGGAGCAGAAAGGCATGGGTACTCATTTTAGATTCGGTAGAATGTGTACTTTCCAAAAATATATGGTTTTGGGGGGTAAATATATATTTCTGTGTTTTTACCCCACAAAAATCTCCCAAATGAAAATAGTACATATGAATTTTCACATATGACACTCTGACTGCTACAATACAAGCACCTGGTATGTGCATTATGCACCATAAGACCCCCTAACAGTATAGAGACCCTAGAAAACCATATATTTTCTGAAAGCACACATTCAGACGAATCTAAAGCAAGTAATTACATCTTTCTACTGCAAACTACAAAACCACAAAGCAATGCTAAACATAACGCTTTTTATGGAATTTCTGAAAATAGTCACAAAGCTTGCATTTTACCCCATTATATACCCCACATTTTGTAACGTACCAGCAAAAGTCATCCTCAATATGAAAGCCAGGAGTGTACTGAACAGTGTGATGCCTGATATGAAAAGATTTACCAAACTAGGTGGCATACAGAGACGCCCAAATGAAAATAGTACATATGAATTTTCACATATGACGCTCTGACTGCTACAATACAAGCACATGGTATGCGCATTATGCACCGTAAGACCCCCTAAAAGTATGGAGACCCTAGAAACCCATATATTTTCTGAAATTACACATTAAGACGAATCTAAAGCAGGTAATTACATCTTTCTATTGTGAAACTACCAAACTGAAAAAGCAATTCTAAACATAACTCTTTTATGGAAATTCTGAAAATAGTCACAAAGCTTGCATTTTACCCCATTATATACCCCACATTTTGTAACGTACCAGCAAAAGTCATCCTAAATATGAAAGCCAGGAGTGTACTGAACAGTTTGATGCCTGATATGAAAAGATTTACCAAACTAGGTGGCATACAGAGACGTCCCAATGAAAATAGTACATATGAATTTTCACATATGACACTCTGACTGCTACAATACAACACCTGGTATGTGTATTATGCACCATAAGACCCCCTAACAGTATGGAGACCCTAGAAACCCATATATTTTCTGAAAGTACACATTCAGACGAATCTAAAGCAGGTAATTACAATTTTCTACTGCAAACTACAAAACCGCAAAGCAATGCTAAACATAACGCTTTTTATGGAAATTCTGAAAATAGTCACAAAGCTTGCATTTTACCCCATTATATACCCCACATTTTGTAACGTACCAGCAAAAGTCATCCTAAATATGAAAGCAAGGAGTGTACTGAACAGTTTGATGCCTGATATGAAAAGATTTACCAAACTATTTTGTACACAGAGACCTCCAAATGGTTATATAGCAGACAAAATTTCCAAGGTCAAAATGAAGTAACAAAAATCCCTAAAATCCAACAAAACCGCAAAAATCAATGCTTTTTTTTTTTTCGCCTACTGTAATCAGCAGTCAGAATCAATTTTTGATAATTTTAGCATGGCCAAATAGGTTTTACAGACAGAAAAAGGGGAACAACACCTTTGCAAAGCTGAAAATGTAATAAAATGGCAAAACATGCAATAAAATGTCTAAAAATGCACCAAAATCACCCAAATTGCAGTATAATCACCAAAATAACATACAAAAGGTATTGCGCAGTGCAATTAGCGAATACGCTATTCGAAATGGCAATAAAACAGTTTTTTCAGCAAAAAAAACAGACGATGCGATAAGAAAAAAAAAAAAAAATACACAACAGTGCAAGTGTGTATGTGTGTGTGTACAACTGACCAATTGCATGTTGTGTGTGTGTGCAAGCATGTGGGGGTGCTGTGAATGTGTGTGACCCCCCTGATCCCCCAAAAATGTATGTGATTGTGTGTAAGTGTGAATGTAAGTGTGTAATGGGAAAATAAGTGTGTGTTTGTGTGTTTGTGTGTGTTTCTGTGTGTGGATGGGCACTAACCTGGGGGAAGCAGGTCCAGATCGTTGTGCAGGGCTGGAGGAAGAAAATGCTGCATCACCCAGGAAGATCCGTTGAGAGGGGGCGGAGCTTCGGCTCAGGAAGTGAAAGCAGCAGCAGGACACGCAGTGTGCACGTGTCTGCTGCTGCATTTGGGGCCCCTGGGCGATCGCGCCTCAGGGGCCACTCGTTCCCGGCCCCTGCTCGTTGCCTGGGGGCTGGGGAACGAAGAGGAACGGAGCAAGCGGCTTGAAAAGCCGCTCCTCCGTTCCCTAACCCTGAAATGCTGCAGAACGTAGAATCTACGTTCTGTGGCATTTCAAGTGCCATCCCCACAGAACGTAGATTCTACGTGGGGTGGCACTTAAAGGGTTAAACTGATTTGGTCTCCCTTTTTTGAAGCTTGTCATTCTAATATAGGTGATCAAATAGGATGGTTTCTCCATTTATAAGATGTGCTTTCAGACATTCCAGTCAATGAATGGACATTTTTCTTTATTTCTTTCAATATGTTTACATCCACTGGCTTAGTTAATTTTAGTTAGTTGTTGTCAGTCTCATTAAATGGTATTTAGTTTTTAATAATTTTATGCCATTGTATCGATTATAACTTGTCTTTCATCTGCATAAAATTTGCTGTCATACTGTTATCATTTGTTTAACATGAAAATAAAATAAAATATTTTCAAAATAAAAAGGAAAGAGTGCAGCATGGGTGCAAGTGTTTCATGCGTGGGGCATGAGTCTTATGCCGAGTGCTGGTCTGGCTGATTGGGATACTGGGAAAAATCCAGATGAACCCTGATCCTAACTGTCTGCTGGTCCTTTTGCTCAGCCACTGCCCTATTGGGCCCTGGCTGTTGCCCTTCTGGTTTATGCTATCCAAGCCAGAGTGATGAAAGCAGCATGGCAGTGATGGGAGACCAGAAACGTTTGTTGTATTCTGATGTGGAAGTGTGGGTAAGATGTTTTCAATCTGCCCATTTCCTACATTTCTCTTATTGGCATGTCTAGGGTTAATATGCCCTAGGACAGGAGTGGCCATACTTTACTAATGCGAGTGCTACTTTTAGTGATGTTGTCCCATTATGATCTACATCCATAAAAGCATTGTTAGACTGCTGTTCCATGGAACATATTACTAAAATACTGATTTATGAGAAAATGTATAGTGTTACATTTATTAAACAACTATTTCTTATGTAACCATAACATAATAAATATGTGAATGAAAAGCATGAAATAGGAGGGTGGTTTAGACAAGCTGTTAGTTGACAGTGTCTTGAGATCTACTGATCACCAGCTAAAGGTCTACTGGTAGATCCCAATCTGCCTTTTGGGCACCCCTGCCCTAGAGGGAAGTGAATTCAGGACCCCAACACTGCAAAGCATCAATGCTAACAACTTAACCGCCATGCTGTACATACATACTGTATAGTGGGTATGATAAGGGCTGGATTTACATAGTGGGTGCCCTTAGGCCCACTGTGCCGTCTGTTGTCCCTGTCCCCCCCCCTTTATTCAATTAAGATCTCCATAGCTTATGCCTACTACGAATCAAAAAAACATTATTTTATTATTACAGAGAAAAAGGAAATCATTTAAACAAAATTAGAATTATTTGCCTAAAATGGCTTTCCTGTAATTTGGAGCTTTCTATATAACAGGTATCCCATACCTGTATAACCAGCGCTGATTCTGACTAAGGAGCCGCCTGAGGCAGCTCCTGCAATTCCGCCCCCCCCACCAGCTTACGTGTCGGGAGGGGAGGCAGACACACTATTGCGGAGAGCGCAATTGCGCTCTCTCGCAATAGAACAGCCGAATTTCCGGTTCAAAAACCGGAAATTCGGCTCTTAAAGGTTCAGGAGCGTCTTTTTGCCGCCCCTGGAATCCTTTCAGGCGCTGCCGCCTGAGGCGAGCGGCTCAGCTCGCCTCATTGGCGGGCGCGCCCCTGTGTATAACAAGCCTCAAAAGTATACACTGATAATAATGGATGACATCTGTGAACACCAAATGTAATGATATACTTGGAAGCTATTTGCGGCTCCTTTACATTGAGCAGTAATTGGCTGTGACAGCTGAAGAAAAGATAAGGAGCTTCATAGCACCTCCCACTCTCTTTCCTGTTGGAACCAGGGATACATGGGCGGACGCCATCCCTGCAAGTGGAAATGCAAGAGCGTTACTAGGCCTGTGTTCAAAGCGATCCATCCAAAGCCGCTCTGGCTGCGGAAGCGCAAAGGCATAACAGGTTAGGTTGTATGGACGGCATCAGCAGGCAGGCACCAGGGAAACCAAACTTGTTAAAAACCCAAATCTTTATTGTTCAATATTAAAACACACTGTGGGAGCAGGCAGGGGAACAGCTTAACGCGTTTCGTGACCCAATGTCACTTCATCAGAAGCTAAACTGGGAACTGGGAAATCTGCAGGGAACTACATCAACACTTTGTCCATCATCAGAAAAATCTACCACCTGAAACAATTTACCGCAAAACCTAAAAAATTAGCTGCAAACCTACACATTTGTATAGGCTTTAGGGCAGAGACACACGCAAACATTCGGGGAGATTTAGAAGCCAGGCGACAAATCACCTCCTCTTCAGGCGACTAATCTCCCCAAAAAGTACTTCCCCCCAGCTAGAATCTAAATCGCCAGTGGGATGGCACTCAGATCGATTCGTTTTTCGATTTAGAAGACTTTTCGGGGAGATTAGTCGCCCGAAGAAGAGGCAATTTGTCGCCTGACTTACCGTGTGCCCTTACCCTAAATCTCCCTGAATCTTCATGTGTGTCTCTGCACTTATGGTGTATTTATTGTATAACCTAATTTTTACCCTTTAATAAGCAAGCCTCATTGTGTCCCAGATAGAAGCCGATTTGGGCAGTGGCGGAACTACCGGGGGAGCAGGGGGTGCGAGCGGGTCAGGGCCCGCACCCCCTCAGGGCTCCCGGAAGTCCGCTGTGCGGCGCACATTCCCGGACAGTTTCCGGGTGTACGGAGGGGGGCGGGGGCCCGGCTGCGCGTCCTGCACCAGGGCCCGCCCCCCTCTAGTTACGCTTCAGGATTTGGGTTTATATGTCATATTCATCTCGCTGCTCTAACATTTCAGCCTCTGTGTGTGTAACTTAACTGGATCTGTTTGAAGTGTTTGTTCCACTTTGTGCATTTATTTTAAGAGTACGATTAACGAGTTCTATACGATGACATTGGCAGGAGTTAAGAGGAAATATGCAGTTACATGAACCTACCACAAGATGGAGATGTAGAACATACTTGAATTGATTTTACTTGAATTGATTTCCTTAGTTGAATTAACAGATTCCATAATGCCAACATCCTTGTGTTTTAATGTATAAACTACAGACATACAGACAAATGATCTACCTACTAAATCATTGAGTTGTTCGATTTTACATCTGGTGAAATGCACCCTTATATGTATTGTAAACATACATTGCAAATCCACGCATTTCATTAAAAGGGATTGTTCACCTTTAAATTAACTTTTAGTATGATGGCGGCATTGCTATGCTAAAACAATTTGCAACCAATGCAGTGGTTTAAACAGGAGACGGGAATATGAATACGAGAGGGACTAAAAGGGAAGATAAGTTAAAAGAACTAACAGCAATAAAATTGTAGCCTCACAGAACAATCGTTTTTCGCTGGGAAAAAAATTGGAAGAGGATGGCAAGATTTATAAAAATAAAATAACTAATAAATAAAATTGAAAAGTTGCTAGGAATGGCTCAGTCAGTCATTCTATAGCTTTAGCTGCTATTTATTTTGTTGTACATTGGCAACCTGAAACTCTTTGCAAATTGGGTTTAACTGCATTTACCAAAGCAAAGAGATAAGGGAGTGGCAGCCTTAGGGCTCTTACCCACAGGCGGTTTTCCCTGCGTTGCGCTTTCTTCCGTTCAGCCGCAGAGGAGTGCAGGAGTAGACACACTCTATTATTGTGAAGGGGGCTGTACGCACACAGACACATGTAAGCGCCAAATGCAGCATGTTGCATTTCACCTGCGTTCGGCGCATACATGTCTGTGTGAGTACAGCTCCCTTCACATTGATTGTTTTGTTTTTCAATCACAGAGTATGGTGCTCTAAATCTTCGGAACTGTTGCAGAAATGGGGAATAAAAATCATAGGAACGTGTCAGTATAAAGTAAATGCTGCACCCATTATCGTTCCCCCGAAAAGTCTCCCTGCAAAGCCGGCCCCCAGCAAATAAAAAGCCCCAATCTAAGCTCTGTAGGGCAGCTACTAAAATTAGCTTTTCTGAAATTCAGGGTTTTTGTTGCCCCAGTGTATTTGTTTTTTGCACCAGACAAATCAAATCACATTATGGTCAAGATTACCCAGGGGTTCAATGACTTGCACATTTATACGTTCTGGGTCATTAGAGATCACTAGATCCAGAATAGCATTTTTTGGTTGGGTTCTCAACAACCTGTGCCATAAAATTGTCATGCAACAAGTTTATAAACATGTTCCTATTAACAGTCCTGGCAGTACTGTTGCTCCAGTCAATATCTGGGTAATTAAAATCCCCCATTATCATTACTTTCCCCAAACTAGCAATCTAAAGGGCTTTCTAAAGCAGTTGTGCATATTAAGAAAGCACATATATGATGTATATATACATAATTCTAGCTAAACAAGGATGTAACCCTTAATAGATAAAAGTACAAAAATCTAAAAATGTGCTTGGTAAGTATGTGTAAAACTTGCCAGTACCAAAAGAGTTATGACATTTGTCTATTCAGTACTTTTTTTATGCTGGTTCCAAAGCTAAATCAGTGAAAGTCCAGTTGTGTGCAATTTAAAATTAAATTTAAACTTGTGGGTGACATCAAAAATGTTGTTTCTGAGGCAAAACTAAGAAATGCAGAAGAATTGTGGAATGTAACAGGTGCTAGAAGTTGGTCGACTCCATGTAACACAGATCAGCAGAAGTTCTCAGAAACTTTCTGTAAAGGAAGAACACAAATTTGATACATTTTTCTTCATGTTTTGATTTGTGTTCCCAATGCATTTTCATGTATGGAAATAAAAGCTATTATAAGGATTTTGAGCTATACTGCTATTATTCTGAACACAACTGTACATTCAAGGCCCTTCACAATAAAGCCCCTCCCTATATTTCATCTTGGATTTCAAAATACACTACTTCTTTCAACCTTTGTGCCTCTCTTCTCCTCTCATCACTTCAGCCCATTTTCATCTACAAGACTTCTCTCCGGCGTCTGCTTTTCCCTGGAACTCTCTGCGTCAAGCTTATTCACCATGTGTCCCTTGTTTGTTAAAAATGAATGTAAAGCACTGCGAAACTTGTTGGTGCTATAAACTGTTGTGTTCAGAATAATAGCAGTGCATTTAAAAAACAGCGTACAAAGCTCAAAATCCAAATCAAAACATGAAGAAAAATGTATCAAATTTGTGTTATTCCTTTACAGAAAGTGAAGAAAAGGGAATGTTAGGCTGTTCCAAAAAATAGCAGTGTCTGCATTCTTCTTTACAAACTCATTCACTGTATAAAATGAAAACGTTTTCAAGATTTTGCTTTCCTTTCAATTGATTAACTAATATTTAGTTGTATAATCCGTGTTTCTGAGAACTGCTGCACGTCTGTGTTACATGGAGTCAACCAACTTCTGGCACCTGTTACATTCCACAATTCTTCTGCATTTCTTGGTTTTGCCACAGAAACAGCATTTTTGATGTCACCCACGTTTTCTATTGGATTAAGGTCCAGGGATTTTGCTGGCCATTCAATAATGTCAATCTTGTTGGTCTGGAAGCAAGATGTTGCTCGTTTACTGGTGTGTTTGGGGTCGTTGTCTTGTTGAAACTGATCCATTTCAAGGGCATTTCCTCTTCGGCATAAGGCTAAGGCCACACTAGGTGATAGCGCCGCGATTTGACTCGCGGCGACTTTTCGCCGCGACTTTTAATCCGCAATCGCTGGGGAAACTTTTGCGCTGGCGTCTATGGGGAATCGCGACAAATCGCCAGCGTAAAAACACACGCGGCGATCTTTTTTCTATTGTCGCTCGAAATCACCTCGCTAGGGATTAGCCCAGAAGTTGCTGAGTGATAACATATTTACAAACAAAAGGTACAGGAGGTTACAGTTTAACAACAAGAAGACTTTAGTTGCACATAAAGGATTTATTTTAAATGTTTTAGGGAGTAACATCATAATTATAAAAATTACTTACAGAATTAACATATTGAACATTTTACTTCTAAATGCAAAGAACAGGGAACTGTTTACATAAAAAAAATTAAAAAAAAGCTTGGAGAATGGTAGATACCTACTTTATTAGCATACACAAAAACCCTTTAACTGTACACATACCAAGACCCAACCAAACTTGCACTAATGAGGCAAATACTTACTGTACAGCATTCAAAAGGAACCACAAATTGTTTTTTTTATTTTTTTTAATTACAGTACTATTCGTCCTTCTTTCCCGCATCCACCTACCCTCTTAACACTTTCCCTGCCAGCAAATCAGGTGCTGTGTTGCTGGCAGTCAAAGGGTTAAACTCCTTATCCTAATAACAGAATTAAACATGAATGCTAAGGGAGACACAAACTTATGATGTCATATACACCAGTACTATCCAATAGATTGCATGTAGCAGGACAGTCATTCTCTACGCTGCATGTTCAGGGGCCACATTTCAATAAGAAACTAAGTGGAGCTTTAAAGCAATATGGGGCTGTAATACTCCCTTGTTGGGTATACCTGGTATATAAAGTAAATATTTTGCAAAGCATATGGAATAGAAATGCACAAATCCACTATTTTGAATATGGCCGAACCCCTGAATCCTTTGCAAAAGATTCGGCCGAATACCGAACTGAATCCTAATTTGCATATGCAAATTAGGGGTGGGAAGGGGTAAACATCTTTTACTTCCTTGTTTTGTGACAAAGTCACGTCATTTTCCTCCCAGCCTCCCATTCGATTTGGCCCGGCAGAAGGATTCGACCAAATCCAAATCCAGCTGAAAAAGGCCGAATCCTGGCCGAATCACAAACCGAATCCTGGATTCGGTGCATCCCTAATATGGAGCAATGTTTACAGCACTTTTTTGAAGCAAATACTAGGTAAGTACTTAAGTCATACCACACAAACTGTTACCGAGATAGCGAAATCATTTTGACTTCAACTTTAAGGCAGTGTAAACTTGCCATTTTGAAGGAGTGGGCAGCAAACCAATAAATGGAATACATTTTAGTGGCAGCACGACGGGTCATGCTTGTTACCTACTGTCTAAAGGTGGCCATAGATGCACCCATAATACCATACTAAACAAATTTTCATGCGATATTCGTGAATGTATGATGGGAGACGAGCTGACCAATATCGGCAGAAGACTTGGATATCGGTCAGCTCGCCGATTGGGCTGGCCGGAAAATTGATTTGCGCCTTTGAAGGTACCGGAATATTGGCCACTGTTAGTGCTGAATCATCAGATACAGGTAATTCTATTGTTTCTAGGGATCGGCCGAATCCTTCTGCCCGGTCTACCCGAATCTGAATCCTAATTTGCATATGAAAATTAGGGGTGGGAAGGGAAATCACGTGAAAACAAGGAAGTAAAAAATGTTTTCCCCTTCGCACGCCTAATCTGCATATGCAAATTAGGATTTGGCCAAATCTTTTGCAAAGGATTCGGCGGTTCAGCAAAATCCAAAATAGTGGATTTGATGCATCCCTAATTGTTTCTGACTATTCAGTTCTACACATGTGTATTGAAATGAATGATCTTTCTTGGAAAAATGTAATTGTAACGTCTATGGCCACATTTAGCATCAATCTTTTCCTAAACCATTAACCCTCTGACTGTAGCAGCTGATCTGTGTACAGCATGTGGACAGTTCCCTCCTGTATCCCTAAGAATCTTTTCTTTATCAGTTCTGCCGTCTTCACCCACCCAAGTGTAATGTGTTGAGTGTAGCCCTAGTTTTCCAAAGCCCAATCAGATACAGATATCTGAATCTTTTTCTAAAAGAAACTTTGCCAGGTTTTAGTGCAGACTTGCGTAAACATTATCTGTAGATGTAAATAAAATGAAAACCTATTGTAGTGTTACTGGCCATTCCAATCAAGAATTTAGACGGGTGATGTACCCCACTTCTGGGTCAAAACAGTCACCATTCTATAAAGTGAGTAACCCACTGATTAAGTGGTACGACCACAGATTGGGAACACTAATGAAGGTATTCATCATTACCTGAACAGAAGTCCTGGAGAGAAAAAAAAATGAATTAAAATTTAATCGCTGGTGGATTATTTTTTGTCTCATGTTATTCATTTGGGATGAAATATTAGACACAACTAAAATAAATGGTGTCTGTATCCTCAGAACAAGTATATTTTGGAATCCTGAAAACATAAGAGAGAAACAACAGAAGACAGTTGATATCTACAGTGCATCCAGTTATGTATATGGTTCCTTCAAATGCTGTTGAACTCACACATGGAACATTACCTCCAGTTGGCACTATTTTTGCTTCACCAGTGCATTTCACCCAGCATACACCCAAGCAACACACATTAATCAAATCTACACAAAGCATCACAGGAGAAAGAAACTCTCCCTCCCTCAAGGCAAAAGTAAAAAAAAAACAAACAAACAAAAAACCTACATGTAAAGAAAAAAAAAACTGCGTAACATGCAACTTTGTTACATTAAACATACTAACTAAGCATGCAAAAAGAATGAACGGTGTTAAGTTTTGTCTCTTTATATTGAGGGTAGTACATGGCAGCCTGACATCACACATATATGGGTTACAGTTCTACAGCAGGTAAATGAAAGGCCAGTTTTGCTTTACACAGAATTTGCATTTACAAGCCCTGTGGTTTTTGTTTCCCTTCTTGGAGAAAATGTCAAGAATCCCCCAACCAGAATTCAACAGGAGTTAGTGGGGTCCACACAAGGTGCTGTATGCAGATCTAAAATGTGAGCCTCTCGTAGAAGCCTAACCATATGGGTGGGGAGTAGTGTTGCCACCTGGCCGGTAAGAATGATGGTTGATCCCAATGTTATTTATAGGGAAAAAATATAGGAAGGCCAGTATTATTTTCTGGAAAAGTGGCAACCCTAGTGAGGAGAGATTTCAGCCATCAAACACCCAAGGTGTTTAATAATGGGGGTGGGGTTATCAATATAAGAATGAAAAAAAGAAAACAGTATATTACATATATTATGTATATAAAAAAAAAGAGAAGAGGTTTGTTAATGTATACCTAATAAAATAGGCTTATACCAATGACAAAACATAAAAGCACAAGCACACCCAAATATGCATACTGCAGCCCAGGTGTGTGTGTTCTGCACATAGTGGGAGTATCTGACACTTTTATTGCATGTGTAACTGCGACGGAGGCTCACGGAGCCAGGCTCTGCTTTCAGATTTACATGCAGGACTCTCCAGAGTCAATAAAATGTACTTTATAGATCCGCAGGATAGAAACACTGTTGCAAATCTGCTCAATGCTCAGAAACACAAGAAACCATTGTGCCTTAATTACAAACAAACAACACAAAAAAAAAAAGGAATCTACTTGACCTCTGCCTACATCTAGGGGAGCAATGTACATACACTGCAAATACATTTTTGTTGTGAAATCTAGCAAAATTCACAAAATGAGGCACAAACCTTAAGGCGGACTTGGAAAAATATTTAAGCCACAAAGGTTGGATTTAGGAAAAAGATATTGAGAAGTAGTAGCGCTGTACGCAAGAGAATAGAAGTGCCGCCAACCAGAACTGTCCAGCTAAATACCATGATAGAGGGCACACAGAACAGCACACATTTTTGCTTGCTGAAACGTTAGGTACCGCTTTCTTACATCTAGTTCAAACTGGTGCTATAAATTGCATGTACAGCAGTTTTCCCAAACATCCAGTAATGTCTCGTACAGGTATGGGATCCCTTATCCGGAAACTTGTTATGCAGAAAGCTCTAAATTACAGGAAGGCTATCTGCCATAGACTCCATTTTAAACAACAAATTCACGTGTTTAAAGGAGAACTATAGTGAATATGATTTTTTTATCTAAGCTTCTTCATACTGAAAGAAACTTTCTAAATACAAACAATTAAAAATTTCTGCATCTTCTCTGAAATAAAGTTGATCTTCCCTATCCCCCTCTGAACATTTGTTCTTCTTCATTCTTTCTTTATGCAGCAGTTGGGTGTCAAAAAATCATTGACAGTTAGATCCAATATATCTTATAGGGGGGCTTCCTTTCCTAGTAGTTGTATTAGAGCTCATTCAAATAACTGGTTCCAGTACAAAGAAAATTTTGCACAAATTCTGCATGTAGAGAGACATGATGTCTGGTTATTTAAATAGAGTGAGCTCTAATACTTCTTCTAGGCAAAAGGATTATCTGACAGCCAACTCCTGCAAGAAGACAGCATGAAGGAAAAAAAAAAAAAGATGCTGAGAGAGGAATAGTGAAGATAAATTTGATTATTTCAGAAACAGTACAGAATTTTTAATTGATTTTATTTAGAAAGTATGCTGAAGCTAATATTCCATTTTGGCGATAGTTCTCATTAAAAAATATTTACCTTTTCTCTGTAATAAAGAAACAGCACCTAGTACTTCAATCAACTAAAAGTACAATTAATCCTCACTTGAAGCAAAACAATCCTATTGGGTCTATTTAGGATTTAAATTAATTTTAGGCAGACAACGTACGGAGATCCAAATTATGGAAACACCCCCTGCATTCTGGATAGTACATCCCATACTTGAACTTATATTCTAACATTTCCGCTCTTTATAAGTGCCGTTTTTTCAATCTCAACTCTGCTGTTAGATGCGGGGGGGGGGGGGGGGCAATAATACATGTATGTACAAGCAAAAGTCCCAGTATGTTAGCATAAGCTGGACCAAAGTCTTGTAATAGATGACAAAGTTACCTACATACCCAAACCTTGAATAAAAACTAAAACATCATGTTATGGTATATAGGTTCATGAAAAAAATCCCATTAATATCAAAATTTGGTGCATAAATACCTTCTATTAGCAGTCAAAATTCAGCTCATTTACACAGCACAGAATCCACACCCAAAGTACAGTGAGGGGTTTACACAGGACACAGTCCATAACATGTATTTAAGTAAGGAGCATGAACATGGTGGTTTCGGTGTAACTCTCAGAAGTTCAAAAACCCGTGAAGGATATATCAACACTTTGGGACTACACATAGGGAAGTTTAGCGGCCACAAACAAGATCTTAAAAAGGTACCTTCAGCCTGCAGGTCTTTGTGTAATGCTGAAAAACAACAACCTGCGTCCTCCGAGAGATGCTAGAAAAGGCTCAAGTTTTTGCTCTGTATCCAGACAAAGTCAATTACTTAGTATCTACCAATTTTGTTGAATGTAAGGATGAGTAAGAAAAAAAAATATGAATAGAATTGGACAAAGTATTTCCTGATTTTAGGCAATAAAGACAACTTTCCCTTTGCCCACAAGGAAGAAATAGACTGAAAACTCAGAAGCAAAGAACTAACAAAGGACCATGCTTTCATTGCAAAGGGCAGATTTTTAAAAACTTGCAACTGTGAGGAGCAAATGATAAAGCAATAATGTTGTTACAAAGAATTCTGTGGACTGATAGGGCATGCTAAGGCCACAGACAGTCTCTCTCCAGTTGGACAGTTCTGATATAGAGGAATCCCAATGCATGACGAATTAAAAAGCCGACCCACGCCTATTCTTTTTCATTTAGCCGTCATACTTGTACGAGAATAGGATTCCAAGGCATAACTAGTTGTGCACCATTTACAATTTCCAACATCATTTATCATAGAGAGACAGACATCCAAAGTAGGAGGGACATTAAAAAAAACAAAACAAAAAAAAAACAACACTTGCAATATGATAGAAAATGTCAACATGAATGAAAAATAAACCATGTAAAAGGCCAGGCTGAGCCACTGCACCACAATGTTGGTTTTTTAACACTGGAAATCAAATAAATACTTTTAAGACCACTCTTTTCATTCACCCAATGGCAGGCGTTAGGCCAAGATAACCCACGCTGTTAGCGTTACATTCACACATTTCTGTAGAGGCAGGTGCTGCCACGGCAAAACTTTGAAATCTGAAAACCATGAATTTAACTGGGACAGCAGACTTTCTGCTTTGGATTCTGGCGTGCTTGATATTTCTCGTATGGTGGAAAACCTCTTCAGCAATTCACAGTGCAATATCTTGCTGTCCTTCTGACATGAAGGGATTTCAGATAAATAAGGGTGCTGAAAGGCTGAGAAGGAAATGGTTAGGTACAACACAGATATGCCCAATCGCATGAGTGAAATGAGTGAGAAGGAATGCAGGGGAACAAAACATTAAATTGCAATTTCTTTTAACGATTTTTCAGAATTTACAAAAGCTGGTCTCTTGCAGCCACTCTTCATTTATTTTAAATGAGCTTCTGCTGTTCCCAATCAGGCTTCCTGTTGAAGGACGTATCCCCGAATGCAAAAACACACGGCAGTCTCCAGAAGTGGTATGTTCCTTTTCGCATAGGAGAGACAGAGAGAACCTGTGAGTGCGGTTCTCAATAAATTGTCTTTTTTACTTTCCAGGAAGGGATTGCGAGTTTGCAGGAATATCGAAGCTTTCATATCATCAGAAAGCAGTGAAACATCTCTACAAATATTAAATTTAATAGATCCATATGTTTGGCAACAAGTCCGGGATAACATCTAGGATGTCTTCACCAAGTCATAGACATAAATATGAAAATCGTCATCAAACTTTATGAAATAAACTGATGGCTTGGCTTCAACTTGATGAATAACCATGCCAGTCCTTTTGGAGCCATCTTCTTTGGCATATTCCACTTGCTTCCCTACAAGGCTGTCCACAACTTCTCCTGGCTCCCTTTCAGCTGGAGGGGAATCATCTGGTCCATAGACATAAAAAAAACACATAAGGCACATTGCAAAAAGTAGAGCAGAGTTATTTTTGTTATTACTTTATATTACAATCTTCAGTGGGAATGGTATGCTGCCCAAGTGCCTAGAGAGAGTGTAGCTATACTTGTATTCCAGTAATACTCCCCTGGTGCTTACAATGGTGTTGCCCAGGGAGCAAGATGCCTATAGATACACTGTAGAAGCAATGATGTACATGCCGTTCTTGATCAATAGTCTTAAAACATCAAGTAATCTTTATGATGAGCATTAAAACAACCCCGTTAAAGGAACAGTAACATAAAAAATTGAAAGTATTAAAAGTATAATGCAGTGTTGCCCTGCACTGGGGGCAGCCATTGAAAAGAAAAACGGATCAGGTTACACAGCAGATAAGCTCTGTAGAACATAATAGTGTTATCTACTATTTAACCTGTGCCATATAGCCTTTTTTCATTTTCCACCATTGCTCCACAGCAGCTTGTTTATATGAACTATAGTAGTGTTTCTGAAGCAAACACAGCAGTTTTACCAGTGCAGGGCAACACTACATGATATTTTCATTACTTTAAAACACTTTCAATTTCAACATTACTGTTCCTTTAATACCTGTATATCTCATTGAACACTACATTACCAGGTAAAAGTATTTTTTCTCTACACCTTTTTTCCGACCATGTACCCTACATTTTAAAATGTAATTAAAAATGATGTTCATGTGAACTGGGAAAAATGTTTTTATTAAAGTTATTCAAAACAATCTAGACCTAATCATACATGAAATATGCTTCGGTGTGACTTACACCATCAATTGCATCCAGTCTAACATTTAGCCTGTTTTGTGGTAACTAAGCTGATGTTTGCCATTTGTTTATATTTCTCAGAAATAAATTGCCATTCTGTATCTATCTTGTTCATATGTGCCACGTATACATTTTTGTACATTTCCAGTTTAATTAGTTAGAACATTTAATAAGTCGGGTATGGCCCATAAGAATAAACTCTATACTATGAGCATAAGGCAACCTCTACTAATTAAGCCAAGAAGACCACAAGTTTCTGTGTCCACAATAAGTGCATATCAAGTACTTATATACAGATCACGGGAGTTAATTATCAATAGCTTTATATTTTGATGGTTGGAAAGTAAGGAGCAAAAGGCTGCTGAGTATGGGCAGAATTTAAGCACTCTCCATCCATGAATAGCACAAATTAGGGGATTTTATACATATGAACAGATCAGTGGATTTCATGCTTTTTAGCAAGTGAGGGAATACAGGGTTAAGGGAGATAGCTCATAGTACAAGTTGATCCAAGGACTAGTCCGATTGCCATATTGGAGTCAGGAAGGATTTTTTTCCCCCTCTGAGGCAAATTGGAGAGGCTTCAGATGGTTTTTTTTGCCTTCCTCTGGATCAAATAAAAAAACAAAACAAAAAAACTAAAAGGTTGTACTTGATGGACGTGTCTTTTTTCAACCATACTTACTTACTATGTATATTTCAGCATTTAATTACATCTGTGTAATGTTAATAACATCAAGTGAAATATATAAAGCTGGCCATAGCTGCAAACATCCGATCGTCCGAATCTCAACCTGCCACTAACCATTCAGATCAAATAAAGTAGTAAAAGAACAGATCAGCCGATGTTCTGCCCCTGACAGCAATCGTACGAAAGTTATGTCTGACAAAGCTAGTGACAGACTAACACTGAAAATCGTCCAATCGGCAATACATGTAGAGAAATTATCGGCAGCCGACAAATCTTTTAACCTGTCCGATCGACCAAACGACCGATCTCCGCCGGACGAAAAATGTTGGGACTCTCAACACACGGTCTGAAAATAACATGAATCTAGGATTCGTACGATCGGATCTTTGCGTCTATGGCCAGCTTAAAACTTTCTTCGGGTTCTATTTTAACAGAAATACACCCCAACACTCTCCCTAGCACAACTGCACATTTCTTAAAAAAAGGAGGCGTGCAAAGGTTACAAATACAGAAGAATAGACATCTTCAGCAAGAAGACATTATACAGTTACCTCCTTATCCATCTCACGGTCTCTCCACTACACAAAAACAACGTTATTGGAGCAGTTAAGCTGATGGCACACTGGGTGTTTTTTCCTGCTAGCATATTTCACATAGAAGCTCCAAAAACTGCCCCTGCCACCTTCCATTGACTTAAATAGGCACTGCCTAAGAATGCCAATACTGAAGGCTCTTTGGCTCAAAAATGTCCTCTGGATTTTTTTTTGCAGAGAAGCAGGTTCTGGCTTAGCTCATTTTACAGTCAATTAAATCCAAATACTGTAGCATCAGCCCTGCTTACAATGCATTTTAACTAACATGCCCAAATAATTAAATAACAGCATAATCTAATATAGTCAAATTGCAGTTTTAGGATTCAAAAAGGTTTCTTCCAAATAAATTAAATGCAAAGCTCTGAACAAATCTCCATTTCCTTTTACAAAGTACATTTAAAAGTGGACTTCAGGATGGGATTTAGATTTGTCCAAAATACCTGTTAATCTTCAATATTGTTTTCATGTGATACCACAAATTGAAGTAATTACAATCTTATGAAAAATTTAGTGGAGCAATATAGAGGACTGGTCAGACTTACTAGAGTCGGGCATGATGCGAAGGTCTCCTTCCTTATAGTCATCAAGTAGTTGGTACATGTATAAGACAGGATCTTTCTCATAAGTTATGTAAAACCATGTACTCATAATGGGCGCTCTTGCCAAGACCATCCCTCGCCACTCGTCCTTGGAACCATCCTCTGTTTCAAACATATGTTCCACTGCTTTACCAATCATTGTATCTGCCAGGTGAGCATCGCTAATTCGAGATGATGCTTAAATAAAAGAATTTTAAAAATTACACATTCAAAAATAGTAACGTACACACAGCACAAAAGACACACAGAGGCACCAATTTTAAACAAACTTCTATAAAATTTGGTATGACTACTGGACTTTTGCCTAGACCAAACAGAAATGGAGATCACAACACAGAAATTAATTGCATTGAATGTTGACAGGTTTTTAAATTCCTTTAAAATGGTGCACAGTTGTGTTCTCCATCTGTATTTTTCAGCTGGTTCAAACATGGCTGTGCAGCCCATCATTAGCAATTACAGGCAGACTTAATTTAAAGAAATAGTAACCTCAAAACATTTTAGCTTTTTTAAGTAATTAACATATAATATACTGTTAGCATGCACTAATAAAAGCTATGCGTTTGTTTCAGAATTACTACTATGGTTTATATAAATAAGCTACTGTGTAACCATGGGGGCAGCCATTCAAGTTGGGGAAAAAAAGGAGAAAAGCCACAGGTTACATAGCACATAACAGATAAGCCCTGTAGAAAACAAGGATGTTTTATCTGTTATCTTCTATGTACTTTTCTCCAGCTTGAATGGCTGCCCCCATGGCTACAAAGCAGCTTGTTTATATATATAGTAAAGTTTCTGAAGCAAACACACCATTTTTACAGTGCAGGATGATAGTACATTATATTATAATTACTTTGATAAAATTTCAGTTTTTGGTATAAGTAACATCAGAAAATGAAAGTGTTTTAAAGTAATAAAAATATAATGCAATGTTGCCCTGCACTGGTAAAACTGCCGTTTGCTTCAGAAACACTACTATTGTTTATATAAATAAGCTGCTGTGTAGCAATGGGGGCAGCCATTCAAAGGAGAAAAGGCTCAGGTTACACAGCAGATATCAGATAAGCTCTGTAGAACATAATGGTGTTATCTGTTATCCACTATTTAACCTGTGCCATATAGCCTTTTTTAATTTCTGCCATTGCTACACCGCAGCTTGTTTATATGAACTATAATAGTGTTTCTGAAGCAAACAGATCAGTTTTACTAGTGCAGGTTAACAGTACATATTTTCAGTGTTTGGTGTTACTGTTCCTTTAAGTAAATGACAACCACATTTTGTGATTTCTCCGTCAGCTTAAAGATGCAGGGAAAGAATGGACCATGGTCCTTAAAGGTCATACAATGGCATGAGTAAACAATGATTTATATTTATAACAACCAGCAGCTCAACCGTATGCCTCTAGCTACAGACCCCATATGCTCCACTTATTTTTCTCCTTGGCCTGGCATGGTTCTCTTCCTCTAAGGTGGAGATGTGTTTTTTCTTGCTTGCGCTCCTCTTCAGAAAAGGCAATACGGCGGTCCAACATGCGGTGCTTGATTTCTCCTCCCTGCCTTCCTTATAGGAGATCTCCAGGGAGGAGAAATCAAGCGCCACATGATGGATCGTCGCCGTGTCACTTTTTCTGAAGAGGAGCGCAAGAGGAGTTTTGGCAACTTATTTCTTCATAAAGACTTAGCGATTTAAAAGTTTAATTTGTGTTTTTTTTCCGTTCTATACTAACAAATTCTAAAAATAAAAAATTGGTCCTTTAAGTCAGCCGGCATAGGGAGAAGGCTGTCAGTGCAGCCCTAGGCTAAAAGCTGCCTCTTAAATTCTATTCTAAAATTCTCCAGATTGAAACGTAAACTTTTCTACTAACAAAGTATAAGTGTGCATAAATAGCAAGGATTTGTTAAAAAAAATTAAATCCTACTTCAAATACAAATTCTAGTACACAGGCCCAGCAGAATATATCCCAGATATATCATCCATCATTTGTCGGTGCTAGTAAGCTATGTAAAAGGGTTAAAATTAAGGGGCAGATTTATTAAGGGTCGGATAGGAAATTAGAATTTTCAAATTTTTTTTTTTTTTGGTCAAAACTCTCAAATTTCAATTGTTAATTATCCAAACTCTATTTGAATTTTAATTCAAATTTCAAGATTTATGAAACATATACACTTGGAATAATTCAAATCCGACTATTCGCCACCTTAAACCTGCCAAGTTCATGTATAAATCAATGGGAGAGGTGCAGTGACCAATTTGAAGATTTTATTAGCCTTCCTGACAGTTTTTTTTTTCAGAAATTTCGAAATTAGTTGAATTCGATTCAGGTTTTCAAGTCATTTCTTCAAGTTTAGAAAAAACTCACATGAATTTGAAATTCGACCTTTGATAAATGTGCCTCTAAGTCTTATATAATAAAAATAAACTTTATATCTCGTATCAATAGATAATTTAAATAAACAAACTTACCAACTCTGTCTGGAAGAACCTCAAGAGCAGACACTCTTTCATCCTTGTGAAGTTCAAGTCCATATACACAGTCAAATCCATCATATTTTATAAGATATAAGGAAGGATTAACTGGAACTTGATCCAAAACAGTTCCTTTCCACTGAGTTATTGGGCCACTGCCCTCCTTCCAACCATGCTGTATTCTACACCCTACAATATTTCGTCTGGGTTGGGAAATTGGCTTACTCGGTCCCATACTATTTTTGTGTTTTCTGAAACATTCAAAATAAAATACAATTAAAAAGTGACACCATTAAATTAGAACAACAATAGGATTTTTTTTTTGTGAAAGTGAACCCATCCACAGGTTTGCAAAATATAAAGTTATTTCTGACTACCTGCTTACTAGTTCATCTCTCCACCAATCCAACCTACTGGCAGAAAGACATTGAATACAGCAACTGAAAATGCAGTTGCAAACAACCCAATATTAGGAGTGGTTTTAGTTTCACATGCCTATTGAAGTAAAGGCCAATATCTACCTTTGTTTACTAGTGATATTTATTTATTTTTTAATCAAAAAATACTTGCTAACCAGAAGCAGAACCAGAGCATGAGCAGCTTTATAAAAGAAAATTGACAGTAATGTCAGACGAAGCTGAGTCTGCCGGTAATAAGGGGGGCACACTGACAGTCTTAACTCTTCATGTGCCCGATGTTTCTGAATAGCGGATTCCATACCTAGATTTACCCAGTTGACGTCTCTCGAGCGCAAAGTGTGATTTGTACTATGGGGAAGAGTTTTTTTAAATTGTGAGAGTAGAGTTTACCACAGGCAAACTCAATTTCTACTAATTTCTATGAAATTTTTAGAAGTGTATTTATCCAATGGTGAACTCTAACTTTCACCTATTGATAAATACACTTCTAAAAATCCCACAGGAATGAATAGAAAGTAGGTGATGTTTTCTATGGTAAACTCCAAACATGCCCCTATGTATGGCAGTTCTATACCTAAATCACTAAAAACAAAGTAGCTAGTATTTAAACTAGGGATGCACCGAATCCACTATTTTGGAATCGGCCGAATCCCCGAATCCTTTGCAAAAGATTCGGCCGAATACCGAACTGAATTCAAATATTAATTTGCATATGCAAATTAGGGGTGGGAAGGGGAAACCATTTTTTTTACTTCCTTGATTTGTGACAATAAGTCACGCAATTTCCCTCCCTGCCCCTAATTTGCATATGCGGATTAGGATATGATTCGGCAGGCCAGAAGGGTTCGCCGAATCCGAATCCTGCTGAAAAAGGCTGAATCCTGGTCGAATCCAGAACCGAATCCTGGATTCGGTGCATCCCAAATTTAAATTACCAAAAAGCCCAGTACATATTAATCACAATCACAAGATGTTGTTACTGCCTTTGAAAGTAGCATACCTGCAGGTTAGGGGGTAATTTAGGAGGCAGAAAGGGATAAAAATAAATAAAACTGAACGAAGCATGAATTAAAGAAAGTGCTTTAGATGGTATGTATAGCATAAAACAGGTTACATTCCAATTTTATCACATAGAATATTGTAAACTATTATATAGAATTAGTTCATATAAATTACAGATTATAAAAAAAAAAAGACAAGGATTAAAACAGAAATTGGCAGTGATATATGGGTTACAAAATAAATGTCCTTTTCCTCATGCAGCCACTTTCCATTTACATCTCTGGGACATTTTCTGCTTATATTTATAAAATGTATCTGAACAGAAAGCATCCACAGAAAACATTTTTCAAAAGCATTAAATGCACCCCTGGCTGATATGCACAGAAGCAAAAATTTAGATACAGAATGTTCTGTGCACATTACAATTAAGCAAAAAAAAAAGTTGCAATGCCCAACAGACAATATACATCCATTCACGACTTTGTTGCTTTTTTATTTATTTATTTATTTTTAAACAAGCTGAATACAGCTGAATGTCAGGGGCATAGCCCTGATGCATCTAACACACTGACAACAATTATGGAAGCTTCCTTTTTTACATATAGGGAAGTGACGTAAGCTATTCCCAGCATTGGTTTTGTTTGCTAGTGAACATCAGTGACATTTCAGCCCCTCTGAGTGAATCATTACAATGTGAAACAAATATTCTAAGACCTTAGCAACTGTATAACAATTTCATTTCCCAAGTCTGAGAGGTATAACAGAAAGGTAAATCATTAAAATAAACCATAATAATTTTCCTAGATAATTACGCTCTGCATGTACCACAAATTAAAGTCAAAGGGGCAGATTTAAATGTATTCCTAATTAATTCTGAAAAATCATTTTTTATCAGCTTATTTTTTTTATCATCATTTTGAATCTTGCAAACGTACTTCAAAATATTCAATAATTTTTAGACCGTTTTTAACTCCATGTGAATTTTCACCGATACAGGTATGGGATCCTTTATCCAGAAACCCGATATTCAGAAGGCTCAGAATTACAGGAATGCTATCTCCCACAGACTCCTTTATAATCAAATAATTGAATTTTAGCATTGTAACAAAAAAAAATAAAAAAATAAAAAAAGAGTACCTTCCACTTGAGCCCAACTAAGATAGTATTAATCCTTGTTGGAAACAAAACAATCCTATAAGGTTTAATGTTTCAATGATTTTTTAATAGACTTAAGGTATCTTTATGTAATTTGGATCTTCATACCTTATCTGGAAAACCACAAGTTCTGATCATTCCAGATAGCAGGTCCAATACCTGTATCTGATTTTAAACTCATTTCATTCTCTCTTTATCCTTCTTTAGTTGTTCAAACAAATATATTAAACATCACCTGTCTACTGTTAAAGGACAAGGATATTACTTGTGTTAAATACTCAACATCTTACATGTTATCTAGGCAGGGCAAGCAAGCTGTTTAATAGCAAATTAAGAATTAGGGAGAGGATGGATCAATGACTTACATAGTAAACTTGAAGTCTGTTGTATAAATGTTGTGGGTAGGCAGTTATTAATGACTGAGTTGGGAAAGTTCAATATATTTTGAATGTGGAGAAATTCACAAAAGACACTGAATTAATAACAGTCCTTTTTTAGATGGTTTTAACCAATGCAGTTTTATTCACACTATATTTATTATTTAAATTTCGTTCCCTTCAGTCATGGAATTCAAAATAATAGGAAGCAGGCAGGTGCTATTTTGTGGAGGAGGCAAAGGGTGTATCAGCCCAAAATCTTGTGTATGCAACTGAATGGGGGACCTAATGCCCATGCATTGTACCCTACTCACTTATAGCGTGTGAGGAGTGAAGGGGAATGTAAGGAGGGCAGTGATATCTAGGAAGTACTGTATGGAAAGTGAAAGTAAGTGACTGCCCCACTTCTATGCCTGAGGCATAGTGGGGGGCAGGCAATATATGATTGACAGCTGAGACTTTTAAATGAGTTTACTTTCATTATACAGCTTTTTATATCTGGGTGACAATGCCATTTTAATTCTGATTTAGTGTACCTTTATAAGTTATCTATCTATCTATCTATAAAATATTAAGAGTTGTCCCCTAATTTCAAGTAATTGAAAGCAGAAAGAATATTGTGGTGCCCTTGGGCTGGGAAAGAAGACCAAAACATTAGAAGTAGCTATTCTATCCTCAGGTTTTATTAAGCTCTCCTTTTTAACATGCCAGATGTAAGCAAGGTCATATATTGCAATACACAACAGAGTATAAGAGAACCCAGAAACATTGAATCTATGTTGCCTGTCATTCAACATAGTAAGTGATTAGATACTGTGTGGCAGGTAAACGGTGAGTAACGTGTTTTATGCATTACATTTTTGTTTTCAGTTAGCATAGTTTATCTTACTTGTGGGAGGTTCTCTTTTTCATCATATTTGCTGAAACTCCTGCATGAGCTGTAAAAAAAAGCAAAGAAAAGAAAAGTAACATTGTACACTGCATAGAATATAAAAGTCATATAAAAATCATAGTACAATGACCCTAAACACACTTGGAAATCTACAAAGGCATTTATGCAGAGGGAGAAGTATAATATTCTGGAATGGCTGTCACAGTCCCCCGACTTGAATGTAATGGAAAATCTATGGGATGATTTGAAGCAGGCTGTCCAATGTTGGCAGCCATCAAATTTAACTTAACTGGAGATATTTTGTATGGATGAATGGTCAAAAATACCACCATTCAGAATGCAGACACTCATTAAAGGCTATAGGAGGCGTCTAGAGGCTGTTACATTTGCTAAAGGTGGCTCAACTAAGTATTGATGTAATATCTCTGTTGGGGTGCCCAAATTTATGCATGTGTCTAATTTTGTGATGATGCATATTTTCTGTTAATCCAGTAAACTTTATGTCATTACTGAAATACTACTGTTTCCATAAGGCATGTTATATATTAAAAGGAAGAATTAAGAGGGGTTTCCAAACTTTTTTATTTGACTGTATAGGTTTCAGATGACCACAAAGTCTTTAATAAAATAATTCAGTTTGCCCATTTTTTTCAAGGTTACCTTAAATGGAATCACTTTCCAACACTTTTTTTCAGTTCAGTTGTTTTGAGATTGTTCACCAGAAATAAAGACTTTTTTCAGTCACTTTCTATTCCTGACCGTTTTTTTCTAATATTGGGTTATTAAGCTGGTTATGTCTTTATAAATCAGTTTTGGGAAGGGGAGTGACCAGCTCTGTAAATTGTTCTAAATTGATCCATTTATTATATTTGGTCCTGCCAAGCAGAGAGACGCAAGACCTTCATTAAAGGCAGCTGTTATAACTGATACAATAGTTGCAAATATCCCACAGATACTATTGAAAAATGTATCAACTAATGTAGCAAATTGTAATAGTTCAGAATCTGCACCTGGATTACTGAGCTGCCAGACAAACACCATATACAGGAGCATTAAAACATAGATTTTGCAAGAACTATAAAAAATAAAAGATGGAAATCAAGTAAAAAAAAAGTATTTATTTTGGTGACCAATCTGAAAACAAACTGAAAGGTGTTTGGAAGGTGAACTACCCCTTTAAATTTGTGAGTAGAAAGCCTTATTTTCAAGAGCTTACAATCTAAATGGCCTATAAACTGATTGAAACTTGGTCTAGTCACAAAGTAAATTGTATTCAGCTATGTGTTCTGTGCTTTACACATCCACTTCCTACATTTATATGTGAATTAATAGCTCTTACGTATGCCAGTGATAAAGCTATCCTTATGTACCAGGACCAACCTGCTGCAAATTACAGACCCGTACACCTCATCTTTGTAAAATACGGTTTCTGACCAAAAACTATACAATACAATTCACAGGGTTTGGATCTGTAGCTTTTTCAAGTTAGGGAAAGGGAAACCATGGATCATTACATATGTAGAGCTTTCATCCTCCTGGCACAAAAACGAATGCCCCTTGTCTTGTATTTAAGTGCCATACATAATAATTTTCAAGTGAAAACTGTATAAATAAATAATAAATCACTAAAGCCTTACAAATAAGATAATAACATGAAAATTTGTTTAGTACCTTATGCCAATAAAGTAACCATATGTTTACATCTGTTTCAATCACGAAGATTTACAGCCCTTAAAGGAATTGTTGAGTATAAAAATCAAAACTGGGTAAATAGATAGGCTGTGCAAAATAAAAAATGTTTCTAATATAGTTAGCCAAAATGGAATGTATAAAGACTGGAGTTACTGGATGTGTAACATAATAGCCAGAACACTACTTCCTGCTTTGCAGCTCTCTTGGTTTCCACTGATTGGTTACCAGGCAGTAACCTATCAGTGACATAAAGGGGTGGTTCACCTTTAAGTTAATTTTTAATATGTTATAGAATGGCTAGTTCTAAGCAACTTTGTCCATTGGCCTTCATTATTTATTTTTTATAGGTTTTTAATTATTTACCTTCTTCTTCTGACTATTTCCAGCTTTCAAATGGGGGTCACTGACCCCATCTGAAAACAAATGCTCTATAAAGCTACAAATTAATTGTTATTGCTACTTGTTATTTCTCATCTTTCTATTCAGGCCCTCTCCTATTCATATTCCAGTCTCTTATTCATAGCAAAGCATGGTTGCCTGGGTAATTTGGACCCTAGCAACCAGACTGCTTACATTGCAAACTGGAGAGCTGCTGAACAAAAAACTTAATAACCAAAAAATTACAAATGATAAAAAATTAAAACCAATTGCAAATTGTCTCAGAATATCACTCTCTACGTCATACTGTTCCTTTGAACATGTGATGAATGGCACATTCACAGCAATATTGTTGTCTTCAGACAAGTGACGCACATCTGCTCTGGGGAGGGGGGGGGGACTGAAAAACAAAGGCCAAGAATTTTCTGTGCAATTAAAAGAACTTGGCCACAAAGAAAGGCCAAAAATGTTAATAGCCACGTTAATGCAGTTCTGGGGAAATCACAACATGAAAAAGCATGTCTCACTGTTCCTTAACAAATCAGTCAAGATAGGCAACTCCCACACACTATGGGGCAGATTCAGCAAAATGTGAGATTAGAACGCGCCACAGAAATACTCATCCATGTTCTATTCATTAGAATCATATTTATCAATGGAGTTCACCATTTGATAAATATGCTTTTAAAAATCCCATAGGAATTAACAGAATGTGAGGGAGTTTTATTGTAGCGAGTTCTAAATTCACATTTTGTTAAATCTACTCTTTCAGAAATGAAACCTGTAACTCAAAGGTGCTAAAAGTAAAACAATTGCCAACTGCAGACCATATAGAATACTTAATCTGCAAATAAGGTAACCTTTAAATTGCTATCAATCTATTTTGCCTGGTGCTTCCTTACAAGAACAGAGCCCCCTGATGAATTACTAGTATTTAAAAGAAACAAAATATATAGGCAATAAAGAAAAATGGCAAAAGTTCAGGATTTGGTTATGTGGACACGTGGAACATAGGGTTTTTATTTCTGCCACACACACTGCCAAAGCCTCTCAATGAACGACAGGTTGTGTGTGTGCTCATTACGGGGCAAACATCAAAAAAACATGTCCTGTCTCAAAAATGAGAGTGATGTATCCGGTTAGTCAGAACTCACCTGCATCAGCTCTGGATCTCTGAGCTGCTGCCTTTCCAAATGGGGTCTTCATTCATCTGTGGATAAGTGGGCAGCAAAGCTGCCAGTTTAAGGTGAAAATCCTATCCTCTCCAATTTTGCTTGCACTTACTTCCACCGATACAAATAAATGATGGTCCTCTGTCCATCCACCATCCAATCAAGTAAATGCAGCCCAACACTTTGAAGCAGAGTGTTTAAGTGCTATCTGAAAAATAAAAAGCAACACATTAATCTAAGTAACATTTTCTACAAACATAAAGACAACACTTTAGTGCAATCAAGCACCTCCTTGTGTTTCTTAGTTACTACTATGTATTGGATCTGTTATCCAGAAACCAATTATACAGAAAGTTCCAAATTACAGAAAGGCCATCTACCATAGACTCACAAAAAGGATTCCTGAATCCCCAGCCTCTCCAGTCAATTAGCGTGGTGTCCGGAAAAGAGGTCGGCACCTCTTCAATATACATAGAGACGAGAAAATTCACCAGACACTCAACAGCAAGTGAAGCGGGGCGGACCCCTGCGGGTTTATTCAAGTCTTGTGATGTAACGTTTCGGGGGCGGGCCCCTTATGTCTGACGAAGGGGCCCGCCCCGAAACGTTACATCACAAGACAAATAAACACGCAGGGGTCCGCCCCGCTTTACTTGCTGTTGAGTGTCTGGTGAATTTTCTCGTCTCCATCTACCATAGACTCCATTATAATCAAATAATCCAAATATTTAAAAATGATTTCCCTTTTCTCTGTAGTAATAAAAAGAGTACCTTGTACTTGATCCAAACTAAGATATAATGAATCCTTATTGGAAGCAAAACCAGCTTAGAGTTTATCTTATGTTTACATGATTTTCTAGTAGTATGAAGACAGAAGTACGGAAAGATCGGTTATTTGGAAAACCCCAGGTCCCGAGAATTCTGGATAATAGTTCCCATTACCTGTACAACAAATTACAAAAATATAAAAAGTCCCTACAAATACTTCTGTAATGGCCGTGAGAAAGGAGTTAAGTATTAAGATTTTTATTATAGTCATGGTCGTTGGTGATTTGTCATATGCAACAACAAAAACAAGAAATGAGTTTGATACAAGACACAATGCCTTTAAAGGACCAGTAACATCAAAAAAATGTTTTTACAAATTTTTAAGTATACATAGAAAAAAACCCCACAAATTAAAATTTTAAATCGCAAAGCCTTTATTGAGAAATAACTTACCAAAACTCTGCTTGTCTTCAGAAAAGGCAGCACAGTGACTATCCATTGTGAGGCGCTCGATTTCTCCTCCCTGGCTATCTCCTATAAGGAAGGCAGGGAGGAGAAATCGAGCGCTGCACGATGGGTCGCCTGATCGCTTTCTGAAGAGGAGCACAAGCGGAGTTTCGGCAAGTTATTTCTTAATAAAGACTTTGCAATTTTAAAGTTTCATTTGTCTTGGTGGTTTTTTTTTTGATGTATACTAACAATTTTTTTTTTTTAATGTTATTGGTCCTTTAATGATAAAAAAAAATACTAATTTTAAACGGCACAATGCTTTCAAAGTCAGCACACAGAATTAGTTGAACATAGTTCTGTATTATATATTCATATAAAGGTTAACTCCTAAAGGGGTGATATCATGTCTGAAAATATATTTTATGATATAACATATTACATGTTTTGGAGTGAATATATGTGATATGTGGAAAATGACCTGTAATGATGATCTTACAAATGGGAAGGAGAAACAAATGAGTTGGAATGTTTAGGACAGTCTCAGCTACTGTCAGGTAACCCCTAAGGAGGAAATGAAGAAGGCTATAGAGACTGGGAAAGGAGCTTCAGGAGAGTGCAAGTCCTATATCAGAGGCTAAAATGAAACTGACATTAAAAAATTATTCAAAATATGAATGTACATCAAACGTTACCTATAGCTCATGTTGATAATTTTTCACGGATAGAGCTGCTTTGTAAGTAATTGTTACTTGAAGTACTTAAACCTGACTGTTTTGCCAAACTGACTGTCCATTCTCAACATGTCAAGAGTTTATAATGCTATTATATATGGCAGCCCCCTCACAGAGGAACATGGATGATCAGATGGGTAATATAAAAGCATCTGTAAATACTTTTATGGCAAAATTATAAATAGCATGCAAAGGTAGCATGCAAAGACATTATAATAATAGATGTAAAAAAAGGTTTAATTCTTGGTGTCAGTATCTCTTTAAGGCAAGGTAAATAAGGACTAGCTATACCAAAGGTGCTACAGGTGCACAAGAAAGTGAGTAGCATTAAAGTAGATGTACTGTATAGTTATCACATTAAGTTATGGGATTCAGTTAGAATCCGTAAAAAACAAGTAAGTTTCCAATGTATATGCATTCTTTTTTTTTCTTCATGCTTTTAAGATAAACAATCTGGTTTCCTCAACCAGCCCCTGCTTAAAATCCAAAGCAAGAATGCTCGTCACTGGATTTGTATTCTATGTTCTGACAGGATCCAGCTGTGCTGAGAAAACAGGAGGGCTGGCAGCTGCTTAAGTTTCTCGAACAGCTTGGGTAGGGCTGGCTAAGGCTGCCGGTTGGTGGAAACCAGATGAATTATCTTTACAGTAAGAAAAAAAATAATGTATGTTTATGAGAAAAGTAGTTGTTTTTCAGTATGACCATACATCTGCTTTAAAGTGGACCTGTCATTCACACATAAAAAGTTGTATAATCAAAGCCTTTTCTTTAAAACATCCATACCTTTTATTTGTTTCAGCTATCATTCATATATTGCCTGCCCCTCCACTATGTCTCAGGCATGGATGCAAGGCAGTCACTTACTTTCACTTTCCATTCAGTACTTATTAGATGTCACTTCGCTCCTTACATTCCCCCTCCATCCTCACAATCTATAATTGTGTAGGGCAGTGCTGTCCAACTTCTGTGGTACCAAGGGCCAACATTTTTCCAGCCTACATAGTGAAAGGCCAATAAGGCAGTGTTGACCACTCCCTGTTTTTAAACCACACCCATGTTACCACAAGATCATGTCCACATTAATTGTGGTAGCACACCAAAAAAACTAATTGTTTGGCGTTCACTGCAGGGATATCACATCACTCATATGTGAAAAAAGTCGTATTAAGACATACCCTTAAAGGAGAAGGAAAGGTTAAAACTAAGTAAGCCTTATCAGAAAGGCCCATCTAAATATACCAGTAAACCCCCAAAGTAGTGCTGCTCTGAGTCCCCTGTCAAAAGAAACATTGCATTTCTTTCCTTCTATTGTGTACACATGGGCTTCTGTATCAGACTTCCTGCCTTCAGCTTAAACCTCATTGCCCTGGGCAAGAGCATGCTCAGTTTGCTCCTCTTCCCCTCCCCCTTCCTTCTCTGCTGTAATCTGAGCCCAGAGCAGGGAGAGACTCAGGCAGGAAGTGATGTCACACCATGTTAATACTGCAGCTCCTATCCTTAACAAACAGAGACTTTCTAGAGCTTTTTACTCAGGTATGGTAAAACATTCTACAGAATAAATATAGCATTCTAGCTTGCACTATTGCAGCTAATCTATTCGCAATAAAATGCCTCCGTAGCTTTCCTTCTCCTTTAAATCCATATGCCTCCTCTTCCCCTTGGATAACACAGCACCCCCAGCACATGATTAAACTCCTTAGGGGCCCCTAACAATAATTTATTTTCAAATGCTAACAAACCCCCAGAACAAATACCAGGCTTATGTTCCACAGGTAGAGCAGGGCACACACAGGTAGAGCAGGGCACACACAGGCAGCATAGGGAAGGCAGAATAGAGAAAGACACAGAGAAACCTATCAGGACCAGATGTACTACATACAGCGACACAGTGCTGGTGCCCCATTAGTATTTTGTATAAGTGTGAACAGGTGAACAATATGGGCAGTTTCAGTCTGGGTCCGAGGTGTGAACAGTACAGGGCTTTAAACTGGCCATAGACGCAAAGATCTGATAGTACCAATCCTCGATTCGTACGATTTTCAGACCGTGTGCAGAGAGTCCTGACATTTTTCGTCCGGCTGAGATCGGTCGTTTGGTCGATCAGGCAGGTTAAAAGATTTCTGTCGGCTGCCGATAATATCTCTGCATGTGTTGCCGATCGTACGATTTTCAGTGGGAGACTGTCACCAGCTTTGTCGGACATAACTTTCATACGATTGCTGTCAGGGGCAGAACATCGGCTGATCTGTTCTTTTGTACTTTATTTGATCTGAATGGTTAGTGGCAGGTCGGGGATGGGGGGAAATCCGCTCGTTCAAGGATTCAAACGATCGGATCATTGCATCTATGGCCATCTTTAGGGATTTGAACAATAGAGGTGTCACAAGTGTGAACAATACAGGGGATTAGTCTGAATTTGAGGTTTAAACAATGCAGGGGCCAGTTAATCTCTGTAGTGATACCATTTAAATTTTACAAATCGTAAACAAACAGCAGGTAGGTGGGGGGGCACACAAGGGGGGGTCGTGGGCCGCCAGTTGGACAGCCCTGGTGAAGGGCAGCATGCATGAGCATTAGGTCCCCTATTCTGGCAAATACACACGATTTTGGGGTGATACACAACTTGCCTTGTCACAAAATAGCATCTACTTGCTTACTATGATTGTAAATTCAAAGACTAAAGGAAACAACATTTAAATAATAAATATAGTGTGAGTAAATTTTACTTTACTCAACTAACATGATAGAAAAGAACTTGGAATTATTTTTCAGGATGACAGGTGCCCTTTAAGCATTAATGGGTCAGAACCCCAAATTTATATTTCTTTAACTCTGACCTAAATACATACATTGAGTGTACAGTATATGTTATTATTGTAAAGGGTACTGCTACAAGAACCTTCTGAGCACTATACTATTGTAAGGTACTATAGGTGTGGGACCTGCTATCCAGAATGCTTGGGACCTGAGATGTCTTTCCCCATCACCATACTTGTAATCTACTGAAAAGTAATTTAGGCATTAAATAAAACCAACAGGATTAATTATATCTTAACTGGGATTAAATTCAAGGTCCTGTTGAATTATTAAAGAGAAAATTGATTCTTTTTAATTATTTGAATAAACTAGGAGATGTCCTTTCAATGCTTTTCCAGAGCATTCTGGATAACAGGTTTATGGATAACTGATCCGATACTTAAACACAAAAATTTGCTTTGCTTCAGTTATCAACCACTGTCAACTCTAATCTTGTACCACATTGGAGTGCACACTAATGCTTGGCTGTCTCCAGTGTTTGTTCTAATTCTGTTTCAGAGTAGGCCCCTATAAAATAGCATGTTCCTTTGTATCTACAGTCTGCTTGGCATAAGCTTGCTTAGATTCTGCAGATTCCCTGCTCTAACTTAAAGGGGTTGTTCACCTTCCAAACAATTTTTTCAGTTCAGTTGTTTTCAGTTTTTAAACCATAAACAAACGTTTTTTCTGGTGCTTTCCATCTTTTATGGTTTTCTCAAAATGTAAGTTTAAAGGGGAACTATGGCAAAAATGAAATTCTAATATAGGTTTCATTATACTGAAGTAACAAACTTTATAAATACAATAAAATTAATAAATTAAATATCATGCATTGTTTCTGAAATAATCAAGTTTATGTTGACTACCCCCCTCTCAGCATCTGTTACTCTTCATTCTGTCTTCTTGCAGCAGTTGGGTGTTAGATAATCATTGACAGTTAGATCCAATATATCTTATAGGGGGGGGGGGGGCGCTTCCATTCCTAGAAGACATATTACAGCTCATTCAAATAATTCCAGTACCAACTAAATCTAACAAAATAACTGCCTTTTGCACAAATTCTGCATGTAGAGAGACAGGAATTCTGTTTATTTTTCTGTTCAGTTTATTTATTAGTGAGATCTAATACATCTTCTAAGCAAAAGGAGCCCACCTATAAGATATATTGGATCTAACTGTCAATGATTATTGGACACCCAACCCCTGAATGAAGAGAGAATGAAGAGAAACAGATGCTGAGAGAGGAGCAGTGAAGATGAACTTGATTTCAGAAATAGTAAAATGTTTAATTGATTGTTCAGGTATGGGACCTGTTATCCAGAATGCTCGGGACCTGGGGTTTTCCGGATAACAGATCTTTCCGTAATTTGGGTCTTCATTTCTTAAGTCTACTAGAAATTCATTTAAACATTAAATAGACCCAATAGGCTGGTTTTGCTTCCAATAAGGATTAATTATATCTTAGTTGGGATCAAGTGCAAGCTACTGTTTTATTATTACAGAGAAAAATGAAAATTTTAAAAAATTTGGATTATTTGGATAAAATTGAGTCTATGGGAGACAGCCATTCCGTAATTCGGAGCTTTCTGGATATTGGGTTTCCGGATAAGGGATCCTATACCTGTATTTATAGAGTTTCTTATTTCAAGTATGCTGAAGCTTTTATTAAATTTTCATTTCAGCAATAGTTTCCCTTTGAAGGGGGATATTTTAGCTTGTGGTATAGAAACAATATTAAACTAAAATGAGAAGGCATGATGTTCTGGTGGCTAATTAGAGTAACTACAAAGAGAGGGGGAAAAGGTTTATGTATACTTTAAGGCTAGGGATCTTCAAACTTGCCAAAACACTTGGCATACATAACAGAATGTCACATAAAACAGATATGTGCATTTTCTTTTCCTTTTCTAGTTCTGCAATACCATCTAAAAAAAAAAAAAAAAAGGCTTACATAACCAAATGCAATCCTGTACCTTGATGAATTTCACATTTTTGATCCATGAGCTATTGGAATTACAAGCTAAAAATGAAAGGGACAGCACAAACTTTTTTCAAAATCAGTTCAATGAACAGGACCTTGTGCCGACACATTTTCCCCATGTTTCAATTAAGAAATATCAACTGTTTTTGTGATTTCTAACACTAAACAGGGTAAAACATGAAAATTCTATTTCCTGTCCCTACAAGTTAGGCCAAACCAAACCAGAAGTCTTTTAAAAAAATTTCAGACTCAGGCTGTGGGAATCCTTAAAAAAAAATAAAAATCTAAGTGGTCCATGCTAGCCTGTTGCCACATACAGTCCATTCCCCACTGGTAAGGAATGGCATTTTGACCATCTAGGTTCCCCCAAAAAAACAACAGCAATCAAAACACCAAAGATCTCATGTAATGAAGCTAGCACAAAATATGTGCAAAACTGAATTCATCCACATGCTAGTCTCAAAAGGTACAGTGCTGCGAAATATGTTGGTGCTATATAAATACCTTTTAATAATAATACCTGCATCAGTGAATGCTTTTTTTCTTTTTTACACTTGACTCACACCTAGATGCCAATTGCTTCCATCTTGCTGAATGAGGTACAAAGTAAAGGACACACACACACCTCAAGGTCTAGCATAAAATCCATGGAAGGATAAGCAAATACTTTATATTGTCAATATCTTATATACAAGCACATTTTTGTACAGAAACATACAGGTAAAAAGTTAATTTTGCAAAGCCCTACCAGTATCGTAGAACATTGCAGGGTAAACATCCCTTTAAAGGGAAATCTAAATAACAAGCTGCATACATGCCATACGGTCCCCAGGCTTCTTGGGGAATTTATGGACTGTTTTTCTTAATATTAGTTCAGCAGGATATGTCATCTAAAAGTACCTAACAGCCATTGGTATAATTACTGTATAACCAGAACGAATGGCCAACATGTACAGTACTATTCATTTTTTTTTTTTTTTTTTTAAACAAGAAAACAAAATTATAAAAGTCCAGGTCTATGAAGATTTTCATTCATCTAGCTCATAATATATATCTATTAGTAGTAATACTAAAGCAACTGGACCTGATGAGTAATCTTGGAATTGTTTCTTCGTTCATCCAACCAGCATCTTCGGTTTAAGCAAGCAGTAGGAAATTCCCTGGTATTTCACCTTTAAGTGTAATACAATCACCATAATGAATGTAAGTTTTTCAGACAGGCATTAGCAGAAACTCATTCACATGTGATTATTAACCAGATCACCCTGATCCAATTGCAATAAATTTCATAGTACTAAGGCAGATGTTAATTGCTTGGGTTACATGTCCTGATGTGGACTGCAGAGTAATGCCTGGGGAGTTTACCATTCTATTTGCTTATTTATGTTCCCTAATGTATAGATCTTTTCCCTTTACTGGTCAGCATATTCCACATTGCTTTATTTCTACGGAGGTACTGGTTGTTTTAATTCATGTAGTATCTAGAATGATAATGCATGATTCAATGACACCATTGTCTTATTTTATCTCAAAACCATTATTGGCAAAATCCACTGAATATAGTGCTCTGTTAACAACTAAGGTTAGTCAATAAATACATATATATATATATATATATATATATATATATATATATATATATATATATATATATATATATAGACCCGCGCCAACCTGCCCCGCCAATGATATCACAAAAGGGGCGAGGCACGCACCTACAAAACCGGAAGCCAGAAGTCAGCAGTGTAAGGTCGTGGGGAGAGCAGGCAGGAAAGCAAATGGGGCAGCGAGGTTGGGCCAAACCTGCCCGAACCACAGGTAAACCTGTGGGTATTGGGCCAGTCCACACATCACTAATAGCTTGGTATTTTGCAAAAATGTTTTGTGGAAAAAAAATTCTGCTGGCAGCAGAAGGTTAAACGGCACTTCATAAAGATTGCATATAGCGTCTCAAATTTCATTCAAGTGAGGACTTAAGTAATGTATGATTATAGTCTACAAATTATTCCCATAAGGATTAGATACACAATTATCTATAAACATCACCTGTGATTTTTTTCTGCATCTGTTAAACATTTAAGAATCCAGCAAATGTCTGACAAGTTTCCTGAATCCTTTTATTTTGGATTTCTTGAGCTGTCAGTGGATGCTTAAGCAAGATTCCTGCTCTAGGAGGCCATTCTTTCAAACAAAATAAATTTACACTTGACAAATAAATAAGGCAATCACGAGTTTACTCAAGTCAAATAAAACCATGAACCAACAAGGGGAAGATATTCCAAAAAATGCAAATAGTACAAAACAAGTGTTGTAACAAACAGCTCGTGTAGAGTTAGCATGATGAGAGCAATGTCCAACTTTCAGTCACAGGCCCAGCATATCAGTGATGTCTGTTCCATCCTAAATTGATCCAAAATATAATATCTGAGGCATCCAACAAACAACTACATGGGACAACCCAAATGGCAAATAGGGACAATCTAATTATTTTTTGTCTGACGTTGGTCTGATAATCGATCGGTAAGGTTAGAAAATTTTCATCGTTCACAGTGAAATCGATCCATTGTCCAAGTGTTAGCAGGGGCAAGCAGACAGCCTTCACCAGTTTTCCTGGTTTCAACTAGACAATATCACTTGAAATGGTCTTTTTGATTGATGGACAAATCATACATTTAAACAATCGTTTCAAGATAAGTTTGGTCTTGTGATAACGAAAAGATCTTTTAAAAGTCTTTATATCTATGGCAACCTTAACTTACTGTTTAAGTTGAGCTAACTAAACTGAATGAAAAGTTATGCTTTCTGTGATCTATGGAAAACACAAGACTTTCCAAATATTTACATGTAATGGCAAGAAACTAGACAGCAAGATGAGGCATCCGGATGTGACATTCTCAACAGGCCTTAGAGCTCTACTAAGCCCGAGTACAAGAGTGATGCCATTGTTATATGACAGCACTTATAATTACAGTAGGAATTGGTTGTTTGGGAGCTCTCCAAGTCTGAATTAAGCAGCTATGGACTAATTAAATGAAGCCAACAGAGATCACACCACTGGGGACCACATAACCCTTTCATAGCAGCTCTACATCTGTCTTCAATGAATTAAAGGAACAGTTTACTTTAAAAACAAAAACTGGATAAATAGATAGGCTGTGCAAAATAAAACATGTTTCTAATATAGTTAGTTAGCCAAAAAATGTAATGTATAAAGGCTGGAGTGACTGGATGTCTAACATGATAGCCAGAACATTATTTCAGCTCTCTAACGGAGTTAGTCAGCGACTTGAAGGGGGGCCACATGGGACATAACTGTTCAGTGAATTTAGCATGCAGCTCAGATTCAAAAGCAAACAGTTATGGCTCATGTGGCTCCCCTCAAGTCACTGATTGGTTACACTGGTAACCAATCACTGGAAATCAAGGGGGCTGAAAAGCAGGAATTGATTCCTTAAAGGAAAACTATAACCCCCCAAACAATGTAGGTTTCTATATAAATATATTGCATAAAACAGCTCATACATAAAACCCTACTTCATGTAAATAAACCATGTTTATAATATACTTTTTTAGCAGTATGTGCCATTGTATTGCACACAAACAAACCATACGTATAGTCACATGAGCCAATTAACTGACATACGTTGCTTTATAAAGTTTCATCTCCTATTAATATAACTAAGCATTAGAACAGTGGTCTTTCATTTTTCACCTTCTAAAGCAGCTCTGGGAGGGGGGTCGTCGACTGTTCTAAATTGATACATTTAGTTGATACATTTGTTATCTTTGTTCCTGCTGAGCAGAATCCGAGTTTTATTAAAGGCAGCTGTTCAAATTGATACAATAGTTCCTAATATTCCACAGATACAGCTAAGAAATGTAGCAAATTCTAACCGTTCAGAATCTGCTCCTGGATCACTGAGCTGCCAGACTGAAACACTAGCAACAGGAACATTAAGCTTTCAACTTAATTTTGGGAACAGTGTAAAATATAAAAGATGGAAAGCAAAAAAAAAAATCTGTTTAAGGTGAACAATTTGAAAACAAGTGTTTGCAAGGTGAACAACTCCTTTAAATCATGAAAATCGATGGGGGTTTTTTTTTTGTGATTGTACTGACTTACCTGAAACCCTGGGCCTGTGCTCGTATCAGCAGAAAACTGCACCAGCCAGGGTTATACCAGTGAGCACCACAGAGCGATCTTCTTCCGTCTTCCAGCGGCTGCGCATGCGCAGCAGAACGAGTAGCCAAATTTTGTGGTGCTCACCGGTATAACCCCAGGCCGGTGCAGTTTTCTGCTGATAGGAGCACCGACCCGGGGTTTCAGGTAAGTCAATACAATCACTTGGGGTGCCTAAGCCTTCCCTTTTTCTTTAAGCCTTGGACTTCATGGACAGGTGTATCCAATCATAAGAAAAGCTATTTAAGGTGGCCAATTGCAAGTTGTGCTTCTGTTTGACTCTCCTCTGAAGAGTGATGGCATGGGATCCTCAAAGCAACTCTCAAAAGATCTGATAAAGTTTGTTCACTATCATGGTTTAAGGTGGCCATAGACGTAACAATTACGATCTTTCTTGGAAAAGATCTTTCCAAGAAAGATTGTTTGTTTCAATGCACACGTGTAGAGCTGAATCGTCAGATATACAGGTAGATATACAGGTAGAAACAATAGAATTCTACCTGTATCTGACGATTCAGCACTAACAATGGCCAATGTTTGAGTCCCTTCAAAGGCACCCGATCAAAATTTTCAGTCCAGCCCGAACGACGAGCCGACCAAAATCCAAGTCTTCTGCAGATATCGGTCGGCTCTTTTTCCACCATACACGCACCGAATATCGTACGAAAATTAGTTTCGTACGATATCTTATTGCACTCGGAGCAATTAGTTTTCCGAAGTCTCCCGAATTTTCCTTGTGAGGCACCACCTGAAAACCACTGCTCACTGGTTTTAATAATTTCCTGACGCATCCAGGCATTCTGGATGTTGTCCCCAACTATGAAGTTAAAATGCTTCTAGAAGCAAAAAGAGAACACGTGAATGTGGCTCACCACTGCGCCTAAACATCTAGATCCACCCATTTGGCATGGCCACCAAAATTTGGCCACCATGCAGAAACATTTCAATACAAGGGCTGAACATTTCCCTCGAGAAAGTTCAAAAAGCAAGTTTTTTTGCAGGCTAGCAAATGTATGATGTTGAGCAGATAACCATACAGAAGGACAGCGTACTAAAGTTATGTTAATAGAATTTTCTGGAATACAAACAGCCATACACAGGATGACATTAGCTGCCTACTTGGCCACCAGTCTGCCTGATGATGTCAACATGAATAAAATACACGCCAGCATAATTTGCATCTGAATAGTTTACAAAACCATATTTATTTTACAGGTACCAGGTTTAAAAGATGCCATGCAAGCAGAAAGGCCTTGTGAGGAATGCCATTGCATGACAAACTAGATTCATATGAAAAACCTAATGCTGCAGAAATCATTATGAATGCCATGTGGATTACATGTGTATTTAATGACAGATACCCACAGACAGTTTGCCTATGTATACAAATGTGACTGCAGCATTAATTCTCTGGCCTCATTGAGCTTTATGACTCTGTAGTCCAGTGATTACAGAGCCTGCATCACCAAGTGAAAGCTGCCAATGTGTGTTTTTTCCCCCCTCATTAAATACATTAGAGGTTCAAATAATATTAGCACGATGCATGCACAGGTACTTCAGCTGGTCATTATTGTAACATTTTATTGGAAAGGTATAGCTCTCCAGTTTTGCATTTTACTTAAATGTCAAATTGTAAAAATAGAGGGCATGAAAACAATCTAGCTGGATTTATTAAACATTATGCCCATTCAACATGCTAGAAAGAGAATAGGATATGAATGACTTGGATTTAAAGAATGGCAGCGTTGTTCTAAATAGGCAACAACATCTATATGCAGACATGTTACCTGGCAGCAATACTTCCAGCACTAATACACTTTCTTTTCATGGACTGCTTTAAATCCTATCTGATGCACAATGAAAGACAAGTTATTGGATTAATCCTGATCATGCAAAGCATGAAGAGATGGTAAAACATTGTTTTCTTAACATTTCGTGGCAGGTCAGAAGTGGTCAGCCTTTTGTTGCACCAAGTATAGATGGGGGGGGGGATATAAGTTAGACAAAGTCTGTGTGAGTGTGTGTATAGGGAATGTACAGAAAAAGTAGGAAACTCTGCCAACTATTTTGGTGCATTATTCCCCTCCCCATAATGGCAAAACAGTATTAGCCAAGACATGTGTGTGTGATCAATGTGTCTGCTACAACATTCCTTTGATCTATGGCTGCTCTGTTTGTGAATACATTATATATGCACATGTCAATGAAGCCATAGAGACAGGGGTAGCAGCCTGTGGCCCTCCATCTATTAGTGAGCGACAAGCTAGTGTGTGCACACTACTACTACTGAAAGTTGTACGTCAGCAACAGCTGGAGGGTCGCAGGTGGGCCATGGCTAGAAAGGGAAAGGCGTGGGGTATCTTACCCTTGTTAGAGTGCCAGCCTGCAGGGAACAATGAGCCGCGGCCCTCAGCCCGTGCTTAAAAGAGTGTGGCGGGGAGTACAGACACAAGGCGCCAGTAAATCCTCCTGAGGCCCGAAAAAAAAGAAGGGGAAGCTCTAGCTGCAGGCAGGGCGACTGTCAGCCATATTGTGTGTGGAGCCTGTATTTACAAACCTAAGCAGCAGCAGCGATTCCGTCTCACAGAAAGAGACGAGGGGGAGGGGAGGGAAAGCAGCAGACAAAGGAACCTACAGCTTGAGACACAGACAAGCGAAACGCTATCGCTGCTCTCCGTCTCCCATGAGTATAGGGAGGAGGATACACTGCCCTGCCCGCTCCCCGGGCCAAGTCTCACTAATAAAGGCACAATTGAAACCTCAAACAACACAAAGCGCCAATAAAATGCGTGTGCGCGTATGACAGATACATGACAGGTAACCCGCTGCAGTGACAGCGCCAAGGCCAGCCATTGATGTGCAAATTAAAGAGGAACAATAGAAGGGTTTTTTTTTGTTTTGTCTTTAACGTCACCGACTACAAAAAACACAGTGACGTCAGACAGTCTAAGAGTCGCGAGGGGAGGGGCGAACGGCAGGTGGCGCTAAAGCTCAGCTGGAGGAGGGGAAGCTTCTCGCAGTTAGCGCAGGGCAACAACAGGAGAGGCTGGAGTGTGGGTGCACGCGCGGTTATTAACAGGAGCACAACGTGAACAAATAAAAATCTGCATTGACACAAAACATGGGAAGGTGACGCGCACTGTGCCCGCATGCTGTGGCTCCCCAGGATATAATGTGCCCCGTGCATCTCTATGGCAAATTAGATAACAGTATGGGAGGTCCTTACCTGAGGGTGTCATTTATGGGGCGCACCCCCTTTTCCCCACTAAGGTTCCCCCTTTATGTTCCGGCGCATTAGGTGCGGTGCAGAGCTCTTCACATACAGCGTATTGTCCCTCTCTTTCTTTCACCACTGATTTTAATCTGCACAGCCGCTCCCGCCTCAAGCGTTTTCTCTCGCTTTCTCCTGAACTTCCAAATCCGACCCCTTTCCACTCACTCCCCTATTCGTTTCCTTACTCTCCTTTCCACCCCTCCCACTCCATTCTCTGCCACATTTGGAGCTCACTTATAGTTGAAGGCCCCGTCCCACTGTAACTGCCAAGGGGAGGCCTCGCCTTCCTGCCAAATACTGATCCCTCATTCGTCTCGGCCCCTCCTTTCTTCTGCTAGTGCAGAAGAAAGCTTTGCGCGTGCGTACCCGGATCTTTCTAGCCGCCGCGGTAGGACTTCACTGCGCATGCGCATAGTTACTCAATGTCAACATTAGTACAGTGTGTGTGTGGGATATGTTCTGTAATGGTTTTTTTTGTTTTCATTTTGAAAGTTTTCAGCGTGGTACTCCATTGCTTCACCCATGCTCTTATCCATTGTATCATTGTTTACCCGTTTATAATTTACAGCTGGTCTTTAGTTTCTCTACTTTGGATATTGTTTTTTTTCTGCAGGTCGCCATTGTTTGTATTTTAAGCAGCATCCATGCAGGGGCGCTGCACCAATCAGGCAATATTCCCAACTTGCCTTAGGCAGCACCACCCCATGATGCACTAGCATCATGAACCCCAAGAAAGGTGAGGGCGAGAACAGGGCTGTATTTTGGTTTTGGGGCGGCCCTCGGGGTGCCTATTTTTCTAATTTTTTTTTTTAAAAAAAAAAACTCCCCACCATTTCTATAGAAAATCTGGTGAGGGGTAGGGGGCCGACGAAGGAATGCGGGAGTGACGTCATACAAACGGGACGCTGCCGTCACTTCCTCCAAATACGTTGCGTGATGTAAGCGTGCATGATGTGTGACGTCAGTGCGCACAATGTATGGGCGGCATCGGACCTAAATACAGCCCTGGCAGGGAAAGGAGTGCAGCAGCCTGGAAGCCACTTCAGGGTACTAGGGGACTAGAATCATCCCTGCACCCAGGTGGTCTTGAACCGGATTATAGTTTTTTTTTTCAAAGGACTGTTAATTCAAAGCTTTCTGTCCAGTTTAAAACATTGAGAAAGCTGGATAGAAATCCAGCCAGTGCCATCTAAGTGAGCCAATAACTCAACCCCAGCGTCATAAGTTCATGGACATCCTTGTGCCCGCTTCTGATGTCTTCATGCCCTCCAAACATCACACCCTGCACCCTTTGTTCGGGTTTCGCCTATATCAAAGGTGGCAAGTCTATTACACAACCAGGCAGCCGTTTGAATGCACCATGGAGGATGACTAGATGATTGTTTAAAAGATAAGAAAATGCACAACATGACATTTTAAATTAGAATGATGGAACGGAATGACCAATAGTTAAAAACCTTAAATGCATACTGATTGTACATTTTCATAGGTTATCACTAGGGGTCCATTATCACGTACAGGGCAGATGCTTACCTGCTTTTTTCATTCTGTGCCCTAAGTTGCAGATACATTTTCTCCAGGACTCTGTGCTTTGTTTTGCCCTCCGCCACTGCAGTAAATACAGTGCAGTCTGCATTTAGCAGCTCTGTATTCATGAGCGATGGGCAGAAGGAGGCATGCAGGCAGCCACTGCTCTTCCTTTACCTGCACATAATTGAGACATGCAAGTTAGGGAAGCAGGGTATGTCAAAACTGGATTAGAAAACATTTAAATCAATTAAGTCAGTGCACAAAGATGAGAATAGTCTAGTCTTTTACATTTGAAAGTCCACAATGAATAATACACCTGATCTAGTTCCCCTGAACATCACACTGGACATTCTTCAGAGGCTTACATTTCCTGACAGTACTGTCATATATTTGCCAGAAGATGTTAATGGCTGCAAAAAGGCAACAGCAACTCAAAACATGTGTATGCTGCAGAGCTTCTTTATGGTTAAAACAGTGGTAAGTAGTATGGTTAAAACAGTGTTAAGTAGGGATGCACCGAAGCAGGATTCGGATTTGTCTGAATCCAAGTGCCTGGCCAAACTAAATCTGACTCCTAACTTTTTTGTCACACAACAAGGAAGTAAATATTTTTTTAACCGTGCACTGTGTGGCCAGTTTTCCTAGTTGCATATGCAAATTAGGATTTGGCTAGGATTCTGGATTCGGCTGAATCCTAAAATAGTGGATTTGTTGCATCCTTAGTGGTAAGTGATAAGCAAGCTACTTTTCAAAGTTTGAACCATGTACTACACCCCTGGGAGGGGGTCTAAAAAACAGTGAACTAGCCAAATTAAGGTTAAAAAAAGTTGCCAAAAACTTTTATGACTCAGCACATAAAAGTTGCTGAGTAATGTAATTTCATTATTTTCAATATGGGGGTTAGGAGCAGTCTGTAGCCGGTCGGGAGCGCCCGTGAACAGGTGATCTGCACGCCGGTATATCCCAAAAAGGGCCGCTCTGGCCGCGGCTTGCAAACACTTCAAGGAATAGGAAAGGGACTTCACCGGCCAAACTGAGTCATCGCGTGGAAACCATCTTAATAAAATCGTACATGCTTTATTGAGAATCCTTCTAAAATCACAAGCGGGCAGGGGATGTGCTTGAGGTCACGAAACGCGTCAAGCACATCCCCTGCCCGCTTGTGATTTAGAAGGATTCTCAATAAAGCATGTACGATTTTATTAAGATGGTTTCCACGCGATGACTCAGTTTGTCCGGTGAAGTCCCTTTCCTATTCCTTGAAGCATTTCATTATTTTCCCATTATATTATATATTTTAAAACATTCAAGATTTTCAGCTGTATTGAAAATGAATGGAACTATAGGATTCTCTCTTGTCTGCAAGTATTTTTCTGTGAAAAACACAACCACAAATATATTCTTAAATATGGCAGTGCTCAAGGATAAAAAAAATGCAGTTGAGTAAAAAGAATTACATGCAATTTGTTGCGTCTACAATTGTTTGTTTTTTTTTTCTTGATCTGGAAAAGGCTTCCCTGAATATCACCAACAATGAATGGAAAGCTGCGTAATAACTTAAATATAATAAAGGCAATTTGGATAAAAATTCATATTTTGCAGAAGCCATGAACAAGTAGTTCATCTTTTCATTAACTTTTCCTCTTTTTTTTTTTTATGGCTCCTTCCAGCTTTCCAATAGGATATACTGACTGTGGCAGCAACAAAATCAACAAATGCTACTTTAATATTATTGTTACTTTTTATTACTTATCTTTCTATTCAGGCCATCTTCTATTCCTATCTGCCATTTCAAAGCTAAATAATTCACAAACCAGAAAAACATGACTGATTGCACATTTTCTCAGAATTTTAGTGTGTTATACGGAAAGGCAGAAGTAACCCTTTAAATGCTGGCCCTTACAAAATAATACAAAAAGATTCATTAAATTCAGAAAGATGGGAATGCTTGTGTCAGGAGCTGAAAGCACAGACATTATTACCTAAAAGGTAGAATAATTTTTATGGTTGTGTAACCCTTTCGACACCCCTTTTTCATTGTTACACTCCACGTGTGGCGCTTACTTGATGGCACAGTACAAACCTGAGCCACTCCGCAGTGGTATGGGGAGAGACTGGGTACCTGGTACTTACTAGCGCAGTGTCTCCACCTAGTGGGATCCGGGAATGCACCTACGGGTGGCCCCATTAGGAATACAATAATAACACACACACACAGTATTGGTTAAACTGAATAACGGTTTATCATAAAATAAATGACCAACTAGTACATGCAGCACTCCTAACCGGTGGCAATAGGGCCTCACTAACTAACTTGCTAGCGCAAAGCTGTCTAACTAAAAAGGCAAAGTCCTTTAATGTCTTTTTATAAGCTCTTTAGGCTTCTGTCCCTTTAAACAGGATACTCACACAAATCCTCTTCGGATACTTTAGAGCTCTCTTCAAGCGAGTTCAGCACAGTCAGGCATACAGTGCGACTACCAGCCCCCTGGATGCTCAGATAGGAATCTCCTGCTGGTTTTCCTCCAGTCTGTATTCCTTTCACACTCTCTGTCTTTCCAGGCACAGTATGAATGCTTTTGGTGCAGCCTCTCAGCTCTCTGGGCCCACCAGCAGCTCTCTGACCTCTTTCTCTGTCCACGATGCGGCTCTCTATGCCAGGCTTATTTTTCTTTTGCCAGTATCCGTGACTTCCTTTTCCTGCCAGCCACTCACTAGCTGCTGTGTCACTTCCTACTGCACTGAACAGCTTGTTGCTATGTAACAGCTTACAGTACACAGACACAGGCTCTGTGCTTCATCTCTGCTTACAGGGATAAGTGCAAGGGATTTGCACTAATTCCCTACAGTTGCATATCTGGTCTTGTCAGTGTTATACTTGCAGGCCGATAGTAGCCAGCATAGTTCCAAATTTAGAACTATTATTGCAATATGTAGAACCACATGTCACTCACATGTCTTGGATTTATGACAAGTCTGTTGGATTCAAAAAATCATGGTAAATTAGAAATTTACAAGGGACATCTTTGCATGGAACCGTAGGACATTCTGAATCCTATCTGCCAACTCTTTTGCCAATTCAGGTACTGTATATGCAAAGTGCTTGACAAAATAGCACCCTAGCCAAACCATATACACATTTGCATACTCTGCTACTTACGTCTTTGAGGAATTGTCAGTGTTCATAAAAGGACCCATTACTCATCAAGAACAGGATGTTAAAAGTTATTAAATAAAACATATTGTTCCATCCTCAAATTGATGAGAAAACTTTATATCTTGGTTTTATTGAAGTCTATGGGAACATTTGGAATTGAATTATGCGATAAGCTTTTCTCATTAAATTAAATCTGCCCACTTCTCATATTAATACTGCTTGCTCTCTCAGCTGCATTTGACACTATGGATCATCCTCAACTCCTCCAGTCCCTCCATTTGATTAGCCGTCACAACACGTCTTGGTTCGCTTCTTACCTCACTAATCGATCCTTCAGTGTTTCCTACAAGTATCATCTTCTCCTCTATCTCCTTCTGTTGGGGTCCCTCAAGGCTCTGTCTTGGGCCCCTTATTATTCTCTCTATGTACTTCCTCACTCAGAAAACTAATCAACTCATTTGGTTTCCAATACCACCTCTAGGCTGATGATACTCAGATCTATCTCCTGATCTCAATCCAGTGATCTTAACCCGGGTCTCTTTCTGCCTGTCTGCTATCTCTACTTGATAGTCACAAAGCTACATTAAATTGAACCTCTCTGAAATGGAAATGGTTCTCTTTCCCACAACTAACACCCTTATCCTAGATGTATCTATCATAGTTAACAATTCCACTATCACCTCATTTATCACCCAAGATGTTGCCAAAATTCTTATTCACTCTCTCATCAAGTCTAGACTACTTTAACTAATTAATTGGTCTTCTCCACCAGAGACTGTTATCTCTCCAGTCTATAATACTGCTACCAGACTTATGAACCTCAGCTAAACACATAAACATAATAGAAGAGGTGCATCCATGTAAGGAATATAAATTACCCTGGTGGTCCAGTGGCTCTCCCTGGTGGTCTAGTGTCCCTCGGGGTGCCCGCTGCATCTCCAGCAGGGACACCCGCCGCCTGCGTCCTGTTCCTCCCGTGCTGGGTTTCCTATGGCGCGCGTTATGTTCCTCCCGTGCTGGGTTTCCTATGGCACACGTTATGTGCGCACATTGAAGCTGGTGTGATGACGTCACGGCGCATGGCACGAAATTCAAATAGTATTTAAAGGGATTAAAGCGATTTCAGCATACAGCACATTGCCCGTTGTTAGGTTCAATTCAACTTGTTCCTAGGTGCATAGTCCTGTGAATCCTGCCTGTTATTACTGGTTTTCACCCTTGCCTGCCTGTGACTATTCCGACCTCTCCTAATCTGATCTTTTGCCTGTCCGACTATTCTCTACTCTGCTTGTGCTGGCCCAGCCTGCTTGTTCCATGCTGAGTTGTCTGGCCTGCCTTCCTAGTGGTGTTCTTCCATCCAGTATCCTTGGTGAGACGATCGTGGTGAAGTCAGATAAAGTTCTTAAAACAAAATATGCTAAAACTTTAAGCTTGTTTGTGTTGGGTGTGCCATAGTATGTCTGGCCTCTGCTCCCTGGGTGTGCTATTCTCTGCCTGCCCTACTCTGTTCCCTGTGGGATGTGTGCCTGCTAGGGTTTGTTCTGGGGGTTTGTTAGCATTTGGAAATTGTTGTTAGGTGCCTCTAATGTGTATAATCATGGGTGACGTGTTATTTACAGGGTATGGTATATCTAAGGGTATGACTTAAATTCTTCACATATGAGTGATGGGTAGGGTTGCCACTTGGCCTGTATTTTACCTGTCGCGTTCCTGTCACCTGGCCACGCAGTCCCCTCCCGTGCGAGCGTGCCTGCATCAGAGCGTTGGGGAGCTGGGCTCCCCAGTGCTCCCCAGGAAGCGGCTGGACAGCTTGCCGCCCTAGGTCTGGGCCTTGGTGGCCTCGCCACAAATCTGGGCCTGTGGACATTGTCTTACAAGTTCTTGGGATAACATGGTTGTGGTTTAAATGGGTGTGGTTTAAAGGGGGCATGGTAAACACTGGCTTCCATTATCAGCCACCGTGTAGGCCAGAAAAATTCTGTCCCTCTGTACCACAGAAGTGCTTATATCGCAGCAGCCAGAGGGTCATAATGTAAATTTAAATGTGGAAATGTTTTAAAAGTGTTTATTATTTAGTAGCTGGAGTGACATCCAGGCTAATTTTTTATGTGCTGATTTCATTTGGGGTCTCTAAACCAGATAATCCTATGCACAATGGGCATCAAACTGTTCATTGGACCCCTGGCATTCATATTTAGGATATTTTGTCTTGGTACCTAATGCCATGTGGGAGATATGGTGCTAGAATATTGAAGCTTTGAGGCGATTTTCAGCTATGTCATGAAAACCGACAATTTTAGGAAAGTATTGTTACTCAGAAGTGGAAATACACAATAACTCAGGCACATTTAGAAAGCGCAGGTTCTCCTGGAAAAAAAATCATGTATTTTCCTAGCTAAATTAAACCCCCCCAAGGAAATGCCCCTAAAGTGAAAGAACACAAAATGTTCCAAAAACAGGGAATTTCTGCTGGCTTTCAAAGGGTTAATGTTTAAGAGGCACATTTACTATTGGTCGATTATTGAGGGTTAATTAACCCTCAATATTCGACCGTCGAAGTAAAATCCTTCAACTTCGAATATCGAAGTCGAAGGATTTACCACAATTCGTTCATTTGAACGATCATAGGAAAAATCGTTTGATCGAGCGATTAAATCCTTTGAATGATTCGAAGGATTTTAATCCATCGATCGACAGATTTTCCTTCGATCAAAAAAAGATAGGAAAGCCTATGGGGACCTTCCCCATAGGCTAACATTGGTGCTCGGTAGGTTTTAGATGGCGAAGTAGGTGGTCAAAGTTTTTTTTAAAGAGACAGTACTTCAAATATCGAATGGTCGAATGGTCGAATAGTCGAACGATTTTTAGTTTGAATCGTTCGATTCGAAGTCGTAGTCGAAGTAGCCAAAAAAATACTTCGAAATTGGAAGTATTTTTTATTCTAATCCTTCACTCAAGCTAAGTAAATGTGCCCCCATATGTTTGTAGTACCAGGAACCAGTAAACCTCCAAATCCATGCAATCTAAAAACAACTGAACTGAAAAAAAGTATTTGGAAGATGAAGAACTCCTTAGATCAGAATAAGTGCAAATTCCTCTCTCCTAATAACGTCTCCATGGCAGCTGCAGCCTCGCACTTGCAAGTTTGTTTAATTTCATCCAAAGTCTGTGTCCCACACCCTGGTCACATGATGCTGGAAGAGAGAAGAGTCAGAAAATGGCAGTGTGAACTGTATCCACTTGTTTCTGTCTGGATGTGAATTTGGCAGTGTTTGTGTGTGTGTGTGAGTATTATTGTGCAGTAAGTGAGGGACATGGCTGACCATGACTACTGGGGGTATTAGGTAAAAGTTGGGCAGTAGTTGCTAGGGTACAATTTTACAAACAGGCAATGGTGTAACTGAAAGACTGGGAAATGAATAGGAGCTTTGGTAGCGTGGAAGAGAAAACAGGCAGAAACATATATGTGTTGGAAAAATTTGCCATAATGAAAAGTTCAGTAAATTAGCTTAGACAGTTTTTCTGGTGTAATTTCTGGCACAAGTCATTATTACTCACTATTGCCATGTGATAGAGAATTAAAACAATATATACTGTATATATATATATATATATATATATATATATATATATATATATATATATATATATATATATATACATAGTTTGCGTGTGCATAGAGCACCTCTCCCCACACAAACCTCATCTTTCTTGCACCCCAATTCTCTTCCCAAGTCCTGCACCGCCACGTTCTTCAATGTGGTTAGAAGGACTTTACCCGGCAGCCATTTACCCCCATGTGATGTCATCGTTGACACATTCCTATTCTTACTGCCCATGTGCGCAATTCCCCTCCTGCCTGACATCTCCAATGCTATCTCTTGCCCAGTAAAACTTTATTGAAATGTGCAATCCCTTACAAACATAAACTCATATTTAGAAAGGAATTGTGACTATAGCAGCAGCCAATTCCATCTGGTTATTGGATAAATGACTGGAGTGGGAGTGTTTAGAAGGGTTAGTGATGGATAGTTTAAGTGAAGAACAAATCATTTCTATTGCAGATTCCCAAGACAAGGAGCTTCAATCTGCTCATGCTCCCATCGCCAAGTGCCAGAGATAATTCTGAAGGAAAGTGGGAGAGGGGCTGGTTGAGCAGGAGATATGCTGCATGGTCAAAGGAATAAAGCATCTGCACTGTTTACTTTTCATCGAATGGAGTGGCAGTTATTTAAAGAAAGCAGTGAGACTTTTTAATGGTCAGATTTTTGTTTGGGTGGTTGACATGTCCTTTAGCACTTTGCCTTCCAATCATATAACTCCTACATGCTTGCAAGCAAAGGCTCTAACTGCCAAGAATGTAGTAGCTATATGTTCTTGTATAGTTAGAGGTTTCTTTTCTTTATTGGTGACTTATACCTAGCGTTGCCACCTGGCCGGTATTTTACCGTCCTGGCCGGTAAAAATGATGGTTGATCCCAATGTTATTAATAGGGGAAAAAAGATAAATATATAGGAAGGCCGGTACTTTTTTTTTTTAGAAAAGTTGGCAATAGGGATGCACCGAATCCAGGATTAGGTAAGGGATTCGGCCTTTTTCAGCAGGATTCAGCCAAATCCTTGTGCCTGGCTGAACCGAATCTTAATTTGCATATGTAAATCAGGGGCGGGTATGGAAATAATTAGATTTTTCATCACAAAAGAAGAGTTTTTCCCACTTTTTCCTTATGCAAATTAGGATTGTATTCAGTTTGGTATTCGGCCGAATCTTTCACCAAGGATTCGTCCGATTCCCAAATAGTGGATTCGGTGAATCCCTAGTTGGCAACCCTACTTATCGCTGTATATGCACAAACATGTTTTTTTAGCATGTTTTTTTTAGCATTTCTTTATTTGTTCATTTTTTCCCTTTGTTCTTTTTTAGTTAAGAGCTTATTTTTGGGCCCGGGCATTTTGACCACAATATTATACTGTCAGATCAATTATTTTATGTCATTGATTTGCACAATTTTCTTAGATTTTTGGGATTTCGTTGCATTTTTAGCTTTGCATTATTATAATACTCTGCCTTCTATAACACACAGATGGAGTTCTTGTTTGGTGTAGCGCATTCAAGTATACATCACAGGCACCCTGTGTTATATGAAGAGCTATTTTACCAATCAAAATGCAGGGCATGGGCAATCACAGATAGGAGCAAGGGGTGGGGCACTTGCCCCTCCCTGGACTTGTAATTCATAATAAAGGATATTCTCTTGCCATATGTATATATATATATATATATATATATATAGATAGATAGATAGATAGATAGATAGATATAGAGATATATATATATATATATATATATATATATATATATATATATATATATATATATATATATATATATATATATATATATATATATTGTTTTGTTCTTTTTTGTATGAACACATTTTTTTAAAAATTACCATTAAGAACCTGCTTAATGGTCTTACATCTTATGGTCAGCACCCCTTCAAATAATGGACTGTCCCAATGCCTATTCTACTGCTCAGAGCAGCAGTCTGGTTTAGCTCCACCCCTTCCCTCTGAGAGAAGCTTCCTGTTCCTCTTCTCCGCAGTAGAGAATCTCTCTCAGCGCTCTCTGGGGGATATTTATCAGAGAGTGAAGTTAGAGATGGCCACAGTCCTCTAGAGTGAAATTCCGCCACTCTCCATTCATTTCTATGGGATTTTGAAAGGCATATTTATCAAAGGATGAACTTTCAGTTGCACCCATTGATAAATTATTTTTTAAAATACCATAGAATGAATGGAGAGTTCACTCTAGGACTGTGGCGATCTCTAACTTCACTCTTTGATAAATATACCCCTCTGTGTTTGACATATAACACTCTATTCAGGAAGGGGTGGGAGGAAGCATCCCCCCTCTGGCCCCATATCCTTAACTTGCACATTATCCAGCAAAGTGTCCCTTGCACCCCTTAGCACTCTGCAATTCTTTCCTTGGCCAATAGTTCCAAGTGCTTGGAATTGCTCTCTATTTATTCTTGTGAGAATTGGCAGCACCCATTGAGGGAACTGTGGGCTTTTATGCTAATGTTTTGGATCAATAATTGGCCGCCCCACCAGTGCATCCACTGGTACAAGAGATTCCTATTAGTAGATGTCAATCAGGCCAAAAACACTTTTATTATAAATGACTGCTCAGCCCACCAAGAAGATAGGATTACATGATTAATGAATATTTCCTTTCATTCCGCTTATACTTTGGCGCATAACCGACGTAATTAAATAAATAAATTCTTAGTTGTATGAGCTCACTAAACACATCTTTTGCTACTGTTAAAGGGGTTGTTCACCTTTAAATCGAGTATTAGTATGATGTAGAGAGTTATATTCTGAGACAATTTGCAATTGGTTTTCATTTTTTATCCTCTCCAAGCGGTTCCTCCTTCCGAGATGTTTTAATCCGAGATGCTAGAGGATACACAGACGTGCCCAGAGGAGCGGTGGAATAGAGTATGTTTGTTGCAGTTAAAACCTACCTAATGCGTATGCAACATGGGGACTGAATCTAAAGTTGTCCGTCTATAGAGATGCTTGCCCACACAAATTTATTCCTTCAAAGTGGTTCCAATTGTACAAAGCGCTTAAGATTAACTCTTAACTTTGCAATAGCGTTGTGACAATATCTCGAAAGAGAAAAAGTTGCGCTGCACTGAGAATTAAAGTTCACACAAATCATATAAAGCTCCCATAAAGGATGAAGCAATTGAAGTTTGAAACATCTTAATTCCTCCTTTAAATTGGATTATAATTATTAAATTGGGGAATCCTCAGCAGTCTAAATTCTGGGACATTTAAACTATTTTGTCTTCCTTCAGAAACAATTTTTAACAGTTTATTGGTGCACAGAAACCATTAATATCACAATGGATTTTAATTGAGCTCTTACATGAATAATCATCTATTTACAGAATTAATGGCTAATGAACTTGTAATTGATTAATTTGAATAATTTATTTACATGAATGTTCATAATGATTAAAATTGTATTTGATGTGCTTCATACATGAAATTGATGGTTGGTGAGTAAGTAGACCCTGACTGAATAAAATTTAATGAATTGAGTTATACCTACAGAGTGCGGGTTGAGATTCTTTTTGGTTTTGGAAATGTTCGTTAATATTAATCTCACGCACCGTCAGGTATTGCTTACTAAGTAGACCCTCATAATACACAATAAAGTGCACAGCCTCTTTTATTAATATTTGCAGCTCTAATATAAATTTCTGCTGGGTTAGTTAGGATAAAGTGCAAGGTACTGAAGCATTTTAAAAGTGTTGGATATTTCTCTACAGATATACATTGACTTGTCATACATATAGCACTTAGTTGCTGTTTGCCTTTACCATGTCCATCTGGTCATTCCTGAAATGTACGGACATGTTTAAATATGTATATATGGACTATGTATAAATATATAAGGGGGTCATATAATAATCTCTCTAACACTTTATTTACCAGTAGGTCTCTCCAGCTGACGTGAGGCCATCCACTCCGAAAGGAGCTTCCGCCTAAATATTCGGAAGGGTTTTTTTACATTGAGAGCTGTGAAGATGTGGGATTCTCTCCCTGAATCAGCTGTGCAGGCTGATACAGTAATGGGTCTTTTGCCTTCCTCTGGATCAACTAGTAGTTAGGCAGGTTAAATTAGAGTTAAAGGTTGAACTTAAAGGACATGTGTCAACCTAACTTACTATGTTACTATGTATGGAATCTTCTGGCACCTTATATGATGATATTTAACTTTCAGTCAGTCAGATAGGATGAGATATACTGTAGGCTATAGGTTAGATATTCTTGGTGAATGTTTATTTTTATATCTCTGTATCTTTGTGATCAGCTAAGGGTGCCCTTAGATCAGACTGGGTACTGCCAGATCTTAATGACAGGTCCCAGTGCTCGTATCTGGACTAGAAAGAGTTCCATACATATTTGTATACATTTGAATAAAAAGGTATGTAGTTGTACAGGCAATATTATAATTTTCAGTGCTTAACTAACACTGAATGTATCCGTGTTGTTTTATAAGTATTATTCTTTACTAAGAACTATGCTTTCTCATTTTCTTTTTAAGCTCCGGTTATATCAAGAGTTTACAGATGCTCAGGACTTGCTGAAACGGGGATCCAGGAGCCAGTTCTGTGAGGAGACGTTGCAGATGAGATAATTGTACTCATATTGGATGCAGTGTTGTGGGGTAATTTTTCAACCTGCAGATTAAACATCCATTTGGAATTAAAATTAGTTTGGTGACATTATGCACACGGCATGCCTTGCACATGTTCCCTATGGTTGTAGGTGGTTAGCGAATTCTCGGTAAACAGTATGAAGTCCAGATCTGTCTTTGGTCTTTAGCATTAAATCATTGGTCAGAACTAGCAATCTGCACAGAAATGGTTTTTAACTAACCTCCGGCACTAATCAGCCTCGTAGCTGAATTCTGTTAACCTCCATCTCTTTGTGTGCTTTGCTTGGGTCTGTTACAGATGCTCATACCCTTCTCATGCTGCCCCTATTCAGCATGCACAACTGTTTCGCCCTCTGACATCCCTCTTCTCGCTGTCATGCTCAGACTCCACTCCCTTGGCTAAATCCAGCAGCAGATAAGAAACTTTTCAATTCTGAATATGAGTGTCTGAAAAGTTATATGTTACTATATGTAAACTGCATTTATTCCCCCTGACGTTTGCGGGCCATGTGCGGCCTGCGGGCCTCCAGTTGAACAGCACTGATTTATAAGATTGTTTAGACTATGGTATCCTGAGTAGTTGGACTTTACGTAAAGACAATAAATACTGTAATTTAACCCCCAAAAGTACTCCTCCTGGTCAATATATAACAAACAATGCCAACTACAACGTTAAAAAGGCAATATTTATTCCCAACCATGCCATGATGATATAAGTTAAAACCTTATTAAAAACAAGCAGTCCTGCATCTAGAGAGAGGACCCTCACCCAGAAATGCTTAACCTTGCCACTTAGTAGATGGAAAAAACTGACTCAAAGCCATTTTCAGAAACACATAAGAAAGACCTGTTGCAGGACACATGGCAGCTTCAGCTGTGGTTCCTGCGAACAATGCTGTTACATCAAAGTCGAATACATTTGACAGGGGTGATTTAGGTTTTGACATGAGACATTATATATGTTGTACCACCACTCATGTAATATATTTGTTTACCTGCCATTGTGGTATCCTATATGTAGACAAAAAGACCGTTTAAGAGGCGAATTTATGAACATTTATTAGACAAATTGCAATTTATTGTCCAGTATTGCCAAGCATATTCTTTGCATGCATAATGGACAATTGGCAGGTTGCTATTTTTAGGGTATAGATCGTATTCATGGGGATCCAAGGGGTGGTGACCTTGACAATAGACTATTACAATTAGAAACCACTTGGATATTTAAGCTCAACACTTTCAAGTCTGAATTTGGTTTAAATGGGTGCTTTTCTCTTTAAGACCGTGTATTTTCCGGTATCCGGCCTCTTGACAAAACTACTGTGGTAGCGAAACGGCTGTCGAGGCGCAGTCCTGCGCGAAGAGCACGGGGGCCCCCATACCAACGAACCTGTGGAAGAAGCCCAAGGTGCGGCTCATTATCAGTGAGGACCCTGCGAACTGGAGGTGATCTAGTGGCAATACTCACAGGCGTCTGGTCTGTATAAACTTTATTTCGCATGCACCATGCTGCACTAACACTGGGAGCGATAGTGGCAGAGCAACTATATTACAGAGAGGGCGGGTGTAATTGACCTCCCATACTACTGCGATGATCGCTGCATTATTCTATGTGACTGATCACGCTGCCCCTGCAGATCTAATATGACCAGTTCCCAGTAGCCACATATCAACGCTCAGGTTTAAGCGTGAAACATAATACTGCAAAACCAATACCCGCACCACTGGGACGCATTGGGACGGCAAGTAGCCTTACATGCTTACTAACCATTGCTTCTATTAACTTTGAGGAACATTTTGAAAACGTACCCGATAACTTGGGCTTGTGATTATGTTGTTGATTACTAACATTGGATACACTGGATCCCTATAGGCTCATTGACCCTCGCCAAGAATATTGAAATGTGCACATAAGGATTACAAAGATCATATTGCATTTTGCTCACGGAGCTTATATAACGTGCTCAGTACATCCATTTATTATACACTATTTGACTTTTCATCGCAATTTTCCTTTTTTCCATCTATTAAGAGGCGAGGTTAAGCATTTCCGGGTGAGGGCCCTCTCTCTAGATGCAGTACTGCTTGTTTTTAATAAGGTTTTAACTTATATCATCATGGCATGGTTGGGAATAAATATTGCCTTTTTAACATTGTAGTTGGCATTGTTTGTTATAAATTGACCAGGAGGAGTAGTTTTGGGGGTTAAGTCCCAGCTCCGGTTCAGTTACTATTTACATATTTGATTGAGGACAACCCAATCCTTCTACACTCTTGGCTATTTCTACTAATTACCTCACTCTGCTTATTTTTTTGATATGTCTAAATACTGTAATTGCTATAGATTGCAAGTGCTTTTTAGCGTATATAATAAAATTACTTAACTAAAATGATTTACTTTAAGGATCCCCTCTATGGTGATCAAAGAAATATTTGGGCAGTCCATATGATCTGTCCATACCCATAATTTTTCTCCTAAATTCCCTAAATCTATCCTTTAATTTCCTCTTTGTTTGTCTTTGTTCCTCTATGTTTGGAATAGAAATTCCACTTTAGCAAGTGCATACACTTGCTCATAGTCTGCAGAGAGCAATACCATAAGACAATGATCAACGATCATTTAGCCCTATGGCCGAACAATCAGATTTGACTGATATCATCCACTTTGGTGGGCATATCAAGTCAAGAGCAGGGTGCAAAAACAGGCATAAGCAGCTGTGATTTTGTACTATTGATACTGCCTGCAGTTATAGAAAAGATACAGGCAATGTGTGTGTTCAATCACGTACCTTAAAAAATGGGAAGCCATCCCATTGAGAAGAAAATGCAATAATGTTTCAGGCAGTTGAGGGAGTTGAGAACAAAATTACAGGTATGGGATCTGTTATCCAGAATGCTCTGGAACTGGAGTTTCCTGGTTAAAGGATCTTTCTGTCATTTGGATGTCATACCCTAAGTCCACTAGAAAATAATTTATACATTAAATAAACCCAATAGGTTGGTTTTGCCCCAATAATAATTAATTATATCTTAGTTTGGATCAAGTGTGTTGTGCTGTTTTATTACAAAGGGAATAATTTTGAAAAATCTGGATTATTTGATAATAATGGAGTCAATAAGAGACGGCCTTCCCGTAATTCATAGGTTTCTGGATAATTTCCGGATGTTTCCAGATACCAGATCCCATACCTGTATTGGTTATATCAGTTGTACTTCTGTCAGACCCCAACCTTGATAGTTTAAGTCCTAATTTGATATTGGTTGATGACTTTGAGCACCTGAAATTTTTTTTTGCATTTGGCTGCTGATGGGCAGCAGTACTATAGAACCTCAACACCCTGATAATCCCGCCACTGCGAATGGGTTTCTGCTACGACATGATCGGAACAGCTGAGCAAGTGGGAGATTGCAAGCTGTCCTGACCAAAACCAGTTCCCAAAGGGATATTCAGGTATTGGGTTTTGACTTTGAGAAGCCAATATGGCATAGCTTGTGGTTTTAGGAGGCCAAAACTTTTACTGGTTTAGTTGCACGTCTCTGCACTCTCTCCAGCTATATCTTTATAAATATAAATCCAGATATATCTTTATATTGGATTTGAGCCCAAAACTGCACTGCATACTCAAGGTGAAGGACAGCATTTTAGTTGCTTTAGTAGCCCCTGAATGAAACTGCCTGAATTACTCTTTTAACTGATAAAAACAATAGGTATCTCTGACCGTGGGATTGTGTGTATAGGAATACAAAATGGTTTCAGGATTATGGGCTTTAACTGTGTGATAGGTGTAGAATCTTGACCCACACACAGACAGAAGGCTTTGGTTGTAGTCTTTATTCAACAGACTGCCGAACTGCCTAACCGGCTCCACATGGAACGTGTCATAACCATAGAATCCTAGGATACTCTAGAATTCTCCCTGGACTGCTGTAGAGGGTGCCCTCTAGCGTCAGCAGTGCTGCATAGCAATAAACATAAACAAGGCATAATAAACATGACCTTAGAAGGGCTCTTACTAAACACTACATCCCTCCCTTATTTCAAATTAGAAACACATAAACAATATAAAAAGCAGTAGCCAAACAGATAATAATGGTGACTTTCAAGTTGTAGCCTCATATATTTAGGTCTCAAAATCTTTCAGATATGCAGGAGGTTTTCTACCAGTTCTCACTGGATATCTATTGGTGAGCACAGGTGGCTGTGATATGCTATCATCTACACAGCTCCTCCCAGTACATTAGTCATTGCTTGTTCTCTTGAAATAGCCTTTGCAAAGGCAAACCAGCATCCTCATCCTCAATGTCAGATCGTTTTCGATTCTGTTCAGGAATCCTTTTGAAATAGGAGGCATTTTGAGTGATACTGTGCTGATCGTTTTCTGCAGTCACCTTAGAGCCCTTGATATCTGTAACGTTATATGGTTGTGTATCATACAGAGGATCCAGTTTGTGCCTTCTTTGTTTCTTCCACTGCCAAACCAGAAGGTCTGGCATGTTGATGGGTGTCAGAATATGCTTTCATTTTGGATTTAGCACTAAGATCCTTTTGCAGCAGGTCTCTATCCAGAGTCTCAGTTTTGCTGTCACCAATATCTGGGATTTTAATTCTGAGTTTGAACAGTAGCTCTGCAGGTGATCTGTCTGTTTGCAATGTGGAGTGGACCACTAGTCCATTAAGATGTAGTTGCTCTAAGAAACGTCACCATCGTGCGCATGAAACTTTCAACCTTCCCATTTGCTTGGGCCACGGTGGAGTTATGCGCTGATGCTTAAAGCCTAGGTATGAAGCAAAGTTCTTGAAGTTCTTGATCTCCATTGAAGGGTGGGCCATTGTCTGTTTTTACTGTGGGATGCCCAGCAAGGAGAACACTTTGTCTAAAGTAGGTAAAACTGTAACAGAGGAAGTTGATCTAACAATCTCTACTATTGGGTATCTGGAGTAATCATCAATGTTAACCAACCAGTATTCGCCGGTATGGAATGGCCCATAAAAATCAACGCCCACATGACACCATGGGGCTGCTGGTAAAACAGACATCTGTAATGGTTCCTTAAGTGTACAAGGCGTTGTTGCCTGACATACAATGCATCTTTGCACCATCATCTCTGCTCACTGATCTATGTTAGGAAACTATACTTTTTCTATAAGAAATCTTTTTATTTTTACTGTGCCCTGTTGTCCTTCATGTGCTAAGGCCAACACTGTGTTTTGTAGAGAGTATGGAACAAGTATTCGACTGCCTCTTAAAAGGATGTTGTTATCATCATTTACTGTAAGCTCCTTTGCAAATCTTTTGAATGTCTTGAGGAGTATAGTAAGGCAAGGTAGTTTCGAGGAACATGATTATAAATGTAGGATAGTGTCTAGTGTAAGGCACAATGTTCTGCGTGGACTATCCAAATGTGAAAATTTCCGCACCTCCCACGCCTTTCCTATGACAATTCCTGCTAGATGGTGCAAAACTCTCTAGACGGTCGGCACACGTCAATCATAATAATTACAGCTGAATGGAAGAGAGCAGCACAACACCATTTTGTTGCAGGTGGGGAGCTTCCCCATTTATTTTTCACCACAAGAAAATCAACGTTTCGGGGGGGTTTTCACCCACCCTTCATCAGGATAAACACACAGTGCAAACCATAACCTTTTAAAGCCACCTTTTAGGCCACACCCACCAACCACATGTTCCCAAGTTCCTGTATGGATCCAAATTGAGGCTTGGTACTCAGTCCTGTCCAACCCATATCTGAGGGTCCATTTTGTAGTGTCACAAAAAGAAGGGATTTTCTTCTCAATAAATCAAATCAAGGATGTCCGTGTCAAGCATCAGATAAACCAAATATCACAGTGCAGGAATATATACATCCAGACTACAGTGGTATATATAATAATATAGCATCTTGTGGTATAATTACTCACAGCCAGCGGGGTTTTTTATCATTAGCTCTATCATTTCTCTTCACCCTTGTCATGATCGCCGCCCGGAGCAGGTCTAGGAGCTCCGGGCGGCGCGTCCTTCCCTGCTGGCGTCGCTCCCAAGATGGCGGCGCCCATGGCCGCCACGTGGGTAGCGGCGCCGGCGCGATGACGTCAGCGCGTCGACGTTGACGCAAGGACGCCGATGACGTCAGAATGGCGCCAAATTCAAATATAAAAGCCTTACCAAGACGCCAGAATGGCGCCCAAGTATAGGATTGATTCCTGTGAAGTTTCCTGGGTTTTCTGTCTGCTTTGTTGAAGACTTATCTTGTTCCTGTTTGTTGCTGACCTCTTGCCTGGACTTTTGGACTTTGCTAATATTCTGCCTGCCTTTGAACTCTTTCCTGGATCCCGACTACTCTTTTGATTAACCCTTTGGACACCGCGACCTTGCTCCCTCAAGAGGGCTTCCTCCTCGATCCTGACTACCTCCCTGGAGGGACCTCCCGGCTCCCTGACAACCCTCTGGCCGGTTTATCTGTGAAAAGTAAAACAGTGTTACAATCTTTTGAAAAATACATATTATAAGAAACAATTTAGACTGAAATGTTCATGTTTCAAGTTTCCAAATCCAGAAAGCCTCCCTTTTCAGTAAAGCTAATTTTTTATCAATAACATTACTTGGAGACACCAACACCTCTTCCAAAATTTGCCATCTTATTTGTGAGACTGTGTGTCTTTTATCAAAAAAATGTTTCGCAAGGATGGTCTCTTTTTTCACCTTATCCTTAATCTTATCATCCTCAGTTTTCTCTTCCGGCTTATAGTTTTTTATGACACTTTTATGCTCATTAAGTCTTATCCTAAATGCCCTTTTTGTTTGTCCTACGTAGCCTAAGCCACAGGGGCATTTTAACAGGTAAATCACCCCTTCTGTATTACAAGTTGCGAAGCCTCTAAGTTTAATGGGATGCCCTCTGCTTGGATGGGTGCAGACTTCCCCCTTTATAATCCCATTGCAATGGCTACAATTCATACATGGAAATGTACCCACCCTTTTAGTTTGTTTTTTTGTAATTGGAGGGTTCCTAACATCTGTCTTGGTTAGATGATCACCAATACTTTTGCCTTTTTTGTAAGAGAATAGTGGGGCCTCAGTGAAAAGTTTCCCAAATGTTTTGTCATTCTGCAAAATGGGCCAATGTTTTTTTATCACCTTTTTAATCAGGGAACTGTGGGGACCATAGGTTGTAACACAAGGAATCCCTAGGTTTCTCTGTTTGTCTTTTTTCTTTTCAAGTAAATCATCCCTTTTGAGGGTCGCTTCTTCCTGTGTGTAACCTTCTAGTTATGCCTTACCATACCCCCTTTGTGTAAACTTTTCAACCAATTTTTGCCTGGTTTCTATAAAGGTCATCCGACGATGTTATGCGTCTTGCTCTCACAAACTGGCTTTTGGGGAGCCACTGTGCCAATAGGATGGAAACTATCCCCCCGTAGTGTGTTGTTTCTATCCGTTGGTTTCTTGTATACATCTGTGATGAAATTCCCATCACAGAAAGTTACCTGTACATTAAGGTAACTTACACTTTGGGGGCCAATGCACATTGTAAACTTTATAGTATTATGTACGTCATTGAGATATGCGAGAAATTCAGATAAATCTTTTAGGGAGCCTGTCCATATCAAAAACATATCGTCCACGTAATGTTTCCATAATGATATATGCTTCCCGAAATGGATGTTATTGAGAATATGCATGTGTTCAAATTTATGAATAAAAATATTCGCATAGGCCGGAGCCATGTTAGCACCCATACTCGTCCCCTGGATTTGTAGGAAAAATTCTGTGCCAAACCTGAAGTAGTTTCTTTTTAGGACAAATTCAAGGCAATCGCAAACAAAATTACTTTCATGTATTGGTAAATTTTCATTAAGTAAATACTCTCTAGTGCATTCTATTCCGTCTTCATGTGGTATGGAGGTGTAAAGATCTTTCACATCTATAGTACACAGTATGGGTGAGTGTGACCTGTTTTCAAAAGATTTAATTGTCTGCAAAAATTGTGTAGTGTCTTTTAGACATGTGTCAAGTTTTGGAAGAATATCTTGGAGGTAGGTGTCAACAAAAAGTGCCAGTGGTTGTAATAATGAATTAACCCCCGAAACTATAGGTCTCCCCGGGGGATTTTCTAATGTCTTGTGAATTTTCGGTAGAATATAAAAAATAGGGACCCTAGGGTTATCTTTAAGTAACAATTCTTGTATATCTGCGGTAATTATACCAGAAAGCCATGCATCTTCCAAGAATAATTTAATATCCATTTTTAACTTCATGGTTGGATCACTATCCGATTTCATGTAATGTGCAGTATTACCCAATTGTCTATATGACTCACAGGGTAAAACACAGAACGCCAAGCATTATTCGCAAGCCTTGATTCCCTCTGGTGTTCCGTCAAGTCACCACAAGAATACTTCAATCATGGGATATGGAAATCAGAGGCAAACAGCAGAATACCTGCTAATCAGTGCTTTATTGTGCGTCCACACGACCGTCTATTGTCTATATGCCTCATTCATATAGTTAATTCTATCCATAATAATATATAATAATATAGCATCTTGTGGTATAATAACTCAAAGCCAGCGGGGTTTTTTATCATTAGCTCTATCATTTCTCTTCACCCTCTGGCCGGTTTATCTGTGAAAAGTAAAACAGTGTTCTGGATTTGGAAACTTGAAACATTGCATCCTAAAGGTCTTAATGAACATTTCAGTCTAAATTGTTTCTTATAATATGTATTTTTCAAAAGATTGTACTTTTCACAGATAAACCGGCCAGAGGGTGAAGAGAAATGATAGAGCTAATGATAAAAAACCCCGCTGGCTGTGAGTAATTATACCACAAGATGCTATATTATTATATATACCACTGTAGTATGGATGTATATATTACTGCACTGTGATATTTGGTTTATCCGATGCTTGACACAGACATCCTTGATTTGATTTATTGAGAAGAAAATCCCTTCTTTTTTGTGACACTACAAAATGGACCCTCAGATTAGGGTTGGACAGGACTGAGTACCAAGCCTCAATTTGGATCCATACAGGAACTTGGGAACATGTGGTTGGTGGGTGTGGCCTAATGGGCTTTAAAAGGTTATGGTTTGCACTGTGTGTTTATCCTGATGAAGGGTGGGTGAAAAACCCCCCCGAAACGTTGATTTTCTTGTGGTGAAAAATAAATGGGGAAGCTCCCCACCTGCAACAAAATGGTGTTGTGCTGCTCTCTTCCATTCAGCATTACTGCGTGGACTATATAACTGTCAACTGCTTTGGTATATTCATGCATATTAGGCATCAAATTGTTCCGTAGACCCTTGCAATTCATATTTTTTTAAACGTAAATTTTTTATTGTTTTTAGAAAAAGATAAAACATTTAACAAAACCAAATATAACCAAAAATAAGTTGGCATTCATATTTAGCATGGTTTCCGGTTGTATGTAAGAAATTGGGTGAGATAAATGTGACAAATTGCAATATTTTAATCGGTTATCAGAAATCGAGTAGCCACAAGATACTGTAGATTTTGGGGGTCTTCACGTGCCATGTACTTCGATAAACCTATGTACATTGGGTTTCAAACTGTTGAAGGCATTCATATTTAGCATGATTTATCTTGGTATCTAATGGTTAGCGGGTGAAATGCTGCAAAATGGAAGCTTTGAGGTGATTTTCTGAAATGTAACAGAGATCCCCACATTTAGGAAAGCTTTTCGGCTTGGTACTTTGGAGTAAATCAAACCCATTTGGAATCAGGAGAATGTGTAATTTCCAAAAATATATGGCTGTCTGGGGTGAATTTACTTTTTTGTAGTTCTACCCCTTATACAATGCTGTAAATGTGTTGATTTTGCAGTAGCTGAAATGACAGATCAAATTTGGGTGTCTTACTTTTGGGGACCCTGTCTGCCTATGCACATTGGGCATCAAACTGTTAATTGGGCCCTAAGAGTTCATACAGTATTTATGGTACTTTATCTTGGTAAATAATGATATGCAGTGCAGTTTTGGACTCCAGTCCTTAAAGGACCAGTAACATCAAAAAAAAATATTTAAAAATTCGTTAGAGCACAACGAAAAATAAACATCAAGACAAATGAAATTTTTAAATAGCAAAGCTTTTATTAAGAAATAACTTACAGAATGTCCACTTCCTTTCCTTTTCAGAAACGGCGAATAGGCGACCATCCAGTGTGTAGTGATTGATTTCTCCTGCCTGGCTATTCACTGACAGACGTCGGCTTCATCCTCCTATCAACTAACAGCAGCGTGTCCTCTTGCTTCCCTTCCACTGGCCTGACTGTGTAGTCTCCCGACGCACACTTGCTTCCTTATACTGCCTCGCAGCTTTTCACTGTGCTTCCCTCCACCGCTCACCTCCCTCTCAGCATGCACAATCCAGTCTCGGCATTCCTCTGCATTCCAATAGCGCACATATCCTACACATGGAAGACACAGACCGGCTTATGCCGTTTGTGTCTCAATTGCACTCTGTTCAGCTTTTCACTGTGCAGGGGGAATGTATTTCATATGTATTTCTGCCTGTAGCAAAGTAATGGCAAAGCAAAAAGCACAATGTGCATGCCTGGGTTTGGGGGAGGCGAGCTGGCTGGACGAGAGACGCCTGACTCAGTACACACCATCTGGATACAAACACTTGATCCGACTAAATTGCTGAACAGAGTGCGATTGAGACACAGACTGCATAAGCCGGTCTGTGTCTTCCATGTGTAGGATATGTGCGCTATTGGAATGCAGAGGAATGCCGAGACTGGATTGTGCATGCTGAGAGGGAGGTGAGCGGTGGAGGGAAGCACAGTGAAAAGCTGCGAGGCAGTATAAGGAAGCAAGTGTGCGTCGGGAGACTACACAGTCAGGCCAGTGGAAGGGAAGCCGACGTCTGTCAGTGAATAGCCAGGCAGGAGAAATCAATCACTACACACTGGATGGTCGCCTATTCGCCGTTTCTGAAAAGGAAAGGAAGTGGACATTCTGTAAGTTATTTCTTAATAAAAGCTTTGCTATTTAAAAATTTCATTTGTCTTGATGTTTATTTTTCGTTGTGCTCTAACGAATTTTTAAATATTTTTTTTTGATGTTACTGGTCCTTTAAGAGGCATATAAATGAGCTGGAGAGAGTGCAACTAAATTGGTTAGAGGGACGGAAGACTTAAATTATGAGGGTAGACTGTCAAGGTTAGGGTTGTTTTCTCTGGAAAAAAGGCGCTTGCGAGGGGACATGATTACACTTTACAAGTACATTAGAGGACATTATAGACAAATAACAGGGAACCTTTTTACCCATAAAGTGGATCACCGTACCAGAGGCCACCCCTTTATACTAGAAGAAAAGAACTTTCATTTGAAGCAACGTAGGGGGTTCTTCACAGTCAGGACAGTGAGGTTGTGGAACGCACTGCCGGATGATGTTGTGATGGCTGATTCAGTTAATGCCTTTAAGAATGGCTTGGATGATTTTTTGGACAGACATAATATCAAAGGCTATTGTGATACTAAGCTCTATAGTTAGTATAGGTATGGGTATATAGAATTTAATTAAAAGTAGGGAGGGGTGTGTGTATGGATGCTGGGTTTTCATTTGGAGGGGTTGAACTTGATGGACTTTGTCTTTTTTCAACCCAATTTAACTATGTAACTATGTGATATGTGTGCTAAATGGAAACTTTGAGGTGATTTTCTGAAATGTATGAAAAATCGCCAAATTTAGGAATGCTTTGTGGCTTTGTGTCGTTTTGAGAAATATATGGTTTTCTGGAATTAACAAACTTTTTTCCTATGTTTGACCTTCATGAAATGCTTTAAATTTGTTGATTTTTGCAGTGTCTGGGATTAAATAAATAATATCACTTATGGGGGGTGTCTTCATTTTGGGGTCCATATATGCCACACACTTAGGTAAACCAATACATATTGGGCATAGAACTGTTCAGTGGACTCCAGGTGTTCATATTTAGCATGCTTTCTTTTGGTACCTAATGCTATAAGGAAGATAAGATGCTAGAACGTGGAAGCTTTGATACGATTTTCAGGTATTTCATCAAAACTGTCTATTTTGGTTAAAGCATTGGGATTTAGTAGTTTGGATTAGAATAACATGGTTAAACATTATGGATTTGTCTGAATGTGTAGTTTCCAAAAAGTTATGGTTTGGGGGGGGGGAGTGGAAGCTTTTGAGGCGATTTTTCAAGTATTTAGTCAAAACCAGTAACTTTGGGAAAGTATTGCTACTCAGTAGTTGGTAGTAAAAAGACATAGTGACTAATTCCTGAATGTGTACTGCCATTGTGTGAGCAAAAAGGCACCTTTCCAGGCTGTGTCTTTGAAAGATGTATTTGCCAACCCTCCTTTTGTTGTGTTGGGAGCCGTTTGCTCCAGGGCAGTCACCTATAAAAACCAGTCCTCTAGCACACAGTGGCATTACTTGAAGTTACAGGGCCCAATAGCAAAATCACTTTAGGACTCCCCTATATGTAAGGAATTAGACATATTATAAACATATATTAAACTATTTAACAGCCTGTGTGTCAGGCCAGGGCTGCCCGTTAGGAGAACAAGTTACCTGTTCAGGGCCCACTTCATTTCACCTTATAGCAGGACATGAGAGTCCCATTTAGTCTTACCCTGCTCTGTCTGTAGTTATGCCGATATTATTTGCATACAACATAGTAAGAAAGGTTGAAAAAAGACACTCGTCCATCAAGTTCAACCTTTTAGTTATTTTAGTTTAATCTGCCTAACTGCAAATTAGGGGCAGGAAGGCAGAAAAAGAACCGTGCGCTTTGGCCAGGCACAAGTATTCGGCCATACCCATGATTTGACTTTAGGATTATCAAATCAAAACAATACATTTCTTATACCCCTACGAATGGGGTCCCTAGATGTATACCAAATGTGTACAATTGGAAAAGGACATTGCTTCAGAGTCTCCAGACATCATGAAAACCATTGCACAGTAGCAGTCTTGTATCTCCTCTCTAGATGAATTCCATTACCTTGGTGAAAACACTTCTCACTTCTAGATTTCTTATCTTGTCTTAATCAGTGACTATAGGGGCACAGACCTTGTATCTGTCAGGAGGGCCTGGGGCAACCAGTAAGGCCAGGTGAGAGGTAGGCTAGTGGGTTGCCAATGATTTGCTCATGTGACAGGTATTGGGGTGGTTGTTATGCCACTGGTCTGTTATCGTTCCAAGGGAAACGATAGGGAAGGGAAAAAGTAGGCGACAGAGAGCAAGTTGTTGCATTTAAAGGCTTTAAAGAAATTAGAGATCTTTTATTCTTGTGCCGAAATCTGCCTCGATATGTGCAGCGTCAATACAGTTGCAACATATAGTTGCTTCAATATGTGCCAAGCTGGGGACCTTGAGGACCAGTACACTTGAGTAACCAGGCTATCTGTTGCCCCCAAATTCTGTTTTGCCCTATTTTTGGGGTGATTGCATCAGAACTTGAAATGACTAATTTTTAAGAGGACGCAAGGAGAGGTGATTATACAGTGTGTGAGGCTGTGGTCTAATAAACTGAAGTGGCAAAATATAATTGCAACTTTCTAAAAGACTGCCATGGGCTGTGGAGTGCATTAATTAAGTTGGTTCTGTACAATTAGAACTGCATTCCTCCATGTGCCCTGGGGTGTAATAGGTATGAATTGGGCAGTGTATACCCTGGTGGTATTATATGTTCCTTTGGGGCAATTGTGATTGGTGATTCAGTTAAAGCTTGGATACTTTATTGGACAAGCCTAATATCCACGGCTATAGTGATAAAAAAAAAATCTACAACTAATATAGATAATGGCATATATAGTTAATGTGTGTGTATGGATGCTGGGTTTCATTTGGAGGGGTTGAACGTGATGGACTTTGGTCAATCAACCGAACTTAGCTCTGTAACTATGTATAGAAGGGTAGATGGTCTCAGTCATAGGGATTGTAACTGTGAGATAGTGTGTGAAGTAAGTTAAGATGGTCACTGAAGTGGGGACTGTAACTCTCGGAAATATGTATACTAATCCAAGATGGTCTCAAGAATGGGGGTTATAACTGGGTAGCCGGTATAGTTTGGCAATATATTCACAGGAGTAGAAGCTATCATTTTGAAATAATTTGTATAGTAAGACAATATGTGTCTTGTGGTAGTGGCTGTATCTTTGGGATAGTGTGTGTAGTAAGGCAAAATAATGCAATAAGAGATTGCAACTGTAGTCCTTAACCTTTTTTGAACCAGGGACAGGTTTCAACCAAGAACCAAGATTTTTCCAAGGACCAGGGAGGGTGGCGGTGGATTATGGGTCATATTCATGGTGCTGCGTCACATCGGGGACTGGAGTCACAGGTAATTACGAGTTAAGCCAGGGGTTTCAGCTGCTAGCGAATGGAAGAAGGGAGTGAGGGACCAATTTAGCCACATTTAATGGGGCGCTTTCCTACCGTGCTGCTTCTCCCACCCAGTGCTGTCAGAGTGACAGGAGACCAGCCGCATCAGCACATCAATCCCACAGTGCTGCGAGATAAGGTGATGCTCAGTGCCGCATTGGATTACATTAGTGCAGCCGGGACCAGAGGCGGCCCAGTTTGGCACAGCCCACGGCCCAGCGGTTAGGGACCCCCGGAATGGAGTGCATAATAAGGCAAGATGTTTTTTTCATGGTAGTGACTGTAACTGCAGTGTAGTATGTATATTAAGTGCAATGGTCTTTTGCGTATGTTGTGTAACTAGTGGAATGGTGAGTATTGAAAGTAAAAATGTTCTTTGGGGTTGTGACTGTAACTGTGGGATAGTGTATAGAGTAAAAAAGTTAGTCTTGGAGTAATGGCTGTTATTGTTGGATAATGTGTAAAAATAAGGCAAGATGGTCTTGAGGTTAGAGACTGTAGCTGTGCAATAATAAGTATCATATGGAAACGTTGCTTGAGGAAGGGACTGTAACTGTAGGATAATGTGAATAGGAAGCTGTACATTAGTGGTGTGCGTCACAGTGACATCACAAAAGGGATGGGGCGGCAAGAGTCTATAAACGTAGGCACCGGAAGCTGGCAGGGCTAGGTCATGGGGAGAGTAGGAGAAGAGCTCAACCTGGACCCGCCGTGACGCAAAGATTTGTGCAGGATCCTGCGGGTTTCAAGCTGGGTTGAACCTGCGGGTACTGCTCGTTTTTGGCTGGCCCACACATCACTACTCTATATTCCTTTACTATTCCGAAAAGGGCAATTTGCTCCTCTCTGCTCCAGCAAAGTTACCAGTTGGGTGATCATCTGGGCAATCTTTCTCTCTTACAAACCCGAGTCAGAGGTCTTGGCAGTCTCTCTCCTTTGAGATTAATAGTGGCTTGGATGATTTCTTAAACAAGCACAGTATATGCAAGGCTAATACAATGTATAGTTAGTTGCTATAGGTACTGGTACAATATATAGTAATATATGTGAGTATATTAGATTGGTCATTATAAATATTTGTGCAGATATGTGCACTGGGATTCATTTGGAGGGTTTGTTTTTGATGGGCTTTGATCAACCCAAGATTGTTTATAGAGAGGCAAAGGTTAGGGATCCTAACATAGTTTGGTGTGGGGCCCAGTATCTTTAAGGGTGTGTGCGCACGTAGGCTGGTCAGATTAATTTCATTGGAGCACCGTCACTGACAGATCTGCTTCTCTCAGCTTCACAATAGTCGCAACTTTCAGCCTGTATGCCCATATCCTCTTTAACTGCCAAGCACGTAGGTACTACATTTTGACAGGAAAATGCTCAAACTGCCAAGCACATAGTTCCTACAAGCTGAGAAGTATAGCGGTTCCTCACTGCACTAGCAGCGTTAAGCGCCATGCAGCAAGTCAAATGGACCCCCAACCCCCTAGGCAGCTCGGTCCTGATCTGACGCCTAACATGGGATCCATTAGAGGAACGTCGCATAGCAAGACCCCTCATCCATTGCCCACCCACTCAATTGCTGCTGTGTACGCTTTGCGCTCCTGGGACCCTCCAATGCTGCCATAGATCCTTCTGCATGCAGAAACTGTAAGTGCATTTTCTTTGCACATTTACACACATACATCCATTTACACATACACTACACATTTTACTAAGGCTATGGACAGCCTGCATATTTTTAAAGGCTGAGAGAAGCAGATCAGCTCAGTTCCCCTGCTCCTTTGCCTCTCATAAATTGTTGTAAATGTGTTGATTTTGCTGTATCTGGAATTACAGAAGCTCATGTAGGATGTCTTCATTTTTGGTCCCCTATATGCCACATGCTGAGGTAAACCTATGCATAGCAGGCGTCAAACTGTTTAGCGGACCCCAGGGATCATATTTAGGGGGTTTACTCTGGTTTCCTAATAATATGTGGGAGATTATGCTGTAGACTGGAAGCTCTGAGGTAATTTTTCAAAATTTCACACATTAATATAAAAATTGTAACTTTACTTATAACTTTAGGAAAGAATTGCAACTTGGTAGTTTGGCGTAGAAGGATATTTTTACCCATTTTGGATTTGTCAGAATCCAATGTTCTTTCCAATATTTTGTAATTGTTTTCTAGAGTAAGCCCACTGTTAGGGGAATGTTTGGTCTTGAAATCAGAAGTAAGCAGTTCATCATCACAACCCCGCCACTTCCAGTCTTTGCACCGTAAGGTCAGTAAGGGAGTAGAGAAGAAAGAGGGCAGAAAAAAATTTGAAGAAAATTGCCACCTCCAGTGCCACCCCAGTAGATACACCATTGAAAGCTCCAGGAGAGACACTATAACCCCAGCATGATTAATGTTTGCCCCCCAAATTATACATCTATAAATTTAATTGCAGTGCAGGTGTGATGATACTTTGTACATATCACCTAGGAACCTTCAGCTGTTATTAAATTTCCACTTTCAGCACTTCTGTCAGCCTACCCCTGAAGTTCTATAAAGGGCTACATGTTGGTCATTGGATTTAAAGGAGAACTAAACCCCCTTCCATAAGCCCCCCTAAGCTTCCAGGCATTGCCCCCTCTCCCTCCCCACTAGTGAAAAAGAACCTTTAAAAAATTCTCACCCTTAAATGGAGAGAAAGTCAGCGGAGCTCCCGGTTACCATTTTGCAGATCTTTGTTTAATCTTCGGGTCTCAATGACGATTTGCGCATGCGTAGTTGAAGCCGATTCTTGACTTGGCCCAACTTTATATGTGGAGACTCAAAGACTACACAAAGATCCGCAAGATAGCGACCAGGAGCTCCACTGCGCTTCTCTGCATTTCTCTGCTTTCTCCTTTAATACCAGCAGCCACGCTGTAAGTGAGCCATACGTATGTATAAACTTAGAAGGTTGATCCTGCTGAATTCTAGTTAAACATCTCTGGTTGATTTCCCATAGCTTTTATTTGATTCCCAACTCTGCTTATAGCCTCTGTAGCTTCTGTGTTTCTTCTTCTATTCTCCAGCTAGCTCGTCCCAACCTTCCTTATTACCTCCCCCATATGGCCTTGCAAACAATGGAGTATTTAAATGTAGGGTTGAGAAGGAATAGCATACTCCACCACTGCATTAGTAGGACCCACCCCAAAAGGTTGTGGCATTCCCTTATATCAAGCACATCCAAATAATAAATAACTGGTATAGTGTCAGTGAGCTGATGGCAAGTGGTTAGATTGCCAATATTAAGAAAGGGGTGCAGTTCTGGAAATGCTGTTGCCTAATGGCCTATTGAGTAAAGCAATAGTGTAGTTGTTATTAAATTTTAGAGTTCAGTGGTATTTATCACCCCGTAACACAATTGCTCATTCACCTTTAGCAGAATGAGGGTCAGAAAACCTTCCCTCAATATGCACCATAGGGATTCAATAAAAACACAAAGACATGTTTCTGAGAAAACCTGTGAGTGACACAGGATTTATTGATATCAACCAATTGGTGGTTAGGCATTCCTAACAGCGAATGATCCAGAAGAAGGCAAAAAACCTGCAGCACTTGGGATAATGTGCACTGAGGGTAAAAATTCCTTCCTGACTCCAAACGGCAATCGGTTTTACTCCCTGGACCATGGCTTCATATGTACTATCAGTGTATACTAATTCCCCTGCCCACCAATCTCCACCTACACATGAACCCACCCACACCCCCCAATGCATACATTCACCCACCCCTGTATACATACAATAGCCTCCCCCCTCCACACAATCTGGACACAAGCAAGCAACCCACCACAATCCACTATGCACGCACCCAACCCCAACATATGCACCCAATCCTCTACACACGCACCCACTCCAACATATGCACCCAATCTAATGTACTAAGATCTGTGGCTTTCTTCTATGTTCAATAAAATGCTACACTTCAATGTGTTATATGTAATTGTTTTCCTTGCTAATGTCAGTACATATAGTTTTCCTCTAGTTGGTACACCTGTATTTGTGTTCTTTCTGGATTTTTTTTGCTGATGGAAAAGGCAAGTGTAGAGGGAGACTGAACTGAAGACCAGAATAGGGAAGGGGAGAAAGAGTTGTGATGGCGGGCTGGAGGGAGGAGGAGCAATACCACACAGGGGTTGTGTGAAATGAAAGGGAAACCAGAGAAACATGATGTGAATGGGGAGCGAGATTTAATAGAGACATAGGAGTAGGAATAGCGAGAACTGAAAGGGAAGTAAAGAGAGAACTTTAGAGGGAGTGAGGCAGTAGGAGCTTAGGTACAAGCTGAGCCTGGCAGTCTGATGAGAGGGGTGACAAGCAGAAGGAAAGCTGCAGAGAGAGAGAGAGCAGCAGCTGCAAGTGATGTCTTTGGCTATAATTTACAGTTTCCATAGGCAAATGACCCAACTATAGATATTAGATATATATAAATTACATAGATAACACAAGATGCGCAAAGTCACAAAAGAATCCTCTTGGCTGAAAGCTTCCACCAAAAATGTTCTGTGTGGTCAGCGTTTACTTTGTGGCCTGCTAACTGCTAAACTGCAGAGAAAAGATGAGGATAATTGAGCTGGGTCATCTCTTGCTCTGTGTGCCCCATGCCTTAATATATAACTATTTTATTTTATATACCTTCTAAGACTCCCAATCACCTGCCTTGGGTTGTCTATGTAGAGGACACTCAATTTTGGGGGTCTTAGGCAGACGTGGACTGACAATCTGTGTTTTTTGGTAAATGCCAAAGAGGCTGATTCCAGATGCCTACTTTTAAATCCCAGTCTGGACCTGAGTCTGAGTGTCCCTTTAGAACTTACCTGTCATCAGTGAGTGTCTCCATCATTCCCCTCTTGAGCCATGCAGTAGCTCACAAGAATATAATTGTGGGGAGCCCCCAGAGACAAAGGAGTATAATCAGAAGGTTTTAAGACTCCCAATCACCTGCCTTAGGTTGTCTATATACAGGACACTCAATTTTGGGGGTCTTAGGCAGACGTGGACTGACAATCTGTGTTTTTTGGTAAATGCCAAAGAGGCTGATTCCAGATGCCTACTTTTAAATCCCAGTCTGGACCTGAGTCTGAGTGTCCCTTTAGAACTTACCTGTCATCAGTGAGTGTCTCCATCATTCCCCTCTTGAGCCATGCAGCAGCTCACAAGAATATAATTGTGGGGAGCCCCCAGAGACAAAGGAGTATAATCAGAAGGTTTTAAGACTCCCAATCACCTGCCTTAGGTTGTCTATATACAGGACACTCAATTTTGTGGGTCTTAGGCAGACGTGGACTGACAATCTGTGGTTTTTGACAAATGCCAAAGAGGCTGATTCCAGATGTCTTAGGCAGTCACCATTCATTGAGCTAATGGGGACTTTAAGGCCTCTGTGCATTTGAATTGCTAAGGCTAACTTTTAAATCCCAGTCTGGACCTTAATCTTAGTGTCCCTTTAGAACTTACCCGTCATCAGTGAGTGTCTCCATCATTCCCCTCTTTTTTTTTTATATCAATTATGTCTTTATCGATTTTAGATCGTTTACAGACGTTTTACATCAAAATTTCTGACATTTATTGTAAACATTCAATATTATTTTTCTTCATATATCACATTAGGTTTGCATCATTCCCCTCTTGAGCCATGCAGCAGCTCACAAGAATATGATTTTGGGGAGCCCCCGGAGACAAGGGAGTATAATCAGAAGGTTTTTTTTAAATTTAAATTCATACTGCAGAAAACCGTATGGCAAGAACATACAGAGCACAATGACCAGCATTCTAAAACTAAGGACAAGGATAACTAGGGTCTTAAATCCTGGTCCAATGTCCTTGAGCCATCTTGTAAATGCTGTCCACAAAAGATTACAAAATCATCTATATCAAGATAATACCGCAAACAATGAATGCAATCAAATTAATAATATACTTTAATTTACTTCATCATATGGGTGTGTGCTTAAAGGACCAGTAACATCAAAAAAAAATATTTAAAAATTCGTTAGAGCACAACGAAAAATAAACATCAAGACAAATGAAATTTTTAAATAGCAAAGCTTTTATTAAGAAATAACTTACAGAATGTCCACTTCCTTTCCTTTTCAGAAACGGCGAATAGGCGACCATCCAGTGTGTAGTGATTGATTTCTCCTGCCTGGCTATTCACTGACAGACGTCGGCTTCCCTTCCACTGGCCTGACTGTGTAGTCTCCCGACGCACACTTGCTTCCTTATACTGCCTCGCAGCTTTTCACTGTGCTTCCCTCCACCGCTCACCTCCCTCTCAGCATGCACAATCCAGTCTCGGCATTCCTCTGCATTCCAATAGCGCACATATCCTACACATGGAAGACACAGACCGGCTTATGCAGTCTGTGTCTCAATCGCACTCTGTTCAGCAATTTAGTCGGATCAAGTGTTTGTATCCAGATGGTGTGTACTGAGTCAGGCGTCTCTCGTCCAGCCAGCTCGCCTCCCCCAAACCCAGGCATGCACATTGTGCTTTTTGCTTTGCCATTACTTTGCTACAGGCAGAAATACATATGAAATACATTCCCCCTGCACAGTGAAAAGCTGAACAGAGTGCAATTGAGACACAAACGGCATAAGCCGGTCTGTGTCTTCCATGTGTAGGATATGTGCGCTATTGGAATGCAGAGGAATGCCGAGACTGGATTGTGCATGCTGAGAGGGAGGTGAGCGGTGGAGGGAAGCACAGTGAAAAGCTGCGAGGCAGTATAAGGAAGCAAGTGTGCGTCGGGAGACTACACAGTCAGGCCAGTGGAAGGGAAGCAAGAGGACACGCTGCTGTTAGTTGATAGGAGGATGAAGCCGACGTCTGTCAGTGAATAGCCAGGCAGGAGAAATCAATCACTACACACTGGATGGTCGCCTATTCGCCGTTTCTGAAAAGGAAAGGAAGTGGACATTCTGTAAGTTATTTCTTAATAAAAGCTTTGCTATTTAAAAATTTCATTTGTCTTGATGTTTATTTTTCGTTGTGCTCTAACGAATTTTTAAATATTTTTTTTTGATGTTACTGGTCCTTTAAACAAAAGGAGGAGAAAATAAGGGTAAATAAGACTGAGATGAATAGATCTGTAAAGAGAGAACATATAAAGAGAGAACATATAACTGAGTGGGATCAGATTAAGGCATGAGAATGAACAAATGAGGTAGGGGAAATGTACCTAAATATAGTTCTGTTTTTTGGAAGAGGTGTAAGCAGAGGTAGAGCAATTTATTGAACATACCAGTAAGCGAAACAGAAGATAACACAGCAAGTTAGGTTGAAAAAAGACGCGTCCACCAGATTCAACCTTTTAGGTCTATATTAGTTGATCCAGAGAAAGGCCTCTGCAATTTGCCTCAGAGGGGGACTAATTCCTCGGACTAGTCTCTGGATCAAGTTGTACCACAAGCAATCTTTATAACCCTGTATTTCCTAACATACTAAAAACCCATCCAAACCCTTCTTAAAGCTATCTAATTTATCAGCCAGTACAACTGGTTCAGGGAATTCCACACCTTCACAGCTCTCACTGTAAAAAAACCCTTTCGAATAACACGCCACCTACTTTCTTCTAATCGGAATGGGTGACCCTGTGTCAGCTGGAAAGACCTGCTAGTAAATAAAGCATTAGAGAGATTATTACATAATCACCTTATATATTTATACATGGTTATTTCACCCCTTAAGTGCCTCATCTCCAACAACCCCAACTTGGCCAGTCTTTCCTCATAGCTAATATTTGCTATACCTTTTACCAGCTTAGTTGCCCTGCACAGTGAAATAACCCCCTCCTTTCATGAATCGATGCCCCTTTTAATACAGCTCAAGACTATTTGCACTTGATTCTGCTGACTGGCATTGCTTTCTACAGCTAAGTTTACAAGGATATCTACAAACATATCTCATAAATAACTTACAATGCCCTTCCCTAAGTCATTTATGAACAAGTTAACTAAAAGTGGACCCAATACTGAGCCCTGAGGGACCCCACTAAGAAACTTACTCCAAGTAGTGAATGTACCATTAACAACCACCCTCTGTACCCGATCCTGTAGCCAGTTTCCTTAGTTTAGAAAGCAGTCATTTGTGGGACACAGTATCAAATGATTTAGCAAAATCCAAATAGATCTCATCTACTGCTCCCCCACTATCCAGTATCTTACTTGCATCATCATAAAAATCAATCACATTTCTCATGACCTATCTTTCATAAAGCCATGCTAAAGGCTGCTTATAATGCCATTCGCTAGGACATTTTAAATGCAATCCCTTAACAAGCCTTCAAATAATTTACCTGCTACAGATAATAATTGCCAGGCTGAGATCGTAATCCTTTTAAAATATTTTAATAATATCAGCTGTCCTCCAGAATAAAAAATTGTCCGAATAAAAATAAAGGAACTAAGGGGGAATGTTATATGATTTGCTAGCACAAAAAAACTGCACGTTCACAATCTGCTTGCCAACGTTAGCAACCATATTTGCATTCTTTTTGACTGATTAAAGACCTCAATGACTTCAAAAAATCATTTTGGCGAATGTTCACAGAGGATGTAACATTTTGCAATCATAAAACCTTTTTTGCACCACAATATTTAACGAAAATCCAAAGCAGGTGTTAACGCTAAACCTTTGCTTAGAGAAAATGTGCAATGTAATATTTGCCAGCAACCAATTTCACATTGCGAGCAGTGCTAAAGATTAGCTAAGACGCCATTTTAAATAATGCTTGCGGCTTTTAATTACAGTCCTCCCTAAGCATATTGCAAATGACCCAGTAAAAGAAAATGGATTCCATTCCTTAGCCATCTCTCTAGCCTGTTTTTAGAGATCCTTTATTTTATAAATGTAACCTTCTACTATGTATTCAGAATCATTACTATAGATACAACATTCTTCACCTATTAAGGCACACACAACAACTTGTACTGCTAACATAAAATGTAAAGCTATTCTATTTTGTAATGCTACCTTTCTATTATGGGCTAATGCTACATTTATTATTAAAATAGAGTCAGTAATATGATTAAGAATATTATCCAATCTGAGGGCATAGTTTTTTAAACGATTCAATAAATCTATTCCCCAACCTATCCAGGAGGGAAACAATACCCATACCATAACATGTGTAGCAAACAACTTCCTCTTTTCAATGTGATATATAGGATGTAATTTATGATTAGAATAAAGTGAATCATGTGTGTCTATTAAACAAAGTAATAGAGTACCCAAGCATTTGGTAGGAGCATCTGAACACACCCAGTCTGTTTCATTTAAAATTTCTGCTGTAGTCATATACATCTGCAATCAGCTAAAGTTGGTCCACTGAAGTCAGTGAAATTTTTTTAGGAGACCATTGGTTTGCTCCATAATACCTTTACATGTGGGACAGTGCCCAGAGACATATCGCAGTAACATCAGTGCTGTTAGCAATGCATTAAATTAATTGGTTCTTAAATTGACTGCCATTGTCTGAAATGAGGGTGAGAAATGCCATGTCTTGGGAAAATGTCACCCAGCCTTCTCACCGCCACATTCACCCACCCAGCCCCCTCACTGACACATTCACCCACCCACCAGCCCCCTCACCTACACATTCACCTACCCTCCCATCCCCTTTACCGACACATTCACCCACCCTCCCATCCCCCTCAACGACACATTCACCCACCCTCCCATTCACCTCACTAATACATTCACCTTCCCTCCCATCCCTCTCACCGACACATTCATCCACCCTCCCATCTCACTCACCCACACATTCACACACCCTCCAATCCCCCTCACCGACACATTCACCCACCCTCCCATCCTCCTTCACCGACACATTCACCTACCATCCCATACCTTTAGTGACATATTAAACCACCTTCCCATCCACCTCAATGGCACATTCACCCAACCTCCCACCCCCCTTGCTGACACATTCATCCGCCCTTCCATCATCCTCACTGACACAGTCACCCCCTCACTGACACATTCACCCACCCTTCCATCCCCCTCACCAACGCAATCACCCAAATTCCCTCTTACTGACATTCACCCACCCACCCTCCCATCCCTCCCACCCCCTCACGACACATTCACCCACCCTCCCACCCCCTCACCGACACATTCACCCACCCTCCCACCCCCTCACCGACACATTCACCCACCCTCCCACCCCTCACCACACATTCACCCACCCCCTACCGACACATTCACCCACCCTCCACCCCCTCACCGACACATTCACCCACCCTCCCACCCCCTCACCGACACATTCACACCACCTCCCACCCCCTCACCGACACATTCACCCACCCTCCCACCCCCTCACCGACACATTCACCCACCCTCCCACCCCCTCACCGACACATTCACCCATCCTCCCACCCCTCACTGACACATTCACCCACCCTACCATCCCCCTCACTGACACATTCACCCAAATTCCCCCTTACTGACATTCACCCACCTTCCCATCCCCTTACCGACACATTCACCCACCCTCCCACCCCCTCACCGACACATTCACCCACCTCCCACCCCCTCACCGACACATTCACCCACCCTCCCACCCCCTCACCGACACATTCACCCACCCTCCCACCCCTCACCGACACATTCACCCACCCTCCCACCCCCTCACCGACACATTCACCCACCCTCCCACCCCTCACCGACACATTCACCACCCTCCCACCCCCTCACCGACACATTCACCCACCCTCCCACCCCCTCACCGACACATTCACCCACCCTCCCACCCCCTCACCGACACATTCACCCACCCTCCCACCACCTCACCGACACATTCACCCACCCTCCCACCCCCTCACCGACACATTCTCCCACCCCCTCACCGACACATTCACCCACCCTCCCACCCCCTCACCGACACATTCACCACCCTCCCACCCCCTCACCGACACATTCACCCACCCTCCCACCCCTCACCGACACATTCACCCACCCTCCCACCCCCTCACCGACACATTCACCCACCCTCCACCCCCTCACCGACACATTCACCCACCCTCCACCCCCTCACCGACACATTCACCCACCCTCCCACCCCCTCACCGACACATTCACCCACCCTCCCACCCCCTCACCACACATTCACCCACCCTCCCACCCTCACCGACACATTCACCCACCCTCCCCCCCCTCCACCACACATTCACCCACCCTCCCACCCCCTCACCGACACATTCACCCCCTCCCACCCCCTCACCGACACATTCACCCACCCTCCCACCCCCTCACCGACACATTCACCCACCCTCCCACCCCCTCACCGACACATTCACCCACCCCCCTCACCGACACATTCACCCACCCTCCACCCCCCTCACCGACACATTCACCCACCCTCACCCTCACCGACACATCACCACCCTCCCACCCCCCTCACCGACACATTCACCCACCCTCCCACCCCTCACCGAACATTCACCACCCTCCCACCCCCTCACCGACACATTCACCACCCCCCACCCCCTCCACACATCACCCACCCTCCCACCCCCCTCACCGACACATTCACCCACCCTCCCACCTCACCGACACATTCACCCACCCTCCCACCCCCTACCGACACATTCACCCACCCCACCCCCCTCACCACACAATCACCCACCTCCACCCCCTCACCGACACATTCACCCACCCTCCCACCCCCTCACCGACACATTCACCACCCTCCCACCCCCTCACCGACACATTCACCCACCCTCCCACCCCCTCACCGAACATTCACCACCCTCCCCCCTCACCACACATTCACCCACCCTCCACCCCTCACCGACACATTCACCCACCCTCCCACCCCCCCTCACCGACACATCACCCACCCCCCTCACCGACACATTCACCCACCCTCCCACCCCCCTCACTGACACATTCACCCACCCCCCACCCCCCTCACTGACACATCACCCAAATCCCATCCCCTCACTGACACATTTACCCACCCTCCCAACTCACTCGTTGACACTTTCACCCACCCTCCCATCCCCCTCACTCACAAATTGATCCTCCCTTTCCCCTCTCACCGACACTTTCACACACCATCCCATCCCTCTCACTAAAACATTAATCCACCCACATAGCCCCTCACCAACACATTCACTACCTCCATTCCCACTCGTTGACATATTCACCAACCCCCCATCCCCCTCACCGACACATTCACCCAGCCCCTCACCGACACATTCACCCTCCCAGCCCCCTCACCGACACATTCACCCACCCTCCCAGCCCCCTCACCGACGTATTCACCCACCCTTCCCAGCCCCCTCACCGACGTATTCACCCACCCTCCCAGCCCCCTCCCCGACGTATTCACCCACCCTCCAGCCCCCTCACCGCCACATTCACCCACCCTCCCAGCCCCCCACGACACATTCACCCACCCTCCCAGCCCCCTCACCAAACACATTTCAACCACTCTCCCAGCCCCCTCACCGACACATTCACCCATTCCTCCCTGCCCCCTCACAGACACATTCACCCACCCTCTCAGCCCCCTCACCGACACATTCACCCTCCCATCCCCCTCACTAAAACATTAATGCACCCGCATAGCCCCTTACCGAAACATGCAACCACCCTCCATTTCCACTCTTCAACACATTCACCCACCCTCCCATCCCCCTCACTGAAACATTAATCCACCCACCTAGCCCCTCACCGACACATTCACCCACCCTCCATTCCCACTCATCAACATATTCACCAACCATTCCATCCCACTCAACAACACATTCACCCATTCCAATACACCTCACTGATACAGTCACCCAGCCATCCTTTCCCCCACTCACTCTCCAATCCCCCTCTCCCCCCCACTCACTGAAACATTAACTCACCCACCTAGCCCCCGCACCTACACATTCACCCAGTCCCCTCACCATCACTTTCACCCACCCTACCCAATCACCAACACATTCACCCAGCCTGGATGGGAGGGTGAATGTGTTGCTAAGGGAGCTAAATGGGTGGATGAATGTGTTGGTGAGGGGGCTTTTTGAGTTGTTGAATGTGTTGGTAAAGGAACTGGGTGGATGAATGTCAGTGAGTGGGCTATTGGGTGAATGTGTTGGCTAACCGGCTGGGTGGATGAGTGTGTCTGTGAGTGGGCTGGATGGTTGGGTGAACGTGTTAGTGAGAAGGCTGGATGGGTGAGTAAATGTGTCGGCAAGGGGGCTGAATGGGTGGGTGAAAGTGTCGGCAAGGGTGCTGGGAGTGAGGGTGAATGTGAAGGTGAGAGTGCTGGATAGGTGGGTGTATGTGATGGTGAAGGGGCTGAGTGGGTGTATGTGTCAGTGAGAGGGCTGGGTGACATTTTCCCAAGACATGGCATTCTTCACTCTATCATTTCAGACAACGACAGTCATGTTAAGAACCAGTTATGTGAATCATTTTCTAACAGCACTGATGTAAAATGGTGATATGTCTTTGTGTACTGTCCCACATGTAATGGTATTCTGGATTGAACCAATGGTCTCCTTTTATTGACTACAGCTTTGTGGACTGACAACAGATGCAAATAACTACAGCACAAGCTTTAAAATGAAACATACTGTTGGGTATGTTCACATAATCCTACCAATGGTCTGGGTGAGGAGTTAATGATAGGGATCATATATTTCAAAGTGGATGCAGTTAAGCTACTTATATATTTAAAGAGTGCCAATTTGAGCAAAATAGGATGATAAATCCTATACCCTTTACTCTAGCAGGTAGCGTGCATTACCCTTCTGTTTGCTTCAGTTTACATTATAAGAATAAACTCTTGTTACGTCCAAATAGTCATTTCATAAAAACACATCACACTTACACACTTATACCCATCCTCCAAGTGTTGTTAGTTTTAATAAGCAGAAACTTTTTTCATATAGCAAGATAAGATGCTTAACATAAATAGATGCTTTTATTTATATAGTAAAAATATAGAGTCTTGGGAAGCTTTTTAACGACATAGACCAATGGCTGAATTAAGAAAAACCTTGAAATGAGGATGTACACCACAAATATAAATTAAAATAAAAATATATCATTAGACACCAAAGAGTTATGTGACAATAAAAGCACAAGGCTGTAGGTTTAAATATAAGTATGAGCTGAGCTTGGCAGTCTGGTGGGAGGGGTGAAGAGAGGAGGCAAAGCTGCAGGGAGAAAACAGATGCTGCAAGTGCTGTATCTGGCTTATAAACACAATGTTGATAAAGATATAATACACAAAAGCAAAGCCAAATATATCCTGTAAACTAAATTCCTTACAAACAGAGCTTAGTGATGTCATTTTTGTCACACGACTCACTAAAACAAGTGTATTATAATAAATAAAGTACCCTTTAATGGAAAATATGAGGCAATTAGAAGTAACCTTGGAGTTACATGACCTGTATGACTTTTATATGGTCATGGATCTCCTGGATGGCCTATAATATTCTTATAATACACAAAAGCCATGAATATCCTGTAAATTATATCCTTATAAACGGTGAGTAGTGATGTCATCAGTTATAAACGGTGAGTAGTGATGTCATTTCTGTCACATGACTCACTAAAATTTGTGTATTATAATAAATAAAGTACCCCCAGTTGTAAAATATAAGGATATTAGAAGTTACCTCGGAGTTCCATGACCTGTATAAAAACACTCAGCCTTCGGCCTCGTGTTTTTATATGGTCATGAAACTCCTCGGTAACTAATAATATCCTTATATTTTACAAGAGGGGGTACTTTATTCACTATATAATTTACAATAAGGAGTACTTTATTCACTATATAATTGGAAGCCATGTACTTAATAATACCTTCTAGTTTTTAAGTCTAAAAGCATCTAAGGAAAGTTAAAACTCAGTGACCTAATATTGGTATAATCTGCATAATTATGCATGGACTCAAATAATATACCCAAACCATTGGCAGGAGCATGTGAATACACTCAACTGTTTCATTGAAAATTTCTGCTGTAGTTATATACATCTGCAATACGCTGTTGTCGTTCACAAAGCTGTAGTAAAAAAAAGTCTTTAGGAGACCATTGGTTCACTCCATAATACCATTAGACGTGGGATGGTGCACAGAGACATATCGTCACTTTATGTCAGTACTGTTTGTGACAGATTCAAATAACTGGTTCTTAAAATGACTGCCATTGTCTGAAATTATTGAGTGAAAAATGCCATCTCTTGGGAAAATATCACCCAGCCCCATCACCAACACATTCTTTCAATCCAGCCCCCTCACCGACACATTCACCCACCCTCGCAGCCCCCTCACCGACACATTCACCCACCCTCCCAGCCCCCTCACGACACATTCACCCACCCTCCCAGCCCCCTCACCGACACATTCACCCACCCTCCCAGCCCCCTCACCGACACATTCACCCACCCTCCCAGCTCCCTCACCGACACATTCACCCACCCTCCAGCCCCCTCAACGACACATTCACCCGCCCCCCCAGCCCCTCACCGACACATTCACCCGCCCTCCCAGCCCCTCACCGACACATTCACCCGCCCTCCCAGCCCCCTCACCGACACATTAACCCACCCTCCAAGCCCCATCACCGACACATTCACCCACCCTCCCAGCCCCTCACCGACACATTCACCCACCCTCCCAGGCCCCTCACCGACACATTCACCCACCCTCCCAGCCCCCTCACCGACACATTCAACCACCCTCCAAGCCCCTCACCGACACATTCACCCACCCTCCCAGCCCCCTCACCGACACATTCACCCACCCTCCCAGCCCCCTCACCAACAATTCAACCACCCTCCCAGCCCCCTCACTGACACATTCACCACCATCCCAGCTCCCTCACCGACACATTCAAACACCCTCCCTGCCCTCTCACCGACACATTCATCCACTCTCCCAGCCCCCTCACTGACACATTCACCCACCCTCCCAGCTCCCTCACCGACACATTCACCCACCCTCCCCGCCCCCTCTCACCGACACATTCACCCATCCTCCAGCCCTCTCACCGACACATTCACACACCCTCCCTGCACCCTCACCGACGCATTCACCCACCCTCCCAGCTCCCTCACCACCACACATTCACCCACCCTCCCCGCCCCCTCTCACGACACATTCACCCACCCTCCTGCACCCTCACCGACGTATTCACCCACCCTCCCAGCCCCTCACCGACACATTCACCACCCTCCCAGCCCCTCACCGACGTATTCACCACCCTCGCAGCCCCCTCACCGACGTATTCACCCACCCTCCCAGCCCCCTCACCGACGTATTCACCCACCCTCCCAGCCCCCTCACCGACGTATTCACCCACCCTCCCAGCCCCTCACCGACGTATTCACCCACCCTCCCAGCCCCCTCACCGACGTATTCACCCACCCTCCCAGCCCCCTCACCGACGTATTCACCCACCCTCCCAGCCCCCTCACCAACGTATTCACCAACCCTCCCAGCCCCCTCACCAACGTATTCTCCCAGCCCCCACACCGACGTATTCACCCACCCTACCAGCCCCCTCACCGCCACATTCACCACCCTCCCAGCCCCCTCACCGACACATTCACCCTCCCAGCCCCCTCACCGACACATTCACCCACCCTCCCAGCCCCCTCACCGACACATTCACCCTCCCAGCCCCTCACCGACACATTCACCCACCCTCCCAGCCCCCTCACCGACGTATTCACCCACCCTCCCAGCCCCCTCACCGACGTATTCACCCAGCCCCCTCACCGACACATTCACCCACCCTCCCAGCCCCCTCACCGACACATTCACCCACCCTCCCAGCGCCCTCACCAACACATTCAACCACCCTCCCAGCCCCCTCACCAACACATTCAAACACCCTCCCAGCACCCTCACAGACACATTCACCCACCCTCTCAGCCCCCTCACCGACACATTCACCCTCCCATCCCCCTCACTAAAACATTAATGCACCCGCATAGCCCCTTACCGAAACATGCAACCACCCTCCATTTCCACTCTTCAACACATTCACCCACCCTCCCATCCCCCTCACTGAAACATTCACCCACCCACCTAGCCCCCTCACCAACACATTCACCCACTCACCCAGCCCCCTCACCATCACTTTCACCCACCTTACCCAATCACCGACCCATTTACCCACCCAGCCTGGATGGGTAGGTGAATGTGTTGGTAAGGGTGCTAAATAGGTGGATGAATGTGTTGTTGAGGGGGCTTGTTGAGTTGATGAATGTGTTGGTAAAGGAACTGAGTGGGTGAATGTCAGTGTGTGGGCTGTTGGGTGAATTTGTCTGTGAGTGGGTGAATGTGTTGGCGAGTCGGCTGGGTGGGTCACTGACACATTCACCCATCCTCCCTGCCCCCTCACAGAGACATTCACCCACCCTCTCAGCCTCCTCACCGACACATTCACCCACCCTCCCACCCTCCCAGCCCCTCACCGACGTATTCACCCACCCTCCCAGCCCCCTCACCGACGTGAGAAGGGCTTGGAGGGTGGGTGAATGGGTCGGTGAGGGGTCTGGGAGGGTGGGTGAATGTGTCGGTGAGGGGGCTGGGAGGGTGGTGAATGCGTCGGTGAGGGGGCTGGGAGGGTGGGTGAATGCGTCGGTGAGGGGGCTGGGAGGGTGGGTGAATGCGTCGGTGAGGGGGCTGGAGGGTGGGTGAATGCGTCGGTGAGGGGGCTGGGAGGGTGGGTGAATGCGTCGGTGAGGGGGCTGGGAGGGTGGGTGAATGCGTCGGTGAGGGGCTGGGAGGGTGGGTGAATGCGTCGTGAGGGGGCTGGGAGGGTGAATGCGTCGGGTGAGGGGGCTGGGAGGGTTTGGTGAATGCTTCGGTGAGGGGGCTGGGAGGGTGGGTGAATGCGTCGGTGAGGGGGCTGGAGGGTGGGTGAATGCGTCGGTGAGGTGGCTGGGAGGGTGGGTGAATGCGTCGGTGAGGGGGCTGGGAGGGTGGTGAATGCGTCGGTGAGGGGCTGGGAGGGTGGGTGAATGTGTCGGTGAGGGGCTGGGAGGGTGGTGAATGCGTCGGTGAGAGGGCTGGGAGGGTAGGTGAATGTGTCGGTGAGGGGTCTGGGAGGGTGGCTGAATGTGTCGTGAGGGGGCTGGAGGGTGGGTGAATGTGTCGGTGAGGGGCTGGGAGGGTGGGTGAATGTGTCGGTGAGGGGGCTGGGAGGGTGGGTGAATGTGTCGGTGAGGGGGCTGGGAGGGTGGTGAATGTGTCGGTGAGGGGGCTGGGAGGGTGGGTGAATGCGTTGGTGAGGGGCTGGGGGGTGTGTGAATGCGTCGGTGAGGGGCTGGGAGGGTGGGTGAATGTGTCGGTGAGGGGGCTGGGAGGGTGGGTGAATGCGTCGGTGAGGGGGCTGGGAGGGTGGGTGAATACGTCGGTGAGGGGGCTGGGAGGGTGGGTGAATACGTCGGTGAGGGGGCTGGATGGTTGGGTGAATGTGTCAGTGAGGGGGCTGGATGGGTGAGTAAATGTGTCGGGTAGGGGGCTGGATGGGTGCGTAAAAATGTCGGTAAAATGTGAGTATGGGTGAATGTGAAGATGAGAGTGCTGGATGGGTGGGTGTATGTGTTGATGAAGGGGCTGGGTGAGTGTATGTGTTAGTGAGGGGGCTGGGTGACATTTTCCCAAGACATGTCATTCAGAATGGCTTTTTAGAACCACTTATGTGAATCCGTTGCTAAGAGCACTAATGTAAAATGCCGATATGTCTCTGTGTACTGTCCCAAGACTAATGGTAGTGTGCAGTGAACCAAAGACTAACCTAAAGACTCTGTTTGACTACACCTTTGTTGACCGACAACAGCCTATTGCAGATGAATATAACTACAGCATAAACTTTAAATGAAACAGACTGATGAATGTGTTCACATGCTCCTACAAATAGTTTGGGCAATTCTTTACTTGATGTCCCTATCACTTTGCAAGAGCAAATGATTGGAATCATATATTTCAAAATGGAATCAATTCAGTTTATGATACGTATAATGAGTGGCACAGTGTCAGATCGGGATGCCGCAGGCCCACCAGAAAACCTTAGACAATGGGCCCACTATTTCTCCTCTTTTTCTCCTCACTCAACCACTATTTTCCAAGTCTCTTTTATTTTTATTCAATATCTATAATTCTGTCTGTATAGACTGTTTGTTACCATACAGAACTAGTTAATGACAATGAAACAGACCAAATGGTTAGAAGCAGGAGGGCCCACTGACACTTGGGTCCACTGGGAGTTGTGCGACACTGCAATGGCAACTTGAGCAAACTTGGATAATAAATCCTAAACCGCTTTCTCTAGAAGGTACCACGTGATACCCTTCTCTTTGCTTCAGTTACATTATCAGAATAAACTCTTCTTAGGTCCAAATAAACATTTCATGTAACACCTAACATATAATTGGGTTCTACTTCCCGTCTTTCCACACCCCACTCACTGAAACATTCACCAAGCCCCCTCAGCAACACATTCATCCACCCACACAGCCCCCTCACCGACACATTCACCAACCCTTCCATCCCAATCACCAACACAGGCACACATCCACCCATCCCCCTCACCACCGTATTCGCCAACCGTTCCATCTCCCTCACCGACGTATTCGCCCACCCTCCCATCCTCCTCACCGATGTATTCACTCATCCTCCCATCCCCCTCACCAACATATTCGCCCACTCTCCCCTTCACCAACGTATTCGCCCTCCCTCCTATCCCCTTTACCAATGTATTCGCCCACCCTCCCAACCCTCTCACCAACGCATTTACCCTGCTATCCCCTTCACCAATGTATTCACCCACCCTCCTATCCCCTTCACCAATGTATGCACCCACCCTCCTATCTCTCTCAACGATGCATTCGCCCACTCTCCCATCCTCTCAGCAAAGCATTTGCCCTCCCTCCCAACTCTTTCACTGATGCATTCACCAATCCCACTCACTGTCACATTCACGCACCCTCCCATTACCCTCCCATTCCCCTCACTGAAAAATTCATCCACTCTCCTACTTACAGACACATTCACCCACCCTTCCATCCCCCTCTCGACACTTTTACAACCCTCCCTTACCCCTCACCGAAACATTTACCCACCATTCCAGCTTCCTCACGGACTCATTTACCAACCCTTACATCTCTCTCACCGAATGGGTGTGTCAATATGTTGGTAAAGGTGCTTGGGGAGTGGGTGAATGTGTTGGTGAGGGTGCTTGGTGAGTGGGTGAATGTGTTGGTGAGGGTATGGGATGGTGGGTGAATGTGTCAGTGAGAGAGCTGGTTACGTGAATGTGTCAGTGAGGATGATGGGAGGGTGGGTTGAATGTGTCAGTGAGGGGAATTGGAGGGTGGGCGAATGTGTCGGTGAGGGGGATAGGAGGGTAGGTGAATGTGTTGGTGAGGGGGCTGGGAGGGTGGGCGAATGTGTCAGTAAGGGGGCTGGATAGGTGGGTGAATGTGTCAGTGAGGGGGGTGGGTGGGAGAATGTGTCGGTTAGGAGGTTGGGAGGGAATGTGATTGTTTCGGAGAGGGGGCTGGGCGAGTCGTTGAATGTGCCGATGAAGGGGATGGGTGAATGTGTGAGTTAGTGGGTCCTGGCAGAGGAATTACAGGAAATAAAACCCATGTAAGTCTTAAGTGTTTTCATGAGATAAGTGTTTGGACAGAAGAAGAGTTAATTCTGATAATGAAAACTGAAGCACACATAAGGGTTAAACATGATACCTGCTTGAATAAGGGGTATAGGCTTTATCATCCTCCTTTTCTCAAGTTGATACTCATTATACATATGATTAACTTAAGTAAATCTACTTTGAAATATACCATTTATGAGGATATAAATTACAGTTTTGTCCCATAGGAATATGACCAAACTGTAGATTATAAATTTGTATATATAAACTACATAGATAACAGAACATGTGCACAGGCACAAAATAATCCTTTTGATTTAAACTACTCCACCCTAAAATGTTCTGTGGTCAGCATTTACTTCATGGACTGCTTGCTGCTAAACTGCAGAGAAAATATAAGAATAATTGAGCTTGGTCATCTCGTATTCTATATGCCCCATGCCTTCACACATAATAGTTTATACAACGGCACTTCTTATATTATTATGTGTGATATTTCTGTTTTATTTAATATACATTCTAAGACTCCCAATCACCTGTCTTGGGTTGTCTATATAGCGGACACTTAATTTTGGGGGTCTTAGGCAGACCCGGACGGACAATCTATGGTTTCTGGCAAATGCCAAAGAGGCTACTGTTAGATTTCGCAGGCAGTCACCATTGAGCTAATGATGATTTTAAGGCCTCTGTGTATTTGAAATGCTAAGGACTATTTTTAAATCCCAGTCCGGATCTAAGTGTCCCTTTAGAACTTACCCGTCATCAGTGAGTGTCTCCATCATTCCCCTCTTGAGCCGTGCAAAGGCTCAAACTAGAATATAATTGTGGGGAGCCCCCGGAGACAAAGGAGTATATAACAAAGAGGTTTTTTTAAATAAAATTCATACTACAGAAAGTCATATGGCAAGGACGTACAGAGGACAATGACCAGCATTCTATAACATGGTTAACTAGGGTCCAATATCCTTGAACCAAGGAAAATCCTGGTCCAATGTCCTTGAACCAACTTGTAAATGCTGTCCACCAAAGATTACTAAAACATCCCAAAGTACATTGACCATAAACCCCATTGGAAGCCATGCATATGTTGTTTTTCTACATAAAAAATACAAGCTACTTTTTAAGGCTAAAGGAATCTCAAGAGTAAAAATGACAAAACTCAGTGACCTGTTTTTGGTATTATCTGCATAATTATACACGGACCCATTGGTAGTAGCATTTGAACACACCCAACAGTCTGTTTCATTTAAAGTTTCTGCTTTGGATATATGCATTTGCAATTGGATGTTGTTGGACCACAAAGCTGAAGTCGTGAAAAGTCTAGGGGACCAATGATTCGCTCCACAATACCCTTAGACGTGGGATGATACATAGAGAAATATTTCCATCTTACATCAGTTCTGTCCGCAATGGATTCAGATAACTGGTTCTTAAAATGAATGTCATTGTCTGAATTGATTGAGTAAGAAATACCATGTCTTGGGAAAATATCTCCCAGTCCCCTCACCTACACATCCACACATCCACCCTGCCTTCTCACATCACATTCAGCCACCAATCTAACACCTTCAAAGACACATTTGCCCACCCTCCCAGCCTGCTCAGGACACATTCAACCACCCTTCCAGCGCACTCACTGACACATTCACCACCGTACAATCCCTCTGACACATTCACTCACTCACATCACACTCACCGACACATTCAGCACCAACCCATCATGATTACCACCACATTCACCTACGATCCCCGTTACCGACACATTCACCCACCCACCCATCCCTGTCACCTTCACATTGACCCACCCATCCTCCTCACCAACACATTCACCCACCCTCCCATCCCAGACACCGACAGTCACCCACCCTCCCATCCCACTCACCAACACATTCACCCATCCTCCTATCCCACTCATCAACACATTTGCCCACCCTCCCAGCCCCTTCGTCGACACAACCAAGCCCCCAGACGCCACATTCAATGACCCTCCCAGCCCCCACACCGACACACTCAACCACTCTCCCATTCCACTAACCAACACATTCGCCCACAATCTCATCCAACTCACCAACATATTCACCGGCCCTCTCATCCCACTCACCAACACATCATCCAACCCTCAAAGTTACATTAACCCATCGTCCTAGCCTGCTCAGGACACATTTAACCACCCTTCCAGCACACTCACTGACACATTCACCCACCGTAAAATCCCACTGACACATTCACTTACTCACCCTCCCATCACACTCACCGTCACATTCTCCGCCCACTCATCCTGATTACCAACACATTCACCCACTGATCCCTGTCACCGACACATTCACCCACCGACCCATCCCCGTCACCTTCACATTGACCCACCCATCCCCCTCACCAACACATTACATAGTTACATAGTTAAATTCACCCACCCTCCCATCCCACTCACCGACACAGTCACCTACCCTCCCATCCTACTCACCGACACATTCACTCACCCTCCCATCCCCCACACCAACACACTCAATCACTCTCCCATCTGCACATTTGTCCACCCTCCCAGCCCCCCACCGACGCATACAGCCACCATCTAAGCCCACACATGCCACATTCAATGACCTTCCCAGCCCCCACACCGACACATTCAACCACTCTCTCATCTCACTCACCAACACATTTTCCGACCCTACCATACCCCTCACCGACACAGTCACCCAACCCCCCATCCTCCACACCAAAACATTCACTCATCCTCCCATACCACCATCCCACTCATCGACACATTTACCCACTGTCCCATCACACTCACCAACACATTCGTCCACTCTCCCATCTTACTGGCCTACACATTTGCCCACCCTCCCATCCCACTAACCGAGACATTCACCCAACCTCCCAGCCCCCTCACCGACACATTTAGCCACCCTCCCAGCCCTTACATGACACATTCAACCAACCTCCCAGCCCCCTCACCAACACATTCAACCAATCTCCCAGCCCCCTCATCGACACATTCACCCTCCATCCCACTCACCAACACATTCACCCACACTCCCATCTAACTTACCAACACATTCACTGCCTCTCTAATCCCACCCACCAGCACATTCTGCAACCCTACCTTACCGACGCATTCACCCAACCCCCGTCCCCCTCACCAACACATTCACTCACCCTCCCACTCACTGACACATTCACCCACCATCCCATCCCATTCACAACACATTCACCAACCCACCCTGCCCCTCTCCGCAATATTCACCCACTCACATGGCCCCCTCACTAACACATTTACCCACACAGCCCCCCCCCTCCCAGAATGGTGGTTGGGTGAATATGTTGGTGAGGGGTATGGTAGGGTTGGAGGATGTGTTGGTGAGTGGGATGAGAGGGGCGGTGAATATGTCGGTAAATTGGATGGGATTGTGGGTGAATGTGTTGGTTAGTGGAATGGGAGAGTGGTTGAATGTGTTGGTGTGGGGGCTGGGATGGTCATTGAATGTGGTGTGTGGGGGCTTGGATGTGTTGATGAGGGGGCTGGGAGGGTGGGCAAATGTGTTGATGAGTGGGATAGGAGGGTGGGTGATTGTGTCGGTGAGTGGGATGGGAGGGTGGGTGACTGTCGGTAAATGGGATGGGAGGTTGGTTGAATGTGTTAGTGAGGGGGATGGGTGGGTCAATGTGAAGGTGACGGGGATGGGTGGGTGGGTGAATGTGTCGGTAACAGGGATCGTGGGTGAATGTGGTGGTAATCAGGATGGGTTGGTGGGTGTGATGGGAGTGTGAGTGAATGTGTCAGTGGGTGCGCTGGAAGGGTGGTTGAATGTGTCATGAGAGGGCTAGGAGGATGGGCGAATGTGTCTTTGAGGGTGTTAGATTGGTGGCTGAATGTGATGTGAGAAGGCAGGGTGGATGTGTAGGTGAGGGGGCTGGGAGATATTTTCTCAAGACATGGCATTTCTCACTCAATAATTTCAGACAATGAAAATAAAATAAGTCATTTAAGTTCCAGTCACCTGAATCCATTGTGAACAGCACTGATGGAAAATGTCGATATCTCTCTGTGTACAGTCCCACATCAAATGGAATTATGGAGAGAACCAATGGTCTCCTGAACACTTTTTGTTGATTACAGCTTTGTTCACTGACAACAGCCTATTTCAGAAGTATATAACTACAGCAGAAACTTTAAAGGAAACAGACTGTTGGGTGTGTTCACATGTTCCTACCAAAAGTTTTGGTACTCCTTTACTTGGTACCCCTTTCACTTTGCAGATGCAAAATGATGGGGATCATATATTTTGAAGTGGATTTGATTAAGTTAATCATAAGTATAATGAGTAAAATTGGATGATAAAACCTAAACCCCTTACTCTAGAAGCTATCAAGTATTCCCCTTTTTTTCCCTTCAGTTTACATTTATAGAATAAACTCTTCTTAGGTCCAAATAGTCATCTCATGAAAACACCTAACACATTATTAAGGTTCTTCTTTCTGTAATTCCTCTGCCAGACCCCACACACTGACACATTCACCCTGCCCCCTCATCGACGCATTTGCCCACCCACCCACCCCCCTCTCCAAAACAATCACGTCCCCTCCAATCCCCATCACCACCCCATTCGCACACCCATCCAGCCCCTCACCAACACATTGCCCACCTAGCCCCCCCACGATGCATTCCCCACCCACCCAGCCCTCTCACCAACGCATTCGTCCACCCAGCCCCCTCACCGACGCATTCACCCAGCCCCCTTATCTATGCAGTCGCCCACCCTCCCAGGCCCCTCACCGATACATTCACCTCCCCTTCGAGGCCCTTCACTGACGCATCTGCCCACCCTACCATCCCCCTCACAACATATTCGCCCAACCTCCCATACCCCTCACCAACACTTTTACCCACCCTCCCATCCACCTCACCAACTCATTCGCACACTCTCCCATCCCACTCTCCAATTCATTTGCCCACCCTTCCATCCCCCTCACCAACATATTCACCCACACTCCCTTACCCCTCATAGATACATTCACCCACCCTTGTAGCCCCCTCATTGACACATTTACACACCTTCTCATCCACCAACACATTCACCCATGCTCCCATCCCCCTCAACAACACATTCACCCCCGAAGGAGTGTGTGAATATGTTGGCGAGGGGGATGGCAGCATGGGTAAATTTGCGAGTGAGGGTAAGCAATAGTGGGTGAATGTGTCAATGAGGGGGATGTCAGGTTGTGTGAATGTGACAATGAGGGGGAAGGGAGAGTGGGTGAATGTATGAGTGAGGGGGATGGGAGGGTGTATAAATGTGTTGGTGAGGGGGCTGGAATGGTTTGTGAATCTGTGGGTTAGGGGGATGGGAGGTAGGGTGAATGTATTGGTGAGGGGGTTGGGAGTGTGGATTAATATGTCTTTGTGGGGTATGGGAGGGTGAGTTAATGTGTTGGTGAATAGCTGATGGGTGAATGTGTCTGTGAGGGGTGGGAGGTTGAATGTGTGGGTGTGGTGGATTGAAGGGTGGGTGAATGTATCTTTGTGGGTGCTGGAAGGGTGGGTAAATGTATCATGGGGCGGGAGGGTTCCTGAATGTATTGGTGGGGGCATGTGAGAGTGGATGAGTATGCCAATGAGGGGGCTGGATGAATGTGTTGCCTATGGTGCTGTAATGGTGGGAGTATGACGGTGAGGGGGCTGGGAGGATGCGTGAATGTGTTAGTGAGGGGGCTGTATGGGTGAATTTGTCAGTGTTGGAGCTTGGATGTAGGGTGAAATTATTAAGGAGAGGTTTGGGAGTGTTGATTTATATGTCTGTGAGGGGATTGGAGGGTGGGTGAATGGGTCGGTGAGGGAGGTGGGTTTTTGAATGTATCGGTTAGGGTGATGAGAGGGGGGTATAGTTTTGGTGCTGAAGCTGGGAGGGTGGGTGAATATGTCGGTGAGGGGGCAGGGAGGGTGGGTGAATGTGTTGATGCAAGGGATGGGAGGGAGGGTAAATGTGCAAGTGAGGGTGTGGGAGAGTGGATTAATATATCTCTGAGGGGGGTGGAGGGTGGGTCAATATATCGGTGAGGATGCTGGATGGATGATTGTGTCGATAAGGGTGCTGGGAGGATGGGTGAATATTTCGGTGAGTGTGCCAAACAGATGAATGTGTCAGTGAGTGGGATTGAAGGGTGGGTGAATATGTCAGAGAGGGGGTTGGGTAAGTGAATGTGTAAGGGAAGAGGTTTAATGGGTAGGGGAATGTGTCGGTGAGGGGGCTTGGTGGGAGCAGGAATGTGTCGGTGAATGGGATGGGTGGGTGAGTGAATGTGTCGGTGAGGAGGCTGGGTGTATGTGACGGGAATGGGGCCTGGCAGAGGGATTAAAGGAAGTACACCCCATGGAAGTCTTATGTGGTTTCATGAAATGAGTGGACCTAAGAAGAGTTTATTCTGATAATGTAAACTGAAGCAAAACAGAAAGGTTGTACTTTATACCTGCTAGAGTACGGGGTATATGTGTTATCATCCTATTTTTCTCAAGTTGAAACTCATTATACATTTGATTAAGTGAATCCAGTTAGAAATATATGATCCATCAATCAATGAAGTACCCAAACCATTGGTAGGAGCATGTGAACATACCCAATGGTATGTTTCATTCAAAGTTTCTGCTGTAAATATTTGCAATAGGTTGTCGGTCCACAAAGCTGAAGTCAACAAAATGTTTTTAGGAGACTGTTGGTTCACTCCACAATACCATTACAAGTAGGAAGATACACAGAGATATATTGTCATTCTAAATCAATAACCGGCTTTTAAAATGACTGCCATTGTCTGAAATGATTCAGTAAAGAAAAAATGGGAAAATGTTACCCTTCCCCCTCAACAACACATGCATCCAATCACCCCTTTCACATTCACCTACAAATCCAGCCCAATCACTACACATCCACCTGCCCTCCCAGCCCGTCATGACACATTCACTCACCCTCTAAGCCTCCTCACCGACACATTCACCCACCCATCCAGCCCCATTGAATATACATTAACACACCCTTCCAGCCTCCTCACTGACACATTTACTAACCCAGCTCCTTCACCAAAACATTCACCCAACCACCCAGACCACTCACTGACACTTTCACCCACCCATCCCCCTCACTGACACATTCAGCCCCTCACTGGCACATTCGCCAACCCAACCAGCCCCCTCACCAAAACATTCACCCACCCATACATCCCCCCTTACTGACACATTTACCAAACATCCAGTACCCTCATTGACACCATTCCACTCACCGACACATTCACCCACCCTTCCATCCCACTCACCGACACATTCACCCACCCTTCCATCCCACTCACTGACACATTCACACACAAAGTCCTTTCATGACACATTTACCAAACATCCAGTACCCTCATTGACACTCATTCCACTCACCGACACATTCATGCACCCCCCATCCCACTCACCGACACATTCACCCACCCTCCCATCCTACTCACTTATACATTCACCCATCATCCCATCCTACTCACTGACACATTAACCCACCCTCCCACTCATCGACACATTAACTCACCCTGCCATCCCACTCATCGACATTACCCAGCCACCTCCCTGATACATTCACCCACCCAGCCACCTCCCTGATACATTCACCCACCCAGCCACCTCCCCGATACATTCACCCACCCAGCCACCTCCCTGATACATTCACCCACCCATCCCTCTCCCTGACACATCCACCCACCCAGCGCTCTCACTTTCACATTCACCCACCCCCTCACTGACACATTCACCCACCCAGTGCCTTCACCGACACATTCACACAACCTCCCATCCCACTCACCCTCCCATCCCACTCACCCTCCCATCTCACTCGCCAACACATTCAATCAACCTCACATATCCTTGTCCCCTCCCACTCACCTACACATTTACCCATCCCACTCACAGACACATTCACCTACCCTCCCATCCCTCTCACCGATACATTAACCCAACCCCCTATTCCCCTCACCGACACATTCAACTACCCAGGCCCATCACCGACACATTGACCCACCCAGCCCCTTCACCGACACATTGACCCACCCAACCAGTCCCTTCACCGACACATGAGGGTGAGTGGACTGAATGGGTAGGTGAAAGTGTCAATGAAGGTGGTGGATGTGTTGGTAAATGTGTTGGTGAGGGGGGCTAGATTGGTTTGTGAAAGTGTCAATGTGGGTGTTGGATGTGTTGGTAAATGTGTCAGTGAAAGGGGCTGGATGGGTGGGTGAATGTTTCGGTGAGGGGACTGGATGGGTGGATGAATATGTCAGGGAGGGGCTGAATGTGTTGGGGAGTGGGTTGGGTGGGCGAAAATGTCAGTAAGTAGTCTGGGTGGTTGAGTGAATGTTTGGTGAGGAGGCTTGGTGGGTAAATATATTGGTGAGGAGGCTTGAAGGGTGGGTGAATTTATATTTGAGGGGGCTGGATGGGTTGGTTAATGTGTTGGTTAGGGGGCTTGGCCGGTGAGTGAATGTGTCATGAAGGCCCTGGGAGGGCAGGTCACTGGATGTGTCATGATGGGGCTGGATTTGTGGGTGAATGTGAAGGTGACACAGCTGGGTGGTTGGGTGCATGTGTTGTTGAGTGGGAAGGGTGACATCTTCCCAAGAGATGGCATTCTATACTCAGACAATGGCAGTCATTTAACGAACCAATAATATAAATCCTTTGCAACAGCACTGTGGGTAAAATAGTGATTTGACTCTGTGTATAGTCCCATTGTGGAGCAAACCAATGGTCTCCTAAAGACTTTTTTTTTTACTACTGATTTGTGGACTGAGACTAGCCTATTGTAAATGCATATAACTACAGAATAAACTTTAAATGCAGACCGTTGGGTATGTTCATATGTTCCTACCAATGTTTAAGGTACTCCATTACATCTTGCCCCTATCACTCTGGAGGTTCAAAATGATTTGGATCAAACATTTCTTTAGATTAAGTTCATCATGGGTATAATGAGTGCCAACTTGAGGAAAATTGAACGATAACACCTATACCAATTACTGTATCAGATATCAAGAATTACCCTTTGTTTTGCTTCAATTTACATTATCAGAATGAGCTCTTCTTAGGTCCAAATAGTTATCTCATCAAACACCTAACACTTACTTGGGTTCTACTTCCTGTAATTCCTATGCCAGGCTCCAGTCTCTAACCCATCCCCATCTCCAAAACAATCACACATCCTTCCATCTTCCTCTCTAAAACAATCATGCACCCTACCGCCCCCTTCGCCGACACATTTGCCCACCCACCTATCCCCCTTCCCAATACGTTCATTCACCCATCCCCCTCACAAACACATTCGCCCACCCTTCAATCCCCCTCGCAGACACATTCCCATCTTCCCATCCTCCTCGTCAACACATTTTCCCACCCTCCAATCCACCTCACCAACACATTTGCCCACCTTCTCATCCCCCTCACTGACACATTCACCCACCCTCCTATCCCCCTCACAGACATATTTGCCCACCCTCCCATCCTCCTCCCTGACACATTTGCCCACCCTCCAATCCACCTCGCCAACATACTTGCCCACCCTCCCATCCCACTCACTGACACATTCGCCCACCCTCCAATCCCCCTCGCTTTCACACTCGCCCACCCTCCCATTTACCTTCCCGATACACTCGCCCATCCAACCATCCCCCTATCCGACACACTCACCCACATTCCCAGCCCCCTAGCCGACATACTTGCCCACCCTCCCATCCCCGTCGCAAACATATTTTCCTACCCTCCCATCCTCACGACACATTTTCCCATCCTCCTGTCCCCCTTGCTGACGCACGCGACCACTCTCCCATTCCACTCACTGACATTTTCACCCTTCCATCCCACCCACTGATATATGCCCACCCTCCCATCCCCCTCACCAACACACGCATATACCCTTACATCCCCCTCGCCAACACATTCGCCCACACTCCAATCCACCTCGCCAACACACTTGCCCACCATCCCATCCCACTCACTGTCGACTCATTTGCCCACCCTCCAATCCACCTCACCAACATATTTTCCCACCTTCTCATCCCCCTCACCGACACATTCACCCACCCTCCTATCGCCTTCGCAGACATATTTCCCACCCTCCCATCCTCCTTGTTGACACATACGCCCACCCTCCAATCCCCCTCACTAACACACATGCCCATCCTCCCATTTACCTCCCCAATACACTCGACCATACAACCATCCTCCCCTAGCCGACACTTGCCCACCATCCCATCCCCCTTGCCAACGCACGTGCCCACTTTCCCATTCCATTTGCTGACATTTTCACCCTCCCATCCCACCCGCTGACATATGCCCACCCTCCCATCCTCCTAACCAACACACTCGCATACCCTCACATCCCCCTCACCCACACATTCATCCATCCTCCAATCCACCTCGCCAACACACTTTCCCACCCTCCAATCCTACTCACCGACACATTCATCCACCCTCCAATCCCCCTCACTGACACACTCGCCCACCCTCCCATTTACCTCCCCAATACACTCGACCATCCAACCATCCCCCTAGCCGACACACTCACCCACCCTCCCACGCCCCTCGACGACACACTCGCCCACCCTCCCATTTACCTCCCTGATACACTCGACCATTCAACCATCCTCCTAGCCAACACACCCTCCCACCCCCCTCATCGATACACTCTCCCACCCTCCCATTCCCCTCGCAAACATATTTGCCCATCCTCCCGACACATTTGCCCACTCTCCCATCCCTCTCACTGATATTTTCACCCTCCCATCCCACCAGCTGACATATGCCCACCCTCCAATCCCCCTCACCAACACACTCGCTTACCCTCATATCCCCCTCACAGACACACTCGCATACCCTCACATTCCCCTCGCCCACACATTCGCCCACCCTCCAATCCACGTCGCCAACACACTTACCCACCCTCCAATCCCACTCACCGACACATTCACCCTCCCATCCCCCTCGCTGATACATTTGTCCACCTCCCATCCCACTCGTTGATAGTTTCGACCACCCTTCCATTACCCTCGCTGACACAGCCACCCACCCTCCCTTCCCGCTAGCTGACCCAGTCGCCCATCCTCCCATCCCCCTCATGGACGCAGTTGTCTACCCTCCCATCCCCCTCACCAACACTGTCACCCACCCTTCACCCCCTTACCAACAGATTCATCCACCCTCCTAGCCCCCCACTGACAAATTTGCCCACCCTCTGATCCCACTAACTGACACATTCAATCACTCTCCCATCCACCTTAACAACACATTTGCCCAACCTCCCATCCCCCTCTGGACACATTCATCCACTAGATGGGTGAATGTGTCAGTGAGGCTAGTGGGAGGGTGGGTGAATGTGTCAGTGAGGAGTCTGGGATGGTAGTTGAATGTGTTGGTGAGGTGGGCTTAGAGAGTGGGTGAAAGTGTCAGTGAGAGAGCTGCGTGAGAGAGCTGGGTGGGTGAATGTGTCATTGCAGAGGATAGAAGGGTGGGTGAATGTGTCAGTAAGGGGGAAAGGAGAGTGGGTGTATGTGTCAATGAAAGGGATGCGAGGGTGGTTGAAAATGTCAGTGGGGGAGTGAGTGTGTTGGTGAATGGGGGTAAATGTGTATGTGAGAGGGATGAGGGTTGGGTAAATGGGTCGAGGAGGGGGCTGGGAGGGTGGGTGATTGTGTAAAGGTGGCCATACATGGAGAGATCCGCTCATTTGGCGACATTGCCAAACGAGTGGATCTTAACGAATGGGAACGGGCGGTCGGATCGCGGGACCGCATCAACGAACAGATGCGGCCGCGATCCGACGGGATTTTTTGTCCCATCCGATCGAGATCTTGCCGACTTTTGGCCAGATCTCGATTGGGGAAGCCCGTGGGCGGGCCCATACACGGGCCAATAAGCTGCCGACTCGGTCTGTTGGCAGCTTCTATCGGCCCGTGTATGGCCACCTTTAGTGAGGGAGTTGTGTGGGTGGGCGAATGTGTCGGTGAAGGGTGTGGAAGGGTGGGCGAATGTGTCGGTAAGGGGGCTGGGAAGGTGGGCAAATGTGTTGGTGAGGGGGCTCGGAGGGTGGGCGAAAGTGTCGATGAGGGGGCTGGGAGAGTGGGCGAATTTGTCAGTGAGAGAGATGGGAGGATTGGGGAATGTGTTGGTGAAGGGGATGGGAGGATGGGCGAATGTGTTGGTGAGGGGTTGGGAGGAAGGGAGAATTGTTGCATAGGGGTGGGGAGGGTGGGCAAATATGTCAGAAAGGGGCTGGGAGGGTGAATGTGTTGGTAATGGGACTGGGTGGGCGAATGTGTCGGTGAGGGGGCTGGGTGGGTGAATATGTCAGTGAGGGGGTTGAGAGGGTATGTGATTGTTTCGGAGAGGGGGCTGAGTGAATGTGCCGATGAATGGGATGGGTGAATGGGTTAGTGAGTGGAGCCTAGCAGAGGTACTACAGAAAGTGGAACTCAAGTAAGTGTTAGTTGTTTTTAGGAGATGAGATTCTGACCTAAGAAGAGCTTATTCTCATAATGTAAACACAAAAAAATGTTAATACGTGATACCTGCTAGAGTGAATGGTATAGGCATTATCATACAATTTTGCTCAAATTGCCACTCATTATACGTATGATTACCTTAATCGAATCCAGTTTGAAATATATGATTCTCATCATCTAGCTCCCAAGTGATAGGGGCACCAAGTAATGGAGTACCCAAACCATTGATAGGAGCGTACTGATGTAGGAACACCCCATTCATAATTATATAATTTACAGTTTTGTCCCATGGGGGAATTAACCAAACTGTAGATTATATATAGTAAATAAAGTACCACTATTGTAAAATATAAGGATTTTATAAGTCATCAAGGAGCTCCATGACCTTTTATACAGGTTATGGAACTCCGAGTTTACTTCTAATATCCTTATGTTTTTCAACAAGGGGTACTTTATTTATTATAATAAACAAGCTTTAATGAGTCATGTGAAAAATAACATCACTAAGCTCCGTTTATAACTGATGACATCACTAAGAGCCATTTATAAGAATATAGTTTACAAGATATTCATGGCTTTTGTGTATTATATATGTATATATCAACTATATCGGTAACACAAGAATCACAATCACAATAGAATTCTAGTGGTGTAAACAAGTCCACTGAAAAATGTTCTGTGTTGTCAGCATTTACTTCATGGCCTGCTTGCTGCTAAACTTTAGAGAAAATATAAGGATAATTGAGCTTGGTCATCTCTTGTTCTGTATGTCCCATGCCTTCACACATAACAGTTTATATAACTGCACTTCTTATATTATTATATGTGATATTTCTGTGTTATTTAATACAGCTTCTGAGACTCCCAATCACCTGCCTTGGGTTTTCTATATAGAGGACACTTAATTTTGGGGGTCTTAGGCAGGCCCAGATGGACAAGCTGTGGTTTCTAGCAAATGCCAAAGAGATGTTATAGGCAGTCACCATTCATTGAGCTAATGAGGACATTAAGGTCTCTCTTATTTGAAATGCTAAGGACTGTTTTTATATCCCAGTCCGGACCTGAATCTTAGTGTCCCTTTAGAACGTACCCGTCATCAGTGAGTGTCTCCACCATTCCCCTCTTGAGCCGTGCACAATTAAATATAATTGTGGGGAGCCCCCGGAGACAAGGAAGTATAATCAGAAGATTTTTTTTTAATTAAAATTCATACTGCAGAAAACTGTATGGCAAGAACATACAGAGCACAATGACCAGCATTCTAAAACTGAGTACAAGGATAACTAGGTTCTTAAATCCTGGTCCAATGTCCTTGAACCAACTTGTAAATGCTGTACACCGAAGATTACACCGAAGACTATCAGGATAATACCACAATAACAATAAATGCAAATAATATTAATAATACACTTCAATGTAATTTATCATTCCTCATATATAGGGGTGTGTGCATATCTACATAATACTCAAATATATAGAAAATAAGGGTAAATAAGATTAAAAGATCTGTTGAGATTACATATAATTTACCTTAATGTACCTTAATAGGCAGAGTCGGACTGGACCCGCTCCCTGCACTTCTTCATGTCGCGACCTCCCTTCTTCGGGTCAGTTACAGCAAAAACACAGTGTGCACTGTTTATTGATCACACCAGTCGAACAAAAGATAACTAGGGTAAGTTTTAAAAATGGCAAAGGTGGCAGCACTAGTTTCATATCGGTGACTTCATTTCCCCCTTTAATAAAGCCCTTTATTTAATGGAATTGTATTTTTCCCTACAGACACGATTAGATCAAATTAGATAAAAAAAAATGAATACAATATCCCCAATAAATATGAATGACTATTGGAGTCTTATCCCCTTTTTATTATATTAAACCTCTTTTGTTTTTCCTCCGCAGATATTGAAGACTGGCCAATCTAGAATAGCTCATTGCTAGAATACCTGCATTACAGAAACCAGCTAATGGTAAGAATAACAAGTAAAGCAAAATATATAAAGGGCAGCATAAATATACAAAATAGCATCAGGGTGTTCTTTAGGTAGGCTTTTGATTGGAGCAGTTCCTGGTTGTTACTAAAATATGTATATATTTATGTACAATGTTGCTTTTATCTTTGGTATGGTGTTCTATTTTACCTATGGATGATAATCACAATGGCTATAAACTTGAACTTGGATTCACATTCACGCTTGGACTATACACACTGTTCACTGTTGATGAACTGCATTATAAAGCCGTTAACGAGGACTAATGGGTTAAAGGGTTCCATACTCTGACTGGCCCATGCTCCCCAGTATGCCATACTCTGCCTGCCCTATTCTCCTTGGGTGTGCCATACTCTGCCTGTGTGTGCCATCCTCTGCCTGTGGAACATAAGCCTGGTATTTGTTGTGGGGGTTTGTTGCATTTGGAAATTATTGTTAGGGTATTGCTAAGGTGTTTTTTGTGCTGGGGGTGGGTGCTGTGTTATCCACAGTGGGGGGGGGATGAGGCATATGGATTTAAGGTTAGGTCTTAAAATGACAATTATTTTCACATACAGTATGAGTGACAAGCGATATCCCTGCTATAAGCATCAACCATTTGGTTTTTTGGTGGGCTGTCACCATTAATGTAGACATGGTCTTGTGGTAACATGGGTGTGGTTTAAAAACTGGCTTCCATTATTGGCCCTCCACCATGTAGGCCAGAAAAATTCTGTCTCTCTGTACACAGAAGTTGGACTTAGAAGTATCTGGCTATCCCCAATGCTTGTTCAGGAAAGAATAGAGAAATCGAAACTATGGGGAACCAAAACATAAAAGCAGATCCAGCATCAAGGCATATAGCGATGAGAATAAAAAGGATAAGCTTCAGGGAGAATATATTTACCACTTAATATTTCCTATAAAATACACCCTAAACTTTATTACACTTCCAGCAGCGGATGGGCCTAATTTTATACTTTACTGTAAGTAGGCTCATAGCAACCTATCAGAAATGGCCATTGGTACAGTTAGAATGGGTAAAAAATGGTGCCATATACTGTTCATATCAGTGATGCATCAAATTCATAATTTCAATTATACTTTTTTACTCTGCAAAAAAAAAAAAAAATTAAACCCTGGTTGCTAGGTTCCTTGACCTTAGCAACAAGCTATTTATGTGAAAGTCGGAATGAAATATGAATATGGGACCTTGATGTATGTCCTCAACTCATTTTCCATCACCTCCCTTCCCATTGTCCCCCATGCCATGAACCCCTGCTGCCCACCCATGGTTCCAGAAAAGAATTTCGCCGGCACACAGGCAGGTGCAACGTTTCGTGGTCACGCTCCTTTGTCAAGCATGATGCTTGACAAAGGGGCGTGACCCCGAAATGTTGCACCTGCACTGCATTAAAAAATTGCAAGGGCTTGCCCTGCAGCCTAAAATCCCATGTGCCGGCGAAATTCTTTTCTATGATTCTGTGAGGTGGCCGATGCCTCTATCATTGTGCACCAGGTGATTATATCAGGAAGGGTGGTGTCGGTGTGCGGTTAATCCTAAATCTTCTTCACCCATGGTTCCAGACTTGGATAAAGGGAGCATGTTTTTAGCTACAATGTTGGTACATAAGAGCAGGGCCAATACCCGGGGGGCAGAGGGGCAATTCTCTAAGAAGCCTGTCATTACGTTACACAAATTAATCATCTTATGGTGTTGTACAGGAGTTCCCAAATGCTTCCTTCAGTAGAAAATGTGGACTGACAAAACCAACTGTGAAATCCCTAGGCATGAAGTCACCTCTCTTATATGGGGACTTGCTGTATGTCCCCCACTCATTTGCTATCACCCCCTCAATTGTCCCCCATGGTACAAGCGCCTGCTTGTAGCAGGAGCCTGTCATTACATGTTACACAAATTAAACATCTTATGGTGTGATACAGGGGTTCCCAAATGCTTCCTTCAGTGCAAAATATGGATATTTGATGGCAGCCCTGCATAACTGACAAATCCTAAGTCTGTCTCCCATCCAGTGCTAAGATTAAAGGCATCTCCCAAGCCCATTTTAGGGGAAAAATCTCCAAATTCACTAAAATCAGGGAGAGTACCATCATCTGCAAGTCATGAGGGCATCACCCAACCTTTTCCCTGCTTTTTTCACTAAAGAATGGGTTGTTTGGCAAGCAATCTCTCAGAGGGAATATACAATTTACACAGAACCAATCAACTGTCAAAACCAACTGTGAAATCCCTAGCCATGAAGACACCTGTCTTATATGGGACCTTGCTGTATGTCCTCCACTCATTTGCTGTCACCCCCTCAATTGTCCCCCATGGTACAAGCCCCTGTTGCCCACCCCTAGTTCCAGACTTGGCTATAAGGAACATGTGTTTAGCTACAATGCTGGTACATAAGCACAGGGCAGATGGAAAAACACTAAGGAGCCTGTCAGTACCGGGAACACTAATTAAGCATCGTATGGTGTGATACAGGGGTTCCCAAATGCTTCCTTCAGTGCAAAATATGGATATTTGATGGCAGCCCTGCATAACTGACAAATCCTAAGTCTGTCTCCCATCCAGTGCTAAGATTAAAGGCATCGCCCAAGCCCATTTTAGGGGAAAAATCTCCAAATTCACTAAAATCAGGGAGAGTACCATCATCTGCTAGTCATGGGGGCTTCACCGAACCCTTTCCCTGCTTTTTTTCACTATGGGACCTTGCTGTATGTCCTCCACTCATTTGCTATCACCCCCTCAATTGTCCCCCATGGTACAAGCCCCTGCTGCCCACCCCTAGTTCCAGACTTGGATATAAGGAACATGTATTTAGCTACAATGCTGGTACTTAAGAGCAGGGCAGATGGGAAAACACTAAGGAGCCTGTCATTACATGGAACACAAATTAAGCATCTTATGGTGTGGTACAGGAGTTCCCAAATGCTTCCTTCAGTAGCAAATGTGAATATTTGCTGGCAGCTCTGTATAACTGACAAATCCTAAGTCTGTGTCTCCCATCCAGTGCTAAGATTAAAGGCATCTCCCAAGCCCATTTTAGGGGAAAAATCTCCAAATTCACTAAAATCAGGGAGAGTACCATCATCTGCTAGTCATGGGGGCATCACCCAACCTTTTCCCTGCTTTTTTTCACTAAAGTATGGGTTGTTTGGCAAGCAATCTCTCAGAGGGAATATACAATTTACACAGAACCAACCAACTGACAAAACCAACTGTGAAATCCCTAGCCATGAAGTCACCTCTCTTATATGGGGACTTGCTGTATGTCCCCTACTCATTTGTTATCACCCCCTCAATTGTCCCCCATGGTACAAGCCCCTGTTGCCCACCGCTAGTTCCAGACTTGGCTATAAGGAACAAGTATTTAGCTACAATGCTGGTACATAAGCGCAGGGCACATAACTGGGGGCGAGTTCTTTAAGGAGCCTGTCATTACATGGAACACAAATTAAGCATCTTATAGTGTGGTACAGGGGTTCCTAAATGCTTCCTTCAGTAGAAAATGTGGATATTTGCTGGCAGCCCTTCATAACAGCAAATCCTGGGTCTGTGTCTCCCAACCAGTACTAAGAATCAAAGCATCTCCCATGCCCAATTTAGGGGGAAAATTCCAAATCCACTAAAATCAATGACAGGCTCATCATTTGCTAATCTGGGGGGGCATCAAACTACTATTTCCCCTCTTTTTGTCACTAAAATAAGGGTTGTTTGAAAAAAAATCTCTCAGAAGGAAAGCACACATACCTCTCACCTCAGGGCCAACCAACGGACTGAAGTAACTGTCACATTCCCAGGTAAGATGTCACCTCTGTTCCCTGCTGTTAAAGGGAAAGTGTACCCTGTTGATGAGGGAAGTTTATATGGCATTAATTTGCCCCTAGATGGCAGTACATGCACAGCTTATTATGTACACAGAACATTGCTTTGTATGTGTGGCCTATTGAGTCAGTGCAGTTACTTTGCTGCCATATCTGTATAAACTAGCCAAGGAACAGATTTGGGTTCCTTTTTGGGGCTTTGGCTGGTTTGTGTTTTCCATATAAAAAATATGATCAATGTCTGGTTTATATATTCTCACCCATAATGGATTCTGGCCCACAAGTCCTTCTTGGATTTGAATAAATACTCAAATTAAGCCTGGCCCCGAAGTTCCCCTTGGGCCTGATTTGAACCATTCAGATTGACTCTGATATTAACCAGACGGCTTTATTTGAGGTATACGTTAATACATATACAGAAAATCGGCAAGCACTCCTGGAGCCACTCGTAGGTAAAAACAGCTTTTATTCAGTCGGTTAAAACATGGAATCCTTAATTTTCTGTACATTTCCTCACTCACCCCAGCTACGGGTTCGGGGCGATGCACCCGGGCCACCCTGCACATTAGATCTGAATGTGTTTATGAAGTCTGAAAAATGTTTTGAATAAAATCATCATATTTAAAGGGAAACTCCACCGTAAAATAGGTTTATGAGTAATGAAATAAAATTTGATTTTAAGCAACTTCCCAATATGCATTCATTTCTCACTCTTAAGGTGTCTGTAGGTCTCTTGTTTTTCTCTGCACTATAGGTTGTGACTACTAAAACAACACAGCAGGATAAGAACTCCAATGGAGAAAGTGACAGACACAATGACAGTTACATATAACTATAGTCCCAGTAAGAATGAGGAGTAATGGATTTTGGGAAGTTGCTTAGAATTATATTTTCTTTTATTATCTGGGTCATGTTCCCCATTAATATTATTGCACAATACACTCATGCTCCTCTGTCCTTGTGCCGCTCTTGCCCCTTAGGGTTATGCGTGGTGGCCATGGCCAAGACCTGCGTGACCACCATACCCTTCATAGACTCCATAGAAATTGGATCTAGAAATTTGTAAAGAACTACAAAGCCAAGGGATGTGAGAACAAGGGACTAGGAGTGGGACACAGTATGGCAGCTCCCACCCAGGGCTATTAAAAAGGGGTTATAGTTAGTAGTGCTGTAGGCAGACCCCCTCATTGCCAGGAGCCAAAACACCCATTTTTATCACTAAGTACATAAGACCCCACTGTATATCAAGATCATTTTGCAATTTTGGAGGGGTCTAGTTTTCACAACTGTTTATTAAACAAAGGAGCAAAATGTAGAGTGATGTGTATACAAGCAGCTCTGTATAAATAAAGATATATATATATATATATATATATATATATATATATATATATATATATATATATACAAAAAATACAGCCGCACCAACAGGAATTTTATGAAAACAAACAGTGCTTTTTATTCAACGTTTCAGCCCCATACCTGGGCCGTCCTCAGGAAGTGCAAATCCCCATATCCAAAACCCCACATTTAAACATTTACAATTGGCGCCAAATAACGTCCAAAGATGACGTTCTGTCTAGGCGTCTGATGTGATCAGTGACGTAAGCAAGTGTGACGTGTGCTACGTTCATTTACACGATAACAGTGAAAAAACATTTTTTTTTAAAACTCAAGTGCCCGATCATGAAGTCCCATAATCGGTGTCAAGCTCCTTGTATATCTATATGTGTGGTTTTGTGCCCCGTGAACATATTAAAACTCCACCGACAGTTAGTCCGTTATTACCCTTTCCAATCACACTATTTATGACACCCTTTGCGGAAAGTACCTGTGGCTTCTATGTCCTGTATGCCATTATCGCCCCCTCTGCAGATACGGTGCAACATCAAACGAGGGACACCCGATCCTTGTGACTGGCTGCGCTTAGCCTGTGCCGGCTTTCCGTCTTTACACGGGTTACTATGGCAACCTTCCGCTCGTAACTCAGGATTCCCCTGCTGTGTTCCGACTGACCCCCGTCCTTCAGCACTCTCTTTATGCTGCACGCAGGGAGTCTTGGCTGGCTACACTGTCGTAAGACAGTGCTCCCTCCGCGTCTGCTCCTGCTTTCTGCCTGGGCAATTCTTCCCATATTTCGGGACTAACATGTATTTGTGCTTGGGAGTCAGCCCTTGTATGTCACTTCATATGCAGGATCCTTATTGTTAGCTGCCATTCAGGTGTTCGTGTCTACAAACAGCCCCGTCACTTACCCTACGGAGCCACGGGTGTCCCCACTGTTGTCCCGAACAACTGCTGGGGGCTTCGTCCGCTCTATAAGCCTGTACCTTTTCCCTTCTGAGTGTCTCCCGATGTACTGAGGGTAATAGAAAGAACAATATCATGCTCTATGTATAATCCAAGTCGGCATTTGAATAGTCTTAAGTCATTTCTTGTCCCCTATCCATTCTGAAGCCTAAAGGCTGTATTCCAAATAATGAAAAAAACAAAACAAAACTACACAAAAAATTAATAAAAAAGAAACAATAGTCCAACCTAGGGTAGAAATGACAACATATGTAACAATATCATATGTACAAATTAGCAACAGTCAGCGTATTTAACTGGAACAATTATGCAGCTGAATTGTTGCAATGTTCTTTAGTAGAATGGAGCCATGGGAAGTGTCTCGTTAAGACCTCTAGGTGAGACAGTATCCAAATTGAAGATCCACATTGATTCCCTTTGTAGCAGTTTCAAGTTTCTATCGCCACCTCTCCGTGGTGCTGGCACATGGTCAATGATCATATGTCGGAATTGGGGGAGAGTATGTTTCAATTGTAGCCAGTGTTTGGGTACAGGTTGATCAGCCTTCCCTGAGGAGAGTGCCAACCTAATGGCACTTCTATGATTGTTCATCCTCTCTCTGTAGGTGGTTGATGCCTTCCCTACATAGTAAAGACCGCATGGACACCATGCCATGTACACCACGTGATCACTGGTGCACGTTAGTCTGTATTTAATATTGTACCTGTGTCCCGTCCTGGGGTGCGTGAAGTAGGTCCCTTGGAGCATGCCACTGCATGTTAAACAGCCGGAGCATTTAAAGCATCCCATCTTCAGTGGTCCCCCTAACCATGTTTTTTGTTTCACTGAGGAATCATCCTTCAAATCTTTCACCACCAGCATATCGCTCAAATTGTGTCCTCTCTTGTAAGCCAATAGTGGTCTCTTTTTATCTGGAAATGGCAAGTGTGCATCGGAGTTGATTATCTCCCATCTATCCGTAATAACTTTTTTCATCTGTATACTGATATCTGACCAACACGTGGTAAATATCAAATCTGGTTGTGCCCTTGTTCTTTTGTTGGATTCTTGTAAGAGGTCCTCCTGGTTATGGGTTTTGGCTCTATGCAGTTGTTCGTCAATCAGTCTCCTCGGGTAGCCCCTTTCTTCGAATAGTTCCGCATGTTCTTCAAGTTGTAGTTCAGCAGTATTCCTACTTGTATTATTCCTGATTACTCTGAGAAATTGTGAGTATAAAACCCCTCGGGACGTGTGTGGGGGATGGTGGGACTGTGCATGGATTAAGCTGTTCATATCAGTCGGTTTTTTGTATAGCGTAGTCACCACACTCCCACCCTGTTTACAGATGGTTATATCCAGAAAGTTGACAAAGGTGGTGCAGTAGTCTTACTGGATAAAGCCTATTATGAAAAAGAAATAGTGGGACAACTCTCTGATACTAAGACATACCAACAACTTAAAAGTGACCCCACAGAGAAGTTTAAAATTAAACTAGATTTGGAAATCGATATGGGATTGCAAGCAGGATGGATCACCGAAGATATGGGACAGAATCTTAGAACTAAATTCCCCAGGGTACCTTTTATGTATACACTGCCGAAGATACATAAATCTCTGTCGGCACCACCAGGTAGACCCATTATTTCGGCCATTGGGTCCCTGTTCCAACTCAACTCCGATGCACACTTGCCATTTCTAGATAAAAAGAGACCACTATTGGCTTACAAGAGAGGACACAATTTGAGCGATATGCTGGTGGTGAAAGATTTGAAGGATGATTCCTCAGTGAAACAAAAAACATGGTTAGGGGGACCACTGAAGATGGGATGCTTTAAATGCTCCGGCTGTTTAACATGCAGTGGCATGCTCCAAGGGACCTACTTCACACACCCCAGGACGGGACACAGGTACAATATTAAATACAGACTAACGTGCACCAGTGATCACGTGGTGTACATGGCATGGTGTCCATGCGGTCTTTACTATGTAGGGAAGGCATCAACCACCTACAGAGAGAGGATGAACAATCATAGAAGTGCCATTAGGTTGGCACTCTCCTCAGGGAAGGCTGATCAACCTGTACCGAAACACTGGCTACAATTGAAACATACTCTCCCCCAGTTCCGACATATGATCATTGACCATGTGCCAGCACCACGGAGAGGTGGCGATAGAAACTTGAAACTGCTACAAAGGGAATCAATGTGGATCTTCAATTTGGATACTGTCTCACCTAGAGGTCTTAACGAGACACTTCCCATGGCTCCATTCTACTAAAGAACATTGCAACAATTCAGCTGCATAATTGTTCAAGTTAAATACGCTGACTGTTGCTAATTTGTACATATGATATTGTTACATATGTTGTCATTTCTACCCTAGGTTGGACTATTGTTTCTTTTTTATTAATTTTTTGTGTAGTTTTGTTTTGTTTTGTTTTTTTTTCATTATTTGGAATATAGCCTTTAGGCTTCAGAATGGATAGGGGACAAGAAATGACTTAAGACTATTCAAATGCCAACTTGGATTATACATAGAGCATGATATTGTTCTTTCTATTACCCTCAGTACATCGGGAGACACTCAGAAGGGGAAAGGTACAGGCTTATAGAGCGGACGAAGCCCCCAGCAGTTGTTCGGGACAACAGTGGGGACACCCGTGGCTCCGTAGGGTAAGTGACGTGGCTGTTTGTAGACACGAACACCTGAATGGCAGCTAACAATAAGGATCCTGCATATGAAGTGACATACAAGGGCTGACTCCCAAGCACAAATACATGTTAGTCCCGAAATATGGGAAGAATTGCCCAGGCAGAAAGCAGGAGCAGACGCGGAGGGAGCACTGTCTTACGACAGTGTAGCCAGCCAAGACTCCCTGCGTGCAGCATAAAGAGAGTGCTGAAGGACGGGGGTCAGTCGGAACACAGCAGGGGAATCCTGAGTTACGAGCGGAAGGTTGCCATAGTAACCCGTGAAAAGACGGAAAGCCGGCACAGGCTAAGCGCAGCCAGTCACAAGGATCGGGTGTCCCTCGTTTGATGTTGCACCGTATCTGCAGAGGGGGCGATAATGGCATACAGGACATAGAAGCCACAGGTACTTTCCGCAAAGGGTGTCATAAATAGTGTGATTGGAAAGGGTAATAACGGACTAACTGTCGGTGGAGTTTTAATATGTTCACGGGGCACAAAACCACACATATAGATATACAAGGAGCTTGACACCGATTATGGGACTTCATGATCGGGCACTTGAGTTTTAAAAAAAAAATGTTTTTTCACTGTTATCGTGTAAATGAACGTAGCACACGTCACACTTTCTTACGTCACTGATCACATCAGACGCCTAGACAGAACGTCATCTTTGGACGTTATTTGGCGCCAATTGTAAATGTTTAAATGTGGGGTTTTGGATATGGGGATTTGCACTTCCTGAGGACGGCCCAGGTATGGGGCTGAAACGTTGAATAAAAAGCACTGTTTGTTTTCATAAAAGTCCTGTTGGTGCGGCTGTATTTTTTGAATATGATTACCATGGACATTTGACCAGCACAAAGGGCGTTTTCTCATTATCGTTGTGCACCAGATTTGTTCTTTATATATATATATATATATATATATATATATTATATATATATATATATATATATATATATATATATATATATATATATATATATATACATCCTATGACACCATGCAGGATAGAGTGACTTCCCCTTGAAGCCATATTGCCGCTCTGTACCCTGATATCTCCCAATGCAGATCCCAGTCATGAGCTTCCTTTCCGTATCTTTCCAGTTACTCAGTGTCCCTTAAGGCTGGGTATTAAGGGGAACCCCAGGGCAGACACGTGAACAGTAACTATTCTATTGTAAACAGTGTTTGTTATTTCTTTCTGTAGTCTAGCTGGAGTCAGAATCAGGAGTGCATAGAAACAACATGATAACCAGCCTTAAGCCTATTGGGCCCATGGGGTCCCCAATCATGGGGGCCAGACTATGCAATGAAATACTTAGGGATTAATGGGGTGGTTCACCTTTAAGGTGACTTTTTAGTATGTTACAGAATGGCCAATTCTAAGCGACTTATTCTGTCTTCTTTTTTCTGACTGTTTCACTGACCCCATCTAAAAAAAACAAATGCTCTGTAAAGCTACATATTTATTGTTATTGCTACTTTTCATTACTCATCTATCTATTCAGAGCCTCTCCTATTCATACTCCAGTCTTATAATCAAATCAGCTCATGGTTGTTAGGGTAATTAAAAACTTAGCAATCAGATTGCTGAAATTACAAAGTGGAGATCTGCTGAATAAAAAGCTAAATAACTCAAAAACCACAAATAATAAAAAACTTAAAGCAGTTGCAAATTGTCTCAGGATATCACTCTCTATATCATACTAAAAGTTAATTGAATGGTGAACAGCCCCTTAAATAGAATAAGGGAGAACATTACATGGGCATGCACCCAGCCTGGGTTCGGGCACTCACACTGCACAAATCCTAGGCACAGGGCAAACAGAGTGCAATGATCTTCTCATTGTAAGCTCAGCTCAGTAAGTTCCCCCGCACACCCTGGCTCTAGAGAGGACATTAAACAACACATCACTATGTGCAGCTTGCAGGAAAGCCAGGGACGGGTCCCATGAGGCCCAAGCTCAATGCCCGGGTGGGAGAGAGGGGAGACCTCCAGGTTTAGGGGTGGGAGATAATAAGTAATTCTGATTTCTTGCTATCATTTACTATTATCATGCTGGCATTTATAGAATTGTGTGTTCCTCCTTAAAAACATGTGAATATATGTTGCAGGAGAACATCTATTTCTGGGAACTGGAAAGCAAACACTGGCTCTGCAATACTGGAACAGATCACCATGACAGACAGGTGAGTAAAATGGGGCTCATCCAACTCAGCAGAAACAGCCACCTAAGTTTGCTCATAGCCTGTACAGAGAGATCCCATAAAAGTATGGCAGCAAAGGTACTGTATCCCCTGTACTAAGCACAATTCAGCAGGAACAGCCCACTAATTCAGTGGGATGTGGGCAGCCCTTTATAAAACTGATCAAGCTCCAATCCTTTCTGTACAATTTAAGGAGAAAAGCCCAGAAGCAGGAAGCCCTTGTATTATCAGTAAATTCTGAGTAGCAAGCTGTTGTTGCACTACAATTCCCAGTGCTTTACATCTCTGGAGTTGAGTAATAGTTCCAGCACAGAGACCAATCCCAGGGTCCAGAATCACTTTCCTTTCTAGGAATACTGTGATTGTCTCTGTTCCAGTCTCCATCTCCAGACTCCTCCGCTACATAGCTCTGTAAGTATGTTCAGCGGGGGACAATGCCTTGTCCTTGGAATGGGGTCACGCTCTAGCAATGATTCCCTCTTGCACCCTCTCTGTGAAGTGACTACGGAGAACAAATAGCAAAATAACCTTCATCCCACGTACAGAAGTCATGAGCACAAACAGTTCCTGCGTAATGAACTGCCCTGGGAAATATGGGAGGCAAGAGCTGCAGAGGGGAGCAAATCAGGACTAGGGGTAGGCAGAAGAATCTTGAACAAGCACCTGCCCAGCACCCCCAAATTGTTGCGCCCCAGACAGGTGCCACTTCTGCCTACACCTAGCCCTGATTGCAGGTTATCTCTTAAGCCTATGGGGAAAATCTAAAGTTGAATAATATATTTTTCTCATTGAATTGAATGGACCCTTTTTGATGTATTAATAAGGCAGAGCTTTTAACCCTTAAGTTACTTTGCTGCTCATTTAGTTTATGTACAATTACCATTCTCAGTTTTTTTTTCTGGAAATTATGTTTACCATAAGGAAAATCTTTTAAATGGTTTACTAAATTGTCAAAATCTGCACCTTTTCATAAACAGAAATAGTATTTAGAAAAATATATCTCTATTTAAATCTGCATAGTTAATGGTCTGAATTTTAGCCACTCAGCCCCTTAGTGTGCAAATATCACAGGGAATATATTAATAATGATATTTATATAATTCACCAAATACAGTCATGTGAAAAAGTTTGGGAACCCCTCTCAGCCTTTCAACAAAAAACATAACAGTGGCATGTCTTTCATTTCCCAGGAACATCACTGCACTGGGGTGTTTTCTGAACAAAGATTTGTAGTGGAGTAGTATTCAGTTGTATGAAAATAAATCAAATGTGAAAAACTGGCTGTGCAAAACTGTGGGTACCCTTGTAATTTTGCTGATTTGAATGCATGTAACTTCTGAATACTGATTACTGGCAATGCCAAATCGGTTTAATTATTTAATTGTTAAGCATTGAACTTACATAGGCAGGTGTGCCCAATCATGACACAACAGATTTAAGGTGACCAATTGCAAGTTGTGCTTCTGTTTGACTCTCCTCTGAAGAAAAAAGATCTGAAAACAAAGATTGTTCAGTATCATTGTTTAGGGGAAGGCTACAAAAAGCTATCTCTGAGGTTTAAACTGTCAGTTGCAACTGTAATTGTAATGAGGAAATGGAAGGCCACAGGCACAGTTGCTGTAAAACCCAGGTCTGGCAGGCCAAGAAAAATACAGGAGCGGCAAATAAGGAGGATTGTGAGAATGGTTACAGACAACCCAAATACCACTTTTAAAGACCTGCAAGAATCTTGCTGCAATTGGTGTATCTGTACATCGTTCTACAATTCAGTGCAATTTGCACAAAGAACATCTGTATGGCAGGGTGATGGGAAAGAAGCCCTTTCTGCACTCACGCCACAAACAGAGTTGCTTGTTGTATGCAAAAGCTCATTTAGACAAGACACAGTCATTTTGGAACAAAGTGCTTTGGACTGATGAGACAAAAGCTGAGTTATTTGGTCATAACACAGTGCTTTGCATGGCGGAAGAAGAACACCGCATTCCAAGAAAAACACCTGCTACCTACTGTCAAATTTGGTGGAGGTTCCATCATGCTGTGGGGCTGTGTGGCTAGTTCAGGGACTGGGGCTCTTGAAGTTATCCAGAGGTTCATTTGATATTCCAACAAGACAACACATTTCAAAATCTACAAAGGCATTTATGCAGAGGGAGAAGTACAATATTCTGGAATGGCCGTCACAGTCCCCTGACTTGAATATCATCGAAAATCTATGGGATGATTTGAAGCAGGCTGTCCATACTCGGCAGCCATCAAATTAAACTGAACTGGAGAGATTTTGTATGGACGAATGGTCAAAAATACCCCCATCCAGAATCCAGACACTCATCAAAGGCTATAGGAGGTGTCTAGAGGCGGTTACATTTGCAAAATGAGGCTCAACTAAGTATTAATGTAATATCTCTGTTGGGGTGCCCAAATTTATGCACCTGTCTAATTTTGTTATGATGCATATTGCATTTTTTCTGTTAATCCAATTAATTTTATGTCACTGCTGAAATACTACTTTTTCCATAAGGTATGTTATACTGTATATTAAAAGGAAGTTGCTACTTTAAAAGTTCAGCCAATGACAAACAAAACTCCAAAGAATTAAGAGGAGTTCCCAAACTTTTTTGTATGACTGTATATTGGCCCATGAGTTTGTGTACAGAGTACTTATTGCCCATGAGTTAGTGCACATTGATGCTTTCTTCTCTATTATTAATGCCTTATGGTCACACCCTACCTAGATTAATGGTCATCTCTGTTATTTACAATATGTCTTCTTCAATATAAAAAAAATTCCATCATTAAAAAAAAAATTTACTTGTATCATGGTATTTTTCAGCCTCTTTTAATAGCAAAGAAAATGATGTCTTCTTACAAAACGCAAAGTAAGTCATTAGCATAAGCATTCTATTCATTTTAAATATGGTGATTAAATATGTGACATGGAGGCTGGAGCAAAGCATTTATTCCTTATGGCGTGAGACTGCATCAAGTCAAGTTTTATTTTTACCTAGTAAAAACAATATACTGTATGTCACACATTCCAATATATAAAGACCAGACACCATTCAGTGCAATTTGAGAGTGTTCTACAAAACAGCAATCAAAGCAGCAATCAAAGTTGACAATGATCAGTAAAATACTACAATAGATAATAAATCACCATATTATTTCAATATATCTTGTGCAACTTATACATACATTGGGGGCACATTTCCTAAGCTCGAGTGAAGGATTCAAAGTAAAAAAAACCTTGAATTTCGAAGTATTTTTTTTGGGTACTTCGACCATCGAATAGGCTACTATGACCTTCGACTCGAACGATTCGAACTAAAAATCGTTCGACCATTCGATAGTCAAAGTACTGTCTCTTTAAAAAAATACTTTCACTACATACTTCGCCAGTTTAAACCTACCGTGGTACAATGTTAGCCTATGGGGACCTTCCCCATAATTTTCTAAGGTTTTTTGATCGACGAAAAATCCTTTGATCGATTGATTAAAATCCTTCGAATTTCATTTGATTTTTCCATCGATCAAACGTAGGATTTTCGGTAAATCTTTCTAATTCGATATTCTAATTCGTAGGATGTTACTGCGAGGGTCGAATTCTAGGGTTTATTAACCCTCGATATTCGACCCTTAGTAAATGTGCCCCTAAGGGTCGAAATTGAAAATTTGAATTTTCGAGTTTTTTTATGGTTAAAACTGTCCAATTCAACTAGGGAGTTATTCAAATTCGATTCAAGTTTTTTTTAAAAATTCAATTTTCAAGATTTATCATACTCTGGCCCTTTAAGAACTCAAATTTAACTATTCACCACCTAAAACCTGCCTAATAGTTGTTTAAGTCAATGGGAGATCAATTTTGAGTTGTTTGCAGCCTTGCTGACATTCAAGTTTTTTTTAGAGAAAAAAACTCAAATCGAGTTTTTTAAATTCTATATCAAGTTTGAATTAGTTCGAATTTTCACTTTGACCCTTAATAAATCTGGCCCTAATGTGCATATATACTGTGTGTGTGTGTGTGTGTATATATATATATAGTTAATAAAGTACCCCCTCTTGTAAATTATAAGGATATTCTAAGTTACCGAGTAGTTTCATGACCATATAAAAACACAACGCCAAAGGCCGAGTGTTTTTATACAGGTCATGGAACTCCGAGGTAACTTCTAATATCCTCATATTTTGCAACTATGGGTACTTTATTTACTATAATACACAAATTTCAGTGAGTCATGTGACAGAAATGACATCCGAACTCACCATTTATAACTGATGACATCAGAACTCACCGTTTATAAGGATATAATTTACAAGATATGCCTGGCTTTTGTGTATTATATATATATATATATATAAAATACACAAAAGCTATGAATATCTTGTAAATTATATCCTTATAAACGGTGAGTTCTGATGTCATCAGTTATAAACGGTGAGTTCGGATGTCATTTCTGTCACATGACTCACTGAAACGTGTGTATTATAATAAATAAAGTACCCCCCGTTGCAAAATATGGGTAACAGACTAAAATAATACTCGTTTCTTCCGGCTTGGCTCTCCATCTGGAAGGATATGGAAGGATACGTATGTATGGTCTTGAGAAAGGTCTTAGGCAAAGACCGAAACGTTGACCTGTTTTTAAAGATGTATTAAATAAAGAAAAGATTTTTTAACCCTTTAAGGTTCCTGGTGTGCACCTCGCTCTTTTGTTATATTGTATACTGCTAATGAGAGTAGCACCTGGGTCATTTCCTACCACATGGTGTGCTGAACCCACTTGGACTAAGTTTATATATATATATATATATATATATATATATATATATATATATATATATATATATATATATATATATATATATGTGTATATATTTATTAAATAAAGTACCCCCTCTTGGAAAATAAAAGGATATTAGGAGTTACCTCGGAGTTCCATGACCTCCATGGTCATGAAACTCCTCGGAAACTTATAATATCCTTGTATTTTACAAGAGGGGGTACTTTATTTACTATATATATATATATATATATATATATATATATATATATATATATATATATATATATATATCTATCTATCTATATATCTATATATATCTATCTATCTATATCTATATATATCTATCTATCTATATATCTATATATCTATATATATATATATATATATATATATATATATATATATAACTGGATCTGGTGAATATACAAGAGGCTTGCCACTGTACATTAAATACAGTAAATAACCTCACAAAAACCAAAAGTATGCACATTGTGTTATAAATCCAAAACTGAGAAATTAAACCTTCACTAAAGGAACATCCAGCACAGATACTGACTTATAATTCAGAGACATATTGTAATTTTTGTCAGATGGTGGCCTCTGAGGCATAAGAATATACAGTAACTTCTTAGGAGTGGTGAAAACACAATCATTCTAAATTTATTGTTCCCCTTTCACCTTCTTCTGAATTAAAGTCCATTTCCTTCTGCATTATTTCCTGATTAGCCTCAGTTTTGCTTTTGTGAAGGCTCAGAATTGTGATACAGCACAGCTGGCAGATATCTCAATTTACAGCTGACATCAATGATCCAACTGCTTTGTAGGCCCTTTCTTTTGTGTAGCTTTTCCCCTGATTTTTCCTTTAGTCAAATGCATTTAATTGGCAGCTCCGATGGCAGCGGGTTTGGTGGAAGAAAGTAAAGTATATTGTATTTCCTGTTACTTTCTCCTTGTTCCTAAAAGCAAAAAAAAAAAAATCAAGTTGCTGATGAATTTTAAGTGTTGATGAGTTCTTCCTGAAATACACTGAAAAAGTTACACATAAATCAGCACATGTAATCTGGATGTTGCTTGCTCCTCCCTTCAATTTTTAATCTGTCAAGAAAGTCAAGCTGTTTGTGGAAAATGGTTCATTTTGCGTGAGTAAAAAGTTGATACTTGGCCCACGTATAATGAACACATTCCGATGTCTCCGTTTTGAAATGCAATTTCCTGGCAGAGGAAATTACTAAATGCAAGCTAATTCTCAGATAGCTGGCTCCTACTAAAACTTGTGAAAACCGCAATGACTTGGGAGGCTATTTATCATAATGGTGAACATAGTTAGTTAGCCAAAAATGTAATGTATAAAGGCTGGAGTGACAGAATGTCTAACATAATAGCCAGAACACAACTTCCTGCTTTTCAGATCTATAACTCTGAGCTATTGAAGGGTGGCCACATGGGACATAACTGTTCAGTGAGTTTGCAATTGATCCTCAGCATCCAGCTCAGATTCAAAAGCAACAGATGTGCCCCCCCTCAAGTCTCTGATTGGTTACTGCTTGGTAAACAGGGTTACCAGACAGTTTAAACCAAGAGAGCTGAAATGCAGGAAGTAGTGTACTGGCTATTACATTAGACATCCAGTCACTCCAGACTTTATACATTACATTTTTGGCTAACTAACTATATTAGAAACATTTTTTTATTTTGCACAGCCATCTGTTTACCCAGTTTGTATTTTTACACTGAACAATTCCTTTAAATGTTGCCATCAATGCTATCTGTCACAGCCTTCCCACCACAGGAAATCCCTGCCACCATATACACACTTACCACCCAACAGAACTGGCGTGGCAGGCCTGAACATAAATTATGCCAGTACTACACATTAAGCCCGTTAAATTAACGGGCGCTAGACGGTCCGTGGGCCACATGCGCAGTAGCGCAATCCCACGGACACAGGGACTGGACGCAGAGACACTTCAACTTTATTATATAGGATGCCAGTGAGCCAAGCCAATGCTGTACTTTACTCATCACGATGAGGCACTATCAGTCTAGAAAACTATATTTAATCTGGCAGGAGCTATTTCACATAAAACCACTACTGTGTCATTTTTATAATACTGTGATTTGAAATGACTATGATGATTTTCATTTATCCAGGTCATGGTATATCTAGTATAGGTAAATCTAAAAATAACGGGACTTACTAAATAATCATTGAAGACGTTTCACTACTCATCCGAGCAGCTTCTTCAGTTCAACTGACTGGTGTGGGAAATTCTCGTCATATAAACTCTTCCACTAATCCAATCACAATGGCACATTGTAACTCTTCAAAGAGGGGACATCTGAAGAAATTCACAGAGGGGCTGATTCTGTGTAGTTACTGTGATAGGATTATCCGTTGTGTAATGCAACTCCTAGAAACAGGTGTTACTTGCGAGAGTACATCTGTACCCCGGAAGTTTCAAAACACTTCACACGTCCATTCATGCAACTCTCACAAGTAACACCTGTATCTAGGAGTTGCATGACACATCGGATAATCCTATCACAGTAACTACACAGAATCAACACCTTTGTGAATTTCTTCAGATGTAACAATATTATTTTTGAATCGTTGTTTTAAATCATGTATACTCAATCATGTTCTACTTCTTTTATCAAGGTCTGTTAGTTATGTATTGTTGAATGTTCAAAATGGGTACAGTAAAATTATATTTATAAATCAATTAGAGTGAAGGACATAAGACTTAGCGAAGCAAACTGTAGAATTCCACAGCCATTTTAAAAATGCTCTTTTTTCAAAATAGAGTATATTTAAAGGTGTGCTATACTCTTACATTTTTAACTATTAATCTTCCATTTTGCTTCATACCACCCTGAAACTAAAATACAAAGTGGTTGTTGGAGTAACAGATAACAGATGATGACTGATGATGAATCATTTTTATTGTGGCTATTTTTTATTGCTTTCCTTTTTATGGACCCTGTACTCTATATATTCATTGAAGGGTGAACAAAAATCTTATACAAGTCATTAACAAGCTCTGGTGTACAATGTGCTCTAATAAATATTCCCTTATATCTGATGTAAGAATGTGGAAACAAAAATGCATCCTTGCAACCACATAGTGAGTGAAGGGCTAGGAATCTGTGCATCTGAGCAATTTATATGTAGGATGATCCCTGCCAGCTGTGAACTCAGAACCTGTAGGTTGATTGTAGGCAGGGTCATGTGACACAGCTAGTGGTACCTGGGTAAAGATACATTCAGTCTCCATAATCCCCCTTACAGAAGCAGGGGCGATTCGATACCGCCCACCCTTCTGCTCCGCACTGAAAATATCAGCATCGGAGCAGATCAAAGGGGGGCCGCATCACTAGTGCAATGAGCACAATAGCAATAGTTGTCAGAAGGGTCGCAATTTTTCACAAGGAGTCTGGTAGTAGAGCTTTGGATTATTTTATGTGGCATTCGAATCTTCACAAATGCACGAGTTGAATTTGTCATCCTGCCATACTGCACATGAGTCAGAATTAAAATGGGTAGTTTTTACATCTAAATGGCTCATTAAATTAGGGTTGCCACCTGTGTGTTTTTTATTCTATCAGGATTCCCTGAGATTGACACAGTGATTATCATGAATCCAACCCTGACACCTCCCTGCCCCCGACCTGCCCATCGACGTCACAACCCCCTGCCCAGAGTTGAGCTTGGCAAATGGTGGCAAATACGATTTTCAGTTATTACCTCCATTTGCATTTCCCAAATTGTGTAAAAATAGAAATTAAACTGCAGTACTATGTACAAAATAAAAAAATATAAAAACGTTCCATAGAAAATATAGGTATTGTTGCCCAGCAAACATTGATAAGAATGAACAAACAAACAGCAGACAGACCTGACTGAAGAGATTTAAAGTTATTGTTGATCTGTTAGAAATATTGCAACAATATTGGATTGGTCAGCTTTTGTAATTGGAGGTCTCCTCAGCTAACAATATTGCATTGGTTAAGCATTTAGGGTTAGACGTCTCTTCAGATCTTGACTATAAAAGAAAGCCTCATCTTTGGGTTTGAAGCTTCTCATATGACCCATGAGTGGATGCAAGGAATTTGGAATTGAATTGATGCAAAAACTGTCTCTCTCTGTAAACACTTCATATTAAGCTATAAAAAATCTATTTAATTCTCCTTGTGCGTGTGTGTAGGTTATTGCTCACCAGCAGTTCATCAGAAGGCTTAATAATAGATCCTGTATATTTTATTCATATTTGTATTAATATTATTCATAGGCAATTACAATAATAATAAAGGTTCACCCTTTATTCACATTGACAAAAATGAAATGCAGTTGTACTGAAGATAGAGGTCCAGATAGAATCACTTCTGGTGCTCAACATCAAAATTATGTACCTGATTGTTTAGGCACATGTTTGTTGCATCAATTAATGCAAGACCCTATGGAAACCCTCCACTTCAAAGGTCGTAGGAGCACCATGGTTCCCTTGTGTCAGTAGTGCAAAATCTGTAACAGGAGGGACAAATGCAACTATACAGAAATGCAAACACTGTTAACAAGTGAAATTTATTTGTTCAAACACTGTGGCAATTTTTGCATACCTTCCAACCATCCTGATTTTCACTAGACTGTACCGATTTTGACAGTTCAGCCTGCAGTCCCTGATTCTTATTAAACGTCTTGCAATGAAGGCCAGAAAGAATACAATGTTTCCCAAACTTAATTAGATAAGTAGGCTTTTGGCAGAGAGCCCAGAATACTCAGCACCTGCACTTTGATACAATTGTTACTAATAAGATATGCAGGTCTCTTGGGGGAACTGAGACTAGCAGCTTAAGTCTATGGCCAGATGATATGGATTCTCTGCAGATGGAGAATCCGTTGCCCAGCTGCTCCCCTTCTCTTCTGCAAGCAGGGCAGAAATGTGAAATGTCTTGTTTCAGTCCTGAAAACTGCCACGTCTGCCTGCAACCGAGTAGAGACAATGTTTCTGGTGCAGGAGCAGCGGTGGATGTGGAATCGTGTGGCTCTAGCCTTGAAGGAGTACTAAAATCCCCCGTACCAAAAGTCCCACTAAACTTCCTGGCATTGCTCTTCCTCCCCGCGATGTGAATTAGTAAAAAAAATAAAACCTTTCAAAAATGTGACCCTTAAATGCAGAGATGCACAGCGGAGCTCCCAGTCACCATCTTCCGTTTCTTAATATTGTCTTCAGGTCTCAATGCTGACTTGCGCATGTGCAGTTGAAGATTCCTGACTCGGCCCAACTGTGCATGCTACTGCAGGCTTTGTGTTAGAAAAAGACCCTTATTAACAAAACTGTAATAACACATAAAACATGACCCTAAACCCCCAGAAATATGTTCATACTTGCTGAATTTTGTAAAATATTTCTATACATCAGCAGCCTTTTTACGTTGTAATTGTATTTATATAGCAAATACGCTCGGTAAAATGCAATAGTTACTATTCAAGTGGGTAGATAAATGGGTCAAAAGCCATTCATGTGTCTCTACAGAATGTTTCTCATACAAAATAAAACATTTGTTGCCAAGAAAGAGTTCATTTGTGGGTGCTGGTCGGAAAAATTAAAAACCTCAAATTTTATTTTTACTGGTCCTTTAAGGCAGTGTAAAGGTCATTGCCTAGCAAATTGTCAGATTTTTCCAGTAGGTGGTAGCAGTTAGTCATATTGCGATATTTATTTTAGTGATTTGTAGTTTATGTTGAAGGAGGAGCCCTTGAATACAAAGCGCAATAGCAAGTAGAAAGCAATAGACAAAGGCAAGAAGAGAGACCCTTCAGACAGCGTGGGCAGTTTCTGTAAGTATGATCAACAATGCAGGTTTCCTGGCACTTTACAGTTGTTTTAATGATTCGGTTCCCGAAGTGCAGTAACTTTTGTTAGCCTCTCTGGTCCTGACATTCATGCTATACTGCATATATGTTTTCTCTTTTTCCTCATCCCTACTTTGTAAAAAGAGATTTGCTAGATTGTTATGTGTGGTTAAATGGATTCATAATTCATCCTTATTAACTGGTGAAAAAAATAATAATCATTCCTGTTCTTCATCTTTCAACTGCAAAGCGCATCAGCTTAATTCAGCATTGCCTCAATAAATATCCCTAAATGAAGGGAATCCTTCATCATACTGTGCTCTGATATATCTAGTGATTATACAGAAACAGCTTGACAGTGCAATTACATATGCATGGAGATGACTACGAAATTATAATTAATCAGTCAGGACTGTGAATTATAACATTTACCACAATTCTATAGCACTTATTTTGTAGTGAGTGAATAAATATTTTCCCACAAATGTAAAAGCGTTGCATTAGATGGGAGGTAGAACCAGAATGAGTCATTTATATAGGGGATCCAAATTTAAAGCACAAAAAGAAAAGCTGAAAAGAATGACACATTTTTCATTTAGAGACAATGCCATTTTTTAAATATATCTCAAAGTTGAATATGCTTATTAGAGTTTATATTTGGTTCAGTATTCTACCAAATAAGTTATGGTTAAAGGAGTTGTTCACCTTTGAATTTTGGTATAATGTAGAGAGTGAAATTCTGAGACAATTTGCAATTGGGTTTCATTTTTTATTATCTGCAGTTTTTGAATTACTTAGCTTTTTATGCAGCAGCTCTCCAGTCCAAATTACCCTAGCAACCATGCACTGATTTGAACGAGAGACTGCAATATGAATAGAAGAGGCCTGAATAGAAAGATGAGTAAAACAAAGTACTAATAACAACAAATGTGTAGCTTTACCAAGCATTTGATTTTAGAAGGGTTTAGTGAACCCAATTTTAAAGCTGGACAGAGTCAGAATAAAATGGCAAATTAAAAAAAGCTGTAAAAAATAAATAATGAAGACCAATTAAAAAGTTGCTTGGTATTAGCCATTTTATAACATACTAAAATGTAACTTAAAGTTGACCCACCCCTTCAATTCGTTATTTTTCTGAATTTAAAAACAAGGTATTTGTTGGATCATTAATATATGTGAATGTTACTGGTGGCCTTTCAGTGTGATTCTACTCTTATTGTTGCTTTAATGTTACCTAAAAGTTACTTAAAGGGGTTGTTCACCTTTGAGTAAAGTTTCATTATGATGTAGGGAGCGATATTGTGAGATAGTGATGTGCGGGCCGACCCAAGGTGGGCGGGTTCGGGCCGACCCCTGGACGAAATGCGCAGGCGGGTGTGGGTCGAGCTCTTCTGCTCTCCCCGCCAGCGACTAGTACTGCCGGTTTCCTGAGCCAGAATTTATACACGCCCGTCCCTTTTGTAATGTCACTGCGGGGCAGGTCTATGAATAAAGGAGAGCAGCGGGCCTGGGTCGGGTGCGAGTAGGGAGTGGGTCGAGAAATTCTCGACCCACACATCACTATTGTGAGACAATTTGCAATTGGTTTTAATTTTTTATTATTTGTGGTTTTTAAGTTATTTTGTTTTTATTCCGCAGCTCTCAAGTTTGCAATGTCAGCAATCTGGTTGCTAGGGTCCAAACTACCTTAGCAACCATGCATTGATTTGAATGAGAATATGAGATATTTTTTAGGGGAGGGTCGGAACAGAAAGATGAGTAATAAAAAGTAGCAATAACAATAAGTTTGTAGCTTTACCGAGTATTTGTTTTTAGATGGGGTCAGTGATCCCCTTTTGAAAGCTAGAAAGAGTCAGGAGAAAAAGGCAAATAATTCATAAACTATAAAAAATGAATAATTTAGACCAATTGAAATTGAACCACCCCTTTGTTTGTTGAGGCCACTTACAAGTGGATCTGGGCCCAATTTGGTCAACCACAAGATGGACCAAATTGGGCTAATCCAGTCATTAGTCTAGGACTACCAATCAGATAATAAAGAGGAGCCTATAGGCCTGTTGGATGAGGACCACATCAACTCACTAAATTGGTCTTTGTCAGACAGGAAATAAAACTTGCCAGATTGATATGTGGATAATTTTTGGTCAAATATCAGGCTTGTCGAGTGGCCCCATACATGGACTGAAAGGAAAGAGTTGCCAGATTTAGCAACATTTAACATCCATCTGCTTTTCTCTGTGTTTGGTAATGTAAGTAGGATATTGCTATCTATCTTGTAGGTTATAAATGTTAAATTATTGATAATTAATGTTTTTTATTTTTTAAATTTACTTTCCAGTGCTGTGTTTATATGCTGTTGTTGAGCAGATTGTTAAGACGTGACGGTGGTACAGAAAGCTACCAGTAAATTGGATTAAAGAGAATTAGAAGAATGAGTATTTAGTAATTGCCAGTTCATTGTCAGCTTCGGAATGATAAACCAGCAGCCCATATTGTCCTCTATGTTTTTTGTAATGCACTGAATTTTTTTTCTTTACACTATGGATATTTTTAGTGGGCACATCCTACTCAACAAATATGGTGAGAGAGTTGATCCGGAAGAGGCCTTACACAATAAAATCGTTGGTTTATATTTTGCAGCCAGTTGGTGCTCACTTTGCAGAGATTTTACTCCAATCCTTTGTGACTTTTACACAGAGTTGGTGGAAGAATCTGATCCACCAGCTCAGTTTGAAATAGTATTTATTTCCTCAGATAAAAGTCCAGAAGACATGGTGAATTACATGCATGAAATGCACGGAAATTGGCTGGCTTTGCCATTTCATGACCCATACAAGCAGTAAGTTCCTTGATGTAGGACATGGAGTATTGTGCTGTATGAAGCAACCATTATATATCTTAAAAGGAACACTACTTTTACAGATTCTACATTTGCATGTTTATATGTGTGATGTTTTTCATAGAAGAAATTATTGCCTGAAAGGCTACAAACATACATTATCATTATTTCAGTCTGTGGGTACTCATTGCATGCTACAGTTTGGAAATAGAAAAAGGTATATTATATATATATATATATATTATGTCATAATATAAGCATACTTAGGTGACTTGGATCTGCTTGGGGTATACAAAGGAAGGAAACCTGTACTTTATAGTTGCCATTCATCATTATGAGGGTTGTATGTCAAACCCAGGCCATTGTTAAACCATATAAGCTTTCAAGCTTTTCTTCAGAGTAAAGGATTTATTAAACTGCTGATCTGTTTTATACTGAATTTAATTTTGAACAGGGGGAAGAGCTGTATTAAGAGATGGAGAAGTGGAGGAAAAAAGGAGATGAGGAAAATAAACAGGAGCATGAAAGACGTAAAGGAATAATGGAATAAGTAATTCCCCTTCCAAATTACAGCATGTGCACAGGCACACACATTTTGAGTTCAGTGCATGTAACAAACATAGCGTTGCTCAAGTTCTAACATGTTTAGTCTCCACAGGTGTTGACAGAATGTTGTTAAAAATGTGTCAAAACAGGTGCAGTTCTCAACACTTGTAAAGTGAATGTATGAGGGGATCACAGTTTAGTTCAGAACGCAGTTTTGAGCATCAAAGAGGAGACATTTATTAGAGAGAAATTCTCACCTTACAAGCAAAGCATCTTTTATATAGCCTGTGCTTGGTGCACTAATGTATCATCTCCCATCGTATGCATTTCCAGTAAATGCCATTTATGTCGCTTGAAGCTTATTTACAGGACCTTGCCTTTTGGGACTATGTACAACTAAACAAAGTGCATTACTAATATACAGTAGCCATTATGCAAATAATTGGATTTAGAAGTGATGTTACATTATTCGGAATTATCATGCTGTGCCACCTTAATAGCTAGCAATATTTACCTAACCTTTTTTTATAACAGCAGATATTTATATTAAGTGTTTAATATTTATGTCTGCCATTTTTAAACTGCCTCTTTTATCCTCTTGTTGGGCAGGATAAAATAAATGGGCAGATGAAGCACTAATGAAGCACTAAAGCTGTATGTTTTAACCTAATGTGCCCTTCTTTATAGAGACCAGATAAAGACCAGATATGAAAGTTTAACCCTTACTAAAATACAATACAGGCTATGTGTTAGGGGAAGAACAGAGAAAGCCACCTACACCTTCATTAAACTATCATGTGGCAGAAAAGGTTGCTGGAGGTATGAATAAAAAAAATTCTTTTATCTAAAATAGATGAATTTGTATATAAAATGGGGGTTATTTACTAAACTCCAAATGCAAAAATCACGAAAAATTATTAATTTTCTTTTGTAAAATCGGACTTTTAAAAAATCACAAATTTTTCAGAATTTATTAAACCCTGAGGATGGAAAAGTAAAAATCTGAAAATCCTGCATTTCAGACCTGTCAAGGTTGCATATAAGTCAATGGGAGAAGTCCCAATGATTTTTTGATGTGTGCTGGGTTTTGTGCAAAACCTTGAAGTTTTCGGGCAAAAAGCATAAAAAAACCACAGTTTGCGTGTCAAAAAAATCTGATTTTTTTTTTCCTGCAAAATTAATTTTCGGTAAAATGTAATAATAAATAAGCGCAAAAAACCTGAAGCAGATTTAATCGGAGTTTGTAGCAGAAAGTTTTGAGATAAATTCGGACTTTAAAAAATAACCCCCAATGTGTAAATTAATGTCAGGGATAAAAATACCTTTTATCTGATCAAGGTCAGGAAACAAAGCTTATCAGGGAAATAGCAGAAAAAACGGCCTGCATCAAATTACTCATACAGTACACAGCCTTTGGATTACTCATTGTAAGTTTTTTACATTCACATGGTTAGCAGCATTGTTGCTATTGATATGTATCTGTTTATACATGTATGGCCACCTTTATAACTTTGAAGAAATTTTGCCCAGACAGTAGTAAATTATGCTTGAAGCACAATGCCTTCATCATATAGTTGTTCATTTTTACTGAATAAAAACTAATTTGACTTGGAATGTTTATCTAATGCCTCTATGTTGGAGACATCCATGTCCATGTGACAGTTTGTCACAAGAGAACAGCACCAACATTTGAAGAATCTTCAGGTTCACAAGGACATTTGTTGCCCTCAGGACAATTTACCCCATGCAGTGAGCCACAGGTTACTAAAGAGGAAGGTATTTTTTGGGAGATTTATTGCCTGGGGTTGTGCAAATTTCCCATGAGGACAAATCTTCCCTTGTGCTTCTGCCCTTATAATCTTTGGTGATGTGTCTGTTCACCCATTGTAATGTTCAGTTTGGAATTGTCATGTGATATGTTAATTGTAGGCAGCATATGTCCCACTTAAATAAAAGAGAACTGTCTGCTGCCTGGCAAGGTTGTCTATTTTATGTTTGTTTGTAACATATTTGTGCCCAAGGGGCATATTTAATAAAGTGAGATTTTTTTTCCTTGTCTAACATCACCAAAGTTTACCTCAGTTCTTACTAAAATACATTGTTGCGACAAAAATGTGGTGAATTTTCTCTTGAAGTCTCTGTGAAAATTCACCTGTGTGTTTTCCCCATACAAATTTATTGCTGGAAAGCCTTAGAGAATTTATGCTTAAAAAATGAAGTCACCCACCTGCACCTGGAGGAGAAATTTCTCTTGGCAAAAATTCATTCTTGTACTCTTGGTAAATTGACGAGGATTTATTGGAGGAATTTCACCTGGAGAAAAGATGTGAATGTTTAAAGGGCATTCACCAATGCAAAGTTAATTCTCCAAAATGTCTTAGTAAATTGTTGTGGGGAATTTTAATTCTTGGTGAAAATGTTCCAAATGTTAACTTTTTACCCTTAAATAAATATATGTCTACAATAGAAAAGACAATATGTATTTTCTTTATAATAATACATTTCATGGTCTATTTGTTATGGTTTCTGACAAAAGTTAGGAATATCAGTTATCTAGAGTTTCTTTAGACCAGATTAGATTTGCTATACATGAAAATATGTAGATATTATAGCCAAATGTCAATTGTCACATACCAGAGCCAAGAGTCAATATAATTAAATATATTCTTAAACTGCTAGCATAGGTGTGTGTGTGTGTGTGTGGGGGGGGGGGGGTACAGGGCTCCCATCATTGCCTAATTTATGTTCCTGAATGATGCACAGTACAGAGGGCATTCTAATAGACATCAATGTGCCACACCTGTTGTAAGTGTGACTCCAGGTGCAATCTGTGGGGTAAGGTGCAAAGAGGAGAACACTCTGCTCCCTTTTTCTTTAATCTTTGTGTCTTGGCCCGTGCTTTCGAATTAAGGCCCATATACATTTACAGTATGTGCATAAAAAGAATCAATGTACCTACAAGTATTAAAGTATTAAACTTTGCTGCTGAAAGCTGTTATAACTGAGAAGCCAAAGGTTGAAGATCATTATTATACAAAGCATTTTCTTAATTTTTATATCTGTTTATGGCTTGGATGTCCAGCTCAGAATGCCTGTTTTTTTTGGACATCTGTTATCTATAGCCTTTTCTTCCATCTTTCTCATGGTCAGCCACATTAAACATTTTCTTTGTTTCTGTTTTTTAGTGAACTAAAGAACAAGTATAAGATAAGCGCCATACCTAAACTGGTCATAGTGAAGCAAAATGGAGACGTCATTACAGACAAGGGACGAAAACAGATCAGAGAACGAGGTCTGAGCTGTCTCCGTACATGGCTTGAAGTGGGAGATGTGTTTCAGAACTTCACCTGCAAATAGAATGCTATCATTTCTGGTTCTCAAAAGACCTTGGTGATAATTTATCTATGCATGAAATATATATATATAATATAAATTATACGTGTATAAAATAATGAGAATAATGGTAATACTGCTAAATGTAATGGCTAAATGGCCATTATAAAATTTGTCACACTGACTAAATTATATCTCTCTGTGATCCTTACTATTATGCAAAAGTTGCTGAATCATCTGAACAAAAATGACACCGTTAGAAAATCCAGCTATCATTCAATTTGAATACAGCCAGTGCAGCCATTCTAAATACACATATTAGAAGTGTCCCTGATTTTTAAGTTGATCTGGTAAGTTTAATTATGCAAAACTAGTTGGAGATGTGTACGAATTATAATAAATACTGAGAAAATAACACTATTGATAAAAATCATTCACCAGCCATGCTTATATTATAGACATTAAATAAAAGAACTGCAGATAACTACAGCGTGTTAATGATCAGACGCCAATTTAAATATTATCTTTATTTAAAATATTTACTTCTAGATATTTTTATATATTTAATTTTAAGATTATAAAAAAAGGATTGTGCAGAAATGAATAAAACAAATATTTTTAATATATTTGACCTATCTTTTACCTATCTCCACAACTGTCAAGTTCAAAAGATATGAAAACAAACAGTGCGACTTCTTTTCTGTTTCCCCTGTTTTTCACCTATTTAGGTGTGTCTGGTCTTTCTACAATTATCTCTATGTGGCCAGCTCTGTTTAACTTCATTTATTTTTCTATTTACACAGGCAGCATACATGAGCATTAGCTGCACTATTTATTATGCATAAGAACACAAACTGGATCTTTAAACAGTAAGTGCAACTGTACACTTGAACAGAAATTATAGCCCTGAACATCACATCTGTATAAAAATATATTGTATACAGCCTATATTTTAAAACCTGATTCAGATACTGTAAGTAAAGCCTTTTATTATTATAAATAATAATAATATGTGTTTCTAATAGTATGCCAGACCAGAGATATACTACAGGTATGGGATCTGTTATGCAGAATACTCGGGACCTGGGCCTTTCCGGATAACAAATCTTTCTGTAATTTGGATCTTAATACGTTAAGTCTACTACAAAATCATTTAAACATTAAATAAATCAAAGAGGCTGGTTCTACCTCCAATAAAAAATAATTACAGTATATCTTAGTTTGGATTAAGTACAAGGTACTGTTTTATTATTACAGAGAAAAAGGAAATAATTTTTTATAATTTGGATGATTCGGATAAAAAGTCTATGGGAGATGACCATTCCATAATTCAGAGCTTTTTGGATAACAGGTTTCTGGATAATGGGAACACTCAATTTAGGAATATTTATTTGTCCTGTACATATTTCGGTTTTTCTAGCATTCCACTTGTGCTGCTGTGCTAGTCTGTTCTGGCACACAGGGTTGGGTCCCTGCAGGTGCTGTATCAGAAACACCTGGCCCTGTAGGATGTTCTCAACCAAGAAATTAGGTGACTCTCTAGGAACAAAATTGTAACATTGCCTAGCCCATGCCAGTTAGACGACAGCTTTGTGCGCCTCCAAGTTATGTGTTCCATTGAATCTAGAACTAAACCATAGGTATTTTACAGTTTGTCTGCAGTTACGAAGGTATAGAAAGACTGTGCATCTGTAACTGCAGAGACAATTGTACACCCTCCCCACAGTATACATTCTGCACTGTAAATACTACATATAGCACACCCATAGGTGGGCCTGATATGTGTGGGTTGATCCTGGATGTCTCCTGGTGCACAGATCAATCAGGCTGAAAGTTATACCGGAGTGCAAGGAGTGCATTTTGATGCAAGTACCAACTGTAATATGTTAAATGCCATTTTCAGTGTCTGCTCTGATATTTTTTTTAAGTAGATCACATTATCACTGTATAAAGGTTTTTTACGCAGGTTCCTTGTCTTGATAATAACCAGTGGAAATAAATCTGTCATGTAGTTATCCCTTATCATAAAATGCTAAAGCTTATCTTGCCCCCACATTAATTGTCACTACATGACTTGTAAATGTTCTTTACTGTTGTGTAAATAATCAGCTTCAGTCTTTCAAGGTTGCACCTATACTTATGGGAGCAATTGTGTGGCTACGGGAGCTAATAACCTTGACAGTGCAGTAATTGTCTCCCCTGAGATGTGCCAGCTGATGGCAATTAAGCTATTTTCATTTATATTTTCCAAAGCAAAATAAGTGTGAGCAGCGGGTTTCCAAATGCACATTATAATGAGCTAGATAAACTGTTGGTTTTGCCAAACCCCATTATAGGACATAAACTATTTCTCTGGCTGAAGCTTTTACTGTATCTTGCAGTGGCTAAAGGCAAATTCAATTAAAACATTAATTTATTTATAACATGTATAGGCTGCACACCTTAAAGTTGACCTGTCACCCAGACACAAAAAGCTGTATAATAAAAGTCCTTTTCAAATTAAACATGAAATCCAGTTTCTATTTTTCATTAAAGCATTCATAGGTGTTGTAAGCTAATTTAGAAATATCAGCTGTCAATCAAATATCGTCTGCCTCTCCTCTATGCCTAAGGAATAGAGGCCGGCAGACAATTACTTTCACTTTCCATTCAGCACTTCCTAGATGTCACTGCTCTCCCCACATTACCCCGTTCTCTTCACCGTTTAATTGTGTAGTTTAATCAGTGCATGAGGATAGACACTGGGTCCCCCATTCTGGTGCACAAACAAGATTCTGAGATGATGCAAGACTTGCCTTTATAACAGTGTCCATAACATGGCTCCTGCCTGCCTGCTACAATTATGAATTCCCAGACTGAAGGAAATAAGATTTTGCTTGACTAATGTGATAAAATAGGATTTTGAATAACTTTTTTAGGTGACGGGTCCCTTTTAATGTGTAGAGACCTGGGTGCTTATGCAACAAATAAGCACCCTGGTAATTTTGGACAGTGTATCTATATATATATATATATACACACATACATACATATATATATATATATATATATATATATATATATACACACACACATACATATATATATATATATATATATATATATATAAATGCTGTTGCACTTTAGCGACTTTTGCAAATAAAATTTTATTTAGACCGATGTGTCTTTATCAAGATAACAAAGATATTTGTTATATAAGTCAAGACAACATATTTATAATCTCATTGGTACACTCCCCCCAGACAAATACTATTATAAAGTGTCCAACATCGAGACAGAAAGTCCCACGTGAAGATACTAGCAAACACTGCCACATAAAGGTGAAACAGAAAAATAACCAAAATAAATGAGTACACAGGGCCTTGGCGATGCTGGACATTGCCAAGGCCTTTGACACAGTAGAATGGCCTTTTCTTTGGCAGGTAATGGGCAAAATGGGTTTTGGCCCTAACTTCCTAGCCCTCACCCAATTATTTTACTCCAACCCTGTGGCTTCAGTAGTGGTCAATGGAATGGCTTCACCTCCTTTTACACTATCACGAGGAACGAGACAGGGGTGCCCCCTTTCCCTGTTTTTATTTGCGATTGCTATTGAACCACTGGCAGCTATTATTAGAGCAGACCCTGAAATAATTGGTTGGAAAATAGGACCTATTCAGGAGAAAATTCAGCTATACGCTGACGACACATTAATATATCTGCCGGACCGTAATAACTCATTAGATAAACTGGTACTTCATCTTCAAAAATTTGGAGACCATTCGGGTTTGAAGGTGAACATGTCTAAATCCACTCTTTGCCTAATAGACAGCCGGGAGGAGACCACGATTCCCAACCAACACTCACTAGTTGTAGCTCCAGAGTTTAAATATTTAGGAATTAAAGTGTCTAGGCCAATATTCTCTTTCTGGGCATTATATGTACTACCTCTACTAGAAATGGTGGAAACTAAATCCAGACAATGGTCCAGGCTGCCTCTCAGTCCACAAGGACGTATCAGTTTAATCAAAATGACAATACTCCCTAAAATCTTATATATAATTACGCAAGCACCAATAGTGATCTCCAAGGTATTTTTCCAAAAACTAGACAGACTGGTGAGCTCATTCATATGGGGGTCTGGTAGAAGTAGGCTAAAACTAGACTCCCTTAAAAAATCGACAGATAGTGGAGGGGCGGCCTTGCCAGACTTTGAATCATATTATTTAGCTGCTCGATTGGCTCATGTCAAATCTTGGGCTCGCTTAGATATGCAGTGCCCCTCATCCTCATTGCTGATGGCCGTCTATAATCAAGAGAATCCACTGTTACATGAGCTTTTGAGACCCTCACCAGATAGGAAAAAATCCAAATTATGCCCCCAATGCAATTAGCCCGTAAAGTGTGGGAGCGAGCACAAGTTGTGTGTACCCATCAATCAAAACATCCACATACTCCTATATGACATAATCAACAACTTCATGAATTTACTTTGGTAACGGTGGGCCAGGTATGGGAAGGTAAAGGAATAAAGTTATTGCACCATCTGTTTCATAATAATACTATTAAACCGTTTCATCAAATCCAAAGGGAATTTGATATCCCAGCCAATCACTGGTTGCAATATAGGCAGATTCAACATGCATATTCTACTGACCCGTTTTAAAATTGGGAAACCTCCTTTTTGCAGAATACTGGAATTGCAGGACAACCAGCACCTAATTTCAAATGTGTATAAAGTTCTGCGATCCAGTAAATATGATAAAACCAATGCTAGCCTATTCAGAACTTGGCAGATAGACATCAGTACACTCACAGATGTGGAATGGCTAGATGCCTTGGAGGCACCTGGATTTTTATCCCCAACGCAAATCATAAAATGATTCAGAGGTATATTCTACACAGGGCCTATTTCCCCCCGGTAAGAATACACAGAATCCCCCTACTTGTACTAGATGTAACTCAGTGATGGGAACGCTCAAACATATGTTTTGGGATTGTAGGAAAATACAGCAGTACTGGAAAGAAGTGTTTGCTACATTAACAGATGTACTGGGAGCCCCTCTAGTCCCAACCCCTGAATTAGCCATATTGGGTGCTTGTGATGAATCCCAGTTCAACAAGGATCAGTTAATTACTGTACGTCACAGCCTATTCCAAGCACGTAAATGCCTAACTCATGGAAAGTGGAAAAATGTAGATTCCCTAACCCACCAGATGTGGATGGAACAAATGCTTCACTACATTAACTGTATGTCTTACCTATACACTAAAAGAAAATCCTCTAGTAAATTTGAAAAGGTTTGGGGATCGTGGCCAACCCCTTAGGCACGGTGAATGGATAGGTCTATTGTGTATAATATGTATACTTGTTATTGGACACTAGCAATACCCATATTTGGAATACCTTTTCACCTATGCAAAAGCTAACGTACCATCGTATTGTTGTTTTCCAGAAAATGTTGATTTTTCTGTTTTTCTTTTTATTTCCTTTTTTCTGTTTTTCTTTTTATTACCATAATGTATAATTCATGTACAACTGGTATAAAGATACAATGTTAATTAACCTACATATATTGCACTCTCAGAAATACAAATAAAAACATACATAGATAATCATTTTGTGAGTTAAAAACAAATGTTAATGTTTATCTAAAAAACATAAGAATGAACAATATTCATTTAGACCCCCTTGGAGAATCCAAAACATTTCCCTTTGTAGTAGCATGAGACAACGATCACCACCACGCTGAGGATTTGGGATGGTATCTATCCCCATGAACCGAAAAGTTGGCGGACCATGGACTTTTTCTAAATAATGTTTGTATAACAGAATGTCTGTTTGATTTTTTTCAAATGCAGCTCTTAATGCTGATCTATGATTTTCAATGCTTTCACACATGGAATTCTGGGCTTTTTCCAAGCAGGTCAACCCGCAGGGACATACTATTATATAAATCACATACGTGGTGGTACAAGTTATCTTATGCTTTATCTCAATAGATTTCCCCATATGTGGATGGCGGAAGCTCCTACCAGTTAGCATGTTTCAGCATGTGGTTCAACCTGCACATTTATAGCATCCATTTTTTAAAGGTGCCAATCGTAATGGTGTTACATTATAACATTCCAGGGGATCAGTGGGCATCAAAATATCCTTAAGATTTCTACCACATCTAAAGCCCCATATGGGTTTTTGTTTCAATGTGCTGGGAAGGGTGTTATCACTTGCCAGAATGGACTAATTTTTATTTATAATGTTTCTGATTGCGAAAGAGCCAGTGTTATATTGGGAAGTGATAACCAAACTTTTTTGTTCACCACATGTCACTTTTTTATCCTGCAAAACATGATGTAAGGCTTTATGCATTGCTGTGGTAAGTGTTTGCTCACTGTATCCTCTCTCAATGAAGCGATTATATGCTTCTTGTAATTGTTTATTGCAACTAGCGTTGTTAGAATTGTTGCGAATTGTTCGAAGAAATTGGGAGAAAGGGACACTGCCCTTAGTGGATGGTGGATGGAAGCTGTTTTAGTGTAAGATTGTGTTCTTATCTGTTGGTTTTCGGAACAAACTATAGCTCAAACCACTATCTTCCAATGTGACTGTCACATCTAAGAACTGTACATCATCGTAACCAATGTTAAGTGTAAAACGTACAGGGGTATCCAGACTATTAAGGTCTTCCACCATATTTTTTAAGGAACTATGGTCACCCTGCCAGATGATAAAGATATCATTGATGTAATAATAATAATGTAAAATGTTATGATGATATTTGGGCATGATGTATCTCTTTTCATGGAGGGACATGAAACAATTTGCATTTGCAGGGGCCATGGCAGCCCCCAGAGCCGTCCTTCTTTCTGCAAAAAATAACAGTTTTTAAATGAAAATAGTTATATTTTAGAGATAGATGTAACAATTCACAAATAAAATTCACTGGTATATAGTATAGAATATATAGAGTTTCGGTCCCACCTGGGGACCTTTCTCAAGTTACACAAATTTCACAAATTACAAAGAGTGCTGATCCTTCGTTTGTTTATATATATTACAAGTCCAACATGTGTATTGCACACTCACTGAAAAGCAGTGATAGAGCTGTACTGGGTGCGTTATCTCAAAATGTGGTGGGTCACTCCACTAAAAATATGTACAATGTCCAACGAGATTGCACACCATGGTATAAAAGTTTAAAACATATTATTTATTTTGTCAACATAAAAACAGCCAAGATAAGTTTAAATATACTCCTCCATATGGAGATCTGTGCAATGTTTCAGGTGCTTGCTCCCTTTCTCAAGCTGGTCTCCATGCAGGACTAGGACTACAATACCCAGAGGCTCGCTTAAGCCCTGTGGCATCCCATGTGGTCGGGATGACGTCACCTTTGTGTAAACGCTATGTTTTAAACTTTTATACCATGGTGTGAGATCTCGTTGGATATATATATATGGATATATATATATATATATATATATATATATATATATATATATATATATATAGTAACGTAGTAAGTCAGGTGACAAAAGACACATGTCCTTCAAGTTCAACCATTTAACTCAAGTATAACTTGCCTAATTACTAGTTGATCCAGAGGAAGGCAAAAAAAAAAAACATTTAAAGCCTCTCCAATTTTAGGGGAAAAACTTTTCTTCCTGTTGGCAAGATGGCAATTGGACTAGTCCCTGGATCAACTATCTTAACCCTGTATTCCCTCCCTTGCTAAAAAGCCATCCAACCCCTTCTTATCTAATATATCATCCAGTACGACTGGTTCAGGGAGAGAATTCCAAATCTTTACAGCTCTCACTGTAAAAAACCCTTCCGAATATTTAGGCAGAACTTACTTTCTTCTTATCAGAAAGTATATATATATATATATATATATATATATATATATATATATATATATATATATATATATATATATATATATATATATATATATATATATATATATATATATATATATATACATACACACACACACACACATAGCCAGCACCCCTAGGTCCGCTGATGTTTATCTTCCCCATCCCCTCCCTTTTATTTGGGAAAATGGGATTGGTGCACAGGAAATTTAAAAAACTATTGTATCTCCTGTGCATCCCCAGTGTTTCTGAACCAATGTGGATGTGGTTGAGCAGCATGCCCCTAAAATCCTGCCACCCTAGGTCCGGTCAGTGTCGGACTGGCCTGGCGGGAAACCGGGCCAGACCCCCTCTCCCGATGCTCTTTTTTATAAAAAAAATTCCATGACGGGTAGTGTCCTATGCGCGACGCGGGGCCCCGCGTGCGCATGTACGCCACGGGGGTTCCGCACGGTGCATCAAAATAGGGAGATGGGGGGCCTGAAGGGGGGGAAGTCCCGGTCCGACCCTGGGTCTGGTATATATATATATACATATATATATAAAGCCATTGGTCATAAAGCCGGCACTCACCTCCGCCATTCGATCATTTCGCCGGGTGCTAACCCAATTCAATATAAAGTCCAAAAATTAAAGGAAGCCGTGAGTGCTTCCTTTTATTTTTGGACTATATATATATATATATATATATATATATATATATATATATATATATATATATATATTTTTTTTTTTTTTGATAGGACAAACCTTTTGTGACTTTGCTTGATTGTTCCTTTGACTGTATATTGTATGATTGTATGCATCACTTAGTAATATTATTGTTGTAGAACAATGATATTCCCATTAAATCCCTTGGGCAGTTATAAAAACATCACCTGTTTAACAATCTCCACAGCATTGCCAGGCTTATCAAGGGTACAGAGGTCTGATACCATTCTCAAAGATCCCATGGGTATAACATATGTTTAAAGAGTATGGAAGTAAAAAAAGAAGAAAATAAAAACACACAACACTCCCCTGGAGAGTAAAGAACAAAAGACCCAGGTGATCTACACCAGCAACTAAAAAAAACATTAAGGGGCCCATTTACTTAGCTCGAGTGAAGGAATAGAAGAAAAAATACTTCGAATTTCGAATGGTCGAATATGGCTACTTCGACCATTGAATATGCTACTTTGACCTTCGACTTTGAATCGAACTAAAAATCGTTCGAATATTCGACCATTCGATAGTCGAAGTACTGTCTCTTTAAAAAATACTTCGACCCCCTAGTTCGCCACCTAAAACCTACCGAGGCCAATGTTAACCTATGGGAAAGGTCCCCATAGGCTTCCTAACAATTTTTTGATCGAAGGAAAATCCTTCAATCGATGGATTACAATCCTTTGAATTGTTCGATCAAGCGATTATTCCTTCGATCGTAGGAATATCGCTAAATCCTTCGACTTCAATATTCATAGTCGAAGGATTTACATCTGGCAGTCGAATATCGAGGGTTAATTTAGGGACACTATAGTATGCTATATAGGGCAGCACAGCAGTAAACTGGTTAGAACTACTACCTTGCATCACTGTAATCTTTGCTCCAGTTCCTCACAGAGTCCAAAAACATATTATATGTTTAGATTCATCAGTCTCTTATGAAATTGATCCCATCGTTCATTTCACTTTCTGTGGCCTTGAAAGTAAAATTAGCAATACAGTTCAGTCAGCACTCACCAACTTCACAATTCTTTTCACAATCTAATACTCATGACCTGGTATTACAGTACCTGTTTTTGTAGTACATATAGTTTATCTGTAAAGAATAAAGGAGGAATATTAATAAGTAAACAAGTTGCAGTATGCCCATTTGATTCTTTAGGTTATGGAACACTTTTATTGCTACTACAAAGCAGCATTGATGAAAACATTCAGTATTGCTGCAGTACATTTTCAGTAAATGCAATACCAATTGCTGCAAATAGTCCTGAGTTGTCCCATTTTCAGTTAACCAGTTATTAGACAAAGCATGCGTCCCATTGCCTTTTACAGGAACCCATAAAATCCTCACTATTTATGCAATAGCCCTTATTGGCTCTTAAGCATAATGGGAAATATATAGTTTTTACATTGAGGAAAATATTATAATATGCTGAGTGACCAACTAAAACAGCAAATGAAGAAAGAAGGTAGAAAGGCAGTATAAAACAAGAGTAAAGATAGTTTCAGAACAGCTGCATTTTAGCCCAAGTGGTTTTATAATCTGCACCCAGGGATCTGTCAATGTCAGTGAATGGTAAACCAGCTGCTGTGCAAAATTAGAAAGGATTGAGATCTTATGTAATTAAATCTATCAGCAGGTTAACACTGTAAGCAGTAACACAAAATGATTCATTTTGCATCAAATTCATTTTTTTAAAAAGAGTATTTTAGAAAATAGATATAGCTTAAATTACTACAAAATATCCACAATCTACAGTCAGATGGCCACTATAGCACCAGTGATGGTAATTTTCTAGACTATGCACAAATATACTACATCTACATGTCCAACATGTCCATTTGGATTTTGGAACATTATTAGTAGATAATATTCCAATAAGATAAAAGAGCATCAATAAGGCTAGTGTTGGTGATAACGCCTGAAATACAGTCCTAAATTATCCCACAAATTTTTAATTGGGTTCAGGTCAGGTCAGGTGCAGGGCAGTAAAGTTCCTCGCAAACAATTCTAAATGGACCTCACATTGTGTACTGGAGTCACTTAAAAAACCCATGCTCCCTACAAATAGTTCTTGCACTAACTTTGCTTCTGGAGACTGAGAAATCAGATGTGAGTAAAAATGAAGACAACCCAAGTTAGAGTGTTTGGATACTTTTGGGTAATAAATGTGTCCAGATTATTTTGGGCATATAGTATAGCATGGATTTCAATGTTTGAAAGTTTATGCAGTTAAAAGAGAATTAGTTGCAATAACACTTTTTACCAGATCTGGCAACTTTAGGTCTACAATAGCCCAGTGCCACAGAATGAACTGTAGAGAAGAAATGGAGTTGGTATTAAATATGGTATCCATAACTAGTAAAAGTTGTATACTATACAGCATGCTGAACCCCAATAAGGCCAAGGCTGTGGTTACTATGTTCTTGGCAATCTGATTACCTAAAACAACCCTCTTAGTGGATTTGAGCTAGAAGACTTGCAGCCCATTCCACCTCTGTAAATGAAATATCTAGGGAAGTTATCTAACATTTAAGGAACGTTTTGCAAAGGTAGAGGTTAGGTTTTTTTTTTTCAGTGTTGCAGCCCTGACCCTACACGCAAGTCAGTCTTCCAAAGATTTCAAGCTATTGCCCAAACTGCAGTTTTATAATCATTTCAGCAGCTCTGCTATGTAAATAGCCACTGCTTGTTGTGGTTGTTAAAATGGCTTTAATAACAGTTTCAGTAACAGTGCTGGTGCAAAATTATTTTTTAGCTCCTCGATAATTTTTTCCAAATGAGCAGTCACTAGGATAATTTATAACAGGCAAATTTATACCTGGGCAGTAACCCATGGCAACCAAGCAAAGGTTTATTATTTTATCTGCAGCTGGCTGAAAATCACTAATTTACTGATTGTAACTGTACGTTACTGCCCAAATGCAAATTTGCCCAGTGCTTAGAAATGAGCCCCATTGGGTTTTGCCAAAGGGTTACCAAAGAATAAACAGTCTGAAAAGACTTATGGGGGAATGTAATATGTTTTGTTAGCGCAAAAAAAACGTTCGCAAAGACAATTGCAAATGTTAGTGACCATGTATTTGTCACAGACCTCAAGGAGTTCCTTGCAAAGTTGACGATCAAATGGCTTTGCAAACATTCGCAGTGTATGTAGTGAAATTTTGCAAATGAAATATTTAACGAAACTCCAGAGCAGGTATTAACAGTTATTTTTGCTTAGCAATGTAATGTTTGCCAGAAAATGATTTTATATTGCAAGCAGTGCTAAGCATTCGCAAAACAGGCCATTTTAAACATCACTTGAAATTTTTAATTACATTCCCTGTTTTGTGCCTATGACTCATCAGCACAGCATATTTCTGAACCGCGTCAGTCACTTTATTTTCTTCTAGAAAAAAATGCAATCTCCCTGCCTAGGAATACCAGGAGGACGGTTTCTCAATGGCAAAATCCTCTATGTGTAACAAGGACACAATAAGACTCTTTAACCGCACATTCGTTTTTTTTATGCATTAAAGGAACAGTAACACCAAAAAATTAAAGTGTTTAAAGGAATGGCAATATAATGTAGTGTTGCCTTACAGTGATACAACTAGTGTGTTTGCTTCAGAAACACAAATATAGTTTATAATATACAAGCTGCTGTGTAGCCATAGAGGCAGCCATTCAAGCACAAGAAAAACAGTAGATAAAAGATACGTTCAGAAGAATCTCATTGTTTACTTCTGAGCCGAAAATCTGAAAACCTGTGCCCTTTCTCCTTTTTCAACTTTGAATGGCTGCCTGTTTATATAAACTATAGTTGTGTTTCTGAAGCAAACACACCAGTTTTACCAGTGCAGGGCAATACTACATTATACTGTCATTCCTTTAGAACACTTTAATTTTTTGGTGTTACTGTTCCTTTAAAGGAAATTGTTACAAAAGTATCTTATCTTCTGCTGTGGCTGTTCTGGGCTCTCTGCCAAAAGTCAATTAAGTTAGAAACTTTGTTTCTTTTTCTGGCTGTTCAGTGCAGAGAAAATCAGGACTTTCCAGTACAAATGAGGGACTGCGGGTTGAGCTGTCAAAAGAGGGACTGCGGGTTGAGCTGTCAAAAGAGAGACTGTCCCTCTAAAAACGGGACAGTTGGGAGGTATGGGATTGAGTCTCATCCTATGTCTCATCTTCGTTGCCAGCATTACATTCTGGAGCCCATTTGCTGACAGAACAGGTTTGCCAGGGAAGAACTAACCAACACGTTACAAGATAAAAAATGTTAGACAGAAACTAGAGAGTAGAAAAGTACAATTGGTGCTGTATTCAAGGTATGAATGTTTGATTGCAGCTCCCACCAAACGTGTAAACCTTGCAGGACTAACACAGGCTTGAAAATATATTCTGTGGGGAAGCACATAAAAGAAAACTCATGGGGCAGAATATCCGGATATCTGGATACATAATGTGCAAAAACACATACACCATGTCAGTATGGTAACCCCACTAATAAAGGTTAAAAAAAAAACCTCTCTGGATAGAATGCCTACTAACCAGATTTAAAAGGTTAAACACAGTTAATTCAATCTTTACAACAAGAAAAATTAAATTAAAACAGCATTGAACAAATATTCAGTCCACAATATTAATTCCTCTATGCGTTTCACATGGTGCGCCACTAAATACTAAATGTAAGGTGAAATTAATAGTGCACTAAAAGAGATACATTTCTTATTAAACAATGCGATGTTCGGCCCATAAAGTTACTTTTAAGCCTCTGCTAAAATGCCCCCTATCAGAATATTGATAGGAAAGAATGTGTACTACAAAAGAAAGGTATGAATTACAGATGTGAGTGAGAGCGGGATAGTGATAGATGCAAGGATGTTTCAGAAAGTAATTTGATTGTGAGAAAGTGCAGTAGCATGAGAGAAAAAAGAACAATGTAAGACCTGATGGGATTTGAAATCTATAGTGTCTAGTAGCTTTAAAAAAGCAGTGAACTCCTGCGATTTCTGAAAGATATACATCAAGGGGATTAATGAAATAAAGGTTTATGGCTTTAATTAATAACCCTGTTTATGAATATGATTCACTTTTTCACTTATCATTAATAAATGCTTTGATGAGATAAACATTGTAACTAATAGAATACAAAATGGGGAACCAAATCTGGTTATTGTGAGAAGGACTGAAAGGAGCCACAAAGCCCTTAGCTAGCAATTATATTCAAAGTGATGCCTTCTGAAATCAGAAGGTATTTACTTGTCTCATGCCATACACACAGCACTGCCTAGATACCAAAAATGAGAGTTTTGATTTTCCCATAAGGCATCATGGGCAGAGACATGCAAATCACTCCTTTACGTCCCTTTGGCCAACTATACATCCAGAACCACTGTTTTTTTTAGCACAGATACAGCCTAATAGTTCAGTGCCATATTTCCAAACTTGCAGACAGGAACCATTAGAAATATAGACAGTGGATCACCACCTGCAGACTAAATATTATATTATACTTTTTTCTCGTAGTTCAAATGGAGGATTATTACAAAAATTACTCAAATGCATCACCCAGTCACTTTGTGAATTTTCATGTTGCCTGGCAACAAAGGCTCAGTTTAAAATAAAGGAGCCTGCCATGAGAAAGCAACAGAAATACTGTGCTCTATTTGTAAATAGCTGGAGGATACGTAGTAAGTGATCTAGTATGCCATAACTGCAGATCAGAAATTAGCTTTTACTTTCTATAGCAGTTGAACTTATGGCTAATATGGATTACTCGACCAGGGAAAACATACAGTATACACAAACCCCCCAAATCTCTGTTCTACAAATCTTCATTTCACTATTTTATTTTTGCCAGCTTAAACTAATACTGATAGGTCAACTGCGGGATGAGTAACGACAACGAATCTCTAGTTGGCTGATTGTTGTGACCATATAAACAACCCTAAACAGAAGAATGACCACAGACGGGGCATCTCTAGCTGGTAATGTGTTGTGATGAGCGGTCCTTCTCTTCTATTCTCTTTCCTTATCCTGTTGTCCTACTACTGTCTTTTTGCTTTCCTTTAGTTACTGTCCCAGGGTTTTGTACTATATATTATGAGTACAATAAATTTAAAACCACATTTTTTATGAAATGTGAATGAGCAACCTAGAAACTTTTAATTTAAAAGAGTGATGTAAGTAGGCAGTAAAAATGATGTAAAAATGATTCCCAGAATCTATTAACCAGAAACTCTATAAGAGGAATAAAAGCTACAAATGTTACAACTTATACAGTATCTGTGCATCAGACAAAGCATGCAGAAATATCTCATTTCTTGTGTGCTGGTCCCATAATAGATGAAACAACATTCTACTGCTTCTAGATTCGCAAAGGGTTTCTTCTCCTATCTAGTCAGCCATTCTTGTGCTGACTGCTCTGCATATGAGCAAGTGCTGCAAAAATCAAATGATCAAATGAAATCAAAACATAAATCACAGCAGAACAAAATAGTATTTCCAAATCATAGAATGTGTTTTGCCCTTATTGTAATATGTGTTAATTTTTACTGGTTTGGGGGATGTTGGGAATAAACCTTTGCTGCTGTAGAAAACCCCCAGAGAATGTAACTTGTTTCCTGTGGGTTGCTGTTTTCCTACTCGCCCAGCAGTCAAATGGTTAATCGCTAGTCTTTATAGAGGATCAAGTATGCTGCTGAAGAGCTTCTGATAAAGTGACCTTGTAGTCACGAAACGCGTTGAGCCATGCACTCCCCTGCCCTGTACATCTGTACTTTGTGATTTTAATCAAGTTTGATAAATAAAGGAAAAAATTTTACACAGCTCTTTCATATAGCGACTCCATCCAAAGAAGAATCCGACGTATGCGCCTTCAGTACAGTGTTTATGCTGCTGAAGAGCCACAAAAATAAAAAGCCTGGACCTTATAGTAGGCTGGACACCTTAATTCAAATGTTGGAAATATACATGTGAATAGGCAGGTTGAAGTAAGTGAGTGCTGCTTTAATCCTCTAATGTATGCATAGCTTTATCTACAAAGATATACAAGACTGTAACATTTTACAATATAGAACAGTACACACAGGGAGGACTATCATAATGAATAACAATAAATGCCATTAAGTTTAGAATTTAATTTGAAGAGAAAAACTTCCTAATTCATTTCCTGATTTCCCTAAAGACCTCTATTGAACTTTTATGAGCTAAACCTCAAGATGTTTTTTGAAGGATAGGGAAAGAGTTAATGGTCATGTTATCTGTGAAGTGTTGTTGGTTTATCCAGGAGGAGATAGTTAGCATTCAGATTTTGGTTAGAATGTCAGTGGTAGGTAAAGCGGTATCTAGATATATCTGAATGCCATCTGGAAATACAGTAAATTATATTTTAGGCAAAATGAAGAGATAAAGACTCCCAAAAAGATACATGTACATCGAGAACAGTAGAGGGCTGAGTACAGAGTAAATTGTGCTTCACAATCCTACTATTCCTGATATCTGCCCTAAATGTGCACACTCCTCTGCAAATTGCTGTAAATCTTCATGGTGTGGCAATTTCTGAATATCCGAAGGTTCTGGGTCAAGGTGATGGAGGAAATTAGCAGCCTCCTAGCACTTATAATACCTCTGGACCCAATGATCCTCCTGTTGAACAAAGTGGAAGAAACTACCTCTATTGTGGCATTATGGGCCTTTTTATTTGTTCAAGCAAAGGGCTAATTGCACTCAGGTGGAAATCTGAGCAATCCCCTAAGAAAAAACAATAGATGGAACTGGTCAACAGCTCAGTTCCTATACAAAAATTAACGTACATGTGCAGGAGTTGTCCCAAAAAAATTGACAAGGTGTGGCTTCATGGATAATGGAGCATCTATGCTCATTGTTGACTCTGGGTGAACTAGACTCTTAAAATTCCCCTTCCCCACTGCCCACTCCCTAACCATTCCCCTCTTCTCTCTCTCTCTACCTCCCCCCACCCAATGTCCAAAAGGAACAACGGTACTCATTATTGGTTGGGTAATTAGTTTATTGGTTAAGCAAGAGAATCAGTCATCACTACAGCTGCATGTGTGATGGTACTCTATTCAATTGTGTCATGTAATAACTGATTGTACAATCTTGTGTTGAACACTTGATATTGAAAACAAGCTGTCGCTGAGACTTGATGTTAGTTTTAGGGCTCTTACACATGAGCGTTTTTACCTGCGCTCCCCTGCGTTCCGTTTTTCAGCGTTCAGCCGCAGGGGAGCACAGGAATAGACGCATTTAATTATTTCAAATGGGGCTGTACTCACACAGGCGCATGTAGGCGCCGAACGCAGGAAAAATGCAGCATGTTGCGTCTCAACCTGCGTTCGGCGCCTACACGCGCCTGTGTGAGTACAGCCCCATTTGAAATAATTAAATGCGTCTATTCCTGCGCTCCCCTGCGGCTGAACGCCGAAAAACGGAACACAGGGGAACGCAGGTAAAAACGCTCATGTGTAAAAGCCCTAAAAGGGGTTGTTCGCCTTCCAAACACTTTCTGTTTATTCACTGAAAAGACTTTTTACAATTGCTTTCCGTCTTTTATATTTTACCATTTTACCAAAAAATTTTTTAAAATGTAATATTTCTGTGTCCGGTGTTTCAGTCTGGCAACTCAGTAATCCAGGAGCATTCTGAACTTTTACTATTTGCTACATTTAGTTGATACAATTAGTTGATACATTTCCCAGCAGTATCTGTGGAATATTAGCTGCTTTTAATAAAACTCATGTTTTCTGCTCAGCAAGGTCAAAGATAAAGGAATGGATCAACTATGTATCATTTAGAACAGTTACAGAGTCAGCGACCCCCCCCCCCACCCAGAGCTGCTTTAGAAGGTGAAAAATTAAACTTTACAATTCAATATTAGGAAAACAGTCACAAATAGAAAATAGAAAGTAATTGGAAAAAGTCTTTATTTTTGGTGAACTGTCTGAAACCAACTTAACTGAAAAAAGTGTTTGAAGGTGAACAACCCCTCTAACTGTTATTGTTTTTTGATTGAAAAAGCAAAACACAAAATAAAACAAATTTGAGAAAAAAGATTGTGCTCCACCAAAGAGAAGTTGTGTTGGTAGTTCCCCAGACCACACCTGCCAGACAGTAGGACATCAGTGGTCATGACCCAGGGTAGTGAGAAATCCTCGGAGACACACTGAGAGAACTGGATATGCTAGGAGCTGAACACCAGCTGTGACATACCTCATTAGGGTACTAACACACAGGGGGATTAGTCACATAATCGGAAACATATGCGTCATTTCATTTTTCAAAAGTAGCCCAAAGTTTCCTCATGAGGAAACAAAGTAACGCAGATGCGATTTACATTATTGCCGGAGGGAAAGCATTTTTAGGAGATAAGTTGCACATGATAAACCTGCTCTACTGTGGGCAACTAATCTTCATATTTGCTGTAGCCCTTAAAGAATTCAACCCTTAACTAAAAAAATCCCTACCCCCCTACCATACGTAGACCCCGCTCCCTCATCCTCCCAATTTAGCTGCTACCCCGGGGAAATTCCCCTTTTTAGTTAAGGTTTAAATTCTCCTTTAAAATCATTTAATGTGATTTTATGTGATAAACCTATAAGTATTCAATGTCCCCTTTCCTTTTGAAATATATGTGTTCCTGGGACCACTGGTGCCGCAATCATTGTGCAAAATGTATATAAGTTATAGTTCAGCTTTGAGACCCTGTACCTCCAGTATTTCTTAGGTATACTAAATGTGTGTCAGCAAACATATACCTCTAACTAGCCAGATACTCGGACTATATAGTTATGCTTCCAGGGATGAAGGCATGCATGGAGAGAATATAAGGATTGCGAGTAGTACATTTACTATATAGTATTTGCAACCCTTTTATCTTGTTCCAGATTATTTGTCCGTGTAAGGTAATCTTTGAAAATAAGTCCCTAAAGAACCCAATGCATAAACAAAGGCATAAATTTAAAAAATGCCTTTAAAGGTTTTTATGCATCTGGGTTATTATATACTGCAGGGAACCCCTACCTTTTTTTTTTTTTACCCCCGAGCCACATTCAGATGTAAAAAGAGTTGGGGAACAACACAAGTATGCAAAAAGTTCCTGGGGGGTGCTAAAAAGGGCCGTGATTGGGCATTAGAAGCTCCTATGTGGACTACCAGACTAAAAAAAAAATAGGATCCCTTTTGAATGTTGCTGATTTGCTTTATGCTGTGTTTAAAGCAATGGTTAGTTTTAGTTAATTCCACAAGAGGGCAACAAATTCCTATTTGATTAATGTTAAGTAACTCGTTTTACAAAGGGCTAGATATGGATTCGTATCAGTGTCATTGCAGATCAGGTGTATAATTTATCCTTATGTTAACTCCGCAGGTAAAAAAGAAATATTGTCTGATGTACAGTATACACTAAAAAGGATATCCATGAACTCAAGGTAACCTACACTGGTATGGACAAATAGAATCTGTCATGAGCGAGATGCTGGGAGATATACTTCTGAAACAGCTGGGCAGCCAAAGGTTAGCCACCCTTGAACTGAATGTTTTCCTTAACCAACAGAACACAGCAGTGTAATTTAAGGGCTTCCTGAACAAATCTACATAAATGTTTAATTTTTTCCCACTTCACAGCAATAAAAAAAAAAATTAAAAAAAAATTCCCATAGGGGATATTATCAAAATATAATGTCTTTTCCAAAACAGGAAATGTGTATACTGGGTACAAACTCATGTAACCACATGTAATCATTTATAACATGAGAGGAGACGGACTTCCGGCATGGGCTGCTACTTTTCAAGTGAGATGATTTTCATTTTTCTTTCCCTCCTTCCTGTAATGTATCAGTAGAAGCAGATTACATTCAGCATTAGATTCTTAATAGGAGCCATCACAGTGTAATGCAAGTTGTTTTATTTATTGAATTGCCTTATTGTACATCATTTTAGCATTTTTTAATACAAACTAGGAGGTTTGGATTATCATGTCAGCAACATAATCCCCAAATAATGCCACGTTCTGTCAGTCTGCTCCTGGAATGTGGGGATTATGTTGTGCATTCTTCTGTGTGGTGTGTGAGTTTGGCATTGTGAATTGCTCAACTAAAACAAAACTGTACTCCACACTTGCAGGGGTGATCCTGGCCCCTCCGGCGCATGAGGCAGCAGCAGTTGCTGCCGCCCCCCCCCCTCACCCGTGCGCTTACCTTTTTGCGCCTGAGGGGTCCAAGGGGGTCCATGAGGGCAGCAGAGAGGGCCAGTAATTTAGCGCAGAGAGTCTAACTGCCATTTCTGCTCTTAAAGTACCAGGAGCGACATTTTTGCCGCCACTGGTACCCAGTGGGGTGCTGCCGCCTGAGGCGACAGCCTCAACTCGCCTCATTGGCGAAGCGTCCCTGCACACGTGAATGGAAACCACCGGTGACCTCATTTAGGTGTCAAGGAGTATTTTCCGAACTACTACATATATAGTAATTTCCAAGATAAACCAAGCAGTGGCGGAACTACCGGGGGAGCAGGGGGTGCGAGTGGACCAGGGCCCGCACCCCTTCAGGGCCCCCTGGCAGCCCGCACGCCACTGAAATCCAGCGGGGCCCAGCTGCGCATCACGCACCAGGGCACGTCCCCCTCTAGTAACGGCACTGAAACCAAGAGTTTCTATAAGGCAAGTGAATGACGTGTGTAGAGAGACACATTTTAAACTGCCAAATTTAAATGTGGGAGATCACCGCTGCATTGCCCTGTTCTATTGGCCCCTATATACAAGTGACATGTGAAGAGACTTCATAGGTCAGACTGATTCATTAAGTTTTTATGAAGGGGTTAAGATGACGAAGAGAGACGAAGAAAGTGTGAAAAGGAAGCTGTGCCTGACAAGGGTAGAAAACACTATGGGGCAGATTTACTACAGGGCGAAGTGACAAACGCTGGCGATAATTCGCCAGCGTTACTGCTTTCAGGCACTTTGCTGATTTACTAACAGGCGCAGATGTAACTTCGCTAGCGAAAGAGATGCTAGTGGTCATTCGCACTCTATCAGCAGCCGAATTTTCGCTCTGGCAAACAGAAGTTACTCCACAAATCCACTACAATTTTACGGACCGTTACCTCTTTTGCCAGACTTGCCTTCTCCAGCTCAGACCAGGCGAAATGCATTGGAGTGCATAGATCTTTCTCAATCTTCTGTTACTTACATCATATTTTTAGTGGAAAAAGTTTCTAAGTCCCAAAAAACGCTGGTGTCTTTTCCTTTTTTCAGAGTGATAGCCAGCGAAAGTCCTTAGAAAATATATGGGGGAACCCAGTTACCCAAAAACATTTTTAACATATGGAACATAAACTATACAGTGGGCTCATGTGTAGGGCATTATAACAACTCTATTTTCTTTATTAAGGTTCCCTGGACTTGTGTAATATAATGTATTTGATGCAACAAATACGTCCAATCAACTTTATAATTTCTTGCCGTATGCAAATTAGCCTGAGCGAAGACCTCTAACGAAGCTGCGCTAGGCATAATTGAATGCTATTGTATCTTCGCTTTGATTGCCGAAGTAACGCTAGTGAATATACGCCAGTGTTCGGCGCCCTGTACGCAACTTTGCACTTTAGTAAATTAGTGTTGTATTTTCGCCTGGCAAAGTATAGCGATGGGTGCGAAGCCATCGCTGGCGAATTTTTGTAGGTTAGTAAATTTACCCCTATAACTTTTACAGCACAGTCATTTGAAACCGTAGCAATTTTATTCATCTTGCATCCATCCCTACCCCACAAAAATACCAAACTTCATGACAAATAATTAAAACCAAAGTGGTCAAGCACACAAAGAAGTAAAACAGAAAACACTGATTGATCTTACATTTGAACAGGTGTTGCGGTTAAAAATAAACATACAATAGTAATTGGATTCACAAAAATCCATATAATTGCAAAGTGCTAACTGATTCCAATGTGATTTTAAACTAACCCTTTTCCAGTTTAGCTATTGCAATGAAAACCACATATTGCAATGAAAAGCTTTAAACCCATGGACAATGCATGACATGATAAATATCTGCTTTGCACAAACATGAGTCTGGCACTGATAAAGGCACATAGAAGTTCAAATGCTCAAGGATTAATCCACAGACAATGTAGATATTCTGTGCAGGCAAATCTTTTCCTCACGTACCTTCAGTGTTTACACTGGGGGAAAATATTTTGTGTTTTTCTTAATGTATATTAATAACCCATGATGAAATTTAACCCAATAATGTTTAACCACATTATTTTTACATTTACTTTTTTCTATATTTTATATTTGTCTCTCTTTGCTTTTTGTTAAAGCGATAATGATACCTCCAAATATTTTATTTTCATAATGACCTTTGTGCAACTTGCCTATATGGTCTGCTGTTAGTTTTGTCTGTAATTTCTTTCCTTATTTTCTACATACGGTCTGTTGTTAAAGATAGGACATGGTAAAACAGGTTGTTTAGAATCACAGTAGTTAGAATCACTGCCCCATAATTCTGTGGTTTCAGCAACTATTCTGAGAAAGGACCGATCTATATGGAATCTGTATGTTCTCCCTGGACTTGCTTTGCCTTTCCTCTTTGTGATTCACCTTCATCAACAGTCCAAAATCATACACAAAGGTTAATTGGATTGAGATGAAACATTCACCCTGCATTATTGCAGTTATATGTTTTAAGCAACACTTGTTTAGGGATGGCTATGAGTGATTATTAATTCTTCTTAACATTCTCCAGAATTAAAGGAGGACTAAAGATTAATGTTCTACATAATGTTTTGGGCTTCTGTACCAGCCCAAGGCAACCACAGGAAGATTTGTGTCTATGAATATGCCCCAGTAGCTCCCCATCTTCTTTTCTGCTGATTCACTGCACATGCTCTGTGCTGCTGTCACTTACTGAGTTTAGGGACCGACTGAATATATAATATAAAATTCACAATATAAGGCTGATTAGTAAATAATTCAGATTATTGGTAAATGGCAGGACAGAAACCAGCACAATTAGCATGACAATTAATAATCAGCCCTGTAGACTTAAGCTGGCCACAGAAGCAAAGATCCGATCGTACGAATCAAGGTACGATTGGACTTCCCCATCTCCCGACCTGCCACTAACCATTCCGATCAAATAAAGTAGTAAAAAGAACAGATCAGCCGATGTTCTGTCCCTGACAGCAATCATACGAAAATTATGTCCGACCAAAGCTAGTGACAGTCTCCCACTGAAAATCGTACGATCGGCAATACATGCAGAAATATCGCCCGCAGCCGACAGAAATCTTTTAACCTGTGCCATCGCAAAACGACCGATCTCCGCCGGACGGAAAATGACGGGACTCTCCACACACGGTCCGAAAATCGTACGAATCCTTGATTCGTACGATCAGATCTTTGCGTCTATAACCAGAGGTTCTTCCCACTGTGTCTCTTACCACATAGAACTTAAGCTCTTTGTCCTGATATGAATTCTGTTTATATGTATTGTATGATTTGTCTTCCCCCTGTATAATTGTATGTATATTGTACTTTTATGCATTGTACAGCGCTGCGGCTCCTTAACAGCACTTTACAAATAAAGTTATACAAACATACATACTGTACCATCAGCTTATATTACAGGCCAACTTAATTTTCTGCTACTACCCTAAGCTTAGCTTCTTAACGGCTGCTCAAAGCACACTGAGCATGTGAGTGTCGCAGACACTCTTAGGGGCATATGTGTAATGCTATGTAAAATGAAATTTGCCACAAAAATGGTGTAAAAAGCTGTGTACGATGTGAATGCCAGATTTTACTCTGTTATCTTACATTGCTTCCGGCAGAAGTCACTGTAAGAAAAAACGTTCCATTTTATACGTCGAACACGTTCGATGTGTGGTGTATTATTCCACTGTTTTGTACACAGCATAATAAATATGCCCCTTAACAGAATCCAAGATTGGAAACTCCTGTGCCAACTGGATCATTATTACTGCAGAGTTGCTGAACCATTGGTTCAGTACGTTGAGTATATACAATAAGGTATTTCTAGCCATATTTCTTTTTTTTTTTTTTTTTTTTTTTTTTGTATTTCAAGAAAACTTTATTCATAAAGAATAAACAGGTTTACAATAGATATGCATTAAAGTGACATGTCAGACTGTTACTTAGGTTTGTAAACTATCGAAATTTCAAGATCACTTTTCTCAAAATAAACACATGAAAGTTGAATTAGATATCGAAATAGTAAGGATGATAAGAAAAGGATGGGAAGAAAGTGGGGAAAAAAAGAAGGAGATGGGGAGCTTGGAGACAAAAATCTTGCAGATTAGTAATACATCACAGACTCTCATGTACATGAAGGTAAGAGATCCAGGGCTGCCAGGTCATTATAAAGTTATCTTTTTTCACTGCTAGGTATGAGGTCAGTTCCTCCATAAGGTAAATATCCTTGACGTTATTGATCCATTCCTCAAAGGTCGGGGAAGCGACCTCTCTCCAGTGTCTCGGTATCAATATTTTTGCCGCTAGCAGTAATTGACTAAGCAAACTAGATTTGAATGAATGTTCTGGGGTGTCTGTATGGGACAACAATAGTAATTGGGGTGTAAGATCTATCTGGTAACCTAGAATCTCCCGACATGCCATTTGTACATTATTCCAGAATACCTTTAACTTATCACAAAAAAACCAGAGATGAGATATCGTTCCCACTTCCTCATGACACCTCCAGCATGTATTGTCTGGGACCAAGTGCATTTGAAATAATTTGACAGGCGTTCTATACCATTGCGACAATATCTTATACGAATTTTCTTGAAACCTGTTATTTATGGAGCACTTTGCTAGCAGCCTGAAAATTTTTTCCCATTCACTCTCTGATATAATCAACTGTAGTTCCTGTTCCCAGGTTCTAGTAAAATGCGGCAACGTAGGATATTTCTTTTGTATTATCAATCTATAAAGCGTTGATATTAAATGGTGTGGAGCCATATTTCTATGTAGGGTTTAGTTCTCTAATACAAGACAATAATAATCTGTAATTTCTGGGAAATGTAAATTGGTTTGTGTAATAAATGAGAAATAAGCAGTAGATTTTGTTACATTTGAAAGGGATACTGTAATTGCCAATTGACATGCCATATATATATGCTATTATATATTAAAGGCTATGGGGCAAATTTACTAAAGGGCGAAGTGACTAACGCTGGTGAAAATTTGCCAGTGTGACGTCATTTTGGTACTTTGCCAATTTATTAAGGGGCCCAGGCATAACTTCGCTAGCGAAAGAGACTGATGCTGGAGCTCATTAGCCTCAATCGCCAGGCCAAGTTGTGCTCTGGCGAAGGGACGTAACTACGCAAATTCACTAAGATGCAGATTTTACTGAACGTTACCTCTTGAACTAGACTTGCCTTTGCCATCTCAGACCAGACAAAGTGCAATAGAGTTGATAGAAGTCCTAAGTCCCAAAAAACACAGGTGAAAAACATAGGCTGCAAAAGAGCGTAAATTGTTTTTGGGGTAACCGGCTTCCCCCCTACATTTCCTAACATATGGCACATAAACTATACACTGGGCGCATGTGTTGGGCATTAAAACAACTCTATTTTCTTTTATTAAGCTTCCCTGCGCTTGTGTAATGTAATGGATTTGCTGCATCATATCCGTCCATTCAACTTCCCGCCATATGCAAATTAGCCAACGCTAGAGCAACTTCGCTCTGCTTGCTGAATTAACACTAGCGCAAGTTCGTCACCGTTCAGCGCCCTGGATGCAACTTCGCATGTTAGTGAATTAGCGTTGTCTGAGCGAATTTTCGACTCGCGAAGTATTGCGCTGCCTGCGAAGCTCTCGCTGGCAAATTTTCACTGCTTAGTAGATTTGCCCCTATGTGTCAGATGTCTACAAGAGCTTAATTACTAATGCTAGGTTCAGCAGTAGGTGAAGGCACAGATCGCTCTATTCTTCCCTTTATTATGAATCGTTGCCTGGTGTAGCAAATCAGAAATCTGTAGAGATGAGGATTGAATACAAAACCGAGACACAGCTCCCTGAACAATCATTGGGGATGGATGGCTTTTATCTGTTGTATCTCTTGCCTTGCTCTTTGCTGATCTCTATGCAAAGGATTGTGTTGACTTGCTGGAATTTGTTCCTAGTAAAATCTGGTTTAGTACTGTAGTTTTAATAGTTGAATTATTTCCAGTCAGTAATTTTATTAAAGTACATCATAGTACCATGACAAAAAGCTTATTTTTATAGGGGTAAAAACATGAAATACTGATATATATATGCCAATAATACAATAAAACAGGAAAACCCCATGTTCTAATCATTCTGGATATTAGATCCCATACCTACAATAAAAATTAAAAGCAATTAGTGAACCTTTACAATTTGTGTATTAACATACTTCAGTCAAAATAATTAATAGGCTATAATTCATGGCTGATAATAAAAAAAAACAACTAATTTACTGGTGTCTAAAGGATGAAATGTTTGGCTATGGTAATGAATTTATTTAACCCTGATCCTGTTAAATGTCCAAATAAAAAGTAGTCTCTCTCAGACCTGCTGAATTCATGTAGGAGTCAATGGCAGATGTCCTGTCTACAATTGGAAGATATCCTGATCTGTGTTGGGTTTCGTTCAATAACCCAAAGATTTTGTGGTTTTCAGGCAATAATCTGAAAAGTCGCAGGTTTTGGCTGTCAAATCCGGAAAAGCTGTGGTTTTCGTTGACAAATCCGAAATAGTCGTACCATTTTTTTTACGATTTTATTGAGTCTTTTCCCGCACAAGAAATTTTCAGGAAAATGTATTGATAGATGGGGGGGGGGAGTCCGTGTGGATGTGGGTGGAGTGGTTTTCAGAAAATAGTGAGAAAATTTCGGATTTTGATAAATAATGCTATATGGAATGTAGAAGTCTGACATTCTAAAAATATCTAGGTAATTAAATGTTGTTTGGATAACAGACAATTCATCAGGCACTGGAAACCAACACAGAGCTATTTTATAAGAATACTAGATGTATTTTTTTTTAACGGTATTATTATGTTACACTAAATAATAATTATTTTTGTATAGTCGTTGATTTTATTGTGAGCAGACAGGTTAGTAATGGAAAACTCCAAGCACTCTCATGACCTATACTAAATGATATTATAAACGATGCCATCTAAGAACTAGGAAGAGTTAATGAAAAAAAATATAGTTCAAACTGACCATTTAAGTCTGGTATTTAATTACTGAAGTATTTTAAGAACTATACGGAACTAGGCCTGGTGCTTATATAGTTTATTTGGATATCAGTTGGTAGTTTAAGTGCAGACAAAATAGTGCCAGCTTAAAAAATCTATTTATCCTATGGGGACAAGAAGAGGAACAGGTCAGGAGTGACATAAGTGAATGAGTTCAGCCTAATGTCAGACCAAGTGTTTTTTCTGCTGGCCAAAAAAACTATCCAGTGTCACGCCATAGTCCTCATTCACAATTGCAAGTGCAATATTGTATGCATTCGATCATGTTTTTTTTACTCACAATGCAGCAATTGTGCCAGATGTGTCAATACAATGCAATTGCACATGTTGGGGTCTAGTAATTTCTGTTGCTCCATTCCTTAATTACTTTCAGCCATGTAAGTAAATAAACCTCCAGTCTCATGTGAGACACAGCAGCTCTACTTGTATTAAGTTTTGCATACTGATTAGGAGGGCAATTAGATGAAGTATGAAGGGATGCACAATGGAAGAAAATAGGAGTAGCACTATAAATGTACTTAATAGTAAACAGAAAAAAGGCGTAACACAAAGAATGGATACAGAGATATTTGCACATTTGGAGGAGGCAATGTAGAATTTGGGATAGTAATATGGATGCAGAGATCTTATGAAACTGGAAGAGTAAGAGAACTGGGGAATAGACTGAAATAAAATGGAAATGGAATGTCATAGTAGAAGCAAATGGAACACAGCATAAATAGATCTCTAGGAAAGAACATGAGAGATAATGGAGAGGAAATGGTGGAGAACAGCACCAGGGTAGTTGCTCAGTGGACACAGGGAAAGTAAATGGGGGATACAAAATAACACCGTGCAGAACGCAGAACATAAAGGGGGTCATTTACTAACAATCGAATTGTGATTTTTTTCAGGAATCACAAAAAATTTGTGATCTTCCTATTTTTCTAAAAAAATAAGATTTATCAATGTCTTTTCAACAGATAGCAGTGCATTATGTCTGTCTGTTGAACTAAATGAATTTGCATCTGGTTGTATGGTAATGAATAATCCAATATGGCCAAGAAAACATTGTTCATGGATTCAAGGTTGCTTTAAAAAATACTTTATTTATTCCAAATAAGCAAAAATGTACATAATACTGAGGGTGCAATTCCAAGGATATCTAAGCAACAAAACTGTTTGGATAACATGACCAGGTCACCAGACTTTGGAAACCAAGAGAGAGCTGCCACTTCATCAGTTAACATTAGAATCCTTTGTAAGCTGTCCTAAGAACAGTTTGTTTAGACATTTATGTAGTCATTCAACTAGTGTAGCTTTATTAACAGTCTGACAGCTGTTTTTTGTTGTTCCCAGTGCTCACATTATTAGCATAAATTGTATTTATTTATTCCTTCATTACGTGCCACAATATTTTTAACCATAAAATCAATTTTTTTTCAAAAAGGTGAATGTACAGTACATGTTGGTATGTAAAAGAGTATTAACATGTATATAAATGTTTTCTTTCTACTCTAGCATTCCTTATTTAGAGATATACAGTAGGTTACATTAGGACTCTAGAAAAGCTCCTCAGGGTGATCCCAGATGCGTGGGGAGAGGTTTAAGGACCAGGGGCCTTAATGAGGCGAGCTGAGGCCTCAGGCAGCAGCACCAGCTAGGTTTCCAGGGCTGGCAAAAAGCCTCTCCTGGTGCCTTTAAGAGACGAATTTCCGTTTTTTAAACTGGAAATTCGGATTTACTAGGGCGAGAGAGCGCAATTGCGCTCTCTGCACTAATGTTGCTGCCTCCCCACCTGGAAATGTAACGGGCTGGGGATGTGGCATTACTGAAGCCGCCTCAGGCGGCAATTACCACAGGATCGGCGCTGTCAAGGACAAATAAACGCAGTCTGTAATGGTATAAACCAATGAAGACTAACTGATGGGGCCAGTTTTGCTGTTAAAACAGTATATTGGCTTTGCTGAAGAGCTGTATACATTTTGTAGCAACAAAATTCTCCAGGTCACATATACTAACCATGTGCAAAGTGTACATATTCTGCGCAGTTCCATGTTTTAACCAACAATTCAACATTTCTGCCAAATTAAAAAAAAAAAAGGTAAAAAGCCATTATTTTTACTTTATGTGAAAAATTGCATTGATGTTGGTGTGGCCGTTCTAAAGTGCACAGATTTTCAAATGGCATTTGCAAGAGATTCAGGTAGCACAATTGGAGGCACATTTATCAAGGTTCAGATTTCGAATTTATATGAGTTTTTTAAAACTCCCATAAACTCCCATAAATTCGAAATTCCACCAATGGAAGTGTATTAATAAAATAGAATTTTCTCAGCTCGGACTAATTGAATCGGCCCGAAAAATCAAGTTCAGGAAGGCTGCAAACATCACCAAATTGATCCGTGGACCTCTCCCATCGACTTATAGAGTAATTCGGCAGGTTTTAGGTGGTGAATAGTCGAATTTGAGTTCTTAAAGGGCCAGAGTATAATTAAATCTCAAAATTATAATTAAAACTCAAATCGAGTTTGGATAATTCGCAATTCGAATTTGAGAGTTTTGACAAAAAAAAAATTGCCCCTTAGTGGTACATATAGACAAAACACACAAAGGGAGCCCTGTATTTTATATCTTGCACTTCATGTATCAATCCAGGTTCCACTGGCAAATCGCCACACAACACAAGTATGGAGCAGCGTGTATAGGCACAAGTATGTATGTACGTTGCTGAACTACAGACAGCAATCTGTGTAATCTCAACATTAAAAAGCATCTAAACCCAGAAAAATTTTAAGTTTTTACATCAATTTCTGTTTTTAGTAGTTTGAGTTATTCTCCGTTTTAGACAGTTTGACTGCTAATATCAGGCTTTCGGCTCAACAGCTCATCTTGAAGCCAGTGACCACCTCACTATGCACTTTCTGTTTGCAGTAAATGCTGGTGTTGTGGACTCAGTTTAGTCAAAACCTGATATTAGCAGTGTAAAAATGCAAATATCTCAACATCAATATCTCTCAGTTGTAGAATGTCAGTTGCAAAAGTGCTCAGAGAGGAGAATTTACATCAACTCATTTTTTTGGAAAATCGTATCCCACAAAATTTCCTGAATTGAGTATAATAATACAGTAATACAATACTGTCCTCTGCACTCAACCCATTATCAATATAGTATCTCAAGTATCAATTATCATTGAGACATTTTGTGCCCATAGCTACTAAAAATGCCTTACCCTTTAAACAAAACAGGGATTGTTTGTCCATATATTGCAATATTTTTAAGCTGGCCAACTACGTCAAAGTCATCCCTGGTATGACCAGTCCTACACTCAATTTTCATCTGATTCATTAAGAATTATATTGCTTCATTATACATATTTTACACAGGGACTAAGTTTTACTTGCAACTTGGTTGCAACATGGTTGCCCTTTTATTGGCCATCACTGGGATCACCTGACTAAAGCTGGAAAGGGTGGGAGCTACAACATGGAGCAGGCCATGGCTCCTGTATAAGCTATAACAACTTGTCTGTTGCAGAATATGTATTAGAGGAATCCCACAGGATACTTTTTTTTCCTTTTGGGGAAAAAAAATGTATATTGTAGAAATTGCTAATGCAGTTGTTTGAATTTGATTCGTACTTAAGAGAGGGAACCGTCAGATCAATTACATTTTAAAGCTGTTCTGTTTTGGAAAATAAAACCATTTGAATTGTTCACATTCCTTTAGTAAAAGCATACGTAACTTTCCTCGAATCATTTGCTTTTCCTAATATTGACTTCCAGACCCATTTATGCCTAATGAGACCATTGTACCAAAATAAATCTGTTTAACATCTACTGAGCTGTGCATCATTAAAACTGTTCACATTGATTTTTCTTCCCAACCCGTGAGACTAAAACTAAAACACATTTAAAAGTACTTTAACTTATGCAAAAAGTTGAAACCATTGACATTTACACTCCCTGAAGGAAAACAATTTGTAAATGCATGATGTAAATGTTTTACATTAACTAGAGATACTGATTTGAGAGACTCACATACCTTGAAAGAATGTTACTCCGATAGAGAATTATAGGTAGGGATGTCGCGGACTGTTCGCAGGCGAACTTGTTCGCGCGAACATCAACTGTTCGCGCTCGCCGAATGTTCGCGAACGTCGCGCGACGTTCGCCATTTTGGGTTCGCCTTAGCTGGCGCTTTTTTTTGACCTTTCACCCCAGACCAGCAGATACATGGCAGCCAATCAGGAAGCTCTCCCTCCTGGACCACCCCCACACCCCCTGGACCACTCCCCTTCCATATATAAACTGAAGCCCTGCAGCGTTTTTTCATTCTGCCTGTGTGTGCTTGGAAGAGCTAGTGTAGGGAGAGAGCTGTTTAGTGATTTGAGGGACAGTTGATAGTAAGTTTGCTGGCTAGTAATCTACTTGATACTGCTCTGTATTGGAGGGACAGAACTCTGCAGGGATTTGAGGGACATTTTAGGTTAGGTAGCTTTGCTGGCTAGTAATCTACCTTCTACTGCAGTGCTCTGTATGTAGCTGCTGTGGGCACTGATCTCTTCTGATCTCATCTGCTGACTGCTGTAATAGTCCTTGTAAGGACTGCTTTTATTTTCTTTTTTGTTTTTTTACTTTGCTACTATAAGAGCCCAGTGCTATTAGTCTAGCTGTGTTGGGGAGTGGGACTGGTGTGCTACTGTGCTGCTCCTAGTAGTTCAACAGCACCAACCCGAGTAATTTTTTTTTTTTAATATACATATATTTTTTTTTTTATTTTACTTATCTTACTGTTCTTTAACGTGTCCAGTGCTGTTTGCTGTTCTTCATAGTAGTGCACCAATAGTAGTGCACTTGCAGGCATTATTTGCCCAGTGTGTTCTTCAAACAACTGCCATCTAGCTGTGTGAGCTTTTTCACATTCTGTCTAAATATCAATAATAATACCGTCTCCAGAACCACCACCCGAGTGACGTTTTTCAAGCAGCAATAATATATTCCGTATCCACTGCTGTAGTGTATACGTTGACCTTGCAGACATTGTTTGCCCAGTGTGTTCTTCAAACAACTGCCACCTAGCTGTGTGAGCTTGTTCACATTCTGTCTAAATATCAATAATAATACCGTCTCCAGAAACACCACCTGAGTGACGTTTTCCAAGCAGCAATAATATATTCCGTACCCACTACTGTATACGTTGCCCTTGCAGGCATTGTTTGCCCAGTCTTTAACCTAGTGCCACCTAGCTGTGTGAGCTTTTTCACATTCCGTGTCCAGAAACATCACCTGAGTGACGTAGTGTGATTTCTGCCCTTTACAGCACAAAACGCAGCGCTGTGTCAACAATGTATTTTTCAGATAAATTTTTGCCCTTGATCCCCCTCTGGCATGCCACTGTCCAGGTCGTTGCACCCTTTAAACAACTTTAAAATCATTTTTCTGGCCAGAAATGTCTTTTTTAGCTTTTAAAATTCGCCTTCCCATTGAAGTCTATGGGGTTCGCGACGTTCGCGAACCGTTCGCATTTTTGACGCAAGTTCGCGAATATGTTCGCAAACTTTTTTTCCGACGTTCGCTACATCCCTAATTATAGGTTGGTTGCATTGAATACAAATATAATTTATCTCAAGTCTTCTCTTAAACTGATCTGGTCTGGTCCCTACTGTCCCATATACTGTATGTGTACAGTGCAGAGATTTGATGGAGGCTGAGCAAAACCAATATGATAACATTAAGGTTAGCGCTGAAGAATATGTTGGCACTATATAAATACAAGTTAATAATAATAATTAAGGTTATTCTAACCTACTTTATACACAGTACACTTGTAAAGAAAAGTTGAGCGGCACTGAGAACCACTACTTTTATTAAGGAACAGCTACACTGGGCCATCAAGCCTGATACATTTCGGGCTACGCCTTACATATTTGAAATTCTATGGAGGGGGACTGCTGGAAGACATGCAGCAGGACCACATGGACTAAAGTGGAGAGAGGCAGCAGAGATCATGGGAAGGTGAGACTTGAGGAATGCTACTTTCATCTGCAATTTGTCTGTCACACCTCTATGTAGCATTGCATTTAATGCCAAAGTTGGTTAACACACAAGACACGAAATTTCAGACTGTTCAGACTATGTTTGTAAATGGAGTAAACGTTGCACCCCAGGGACACTGTGTATTATGCAGGCAGGCAACAGGTGTTTTATGCAAAACAAATTGTGTCCTTGTGCACAAAGGGCAAAGAGAACGCTGTACTTTACACTTGGTCAAAGGCAGGTGTCACATAAAGGAGGTGCTGCACTTTCCAACTAGGTACAACAAGTGCATTGGCACTAGTCCTAAGCTACATTTTCCCTAGGAAATTTTAGGTAATAACATACACAATACATGCTTTTTTGTTCCTAGCCATTGTGGCTACATTAGTAAATGGGCCCTGGATATAATGGAAAGTGGGTTAATAAAATCACGTCTCATTAAATAAGCATTGTGGTTCCATTATACAGGGAGGTAGAGATGTGTAACTTAATATGATATTTACCTACAAGCAGTAAATAACAGTTATTGTGAAGCATAGATGATGAGAGCTGTAGTCCCAACAATTGCCAATCTGTTGGTTAGAACATAGAGATGATGCTGGTGATGAGACATGGATCTGTTTGATTGAAAGGCAGAAAGCTGAGCTGTGCTATATTTACCCATGCCATGCAAGGAGGACTAAGGACTGTTTTCACCAGCTTAGAAATGTTGTAGCTTTTTATACATTACAAACAAAATTTTGTGTCCTATTGTCAGTCCTTCTGTCAGATGGGAATTTGGCTGGAGAGGGGGGTATACCTTAAAATGTGGCAAACATCAGGCCTTAATACAAACCACATATATGGAAACAGGCAGGCACACTTAAGAACTTAAAAACTTTACTCCAAAAACATTTATTGCCATTATTTTTTGGCACTTTATAATAGACAGCTAATAAAACAAGTAAGACTTGTTGTTATAGGCATATATCAATTCATCCCCACCTGAAGGTAAAGGTTCCGCTCATATGCACCCAGGCCACGTGGTTCAACTGGTGAGCCTAAATTTTCTCACCTCCACTGTTAGGGGATTCCTCTATTTATGTTTATGGTCAATACATACCATATCCAGTTATTGATATGTAAAGGTAGTAGAAGGTAACTCACAGCAAGCAGGCCCGAGCAACTCATTTATTAAAAAGCAACTTTTTCGGGTCTGGGTTTTTGTCACCAAATACCGGAAAAAGTCTCAACAATTTAAAATACTAAAATGCTCCAACTAAAACCTGTCAAAATCATGTAGAAGTCAATGGCAGATGTACATTTTTCAACTGTAAGATCTTTCTTTGATTAGGGTTTTTTGAGGTTTTGGGGTTTTTTGAAGCTGGCTTTTACACGACAATATGAAAAAGCTGTAGTTATCATGCAGCAAGACAGAAAAGCCACAGTTTTTGCAACTTTTTTGGGACTTTTTTCTATTTGTCCCTTCATGCCAACACCAAAAGCTTTTTCTATCTGATAGACCTATAGCATCTCAATATAAAAAGTATTGGCTGAATTCAAAAGACCTGCAGTGCTAAATACTGGAAACGTTATACATTCTCAAGCTTTTCTTATATAAATGATTGTTGCCAAGGAACAGAAAATCTTTTTTTTTACTTCCTTTACATAGTGTGTACATTTCAGCTGCATTTCAAAGCTGGTTTAACATAGTTTAACAGAATGTAAATTGCTTCTCGTATGACATTTGATTGTTCCTGCCAGATCACTTATTAAACAAAACATTCCCACAGTTTTATTGAAAGAATGCTTTAATTAAAAAGTATATAATGCATCTGCAGAAACAGATCTCTCCACGTAACTGGAAACAGGAGACCCTAGAGAAAAATGTTAACAGCCTCCATATGACTTGTTGCTTGAATGCTCAGGCTGCTTGTATGGGGGTCTTGTGATTATTTTCTTTTAGAGATTGTAGTATAATGCCATCTGTGCTAGATTTAACAATATTTTCAGAAAAATAATACAATCAATTAGTGGAGACCAATTCATTTGAAACATAAGGGGGGGAAAAGCATGCAATTCACATTGTAACAATTTCAGACTTAACGACGATTAACCAATATGCAAACTGGAGAAGATGTTGAATAAAAACGACAATATTTACATAGTATAGGTGGTGCTGGTGCAGAGAGTTCTGAGTATCATTTTATATATTTTAGGAAAAACATTAATTGTACAATTTTAGCTATAACAATTTCCATTTTCAACACACACGCTTGAGGACTTACAAAATATATGAGTAAAGTTTGGATTGAAGAGTTTTGCAAACCATAAATAATAGTTGCATGCTGCTTTCGGGTAGCATTTCAGAAACATAATTGAGGCTATTTAAAGCAAAACAAGTACAGAATGATAAGGTAATAACAGGCATAATGCGTGTTCGCTCTAGTTCCAGTAACCAATAGCGTCAATTACATGCATGCTTTCAAACAACAGACCTGCAGATGGTTTACTGAACCTGGAGCAACCTGGTCTCTGTAATTACATTAGCTATTAGGCTAACTCCACATGCCATTGTCCATATACTGTTTGTGGGGAAGTAAATTAATATCAGCGCTCCATCAACTATACATATTTACAACAGTGTCCAAAAAGGAAACCCACACATCATGATGTTCACCTCAGAAAAGGCCTTCTTGAAGGTAATAGGCCAGCCTCCTTTAAACACATATATAAAAAAAATTTGTTTAATGACACAATTAAATCTATATCAGCAGTGCTACTGCCCCATGGTAATCAGTACAGTTTAAATGAGACCCTTGAAGTTGCCACTAAAGGTTCCGTCAACATCTGTTTTCTGGCTTGGTGAGTGTTAAAAGAAATCTATACCCCCAAAATTAATACTTAAGCAACAGATGGTTTATATTAGATTAAGTGGTATATGAAAGAATCTTACCAAACTGGTATATATATATTTAAGTAAATATTGCCCTTTTACATCTCTTGCCTTGAGCCACCATTTCGTGATGGTCTGTGCTGTCTCAGAGATCACCTGACCAGAAATATTACAACTCTAAGGGGCAGATTTATCATGGGATGAATTGAAAAACTCCCATGAGCTCAAAATTCGACTCAAATTTGACCAACTGCAATTTATTATATAATTAAAATTTTTCAAACTCGGGTGAATGGGATTGACCCGCAAACTCAAATCAAATTCGAATCAATTTCAATTCGAGTTTTTTCTCCAAAAAAAACTTGATTTTCAGGAAGACTGCAAACAAATCCAAATTAATCCCAGGACATCTCTCATAGGCTAAAAAAGCAATTCAGCAGGTTTAAAGGGACAGTAAAATCAAAAAAAGAAAGTGATTTACAGTAATAAAAATAAAATGAAACTTTTGCCCTGCACTGGAAAAACTGCTGTTTGTTTTAAAAAAAACTACTTTTGCTTATATAAATAAATTGCTGTGTAGCAATGGGGGCAGCCATTCAAAGGAGAAAAGGCTCAGGTTACACGGAAGATAGCAGATAAGCTCTGTAGAACATAATGGTGTTATCTGTTATCCACTATTTAACCTGTGCCATATAGCCTTTATTCAATTTCTGCCATTGCTACACAGCAGCTTGTTTATATGAACTATAGTAGTGTTTCTGAAGCAAACACAGCAGTTTTAGCAGTGCAGGGGAACAGTACATGATCTTTTCATTACTTTAAAACACTAATTTTTTGGTGTTACTGTTCCTTTAAGGTGGAAAATAGTCAAGTTCAAATTCTTAAAGGGCCAGTATATGATAAATTTCAAAATTAGAATTTTTTTTTTAAAAAAAACCTCAAATATAATTTTAACAATTCCCTAGTCGAATTTGAAAGTTTTGATCATAAGAAAAATGAAAATATTCAAATTCTCAATTCGACCGTTGATAAATATGGCCCTAAATGTAAAAGGAAGAAGTGTGTAAGCAAAAGTCAGCACTCTGCCTGTTAATTGGCTCATGTGACCTACATGTATGGTTTGTTTGTGCACCATGAATCCTAGGATCCCAGGGGACGGCCCTTATTTTTTAAAATGGCAATTTTGGCAATACATTTTGCAAATGTAAAAAAAATATTCCATTTGTCTCTGTAATAATAAAACAGAACCTTGTAATTAATCACAACTAAGATATAAGTGTTCGTTATTGGAGGCAACATAATCCTACAGGGTTTATGTTTACATTTAAATTATTTTTTTGAAGACTTAAACTACGACGTTGCCTAAAGTTTCCTCATGAGGCAACAAATCTCCTTGTGTGCCAGTAACCTAAAAAATTAATTTCTCTGAATTTCAAGACTAAGGATAATGGCTAAATGGATAAAGCTCCTGTACAACTCTTGTTGGTTATGGAAAATTTGTTTAATTAGACAATGTGAACCTTGCTGCAAGAAATTGTAACATTACTGTTCCACATTTCACCAAATTCTCTATCACAGAAGTAGTTCATAGAGACTAAAGTGACATTATATAACAACAATTCCTGATTGAGGAACTAGAGGCCAAGGCCTTGATGTAAACTTCAAGTGGAAGATTGTAGATTTATTAGAGTTTGGCCTGATTTCAGAGTACAGGCAGCACAGAGGAGAACTAGATACATTTTTTTTGAGGCAGATCCAAGTACTGTTGTATTCATGGACCCTGGAGTCCTTGCTTATGCAGATACTAGTAGTATTTTATTATTATTTACCATTATAATCAGCCTCACAATATTTTGGCAGTGAAAGAATAGTCACAAAATATAGGTATGTGATCTGTTATCCAGAAATTTCTAAATTACAGGATGGCTTTCCCCCACAGACTCAATTTTAATCAAATCATTCACATTTTTATATAGTATTTATTTTTTTATTGTAATATAAAACATTGCATTTGATCCTAACTAAGATATAATTAATCCTTCTTTGAGACAAAACAATCCCGATGGGTTTAATCAGTATTTAATTTATTTTTAGTAGACTTTAGGTACAGTATGAAGGTCTGAACTATGGGAAGACTTGTTACCTGGAAAACCAAGTTCCCAGCCATTCTGGGTAACAGGTCCCATACCTGCATTACAAGCTGCATTACTTCCTTCCTTTCTGAACTGGTTTCTAGACACCCAGATTCTGCATAATTGTTAACTGCCCCAGAACAAGACCACTTGCAATGTAAACAGGCATTGAGCTTCTGCCAATAAAATTGAATCCTCACAACTAACTAGTATCAAATGTATATTTGCATACATATTTCATCTGCATATACATTTAACTGGATAATCACAAGCTTTAAATAAAAAAAAAAATATGCCTATGTATCCTGAACTGGAGCCATCATTTGACTTTTGTACCCAGTATAATGATTTGATATATTGAGAAGAGCATCTTTAAAGCAATTATTTGGAACACTTATTCTTTATTTTGTCAGCCTAAACACTGATCATTACATGCAAAACTAGGCATCTTTTTGCCTTTGTTGTAGACTTGATGTGGAAAGTTAAGAACTACAATCTATTTCATAAAAGACTGTATTTTTCCTTATTGTTGATAAATTCCTGTCTTGTTAGCATGTTGTGTTAACACATCATATAATCAAAAGAAGAGAAGGAAAGAACTGACCCCTGTGTCTGCACCCTCCCATCCATCACATCTGATATCTCTTAGGTGATAAATTAGTAAAACTAATTAATAATAATTTATATCAATTAAGTTAAAATGTAGTTAAAGGCAGGGGGCCACACCAACAGAAGGCTGGATTATATATATTCCCTCAATAGAGGACCGTTCTATTCACCAAGTTATCGAGTATGCTATATTGTAAGCTCTAACTTAATACAGTACTGTGTTATAGGTCCGGTATAATCACTCATTCAGCCACTTTGTAGGTACCAACCCCTTCACCCACATGGAGTACCCTCCCTTCCGGCAATATGGTTGGAGTTACTTAGTTGTGTATGATGCAAGCTTGGTATTCATATCTGGCTTAATAGTCTATCTGAGCTGTCCCTCTATTTACTATAATATCTAAGCTGTGCCTCAGACACCAATGCTGGCTAAGGGTAAGTTCACACTGGGCGTTTCGGGGAGATTTAGTCGCCTGGCGACTAATGGCCTCATCTTTGCGGCGACCAATCTCCCCGAATGCCTTCCCTCACTCTGATTGGTCGCTGCAAAGATGAGGCAATTAGTCACCAGGCGACTAAAGGTGGCCATACACGGAGAGATCCGCTCGTTTGGCGATGTCGCCAAATGAGCGGATCTCTCTCCAATATGCTCACCTTGAGGTGGACAATATCGGTCTGATCCAATCGTGGGCCCTAGGGCCGCAATCCGACGGGCCAGATCTGGATCAGGGAAGCCCGTCGGGGGGCCCCATACATGGGCCAATAAACTGCCGACTCGGTCTGTCGGCAGCTTTTATCAGCCTGTGTATGGCCACCTTTACTCTCCCCAAAACGCTCAGTGTGACCTTACCCTTAACTGTGAAATATCTATAATGTGCCTCAGGCACCGACCGATAGCTGATACTTAGAGATAGACGATAACAGACTCTGGACCGCGGATCTGTGAAAGTCACCAACCCCTTCACCCACAGAGAATCCCCTCCAGATCCTTGTGTGGTGATTTTCGCAGATCCGCGGTCCATAGTCTGTTAGCGTCTATCTCTAAGTATCAGCTCGGTGCCTGAAGCACATTATGCATGGCCTCAAAAACAAGAATACAATTTAACGGCGTCAAAAACGAGACGCCGGCGCAAATTCACCCATCACTAGTCACTGGCTGCTCTACAGGGAAACAAACAAAGCTGCTCGAGTTCTGGGAAGGTGAGGGCTCCCCCCTGCCGTTTGAAAGTACGATTGTTTCCCTGAAGAGAAGTCAGGGGCTGCCTGAAGTTTCCTATCCTCAGCAGTCAAAGCAAGTAAAATGAAGGAGGAATTTCACTGCATACAGTCAGGTTTCTTAAAAAAACTTACACATTTTTTTTAATTAAAGTATTTTGGAGATAGATTTCTTTTTTATTAAAGAAAGTAAAAATTGAATTTTATTTTTTCGCTTTTACATCTCCTACTTTCTAAATACAATCAATTAAATATTCTGCATTGTTTCTGAAATAATCAAGTTCATCTTCACTATCCCTCTCTCATCATCTGTTTTTCTTCATTCTCTCTTCATGCAGCAGTTGGGTGTCAGATATTCATTGACAGTTAGATCCAATATATCTTCTGGGGGGCTTCCTTCTAGCAGATTAATTAAAGGTCACTCAAATAACTGATTGCATTTATTTCAGTGTGCTGAAGCTTATTTAAAATTTTCATTTTCGCTATAGTTCCCTTTTAATGCCCTCACTGTGAAGAACCACCTACGCTGCTTCAGATAAAAATTCCATTACTCGAGTATAAAGGCGGTAGCCTCTTTTTCTATTTAGTATGCAAAACATCCTCTGCTATTTGACTTTAATGTCCTCAAATGTATTTGTAAAGAGTAAAGCAACCCCAGATTTGATAGCTCCTCTCTGCCCTGCATACTCAAGGGGAGTTCTTACCAATGACCAAAAGCGGTAAAGTTATGTTTTAATCCCTTTAGTTAATACAGATATGGGATCCGTTATCCGGAAACTCATTATCCAGGAGGTTCCGAATTACGGAAAGGCCTCCATTATAATCAAATAATCCATCTTTTTAAAATTGATTTCCTTTTTATCTGTAATAATAAAACAGTACATTGTACTTGATCCAAATTAAGATATGATTATTGGAAGCAAAACCAGCCTATTTATTTAATATTAACAATTTTCTAGTAGACTTTAGGTATGAAGATCCAAACTACAGAAAGATCCGTTATCCAGAAAACAACAGGTCCCGAGCATTCTGGATAACAGGCCACATACCTTTTTAATGCAAGACAGCACTTAAAGGAACAGTAACAAAAATAATTAAATTATTTTAAATTAATTAAAATATAATGTAGTGTTTATCTGCACTGGTCCAACTGGTGTGTTTGCTTTAGAAACACTACTATAGTTTAAAAAAACATAATAAACAAGCTGCTGTGTAGCCATGGGGGCAGCCATTCAAAGCACAGTTTACATACACATTACAGATGCACTCTATAGAATCACCAATGCATAGCAACAGTATATTATATTTAAATTACATTTTCATCAATGTAACCATATCTACTCAGTAACAGACAAGTGTCAAGAATGTGGTCAGCTTTGTTGAGTGAAAGGAAAGTGTCTGTAGTAAGAATTGCTGTTGGCTGAAGGATGTAAAAAAAATAGTTCAAAGTTATACACCTAGCATGAGCATAATTAGATATTTAAAATAAATACTCAGGAGAATACAAAAATAGATTTTATTAAAGTTTCTTAATTGTTCCAGATTCCATCTTTGTATATTACATGTGAGTATTCTGCTGAAGAACAACTGTTGCCATATAAAACAGGCAACCCTAAACAAATGCAAACAATTTTGCTCCGTAGTCTGGATGATATCTATTATTTCTCTCTGTCTCTCTCACTCTCTCTCTCTCTCTTTTTTGCAATAACCCTGTAGAACAGAAATACAACGTAGTTAAGCATGGTCTTTCGGTTTTAAAACTTGCAGAACTGCCTTAAACACACACTATTTACTTCAGCTGATGAATATCATCTCAGATCTGGTTTCACAAACAATGGCATATGGCAACAATATAATATGGCATGAGATCCATATACTATATGACTAAGGGGCAGATTTATCAAGGGTCGAAATGAATTCGAGGGAATTTTCGAAGTAAAAGAATTCGAAATTCGAAGTATGTTTTTGGAAAGTTCGACCATCGAATAGGATACTACGACTTCGAATTTACTTCGAATTTGATTCAAAGTAAAATAGTTTGAATATTCTATAATCGAAGTACTGTCTCTTTAAAAAAACTTTGACTTCAATACTTTGCCAAATTAAACCTGCCGAAGTGCTATGTTAGCATTTTTCTACGTTTTTGGAAGTCAAAGTAAAATCGTTCGATTCGAAGGATTTAATCGTTCGAGCGAACGATTTTACTTCGACCGCAGAATACCCAAATTCGATGAAAAAAGTTTGAATGCGATATTCGAAGTATTTAAATTCGATGGTCGAATTTCGAAGTAAAAAATACTTCGAAATTCGACCCTTGATAAATCTGCCCCGATATGTTTATCAATCCCCAACAAAAACACTTATTAATCTCCAGATTCATGCATTTGGTTTGCGTATATGCCGTTGATAACATAAATGTGTCTGTAAACCATACAAGCATCATAATTGTAAGTCAGTATTGCTTTAACAAACTAATTTTCATTATCCATAGAAAAACAAACCCATGTTTCTTTAAATACAATTACCACTTCTATAAGGTGGAGCACAGTAATAAAAAGTAAACATGTAACTGTGTACATTCAGTGATATTATTTGAGAACTGTTATCTGATGTAGCTGCTGAACTTGGTGGACAATTAAGACTTAAAGTGATACCAACACTAAAAATTCTCTTTTCAAAATATTAATCTGCATTAAAAGTTTGTGTAATTAACAAGATTATTTAATTGAAGTCTATGGGAGATGGTCTTCTTGTAAATGAGCTTACTGGGTATTGGGTTTCCAGATTTTATGTATATGTAAGATGAATTCATCTTACCACATTGTGAAATTAGACATAATATTATATCAAACACTGTTTCAGAGACAAATAAACACTTAACTTGAAAGTTAGCATGTGATGAGAGTAGCACCCAGCTCAATGTTTTACACACATTTTGGATACCAGCCCACCCACATAAAAAGTAACCTTATTACATACATATGTGCAATTACTAGTGTCTAAAGGGAATGTTAAGGATAAACAAACACTTTGTCTCATGAAGTGCCCGTATGGCCAACGAATCAGTGAAGTAATCCTTCTCTCATCTCCCCCCACCCAGTCTTTCATACCAGTTCAAAAATAGAAAACGTTTTTTTATAGTTGACAAATAATACACTCGCCTTTTATTCAGATGTTATTGTCTTCTTTTTCATATAACTTTAACTATATTTTTTCTACCTGACAGATGTTATTATAAACATTTATTTACTGAAGAAGACTCTCGGGTAAAGATTGAAACAACCCAGAGATGCAAAGGGTTGTTTATTCAGAGCTGGGCCAACCCGGCCAGGCGCCCTAGGCAACCTGGCGGGCCACGGTGCCGGCTCAGTGTGCGCTCGACTGCGCATGCACAAAACTTCGCTCCAGCACGCATGCGTGAAATGTTTGCGCGCATGCAGGGAGAGACAGGACCAGACACGGGGTAGGCGACAGAGCAGGTACGTGCCTGGCGCCCCCTCAGCTTTGCGCCCTAGGCACGTGCCTACTCTGCCTACCACTAGTTCCGGCCCTGTGTTTATTTATAGCTGTGTCTCATACACAGGTATCATACATATAGGGGCACATTCACTTACTTTGAGTGAAGGAATAGAATAAAAAAAAAAAACTTTGAATTTCAAACTTTTTTTTTTGGCTACTTCGACTACGACTTCGAATTGAACAATTCAAACTAAAAATCGTTCGAATATTCGACCATTCGATAATCAAAGTACTGTCTCTTTAAAAAAACAACTTCAACCCCTGTGGGGAATCGCTCTTTAGGTAGTAGCAGCAGCAACTCCTTTCACACAGATAGTAGACAGAAACTGAGGTGGAGAGCTTAAGACCTTGAACACATTCCTTTGCGGTACCAGGTGCTGTACTGAAGGACCCACGCCTGTTACATGGCCAAATTATCCAATCAGAGCAGATATCAGCAGCACACCGTGGATATGAACAAACGTGTATTTTATTGCATCAAATCATTTTAAACAGGGCAACGTTTCGGGCCGCCCGGGCCCTTTATCAAGCCTAATATATATATACTGTATATATTAATAATAATCTATTTATGGCAACACTTTTGGACAAAGTTGAAAAAATGTGGAGAATGACAAGAAAAAATAAGCTGTAATGTAATGTAGGGCTAGTTTGGTACTGTTCAGAGATTTTAGAATAGCTATTTTGTTGTCTGATGCAGATCATAAGCTGCAAGCAATGTCTAACATACAGTATGAAGCAGTAAGTCATTAACTTGCTCAGTGATTTTTTCTGTTTATTGCCTCCTAACTCCAATTTTCCACATTTGGGTGGTCCATTTGGTTAATATGAATTTTACTCCACTCAAATATTTACATCTGCTTTTTAGCTATTATGTGTGTCTTGTGTGACTTATAGGGGCAAATTCACTAAGAATCGTAGTTGCGCCAGGCGCAACTTTGCCGCACTTCGCCACACTTCGCCAGGCGTAGTTTCACCAGCGCTCTGCAAATTCACTAAAATCCGAAGTTGCGCTCATGGGTAGCGTAAGGTTGCGAAGTTGCGCTAGCGTTGATTCGCTAAGCGAAGCGAAGTTACGCTAGCGATGGTTAATTTGCATACGGTGCCAAATTCAAATTTCAATGGAGGAATACGTAGAATCACTACAAATGCCTTCAAAACATCAAATAAAATTTTTATTTTGCCCTACACATATGCCCACTGTATAGTTAAGGTGCCATGAGTTAGGAAATGTAGGGGGGAAGGAGGGGAGCCCCAAAAAAAATTTCGGTCTTTTTCAGCCTATCACCCATAATATAGAAAAAATGCCAGCGGTAGTGAATTTGTGTAGTTACGTCCGTAGCGAAAATTCGCCAGGCGTAATGGTGCGAAGTAACACTAGCGAATTTACGCCAGCGTTTGTTAGTGAATTTGCAAAGTAACGAAAATGCCCAACGCTAGCGAATTGACGCTAGTGTTAGGCGCTTCGGCGCTTAGTGAATTTGGGTCATAGTATGAAGATCCAAATTATAGAAATATCTGTTATCCGGAAAGCCCCAGGTCCCAATCATTCTGGATAACAGATCCCATACCTGTACTAGAAAGAGTAACAGTGTCCTGGTTATTGTCTACAAGAGATAGCAACCTTGACAATCAACAACTCATGTGCCATTTACCCCAAATCATTAAACATGAAACTTTTCAGAGATCAACCTCTCATCTGGGAGAAAGTCAGAAACTATTTTTTGTTCACATACCTTTGTTGTTCTGTCTGCAATGACCCATTATTTGATCAGATCTTTCAGATTTCAGCATTCCATTGGGCAATTCCAGCTGCAACAAAAAATCTACTAGTTGGGTAGCTTCAATATGCCATCCATTTACCAAAAAAAAAAAAATGGTTTAGAGCTGACCAATTAATGCATCATAGGTATTGCAGAATTACTCAGCAGTGCATTATGGAAAACAACAAATTAGAATTTCAATGGCTTTTATGTGAAATAAATGACCATTGACTTCAATGCATTTTGCAGAAAAAAATGGCACTAAAATGTCTTTTGCAGATATTTAACACGTCACAAACAGATTCACTTACCACTATTTGGAACTTATGTGCTAGAGTGAAATTGCCATTTAAAAAGGAAACAACATCAACCTCTTTCTTGTTCCTCTGATACCATATATAATATGCAGAGAATTCCTATAAGATTTACATTGCAACTTAAATAGTTGTACACATTGGCATTTTATCATATTAGCCATGTATCTTACATATGGCTCCAATAACTCATACATCAGAAACTGAAAAATAATCTGGCATAATGAATTGATTACAGTACAGAGATAAGCAACCATGCAGCAAAATGTTTTGCCTTGTTTAATTTTAGCTGGAAAGACTTAACAATAAATAAAACAATAACTTTAATATTTGTAAATACAGGTACCTGTTTTCCAGAATGCTCAGAAGTTGGGCTTCTCCATGGATCCTACTGTAATTTCGCTCACATTACTTTAAATTTACTTAAATGTCATTTAAACGTTAAATAAACCCAACAGGCTTGTTTTGTTTCCAATAAGGAGTAATTATATATTCATTACTTTAATAATATTCATTTGGATCAACAACACTATTTCATTATTACCGAGGAAAATCATTTTTAAAATTTGGAATTATGTGGTTGAAATATAATCTATGGGAGATGACCTTCCTATAATTCCCGAATCCTTCTCAATAATGGGTTTCTGGATAACAGATCCCATACCTGTATTATGACGAACAAGCCATAAAATAATATATAGTGTATTGATGGAACAATTAAAAAAAATATTTTTAGATTTCTGAGATTAAAACAAATGTCACATTGATACAGCTTTGGTAATGGTATTTTAGAATCCAATTTGATTTCTACAGCATGGTATAGATTGAAACAGAGATTAACATCTGGATTCTATTAAAAGTTGTTCACATAAATAACAAATAAGCACTTCCTGTGACTGGATCCAAAAAAACAATTTGGATTTCCTTTTCTTCAATTCTAATTCTATCTCAAGTTCCCTGCAGCATCAAGACCACATGAATGCAAACAGACCACATAACAGGACTATCGTCATTGTGATCTTAAATTTATAATGTTTGAGAATGCAGATCTAGGATTATAATTGTATCATGGCAATTGTCAGGCAATGTGCAGCATCATTTACACCTGTTAAGATTCATATACTTGAAAAATACAGTGGCAACATTTACAGAAATTACTTTAAGTATAAAGGACTATATTTTCCATGGATTTGGTGTATATCTTTCTGTTTGCTGTTGGCAAATCTCAGATGTACAGTATGTTATGAACAATGTTCCAGACAGTCAGGAAGCTGGTAATGGTACAGTAGACAGCCATAAATAAAGCTTGAATTGCATCTGAAAGATCCAGTAAATTACAACAGACAATCATTTGGGGGGAAAAAAGATGTAATTATTTCTCCTACAAGCACAAACATATTATGATCATAATTGAACAATACAATAATATAGCAGTTAGCACTGATGAGCACGTTATTGGGTTCTTGGGTTCAGGTCTGACCAGGACAATATATGATGAGTTCTTATGATGTTACAATCCACAGGGTGCTCTGGAGTTCTTCCACAGTGCAAATATATACTTTCAGTTTATATGGCACGTTATGAAACTGACCTTAGTGTTTGTGTGTGTGTGAATCATAAGAGAAATTAGACTGTAAATTCCTCTGGGATTGGTCGAAAATGGCATGTAAATATTTTTACATCTAAACTGCACTAAAATGCAAATTGTCAAAGAATACAGATATGGGACCTGTTATCCAGAATGCTCAGGACCTGGGGGGTTCTGGATAACAGATTTTTCCATAATTTGGATATTCATACCTTAAGTCTACTAGAAAATAATGTAAACATTAAATAAACCCAATTGCCTGGTTTTGCTTCCAATAAGGATTAATTATATCTTAGTTTGGATCAAATACAAGGTATGAGGCCTGTTGTCCAGAATGCTCGAGACCTGGGGCTTTCCAGATAAAAAATCTTTCTGTAATTTGGATCTGCGTGCCTTAAGTCTACTAGAAAATCATGTAAATATTAAATAAACCCAATATGCTGGTTCTGCTTGCAATAAGGATTAATTATATCTTAGTTTTGATCATGCACAATCATGCACAATGAACTGTTGTATTGTATTGTACAGAGAAAAAGGAAAATTATTAGGAAGGAAATAATTTTAAAAAATTTGGATTATTTGGATAATTGGATAAAGTAGTCTATGGGAGCAAGTCTTACCATAATTACGAACTTTCTGGAAATCATTTTTAAATTTGTATTAGTTGGATAAAATGCAGTCTATGGGAGACAGCCTTTCAGTAATTTGGAGATTTCTGGATAATGGGTTTCCAGATAACAGATCCCATACCTGTGCTGCAATAAACATCATACTGCAAGTAAAATGCTATGTAATATGCCGGCTCTGTATATATAAAAGTATAACATAACAATCCGTAGCACTAGGTAATGAGGAATATAGACAGAATGGCTAAATTAAGTGACTGCAAACTTTGTGCATGAACACTGGGATTTAATCATATTACGATGCCAAAAGAATAATTTAAAGGACAAGGAAAGGCAAACAAAAAATAAAATCTAATTTTTACTTTCTTTAATGAAAAAGAAACCAATATACTCCAATATACTTTAATTAAAAAATGTGTACTGTTTTTATAAGAAACCTGACTGTATGCAGTGAAATTCTCCCTTCATTTGCTGCTGTAGATAGGAATTGGCAGCCCAGACCACATGTGCAGGGTCAGACAAAGATGTTTAATAAAGTTACAAGATGTCAGCCCCTTGTGGCCAACTTTGAAAGCATAAATCATTTATTTGATTAGGCTTTGTGGTGCAGTAAGTTCATGCTTATGTTTAGTATACAAAATACAGCATTTCTAGCCTTATTCTATTTTAGACTTTCCGTGTCCTTTAACATGAGATTATGCAACGCATTCACGTCTTTCTGCATCAGTTCATCTCTTTCCTGTTTGTTCATCTGCTTTCTCAAGCTTCTTGAGTTCCACACCTCCAGCCTAGGATGGAATGCTAAACATTCTGGTGGGTTGGCTCATGTAATGACATTTGTGGGAATCTTATCAGTATGTCCAATAAAAACAAATGATTGAAATTACATTATACAGGGGTTGCATACAATCTAAAAGGAAATGTAGGCATTGTTCTGCTTCATGCATTTAAGACTAAGCAGGAATGACTAGGCTGTTACTTTTCAGTTACATTACTCAGCCTAACTGCAATTCAGCGGTACAACTTTTGATTAGTCACTTTTAACTTTGGATTAAACTGACAGATCTCTGTTAAGAGTATCAATTTGTACATAGTATCCATGAATAAATCAGTTCTACAAAGCTGGTTGAGTTCAATGTTTGCAGTTATTGTATTTAATAAATTCCAGATCTCAGAGAATGTTCATGAGGGTAAAGCTTGTTACTGCATAAAAAGGTTAGATAAGCTCACCTATGAATCAGTGATACTGTGAGGCCCCTTTCCTAAGAAACAATCCACAGCCTTCTCTCAAATACAAACTGTCAACTTGCAAAGTAGATCGCAAGTCTTGAAGTGGATCACAGTACCTTGTAAATAATGGTTTTGCTGGCATATCACAAAAGTTCACAAACAGCATGTTTACTGCTTCTAGCAAGCAGGGTGCTGATCAACAACACATTTTACAGTTTTGCAGTACAATGTGTAGAATCCACAGAAAGGAATTTCCCATGAATATTTCTTATAAGGAAAATGTTTCCTGTATCTGTAAATTCTTTCTTTCATTAGGGAGATGCTCCATAGGAAGCTCAATATTCCTTCCTGTTCCAGAAGATGACCTGTATTCTATTTATTACTTTTTCTGGCCCCTTACACTGAACATATTTTTTCTACTAGTGTCTACAGCTATAAAACAAGCCACAATTCCCATTATCCTATAAAACTGCATAAAGAAATACAGCTTTCACATATTTCTTCTATTTTTCTATAATGTCTTAAATAAATATTTACAGTCATGTTTCTTTTTAAATGTCCTTTATCCTTTTGCAGAGATTTGTTAACCTTAAATCTTACAATATCTTTATTGTTATTGCACGGAGATGGGGATTTGCCTGTTTTTTACTATGAGTCCATATTGGTTAACTCAGTGTTTAAGACCAGTTCTTTTATATTTCAAACTTCTCTAATCCCCAGCCTGACTTTCTAATCACATACAAATGATTAATATATAATTATAATGCAGTCTGCATTTCTCAATGTGTCCAAGTTTCGCATAGATGTCTTACAGAATTTCCTACTGATGCAAAGAGTTTCTCAAACTGCTACAGTCATACATTATGTTTCAATTCAAATATGATTTTATTGTATTATTTCCATTCCTTGCAATACTCATAAAAAAGTTCATTTACCCACAAGAGGATGTGGGATTGTCCACAGGCCCAAAAATTCTTGAATAATGCGTTCTTTTTCCTACATAATGAACTAAAACCGGTATTTAGTTAAAACTGGAGATAGTACCAGAGATAGTGTATCTCTAAAAATAAAGGTATCACCTTTATACCACTTTTTTTACTTTTTATTTAAAAAGTTTAACCTGTAACATTCTAACAATGAGCTAATGAATAGCCAGCATTCACAAAGCCTTTTCAGCTTCCATAAATAGAGGTCACATAAAATCCACTTCTATCAACTCCGTATACCAAAATTGTAGAAGACAACACGATCAAAGAATATAAGTTTAAAAAGTCTTTTTTAGCTTTGAAAGGCTCTGCTGTTGAAAGTGGGGATTGTGGGTTTTCAGGGTATTGTCTAATACCCAACCAGTGGCTGGTGAGCAACATGATGATCACCAACCCTTTGAATGTTGCACCCAGTGGCCTGAAAGCAGTGGCCTTTTTTTGAATTCCTGGCTTGGAAGCAAGTTTTGGTTGCATAAAAACCCGTAGCAATGCCAAACAGAGCCTTCTGTAGGCTGTCATTTCTCATAGGGCTACCAAATAGCCAATCAAAAGCTCTTATTTGACACCCCTGCAGCTTTTTTTCATGCTTGTGTTGTTCCCCAACAATTTTTCCACCTGAATGTAGCTCACGTGCATAAAAGTTGGGATTCCTGGTCTACATCATGCTATAAGTTCATTTTTGAATTTGCGTTGGTCTTTAACTATGATTATTGTTGGTTCTGCCATAGTTTAAAAACAAAACAAAGGGGCAACATCAAAATTAGAGAAAAAACACAGTGAAAAAACATAAACTCAAATATACTTGAAAATATTCTTTGGAACCGCAGATAGTCAGCATTTATTAAAGAATAAAACCAAAAAAAGTTGCCAGAAAAAATACATAAAAGCTGGCAAAGTTCATTAGAAAATCAGCTTTCATTTTAAATAAATGGAACAATATGATTCTCGCTGGTATTTTTCAAAGAAAAAGGAGCACAGGAATATTCTGATGCCTTTTTTTCTTAAAGAACCAAGTGTTCGGGGAAAAAGTTACACAAGTTTTGTCTCGGTTTGTTTTTTTTTTACTCCTGTTTCTATAAATAGGTCATATGTATGTAAGAAGATATGAAAAAAACCCTCCCTCTTTGCAGAAAACTTAGTGCTTGGCCATAGAAAGAGTAACAGCTTCCTATTATTCATCAACAGGCTGGGCTGGTGGTGCTTTGGTTCCCTTTCTGCAAGTACAGGTATAACAGGTATAACATGAACCCATTATCAAGAAAGATCTAGATTACAGGAAGGCCATCTCCCATCAACTCAATTTTAATCAAATAATTACAAATGTCTTTAATTATTTTTTTTCTCTGTATTATTAAAACAGTTCCTTGTACCTGATCCCAAGGAAGATATAATCAATCCTTATTGGAGGTTTAGTTAATGTTTTAATTTTTTTATTTGACTTCGAAGGATGGAGATCCATATTACAGAAATATATGGAAAACTCCAGGTCCCAATCATTCTGGATAACAGGTCCCATACCTGTACTCACAAGTGCTAGGAGCTCAATTGCAAATCCAATTAAGTGACCATTTTAGAACTTTGCACCAGAAGACCAGAATTGATGCCAGGCAGATCCTAAAAATATTTGCTGTAACTGTGCCTAAATTGCAACAAGAGACAGCATGAAATGCTGGGATTCAAAAAATGACTACAGAGACTTTTATGATAATTTTTTAGCTTTAGTTCACATTTGATCAAGTCATTTAAGATATATTTAAATGGAGTCAGGTTCAATGATATTTATAATTAGTTTATCATACAACACAATGGAGAAGAATCGTGATTATGTAAAATAATTCAACCCAACTACAATTTAAAAAAAAAAATTTATCAAGGGTCGAATTTCGAAGTTAAAAATACTTCGAAATTCGACCATCGAATTGAATTACTTCGACTTTGAATATCGATTAAATCTTTCGAACCGAACGTTTCAAAGGATTTCAGCGATCGATCGAACGATTTTTCTTCGACTTCAAAAAACTTAGAAAACTGCTCTAGAAGGTCCCCATAGGCTAACATAGCACTTCGGCAGGTTTAATTTAGCGAATTATTGAAGTCGAAGTTTTTTTTAAAGAGACAGTACTTTGATTATCGAATGGTCGAATATCCAAACTATTTTACTTCGAATCGAAGTTGTAGTATTTGATGGTCGACGTATCCAAAAAATTACTTTGAATTTCTAATTTTTTTACTCCCTCGAATTCACTTCAACCCTTGATAAATCTGACCCTTAGGGGCCAATTCATTAACTTCGAGTGAAGGATTCGAAGTAAAAAAACTTTGAATTTCAAAGTGTTTTTTGGGCTACTTCAACCATCTAATGGGCTACTTCGACCTTCGACTACGACTTCGAATCAAAGGATTCGAACTAAAAATAGTTCGACTATTCGACCATTCGATAGTCGAAGTACTGTCTCTTTAAGAAAAAACTTCGACCCCCTAGTTCGCCACCGAAAAGCTACCAAACCCAATGTTAGCCTATGGGGAAGGTCCAGGGGCGATCCTGGCCCCTTCGCCGCCTGAGGCAGCAGCAGTTGCTGCTGCCCCCCCTACCCCAGAAATTCGCTCTTAAAGTACCAGGAGCAGCATTTTTGCTGCCCCTGGTACCTAGTGGGGCGCTGCTGCCTGAGGCGACAGCCTCAACTTGCCTCATTGGCGGAGCACCCCTGGGAAGGTCCCCATAGGCTTGGCTAAATTTTTTTGGTCGAAGGCTAATCCTTTGATCGTTGGATTAAAATCCTTCGAATCGTTCGATTCGAAGGATTTAATCGTTCGATCGAAGGATTATTCCTTCGATCGCTCGATCGAACTTTTTTGCGCAAAATCCTTCGACTTCGATATTCGAAGTCGAAGGATTTTCATTCCCAGTCGAATATCGAGGGTTAATTAACCCTCGATAGTCGACCCTTGATGCATCGGCCGCTTAGTGTCTTGAAATATGTGGTTTTTCATATATTTTTAGCAAATAGTGGTGAGAAACTAAAGTCACTACTAGAGGGACCTCCTTACTATACATTTTCTACTCATAGATCAGAATTATCGTAAGGCAAAATAAATAATAAAGTCTCTTTGAAAAGGAGTCCTTTTCCTTACACTTCCAACTATCTACAAAGTTAGCAAGCCATGCTGAACCCACTGTAGGGTAAGTGTTACCTAGAACCACTTACACCAAATGATGGTCTGTTACTTTAAATGACAGTTTATGATGTTATATAACCAAATATGAAAGTATGGCTTTATGATTTATTATATAGTAAGCGCGTGCAGAATTTGCTTTAGAAGAAACATGTCATTCTGGTATGAAACATGGGGGAAATGTTCACTAAATTAATGCTTTGCTTAACCTTTAATGAAACTCCTGCACTCTGGGAAACATTATCAGTGGTGCAACATATAAGGAAGCCAGTAAATAATTTCTCCACTTCAAGTCTTTGTTTTCAAAATCACAAAGTAGAGTAGTGATTTATTTCATATAATCAGTTAGACACAAATGGGCAATCTTAATCATAGGACAAAAGGTTGGTTGCTTCAACATTTTTCATTCAGTCTATCATGCAGATGGCTTTAACTGCCAGTGACAGATAGCTGAATGGAACGTCCTTAGTCTGAAAAGCACAATGTTTCGTGTTTGAACTCATCTTTCATTTCACTTCCCAGTAAACAGGTATTTAGTTTTGGCCTAGGTACAATTTATTGCTAGTGCATACATCACCAATTAATGTTTTCATTCATTTATATAACTTCTGTAACTTTTTGGAGATAACTAAGCCAGCTACTTGACTGTAACAGGAATCTAAAAGTATAAACCATCTGTCATGTCTGCTGTAAGCAAGTAGATAAATGCTAATTATCATTGCAGTGTATCTTGACTAATTACTGATCCAGAGTGTACATAAGAGATGGCACCACTATGGAACCAGAATTGAAAAAAGATCCCTAAGGGTCTCCTAACCCTATTGCCGGCAAGCAGTGAGTAAAGTTAAACTTGGAAGGAGTGTCTTAAGCTTCTCTTGAAAGTAACCCTGCTATCTTCCAGTATTTCATCAGTTATATCTGTCATTGATTCCCAACCCATTTTGTTTAAATAAAACAATAATATTATATGTATGTACATAGTTCTCTATGTAATTTATATGTTTGCAATCAAGTCTTAAAGGTCCATCGAAGAATACATCTTCCATGGTTGGCTGGATGTTGGTTGGAGATACCCTGCAATGGTGTAAGGTGCCAATTCCAAAATTGATGCTGAAGAGTCCCATCCACTGTGGTCTTCTCCAATGGCCTTTTGAGGCTGTGAAGTCTGAGGCGGAGACAGCATGCTGTATAAGTTTAAATATATGTATCTATCATGTAGAATTAAAACCAATACAGTGTTTTCTATTAAAGTATATTCTAATGTTGCCTTTTAATGTATGCAGTGAAAGTTATAGCATGTTCTTCTTTGAGGTTTACGGAGAACCACTGACCTGCCATCAATTTAATAAGATTTTTTTAACCACTGAAACCCTTATAATTGTTTTTACACACAAATGTTCCATAGATGGCATTCAGACCAATTACTTTAGTTAAATACAATAACCTTTGCCAATGAACTAAATAAGGGCTGCCTAATTTAGGAAAGTGGTGGATTCCCTCCAGGTCCCCTTTTGTCAGGGTTCAGGAATTGCAAAGTTGGTGCCCTTTCTAAAAAGTACAGCTAGTCAAGATAAAGACACATTCACTAACATTTACTAGATTTTTAAATATAAATATGGTGTCTTAGGATATATAATTACTTGAGTAATTTTCTTGGCTTTGTTTAGTAGCATATCCAGTGTCACTGATGGAATTATAGTTAAGTGGTAGATAGAGTTTTTTTGATAAAACTGTCAATGTTTCCTAAATTACCTTGACACTCAAATCAACTCTACATTACCTGTTACATAAGGGTGGGTTTGTATAGGCTTATCTTTATTCAGGTTGAAAAATAGGTCCTGAGTACATAGATTTACACAGCAGTTTTATATAATTACTGATCTGTTTTGGATTTATGTTCTTCTCTGTCAGGAATAGGTAGGGGGCACTGAGGAGGCAGAGGTAGGAAAGTCCTTCAGACAAGAGCTGATACAGTGCGTGCAGGAACAGGGGCGTAGAATCAGCGTCAAGCTGAATAAAGATGGAGTGGATGATGAACTAGACATAATAGAGCAGATGGAGGAAAGAAGTGGGATAATGCTGGCATAGAAACTGGACTGGACAGGACAGAGCAGATGAAGACTAGGACTTGGCAGAGTCCTTGGCAACCAATAACCAGCAAGCTGTAGGAGAAAACACCAGAAGAGCCTGACATTTTCCTACCTTATAATTGGTGCCTGAAAATGAGTGTTCTAGGTTGTAAACCATTGTCCTAACACCCAGCACCTTCTGTTTTGTTGTTCGTAAGTTTTGTATTATATAAACTATACTTACATTAAAATACAACTGCATGACTGGTATTTTTCAGTGGGTCTCCGCTTTGCTAGCTAAGAATATGCCTGTGATTATAGTTCTCACTGGACACATCTGCTAAAAACAACCTAGAAATGAAGAAAGCTCATTGGACATACAATATATCATCATTTCCCTAATTATACAGATGGTGAGTGAAGAAAGCATATTCTTCTGTCTATGCTGTGTCTTTGTTCTGACCACATATGGCAGTGTTTTCCCAAGAAGTAGTATCTTGGTTTTACAAAGGAATGTATTTTATACAGACACATTTCTACATATGTCTCTAACAAACTTGTATCAGTTATTTTGCCATAAAGCAGTAAAATGGGCTAGTGTGGTTTATATGAACAGTAAGAATGTTTTTTTTTCTTATGGTATAGCAGAAATGAGCTTTAACTAATGTGTGAATATCCAGACTAATTTTTTTGGTATGTACTGTACATATTTAAAAAAAGTAGTATCAAACCAGTAGAAGCACGTCATGTAGAGGGGTCTATGAGCAGTATACAACTTTTAATATGCTAGTGGCTCTGGAGGTTATCTGGATAAGTTATATTTCTGTAATTTGGATCACCAAATCTTAAATACAAGGAATTGTTATATTTAGAAATATTTGCTTGAATTGGACTGTATGGGGCAAATTCACTAAACTCTTTTGCCAGCTATTAATTCGCTACCACTGTGCTAATTCACTAAAATGTGCAATTTCGTCTTGGCGTAGCTTAAATTTGTCAGCCGGAGCATTTTTAGTGAACTTTTGATAACGTTCATTTCTGCCTAGCGAAACTTTGTTAGTACACTTAGGTCAATTTAAATAGGACGGGTACATATAGGTCATATATACGTCTTTATTAGAGATGTTGGTGCAAATGCTTGAAGTGGACACTTATTATTCAAAATGTCCAAGAAAGCAAAATAAAGACAAAAGAAATCCTCTAATGCCCTAGACATGAGCCCTCCCTAACACAAATGTGGCATGCCCCTCACATTGTAAAAAAATGTTCAAACAAAAATGTTTAACAGTTACAACTTTTAAACACAATACCACTTTTAAAAATGAAAAAATGCCAGCAGTTTTTAAAAAATTTTATGACTTTGCGGCATACAGGATATGATGTCACTGACATAAGATTGAGGAGGGTGTTGCTTCATCTTATCAGTTCACCAGGTCTAAGCTGGTGAAGGAAACTCTGGCGAAAGGGGTAACATAATGGTAGCAATCGTACGCCTGAGCGAAAATTCACCAGATGAAAGGGTGAGAAACATCTCTAGCAATGTACTCTTTCACTAGTGAATTTTCCTCTGCACCTGTTAGTAAATTGGTGATGTGGATGGGATTTCTGGCGAATTTTCTCCAGCGTCGGCACTTCGCCTTTTAGTAAATCTGTCCCTATGTTAGATGTTATTTAGTGTTTTCTTGATATTTGAATTTCCTGATTAAAGATCCCATATCTGTACTCATTGATGTCCACAGGAAATTTCTCAAGGAGGGGCTAACTAAACACAACCTGTTTTCCTAGACTAAGCCTGTATACAATAAATAGCTGCTAAGGTACAGCCAACTCTAAGGGGCAGATTTATTAAGTTTTGATTGGAAGCTCAAATTTGAATTTTCTAGTTGGATTATTGGTCAAAACTCACAAATTCAAGTTGGGAATAATTCAAATTTGAATTTAAATTTGAATTCGAGATTTATCATACCTGGACCTGGGACTATTCGCCACCTAAAACCTGCTGAGTTCAAGTAGAAGTCAATGGCAGAGGTCCAGTGTCCCATTTGAAGATGTTAATAGCCTTCCTGACTTTTCAGAGAAAAAACTCAATTCGAGTTTAGTAGAATTTGATTTGAATTTTTAGGCCGGTAATATTAGTTTGAGTTTTAGACGTTCAAATTGTTTCTTAAATAACCTTCCAATTGATAATGATTAGAGTAAAAAAAAATCACATGAATTGATATGACCTTTGATAAATGGGTATCCCTGAGATTATTTGTTTATTGGCAGAACCCAGCGAACTGCTCACAGCCAACATAAATAGGAGGATGTTTAATAGAACGTGTAAATACAAAAATGGGATGCCCCACACATAATACAATAATAGTAATATACTTTTGGGGGGGGCAGGTTCCATTTTTATGCCCTAGTCCTATTATAAGTAGCAGCCCAAATTCAATACTATATTAGCAGGGGCGATCCTGCCCAATTTGCCGCCCGAGGCGGCCTTAGTTTTTGCCACCCCCCTGCCTCTCACCTTCAGCGCAGGACAGTCCACATCGCTAGTTACCAGGAGTGGCATTTTTGCCGCCCCTGGCAACCAGGGGGGCGCTGCCGCCTGAGGCGAGTGCCTCAACTCGCCTCATTGGCAGAGCGCCCCTGTATATTAGGCCCCAGGGAACTCAAATATTGTTCCTGTGTTCTGGCACCAGAGTTTTAGCTCTGCATACAGGGCCGCCATTAGAAATCACGGGGCCCCGTACAACAAAATTTTTGGGGCCCCCTGGGCCCCGCCCACACTAACGACCAAGCTCCACCCCATATGCCGCCCACTCCACATCGCAGTTAAAAGACCACACAGACATCATCGCTAAAAAAGTAACCCCCCCACACAAGTTATAAAAAGCTATTGATGGTCAGGGCCCCCTTATAAAAGATTGGGGCCCCAAAAAAAAAAATGTAAAAAAAAATGTTTTTTTAAAAAAAACATTGGTGGCAGGGGCCCCCTTATAAGTTAAAAACAAATTTGGGCCCCAAAAAAAAATTTTTTAAAAAAATTTTTTTGAAAAAAAAAAAAGTGGCAGGGGCCCCCTTACAAGATGAAAAAAATTGGGGCCCCAAAAAATTTAAAAAAAAAAAATTAAAAAAAAAGTTTTTTTTAAAAAAAATGTTTTTTTTTAAAAAAAAATGTTTTTTTTTTAAAAAAAAATGTTTTTTTTTTAAAAAAAAATGTTTTTTTTTTAAAAAAAATGTTTTTTTTAAAAAAAAACATTGGTGGCAGGGGTCCCCTTATAAGTTAAAAACAAATTGGGGCCCCAAAAAATTAAAAAAAAAAAAAAAAAAAGTTTTTTTAAAAAAAACATTGGTGTCAGGGGCCCCCTTACAAGTTAAAAAAAATTGGGGCCCCAAAAAAATTTTTTTTACAAAAAGATTGGTGGCAGGGGCCTATAGAATATTAAAATAATACATTGGTGGCCAGGGGATTAAAAAAAAAAAAAATATACAAACTGGTGTTCAGTAGAATTGAACTCATGGCTTCACTACTTCAACTTCGCCTCCTTTCGTGACTTCGGGCCTTTGCGCCGCTTCAGGACTTCGGCTTCGGCTGTTTTCGTGACTTCGGGTCTTTTCGGCGCTTCGTGACTTCGGGTCTTTTCAGCGCTTCGTGACTTCGGGTCTTTCCGTGACTTCGGGTCTTTTCGGCGGATCGGCTTCGGCTTTTCGGCACTTCCGCATTCGGCAACTTAGAGGGAGGACGTACGGCTCGGGCGCTCGTAAGGGGGGCCCGGATCTTCAAAAAATGCAGCGCTGCCGGGCCCCCCTTCATGCCCGGGCCCGGTACGCTTGTCCCCCCTGTCCCCCCCTGATGGCGGCCCTGTCTGCATATACATAATAGTACAAACAGGACCACCATCAGGAATCGCAGGGCCCCATACGACAACATTTCCTGGGCCCACCGCAAGCCCCACCTACAGGTCTGCTCTCCCCACCCCACAGGTCCGCCTCCACCACACAGTAAAAACACAAAAAAAATATTGGTGGCTAGGGTTCCCACATGTTAATACAAACACTTCAGAGTCAGCTTGTCTATTTCCCCCAATCTTAAGGAACAGGTGCATGTACCATCAGTGGTCCATCCTCCACCAGGAACAGCGTAATAGAAAAATTTCTGTACAGCACCTTGTAGAATAAAAATGCCTTTATTCAATTTTTCATGGCAGTATCTGGTTAGCAATGTTTCAGGCCTACATGCGGCCTTTTTTCAAGCTCACTTAACACTGATTAAATTAGCTCTTTTATAGACAAATTTTCGCCACCTACTGGATACAAAGTAGTATAAAGATACAAATGTAGTCATTAAGTGCAGTAACTAAAATATGGATACAATTTTGTAACAAAGTCGTTATATTCATACAAAACTTCTTAACTCTATATCATACAGTCGTAGTACTGAATCAGACACATCTGAAAGACATAATAATTAAAAACAATTAAAACCAAAGTATTTAGCGGAAAATAGCTTGGAGGTCATATTCTCGATTTAACCCTTGTGGGGCTAGTGTCTCCAACCGTCTTATCCAGATGGTCCCCCCCTCGTCTAAGAGTAGGTACATGGTCCATCACTTGATATTTTAGTTGGTGTATTCCGTGGCCTGTCTCTATAAAATGGTGTGCAACTGTTTGCTCTCTTTTGCCAGTTCTGATTGCAGATTTATGCTCTCTCATGCGCTCTCTAACGGGACGTGTTGTCTGTCCCACATATAGTAAGCCACATGGGCATTTTATAATGTATGCGACAAAACTTGATGCGCATGTGTAAAAACCCCGAATTTTTATTGGTGTACCTTTACGTGGGTGATATACCACATCCCCTTTCTGGCAATTAGAGCAGCAGTTGCACTCCAAACAAGGAAAAGTTCAATTTTTTACAGGACACAAAGTTGTTTGAATCTGTCTCTTGCCTCCTATGTCGGATTTAACCAACATGGATGCCAATGTCCTATCCTTCTTATAGGATATCAGGGGTAGTTCGCTAAAACTCTTCACTTGAGGAATGCCCTCCTTAAGAATCTTCCAATGTTTTCTGATAATATCTGTCACCTGATGACTTAAGGTATTATATTTTGACACAAAAGGAATACGATCCCCACGTTGTCTATTTTGGCCCAAAGTATGACTGTTAAAATTTGGATTCTCGATTTCCTCCCGTTGGGATTGTAGCAATTTATTGGGATAACCTCGTTCTCTAAATTTATCTTGCATCTCATCCAATCTCTGGGATAGTATTTGACTGTCCGTCACAATACGTTTGACCCTACTAAATTGTGATTTTGGAAGGGATTTTTTTACTTGAATCGAATGAAAGGAATCGAAGTGCAGCAGAGTATTCCTGTCAGTGTTAATGTTAATATGTTAATAATATGTTAATAAAAAATAAAAAGATATTGGTGGTCGGGGCCCCCCATATAAAAAACATTTATGGCCAGGCACCCCCATTTAAAAATATTGGTGGCTAGGACCCCACATGAGAAAAAAAATTTTTGTGGCCAGGCCCCCCCCCACATTATAAGAAAATTGGTGGCCAGGGCCCCTTAAACGTCCATGCTTTCCCGAAGTCAGCAGCTCTCAGAAAGACAGGGGGCCCGGCTAATCAAGTAAGTATGGCGTGGCCAGGGCCCCCCTTACCCTTGGGCCCCCTACAACTCTCCCCCCTGTCCCCTCTGATGGCCGCCCTGAGTACAAATGAGAAAAAAGCCACAGAGCTTGCGACTGAGAAACAAATTCTACACATTTCAGTGCTTTTTGGTGCAGAAAAAAAACTTCCTGTCTATCTAATCCAAAAAAACAGAAAATGCAGCTTAAGCAGTTTATAAAAATGTCATATTTTAAGTCAAAGCATTTGGACATGTTGGGCATGTGCTGTTGAGTAAAACAACAGACATTAATGTCTGCATCTGACATGAGGTTAATAGTAGAAAACTTTAGAAGCATGTTATAATTTTAGAAGCAAATATACTGCAGACTGTTTTCAAATTGGAGTTCACTCAAACACAGCAGCTGTTAAAACATGGGGGTGAAAAAGGCAACCGCATCAACTAAAGGGACAGTATCGTTTTTATTATTACTTTATGCAGAACTGACATACTAAGCAGTGATTTAGGGTGACATTTATCATACACATCAGTTCCTGTCCCAATGGAATTTAATTACCCATGTATGCGCATACACACAAACACATACTACATTTTATGTTTAACATAATTAAAATGTTCTGAATGTGGGAGAAACTCACTGAAACATGGGAACATACTATTAAAAGGACAAGGGACCTTTCCTCTCACTGCTTGCTTTGTATTAACTTTAACTCTGTTTGTTTTTTACAGCTGGGAAAGCACTGTATACACTTGTGGCTCAAAATTCTAAATAACTAAATAAACACAATACAAAGTACACAGAATAAAATATAGGTTTATGCACTTCTCCAATATAAATTCATTAAAATTATTTGACAGTTTTACATTTTTTGTAAATTTAATTGCAATTAAAGAAAATAATAGTTTGGCCCTTTTTGCCCTGCCGTTGAAAACAATGTTCCAAAATTCAGCTGTTGACTAGACACAACTCTAGTTCTGTTCTGCTACATTGTTTCAAGTCAAGACTGAAGTTGATCTACTGTAGTTTGGAAAAGGTTACAAAAATCACAGAAGATCACTGGTCTATTAGAATACATTCAAATAACTGCTGACTGCAGATGCCAACCAGAGTGTGATTCAATGAGCTCTTCCCTCCCAGCACATTTCGCTTCATCGATGATGCAAAACGCTTGAAGAGGGAGGAGAATAAATCTATCATTGTTTTGTGCACCAATTAAATTGTCCATGTGTGAGACTGCCTACTTCTTGTATTACTATATTGTTTATTCAGGGTCTTGAGCGGTATTTGATCGTCTACCAGGTGGATTGCTGCTATAATTTATTGTAATGTAAATTTGCCCTGCATTACTAAATTATAATTATTTGCCATTTATTTAGAACAAATACATTTAATTAGCTATTCCAAGAGATTTTTCATCATTAACATCAGTCCAGCCTAGCAGAGCTTGCAATCTAAGGTCCCTATCAAATGTACTTTACTTTGTAAATTACAGCAGGAGACAATTTACTTGATTTCATGTTTTTGGTGTATGGGAGGACATGTAGAACATATAAACTCCTTCAGGGTCAGATTGGGTTGGCACCAGGAAAAAACCTGGTGGGCTTCAGTCCTCATGAGCCCCTGCCAGCCCAGATCTGCTCCCACCTGCCTGACCTGCCTGGTGATCTCTCCCCGGCCCAACCGATAGAAGAAAGTTGCAGGTACGCAATGGTTAGGGGGAGGGGTGGAGGCAGCTGCCGAAGGGGGGCTGGGGCCCGGAATGGGTGCGTGTGGGTCTCTGATGTGAGAGCCCCAGATCACCCAGATCACCCAGATCACCCGGTCCAACATTTTAATCCTTGCAGAATGAAGCCACAATGTTCCCTGTTAATGCCAGGATTTTTGTTTCTGTTCCAATATCCCAGCCAGCTATTATCTGGTAATGGTGCTTCAATCCCGTAAAATTAGGTGTTTTCTAAATGTCTTCCTAGCAAATTTACTGAGGCAGGAAATATTTCCAGCAACAAGCCAGAAATCCAGCTGTACCTCTTCATGCTCCACAGCCTGAAACTAAATAAACATCACAGTTTCTCCTGAGTGCAGACAGTTCAAAGCTTGTCCTCCTCTCAGTATATCAACAAGTCTGTGTAACTCAAACAAATAATCCCCAAAGGAACATCAGAGCTTAAAACAAACAATTTGACTGTATAGGACAGAAATGAGTGTATAAAGGATAAAACAAAGATAAAGATCTCTGCTCCAGTTTGCAGCATATGTTCATTCAAGAAAGCTTTAGAAAAAGGCAATATCATTTTTTAAAAAGTCATCAAGTGTTGTTGTTTAAAGTTTTATATAAAGAATCACTGAATTACTTCCAATATATCTCATCTAAGAAAATGAAGAAAGCCAGTGGTACTCTGAACCAAAAGGGTGAGCGCTCTGTAAAGCAATTGCAGGGTGTTTGTTGCAACGTTGTCTTGTGATTGCACTGTGCACTGTGTAAGTTATTTGTAATGTTTTTTTCTCCAGGAATAAACTGCAAGTGTCACAGTGGCTTAATGAAGGGTTTAGTTGTGATGGGCACACTGGAAACAGGGTCTAGATCAGAACAATGCTGCTCTGTATCATCAACAATTGCAAACACTATCCCAGGTATTATGTATGACTAGACATGATCAGGAAGGGAGGAGTAGGAGTATCAATACATTTCTAAAAGATCCTTGACTTAAGAAATGCAACAGAAAGCGAAAATAAATCATTTTAAAGCACTACAGCCTTCATTAACACAGACCAGGGATTTAGTCGGCTCATAATATAAAGGACACCTGGAGATGGGAAAACCTTTCTTCAGATTTGAGCTGAACTTGCAGCTGTTATGGTGATTACATATCCATGGGATTGTATTGGCTGGATACAGGCTAATTATTATTTAACTTTGGACAAGACTGCATGATGCTCTCCTTAGTAGGGGAAAGCATGATCTGTGTAAAGACACTGATCTTCCTTTCCCCCATGCATAAAAAGGGTCGTATTAACTGGAAAAAGAGAAAGTTTGCCTTTAAAAATAATTATTACAAAAAAAGAGTCATTAGTACCACACTTGGGCTTACAAAAATATGTAAGCTCACATGTCACGTCAAGGCCCCTCATTGTACATCCTACACTATTTGTGAGCATTATAAGTTTGTATAAGTTTGTATATATAAAACTATAACTGGCTTTGCTATAATTCAGAACAGGACTTTTGTGTTTGTACAGTGTTTGTACAGATCCCAGTTCTTTGGTACAAATACTAAGTATATTTTTGCTGTCATGCAAATAAACCAAATAAAACCCATAAACATTTCCCATGGTGCAATCAGGGAATTAAAGAAGGGTGCAGCTGTTACCCAGTTTAGCTCGACAAAAACCCACAAGGATAACTATAAACAGGGGGGAATTAATGAATAGGTTACCCTAGACAATAGACTAGGGGGCCAGAGTGAATAGGGCCCCATCTAGCTTTTTCAATTTTTTTTATTCTCTTTTATTTAAAAAAAATATATTTTTATTTGTGCTGCTGTGGCCGGGCGGGTTCGGGCTGACCTCGTTGCCCCATTTGCAGGTCACGGAGCAGGTTTGGGTTGAACTCCCCTGCCTGCCCGCAATCTCACACAGTCGCTTTCGGCTTCCAGTTTAATAGGTGTGCGCCTGCCCGCCCCTCACCTTTTGTGACATCATTGGTGGGGTGGGGTGGGTTGGCGCAGGTCTATAAATGGAAGGCGGAAGACGTGTGCGGGCGGGCATGGATCAGGGGTGCATGGGTATGGGCCAGGTGTGGGTTGAGTTTTTCTCGACCGGCACATCACTAGTAGGCTAATTTTTAAGACAATAGAAGATCGCTTTTGTCTCTATTTTGCTTACTTGGACATTTTTAATAATAGGTGGCTACTTCCAGAAATTTCACTAATAAAGACATACATGTGACCTGTATGTACGCACCATTTTTAAACTGACGTAAGTGTAAGTATTTTGATGAAATTTCTCTAGGAAGAAAGAAATGCTGGTGAAAATTCGATATGAAAAGTTCCAGTTGATGAATTTTTGCCAGTGAATGTACGCCAGTGTTTATTTACCTAGTCTGACGTAGTTGCGCGAAGTATGACAAAGGTTTCCAAATAGAAAATTCAGACCTAAGTAAATGTGCCTGTAGGTCTTGAAGATGAGAAAATAAAGGGAAAAAATGCTGTATATTTTTGGAAAGCAAGGGGACACCCACACAAGCTCCTTGTAGGGAGAACTCTGGCTGGAATTGAACTCAGGAGCCAAGCACTGCAAGGTAGCAGTGGTAACTACTGACCAATTGTGATTCAGTGTTGAAGTTATTATGGGTATGAGTCTAGGTTAATAAATACTATAATAAAATAAATAAATACTCTACAGTGCAAATTATGCAAAATGAATGGAACATGTGCAATTACAGGGAGTCCTCGAGTTACAAACACCTGACTTACATACAACTCACACTTAGAATTGGGGGCCATTACAGTAACATGCTTGCTTGACTTTTATTAGCATTTAGCTTTAATAAACCACCTGCCCCAGCCCCATTTCGGGTGTGTTGTCTACTGCGGAGCACAGAAAGGTAAAAATAAAAACTATGTTAAGACAAACAATCACGGATTGTCCGCCTGAGGGTCTGGGGAAGGTGCACCTGGGCCACCCATGTAATTTGGTGAGTTACTCCATTGGCAAAGCTTTATGTTTATATATATATATACATTTGGTTTGCAAGACAAACATTGGCCTAAGTGGCATTTAATAAGTAAATATATATGTTTCAACTTACATACAAATTCAGTTTAAGAGCAAACCTATAGACCCTATCTCAAACGTAACCAGGGGACTGCCTGTACTATGACAGCTTGCCTGGGCAATAAGTAATGTCTGTTCATTTTTGGAAAGTGAGAGGAGACTCACACAAGCATATGCAAACTCCTTGCAGGGTAAACTCTGTCTGGAAATGACCAGAAAAAGAAACGAGCATGCAATCCTTGAGCCAACCATTGAAGTAAAAGCAAAGTGGTTTTCCATGATACTAAAAGTTACACGTCCTAAAGCGTTTTGTTTCCACCAATATGTAATCACAGGCACTGGAAATGACCTCAAGAGCCAAGCACTGCAAAGTAACAGTGGTAAATACTAACCCACTGTGATATGCAAAATGCTATGACAGCTTGCCTGGGTCCAAATGATTTTTTTAAATAATAATAAAGTTAGGTACAGGCAGACTTAACAAATGTAAATCAAAGATTTCCTCTAATAAAATAACAGTGGGAAAATGCTTGTTCCTCTTGAATGAGCCCACGTCATTTCCATGAACAGCTGCATCGCATTACATGGTTCCCTAAAGGCAAAGATTTATTTATAAGAAAACCCCCTAAACTTGCACAAAATAGTGTAAAAGAAAAATCTGCAGAATTGACTTCAAGCAATGACACATACTTTTATTTTAGAAAATAATTAAACGCATCCGAAATACCCCATTGGTTTAAGTCTGTGGTTTTTCAAAGATGAGGACAGTTTATTGGATATTTAAATGGTAGCCAGCCAGACAGGCAGATAGCTTGGTATAGATTGGATTGATAAGGAAGCGCCTGGGGAGCACAGGGAGTGTGTGTTTTTGTATAGAATACCACTGCTGTATGTGAGAAATACAAAATAATTGAAGTAAATGCTAAGTTCCCACAATGTATTTCAACTTTGAGACTTGAAATTACTGAGACTTCATAAACAGGGGCGGAACTACCAGGGGAGCAGGGGGTGCGAGCGGGCCAGGGCCCCCCGGCAGTCCGTGCGCCGCTTCGGGCGCATATTCCCGGGCCAGTTCCGGGTGTACGGAGGGGGACGGGGGCCCGGCTGCGCCTCCTGCCTCTAGTTCCGTTTCTGTTCATAAAGCAAAAAAAAAAAAATGGGAAAACCTTACTTCATATCTATAGGATGAATATTAGAGGAAACAAAGAAATGTTTTGCTTGCAGATGCTGGACAGACATACCTGTACATAAGGAGTCATTTACTGTGACCCCCTGACAGAAGTGCAGAAGCACTCAAACACCACTTCTGTCTGTGGTCTGACAGTGCCCTACACCTTGCAATGGCTAAAAATTCTAATTTGAGGTAGAGCACTATTTTGTTTGACACAAGCCAGCCTTGCCCTACCGCCTGTCATAGGTCCAGTGGTAAGTATAGGGTTCCATTGTGGCCTGCATACATTAGGGCTTCTTAAGTTTCTTGTCCTAATGACACCTATGTGCGTTCCTTCTCCTACCTCTCATTAATACAACTCAATTCATAGGGCACATACAGATATCAGTGCTCCAAAACTGACCTGCAGGGCAGGGGGCAAACTGTAAAAAACATGGAGGTTAGCGCCCATTTCTGCACTTTGCACCCTATCCTGCAGTAAATAACATTTAATGAATCAACTAGAGAAGTTATTTTGCAGGAATGCAATTGCCTAAGCTAGTGACCCCTCTGAAAATGTATTCTACATGTAAAAAGTAGCAGTTAACTTTTCCAATAACCTGATAAATAATAAATAATTGTGGTAAGGATCCTGCACATAAGTATTTATGTATAAGTATTGCTTTAATTATATAGCGCTATTTAGTTATTAAGCACTTTACAGCAGAACAATGATTGAAAAGAGCAAATGGGTTAATTACAGTGATAATTAAATAAAGGTTTTTTTTTCGGATGAATAGGCCATTTTCGTTTGAATTCAATCATACGAATCGAAGTAACAGTGCATCGATCTAATTCGATTCCAAGTTTTTCCAAAAAAAACCTTTGATTTTTCAAAGTCCACCAATTGACTCCAAATGGGTTCTAGGAGCTCCCCCATAGACTAAATCAGCAATTCCATAGGTTTTAGATGGTGAATTTGAATTTTTTAAAGAGGAAAGCCGACCTGAGTATAAGCCGAGGTACCTAATTTTACCTAGAAAAACTGGGAAAATGTATCGGCATCACCGCATGTCCAAAAGATGTAGGAGGGGCTATCGCCGCATACCCATATACGGCAGGAACAATGTCATGCAGTTGAAAATGTTGTCCGGCTAAACTAATAAATTCAGCCAGGAACGAGGCAGCTGAACAGGGCACATGAGGACATTTCATTAACGCAATTGACGCGCTTTGGGTCATTGTGCACATTGGCGTTATCTACTGACTCAAGTATAAGCCGAGGTACACTTTTCCAGCACATTTTGGGTGCTGAAAAACTCGGCTTATATTCGAGTATATACGGTACATGATAAATTTCGATATTCGAATTTTCAATTTTTTTTCAAATTTGAATCGAATTTGGACTATTCCCTAGACGAAGTACACAAAAATTAGCTCAAAATTAGAATTTTTTTAATTCAGATTTTCACTTCAAACCATGATAAATCTGCCTCTATATGTCTGTGTGTGTGCCAAATGAACAATGACATTCAGCGAAGAACATAACAAGAAGGAATGAAAATCTGCACAGAGCTGCAAATTTTCACGCACTCACTCACTGAGTTTTAATAATGCAGCAATATCATTTTACTCCTTTGGGAAAATGTTTGTCAGTTGTTGGTACTCATTTTTTAATGAAGTTTGAACATCCTCATTCTTCTGGAGGATCCTCATTCTATCAGCAGGATGTTTCTGCCGATAGGATCAAACGGCCCAGGGTTGAAGGTAAGTCAATTCAATCACTTGGGGGTGCCTAACATTTGGCACGCATTTCGCCATCTACAGATTTTTTTGAAAAACTGCAGCAAACATTTGCAGTGGAAAATTCACTGCAACAAAAAAAGTCACTTGACAAAAAAAGCCCATTCACTTTAATGTATTTGGACAAAAAAAGTCACCTTAAGAAAAAAACATCCCTTAAGAAAAAAACGTCCATTAACTTTAATGCATTTGGAGAGAAAAAAAATTTTTTTGATGCCCATTGACTTCAATGCGTTTTGTGAATATTTTGCTGTTTGACTAATTCTTTTGCAGTTTTGCTAATTTTTCGGTGAAACAAAATGGGACACGTGCTTATTTTCTATAATGTTTCTATTTGTGGATAGAAGGAAGCAATTGGTCACAGCAAATACTTTATCAAGGTGTTTTTTAACCTCCAAACTAAATTTGATACCATTTAGTATCATCAGACAGTACTTCCAATTAACAACTTTGGTCATTAAAAAGCAAGTTAAAAAGTAAATATAAAAATATAAAAATCTTAATGCTCCAAAGGAAGGACCCTAATGGCCATGCACCCACTTGTTACTCCTCCCTCCTGCTTTCCTTGGTGCTTCCTTTGATCTATCTGTCCCGCATGTTGCAATGAAACACACACTGCAGCATTAATGAAAGACAGTGTGCAAAGTGCAAAGAATGGACCAGCGAAAGTGGACGCAGCAGCACTTACACTTGCACCATAGTGTTCTACCATTTGTGTCCTGGAGAAAAGTAAGTCCTATAGAATCTATGGCATTGGGCAAAGGTAGTTCAGCATTATAAATTCTACGATTCCCAACACATCAAGGGACCTATGCTTACGCTGATGCCAAAATCACGGGCAGTCTTTACTGAAACTCAGCGTGAGATTAATAATAAAAAAAAGCTCAGTAATCTTTGTTATTTTACCGGAACAGGCTTTTTTTAATGAAAATTTAAATAAACCAACGTTCTAATGAAAAGTTTAATATACCAATTATTCACTTTTAAGCTCTTCCTAGTCAGTCATGAATTATCCACTTTAACTTATATTGTCTTTAGTATTTAGAATCTAAAGCATGTTTGAATAACTCCCTCCTTATTATGCGCATTATTTTCTTCCAATGTATGTTGTTGTTTGCAATTATAACATACAGTAAGAGCTCATATATGGCAGCAGCCTTAACTACATTTTTACAAAAATGGAAGCAACTTGTTGCATGCATTGATGCCATGCATTTATCTACATGTGTATTAAGGCTGCTCCCTGCACTCCCCTATGGTTGCTCTCAACATAAGTGTATCTGTCTCATGTTTTGAATCTCGTTCAAGTGCATCTATTGGTGGAACTCTGGATCTACTGCCACCTTCAAGCTGGGGGTAATTCCTTGGTTCCCATTGCGGGTTATGTCAAGAGGTGCAGTAAACTTGAGCCCAGTGAATAACAAACAAATGTTGTGTAAGCAATGAGTGCCAAAACAATTACATAATCCCTATTGTGTGAGATTCATCAATACCTGCAGCTGCAATTGTAGTTGTTTTGATGCTTGGCACCATTGTGGCTAAGCTTGGCTGCAACGAAGCTGGATCTGTGGAAAAATGATGCACTGTGGATACAAAAATAATGGCGTACAAAAATACACTTTGCACACTTCACTTTCAGTTATAAATGAGCATTATATTCTCTACACTAGCCCTGCAGCATTTCATTTCATAATGTATCAAAAAGCTAATGTAAAGTAGATATTAATGCAATTAATATTTTGTTTTGTAATATAATTGTTTTATGTGAACTTAAAAAGAAAAGTTGTAAAATGCAAGTTTGACTAGATAGTGAGAAAAACTTGTTTGCCAAATCAATGGTTATGGAGCAGTGCACATCAAGGAGTTTATTTGATACAAACATCAACAATGATATTGCCCATAGATGTATTCTTTTATTTTCTAACTTGTAGGTTACTGTTCACATCTAATTGCTGATTGGTGGCTATGGGCAATATCACCAGTGTTGTTTGTCTCCAATGATAATAAATATGGCCCCTATCTATTAAAATGGCAATCCATGGCAACTGACTTACCAACAATCCTGTCAAATTACAAAGTTCTGGCAACGATGATTTTAAGTGTAAAAATACCACCACAATTAAACAATGAAATTCCTTGTGAGAAAAAAGAAAGGGGCTCTCAGCATGGAGTTCAGGTTCACTGAGAAAGGGTGAAACATATTGCTACTGTATTTCCACAGTCATTTCCACAAAGATACAAGGCTTAATAAGGAAAGATAACAGCAGTTGGGATAGTAAAGCCTGCACTATACACAAAAGTTTTATTTCCAGAACGGATGTGTACAGACTACAGCATCATTTGTTTTTCATTTTACTCCTCAAACTCAGCAATATATTTAAATCTGGTGCCACCAAAGGCATCAGACCTAACAGCGCCCCCCCCCAATTTACAGAAGTGAAGTCACACACAGCCACGCATGTGACATCACTTCTGGCATATGTCACTTCCTGTTATCAGTGTAGCTGGCCCTATACCTCACCCCCTTTTTCTTAAATAAATGTTTTCAATTATATAGGTAACCGTGGGCCGCCCCCAAAAGCTGCCACCCTAGGCACTGTTCATACTAGGGTAAGCCTATTTATCAAAAAGTTTGCGTAGTGACTTAACTCACATTTTAAAAAAGAAAAACTATTTTTTAATCCAGATTAAAAGATCTGGATATAAAAAGCATGAGCAATGAAAAGTGAGTAACAAATCCAAATAAGGTTGCAAAAACTTTGAAATCCTGTTTTTGGAATAATCTTGTGTGAATACAAATGAAAAAAACCTGAAAATCTCTAAAAACTTAAAGCAATGAAAGATTTGACAGTTTGCAAAGGACAGCTCCCACTGACTTGTACAGTACATGAGCTCACCAGCTTTTAAATGGAGAGGGTTTGTAGAGTTTTTCATGGTTTTGTGGTTTAAAGTAATTAGTTTAATATGCAATTTTTCGAGCTTAAAAGTTCAATTTGAGGAAACCGAAAAAATACAAACATTAGTAAATCTGGCCCATACAGTATAAAGAAGTATTTAAAAGTTGCTACTTAAGGATAGCATTGAATAAAAGAGATTTAACATGAGGTTTATTTTTTTTCCAGAAATGCACAATTTTTTGACCAAAAATTGATACCCTTATTATTGCAAATATAAGGGCAAAGGGCAAAAGAAGATGTCAATAAATCAATAACATGTCAGAGTGACATTATTGGCTCATGATTAAGTAAATCTATGGTGTTCATTGTAAAGTGAGATCATTGCAAATACACTTTTTTTACTTCGGTGCCTGGAAGCCACTACTGTGTCATCCTCACTAAATATAAACATCCCATGCAAATTCCCAAATCTCCTTACATTTCAAAGGATTTATGGAGATATGTAGCTAAATACATTTGTACAGCTCCAGTTGTAAATATTTAGCCAAATTGTTGCAAATTGTGAAAACAGTACATCTTGTATTTCTAAAATGATCACATATATTTAAAAATTAAGGACATCTGGATGTCCCATGCCTTATCTGGCTGCTCAGCTGTTTCCCCTTGCCCACTTACCCTGCCCCACCTGTGTGTAAATATCAGCCAATTTCACATCTTCAGGGCTCTTACAGACAAGTGTTTGAAGCTGCGCTCCCCTGCGTTCCGTTTTTATGCGTTCAGCCGCAGGGGAGCGCAGCAGTAGATGCATTCAGTTTTTTTCAATGGGGCTGTACTCACACAGGTGCATGTAGGCGCCGAACGCAGGAAAAATGCAGCATGTTGCGTCTCAACCTGCGTTCGGTGCCTACATGCGCCTGTGTGAGTACAGCCCCATTGAAAAAAACTGAATGTGTCTACTCCTGCGCTCCCCTGCGGCTGAACGCATAAAAACGGAACGCAGGGGAGCGCAGCTTCAAACACTCGTCTGTGAGAGCCCTTCAACAGTCTAAAGCAATGTCTTGATAACAACCCCTAAAGCAGTGGCATAATCTGAAAATCTATAATTTCAACAACTTCATACCTGAGGAAAACTTACATTTGATACACTTTGTCTAAGACAGTTACCTCAAATCTCATTTCTACTGAATAGTTTCTCCCCTTTTCTTGCACAGTGTCTTGCATACGAGTTCACTTCCTTAGTCTTTTCCACATTTTGTTGTTTATTATTATATTATTAAATTATAATTATATGAATTCAAATATACAAAAAACTTTTAGAATGATAAAAACTAAAATAAATAAAAACAAATAAAAAAAATAAAAACCTGAAAAACCTATGCTATAAAATCCCTAAATAGTGCTGGTATAACCTATTATTATCAAATATTTTTAGAGCTCCAACATATTGAGTAGTGCTGATTGCCTTTAGAAGTCACATACAGGCATGGGATCAGGGCTGGATTTACATAGTGGGCACCCCTAGGCACACTGCCATTCGTCGCCACAGTCCCCTCCCCTCGTTCGTGCAAATTTTCATCATCTACACCAGAGCAATGGCGATTGGCGCATGGGAAATTTAAATAATTATTGTATATACAGTGCATCCCCAGTGTTTTTGAACCATTGTGGGTGTGGTTGGGCAGCATGCCGCCACCTTAAAATCCTGCCGCCATAGGCCCGGGCCTAGGTGGCCTTTCCACAAATCTGGGCCTGCATGGGATCCATTATCCAGAAACCTGTTATACAGAAAGCTCTGAATTACAGAAAGGCCATTTCCCATAGACCCCATTTTAATCAAATAATTCTAATTTTTTAAAATTATTTCCTTTTTATCTTTAATAATAAAACAGTACCTTGTACTTGATTCAAAGAAAGATATAATTAATCATTATTGGAAGGAAAAACAGCATATTGGGTTAATTTACTTTTTAAATGCTTTTCTAGTACACTAAAGGTATGGAGATCCATATTATGTGAAGATCCCTTATCTGGAAAACCCCCAGGTCTTGAGCATTCTGGATAACAGGTTGCATTCATGTATTTAGTGAAATGGAGTCTGTGTGCAATAAGTGGCCTCATTTATAAACAGTGGGCAAATATGCACTGGGCAGTAACCCATGGCAACAAATCAGATAATTGCTTTCACTGCTCAACCTGCAACTGGCTGAACAAAGCTAATCACTGATTGGTTGCTATAGGTTACTGCCCAGGTGCAAATTTGCCCAATATTTATAAATGAACCCAAGTGAAATAAACACTGCATAACTGTTTCTGTGTGGCACCAGAGTTTGCTAGAAAACATACCTAAAGAAACATCATGAAGACCAAGTAGCTATCAAAACAAGTTTGGAATAAAGCTCTATTGAAGCACCAATCAGAGTTGGGTTATCCCAAAGCTTGGAAATTACTAGGCTCACTATTAACCTGGAGAGAATATGGCACAACCATAGCCCTACCTATAGAATCTGTCCACCAAAATTCATTGATGGTGTTAGGTGGTGTGAGAGTCTTTTTGGAAAATGCATCAGTCTGAAAAAAAAATATACAGGGAAGTGTACAATTAAGTTGCATGATATGGGCTGCAGGGTAATGTCCGGTGGATATTGGGTTAGTATTTGCTATCAGCCAGGTAATTAGGTGGCAGCTGAATGTGGAGCTGCCTGTAGAGGTGTGCTCCAATAACTGGGGGTTCTGGCATGTGCATGTCTCTCTCATCATGTGCTAGAAAAACTGTAAGAGACCCAAGAAGCTTGTACAGCATGAACCTGCAAGAGAGTGCCAAGGGGCCTGAGCTTGAGATAAAAAGATGAGTGCCAAGAGACCTGTGACTGTACCTGGAGAAAGGCAGTGTTTGGGAAAAAGCAGCATTGGCTTGGAAGTAGCTATGTGGCTTTGTTGCTATTTACAGTATTTTAATTTGCTTCAGATATATAATTATGCACAGTTCTATAATTGCCCTCTAAAGGACAATTCTAATATGGCAATCAAGAGCACCATTTGAATTATTTCAAAATTAGGGTGTGATTATCATTTATGTATAGTTCTGATCAGTGTTTTGCAGGTTATGCAATGCAAGAAAATCTTTGTTTAGTTATATGAGTTACTGCTCTGAGACAACATTATTTATTGTTGCTAAATGAACCCCACTAAGTTTTGCAAAAATTGTATTTTGGATACGTTTTTCTCAATTCACATGTCAAATTTGCGAGACTGGCACTGGTTTTCATCCAAATGATTGGTTCTAAAAATAATCACGTTTGCATGAGTTCCAATCTGAAAAGTTTAAACATGTTCAGCTGTCTCCAGGGAGTCGTGGCTAAACACATATTAATATCTGGAAAATTGTTACCAGCTTGTCATAGCCTATTTCCATATGTTCTTCATGCTAACATTCCCCCAGGGTACCAGGGCTAATCTTTGTTTAAGAGCAAAGATACTGTATATATAGTGAAAAGCATATGGGTTTTCCAGTGTTTATATCTCTTTCTTCATTTGTCTTTCATAATATCTATGTGAATGAAGAAATCTCATAAGATGGTACAGAAGAAGGACATATTGAAGTAGTCAACAGTATCACAGAATGTGTTTCTTGACAGATTCAGGCATCATGGAGAAAATTCATTTTTCATCCATATTTTGTATGAAACAAATACAGCTTGCACATATACCAAAAAATATGATTTTAATAACATGTAGAAATACACTAGAGAATCTCCATTTTGCTTCATATATCCAAGTTAGTGAAGTCAGTGTTTACTGGAAAAGCAAAGCAGAAATATAAATTCATAACATGTGCCAAAAATATGTAAGATTCAAAGCAGCGTTTAAATAAATGCTGCATATTTCATTGCCATCTGCATCATGTTTTTATTCCCAGTCCTCCTTATTTGTGGGATATGTTTCTAAACTGCATGACAATTTAAAATAAAAATGTAGATACTTGGAATAACCAGTAGGGTTACATATTTGTATACTTTGGTTCACTAGAAGACTCAGTTGTAGAAAGCTTCAGATCTTATATAAATATGTTTCAGGCGGGGGTTCCTCAACCTTTTTTACCCGTGAGCCACATTCAAATGTACAAATTGTTGGGGAGCAACACAAGCTTGAAAAATGCCTCTGGGGTGCAATATAAGGGTTGTAATTGGCTATTTGGTAGCCCCTATGTGGACTGGCAGGGTGATGACAGTAACATTGCACAGCACAGAGTATACGGACAGATAGGTCCTGCAAATATTGCCTTCTGTTCTCTTTTCATGCAGTTTTGGAGGAGAGAAGGGGAATTAAACCAAACATGACTTTTTCTTGATATTGAATTGTGTTTGGTGGTATAAAGGCTGTGTGGCCTTTTGGAATTGGGAATTTGGTGGGGGTTTTTTTTGGAATGTTGCCTATGGACAGAAAGGTGGACTCTGCGGGCGGGAGGGGTTATGTATGGGTTTAAGGGATTTGGATTATTATGTTTTTTGTTGTTTTGCTTTATTCTTTGCTGATAGGTTCTGTTTCATTAATTAATGTAAGCGTATGTTTTTTTAATAACAATTTCTATGTGAACTGGCAGCCTACAGGCTTGTTTGGCTGTAAACATGGCTTCTATGCTAATAAAACTTGCCTTCAAGTCTGGAATTCAAAATTAAGCACCCACTTTGAGGCCACTAGAAGCAACATCCAGGGGGTTGGTGAGCAACATACTGCTTGTGAGCCACTGGTTGGGGATCGCTGGTTTCCGGGAAATAAATCAGTAAAAGGGTTCATTGAGGCACTGAGGTTTAAGTTATAAAGAGCCGTGTTCTAACTTACTGATCTCCCATGTTCTTGTTTTGTTTTACTGTTGCTTTTCTGTTTCATACAAATGATAGAACATGAAATTATTCACTGTAAGCAGGACCTTACAAACCATTTTCTCTTCTCTAAATAGTTGTGTGAAGCCCGATGCTGAAATCCACATGCAATCAGTTTGGTCATTGGAGCAAAAGAAGTGGCAACCCACTAAAGTCATGAATCACTTTCATAAGTGCAGAGGTTCGTGGACTATGGACAAGGACATGCTCAGAGCTGTGAGTGGTTGTTGCCCTTGTGAAATATAGAGTTGGTGGTTATGTCCTACTGTAAATACCCCCAGGACTGTAGTAACATGTTTCAAATAAAGATACATTGCACTTACAATTTAGCAGAGAATGTTTGTTCATCAAAAAAGTCTGTTAAATCTGTTCCCAACGCATTTTGTCATGTCTCTACTTTCTCAAGGGTGATAGAGTGCTGTATCCGTACAGCACATACAGCACTCCATGATTCTTGAAAACATTGGGACATGACAAACGTGTTGGGAACAGATTTAACAGACTTTTTTGATGAACAAACATTTTCTGCTAAATTGTAAGGGCAAAATATCTTTATTTGAATAAAGGTGCTGATACAATTTTACATGATGGGAGCGCACCCTGAAGATTAAGGAGGCAGCACCCCACGTGGAACATTTTTTGGAGATAATTTGCATTTAACCCTTGTAGTATTGAACATTTGTATTTGACTATGTTGACTATGTTTTTACCCTCCCCCCAGGACTTTGTTGTGCATTATTCAGTTCTACACACAATGCCTTAAATCAGTTAGCGACCCTTTTCTCTCATAGACATCTATATCTTGCTAGCCTTGCTCTGAGTTAATTAAGACTTTCAAATATTTAACTTGAAGTGAGACCTGAAAACAACATTTTCAAAGTCTTTGACCAGGTGGAAATGCATGATATCAACCAGAAATGTGTGGACTTTATTTGTATTTCAACATGTGAATGGTACAAAATAAACTTTCCTATATCGAGTCTTTGTTGTTCTTTTAAAGGAGACTGTGAACCTTTGATGTTACATGGTTTATGTTTCTCATATATAAATATAACATTTCCACTTTATTTAAACTATCCCTATTGTGTGCTACTGATCCTAATAAAGGAAGTGAAAAAGCAAGCAAACCCAGTCAGATCTCGGAGGGAGAAAAAAGGATATATCTTCCCAATACAAATATGGCAGGCAGATGTTATGCCTGGATCCATGTCGCAGCAAAACTAAATGAGTCCATTGGTAGAGATTGCTGCTTTATCTGATAAGATCATTTTCCTTTGCTCCTTGGTCAGCCAGAGCAACAGGGACACATCTTACAGAGCAATTATCGAAACATAACTAAGCAGAAGGAATTTTCCATGTTAATAATTGTCAAAATTAAGCAAATTATATAGGCACAATATTCCAAAAGAAGGCTTCCCCTTGCCCAAAGATATTTTTTTTAAGCTTTTTCAAACCTGTTGGGTAGGATCTAGGGTGAATAAAGATCTATCTAGTTTTTTGCTGAAGACATTTCTTCCCTAAAGCTATTTTTGCTCTAAACAATATTAAATGTTTTCCCACAAGCAATTTCAATCACCAAACTATTTTTGCTATATTCAAACAAAGATGAAAGGGACACCAGACTTTATTTGAGAGAAAGTAAGAGTTGCTCCATTGAAGTGGTTCTATCCTCAGCAAAAAAGCATGTACCATGTACTCAAAGTGAGAGTACTTCCATGGTTGACGGAGTATGGTAGCACTATACCTGCACTGGCATTGTTATAGACATATAGCCTTATAATGAAAAACATGCAAACATTTATGCAACAGAGCATATACATCCAGTGTTACTCCCGGGCTTCACCGTGACTATATATATATATATATATATATATATATATATATATATATATATATATATATATATATATACATAATGTTCATCCAAACCCTGCGTGCTGCTCACCGTTAGGTACCTAGACCGCCCAGACCCCTCGCTAGACCTTGGAGCCGGTACAATCCACCCTCTCTCCCCACACACAGGACATGTATCTAGGTTAATACAAAACAAGTCTTACCCCAACACTGTTGTGACCCGAGTCCATCACTAAGAAAAACACAATCTGCACATGAACCATTTCGGCGGCGCACTCCAGAACCACTTTGAACAACCGCACACATCCAGTTGACCAACTTTTACCTTTAGTCTGGATGTGTGCAGTTCTTCAAAGTGGTTCCAAAGTGCGCCACCAAAACAGTTGATAATAAGGAAGAACATAAAATCTCCAACAGGTCTTTTTCTCTATATTCCCTGTGTGAGGTCTGTCAGTAATTCAGTGGCAACTGTCATTTGCTCAAGTACAGGCAGATTGCACTATTGGCAGGCTAGCAGAAATACCATGGTATAAAAAACACTTTATCCTCTTTTTCCATTTACATTTAATTTAGTTTATTTTACTGCTTACTTTCGTACACAGGGCATTTCCCAAGATTAGGGATGGGCGAATTTGACCCGTTTCGGCAACAATTTGCCGCTGCCGAAATGTTGCCGTCATGCGACAAAATTTTTTAACGTGCGTCTTTTTTGTGTTGCACAAAGTCATACAAGTCAATTCTCACCTCCAAGGGAAAATGAAAAGAAAATTGTGTGGCAGATATACCAACACGACACAAATATGAGGCATTTTCTGTTTCAATTCATAGCTTAAAGAGCATACCTGCCAATTCCTCCAATCTTGTAGACAATAATGAATAATATATAAATTTGCCAAAGGAGCAGTTCTTTCCCCCTGGTGAGGCAATATCTGGCTAACACAACAACCAGAATAGGGGCTATCAGGTTGATGTGGTCCTCAACCTGACAGCCCATATTCTGGTTGTCGTATTAACCTGTACCAATTTTGGCCAGATATTGGTTGGGCAGATAAGCTGCCAGTGAATGGCCACCTTTACATTGGAGAAACCAAATCCATATTTTCTGGTTTTCTTTATCAATGCATGTTCTTTATTGGTTGTATTTGTGCAAATGTATGCTGCATTTGTTTCTACAGATTAAGCTATATATGCTATATAATGCTATATAAAATATATGATTGTGTAGGTTGTCTTTTTATCAGATTATAGGAACATTATCTGCTTCATTCTTATTAAGATCAAAAAGGACAATGAAATAAAGCTCAGAAAAATATTAAGCGACCTGTGGGATAAACAGTATGTAAATATTGTCAATCTCTTTGATATAGAGACGGACATAGGTTGTAAATTCATCAGATTCCTATCATATATAGATTATTGTAGATTATTGTAGTTCCTGCTTAAAATATTTTGTGTGGGAAAACAAGGGACAACAACTGCTTCAATTTATTTAATTTACTATGTCTAGCATAACTGTATGAACATTATTTATGTATGTTTCCCTGATATATTTATATAAACCAAGTAAGGCTTTTTTTAGAGATTTATTCCCTAGCAAACCATTTTGTGTAAAGTAGAGAGAGCAGCACATCCATCATCCAGAAAACAGTTTTGAAATACATTCTTGTTAATATCAGCAAGCCAAAGTTATTTATTTGTCCTAAAATAACAAACCTTCTGAAGAACTTATATCTTCTGAAAGGATTTTACATTTATATTAAAAAAAACCACTGCCTTTACAATTTGAATTCTCTAATAAGAACCCAACTTGCATTTGAAGCTATAGATTGTGTATATAAAGTAAGCAATGAGCAATGCTATTTAAAACATTGGGTTTATAAATGTATATAAAGACTGGGAATCAATTTAAATCTGCTAGAACTACTGATGTTTGTGACCTACAGTATGAGAATCTAGAAAGACATGCAGACCACACATAGACAAGCCTCCCCTTCACAAATAATCTGTTTGGAAAGGAAGGTGTATAAAAGCTGGGATCAGCTATATATTATACATTCCTGCAACACAGTCAATAAGATATACTTGCATGGGTTTTCTACATAGTACAGGCCAGCAATATAGTAATAAAGACGGTTCTATATAAGAAACTCAGTGTTCAGAAGGGCAATAAGAAGAAGCAATCTGAGCACAGAATAAACCACATAGACCAGGTCGACATATTTGAAATATGAATTTGATGTTATATAATACTATTAATGGTTTTGGGTTTTGCATACAATGATGTTAGGAAAAACAGATTTCAGATGTCATGTGCAGCAACCCAAATCCAGGGGTCACTATAGAAATGTTGGCTTATAACACGGTTCTCAATCAATAAAGTAATGAAAACGGATGGAACACACAATAGCATTCATGCTAAAAGGTGGGAATTTATTTGAGATCTCCACCCATCTGCCATCCGTTTTCATTACTTTATTGATTGTGGATACCAAGGACTGCAGCAAGGTTCCCGGATAGAGCACCACCGTCTAACGACCACAGATTCTGCAACATTGTATGTATTGTATAACACGGTTCTACCTATAACAACTACCTATAATCAAGTACTCAGCTGCTTCTAGATCTAATAGAACAGGGTTCCAAAAGAAAAGTTATATATCTGAACAGACCAGAAAATGCAGTATCTACACTGGGTAAATAAAAGGTGTTCATAATACAGGCCGAGTTCAGGTATAAGTAATAAAACAACAACATAAGCCAAACTGAGGTTTAGGAAAAGCAAGGACAGCAACAAAGGAAAAAGAAAGGAACAAAGCAAAAGTCAAAGAACAAGGACACCAGAAAATAAACAGAATCAAGATTAGGACATGATACCCATGGACAGCCAGCATAACCAGTAACTCACAAACTTTGATCTGAAAGAGAAAAGGTGGCTTTTTGGGATTGGGATTATACAGACAGCCCTTGCAGTGCCCTTGAAAGTAATAAGCAAATATACAGAGATCTGGGAAAGCCTTAGATTAATGGTACAAGAGGTAATTTTGAGCTTGGATTTTGTTGGTTTTGTAGATTTGTGGGTAAGGGTTAAAATTATTCAAATTGCCCCTCAGTAACCCTCAGTGCAGTTTCTTGAAAGTGATTAGATTTTGAGCAATCATTCTCTGCACAACACTGCAACCGGCACTTTCAAGCAATCTTTCTTTTCCAATTATATTTATTGGTATTTTGCATAGGCAATAAGAGCAAAAACAACAAGCAAAAGTTCATCATAGCTTTTTTCAAGCAATCTTAATGTCAAATGAAAAGCAAGTAGGGTTTTTAGGAAACCCTCCCATAGTCCTCTCCTCTAAAAGGCTATACCAGGCAACCAACAAACCTGGTTAATATATCTCGAGTTACAAAATGAGTACGACGAGTAGTTTTTTTTAATGGTGAGGCAATCACTCAGTAGTGTATTATTGACAATTTCTCTAAAATGTCTTATTCTCTGGGCAATACTATTCTGATGGATATTTTGGGTAGTTTTGTAGGTTTTTATCTCCATTTTGAGAGAGATACTATGGCTAATTCCAGTCCTTTTTCAGCACCAACCAGATTGTGGGATTTACCATTGTAGTAAAGCTCCACTACTTACAGTATAATACTTTTCTGATGCTATATGATCTTAGTGAGCATTTTCTCTTTCTCATTTTTTTTAAATGTACACCAATGTGTAAGAGCTGTAATACTAAGGAGCCGACTCAGATTTCCGATTCCTATTTTTTTCCACGAATCATGTTTTTTTTCTAGAAATACATGTTTTTTTATTTCTCTAAAACGTGAAAAATTCAAGATTTATTAAGTGTAAAAGCCACGAAAAACCCTAATACAAAACTGCACCAAGTACAAGTTGTCGGGGTCAATGGGAGCTATGCTGATACGATTGGACCATTTTAATCAATTCAGACTTTTCAGAGGTTTTCTGATTTTTTTTTGCAAGCAATTATCCGAAAAGCTTAAATTTTTTTAGCTATTAGTATTTTTTAGCACATTGTTCAGTATTTTTTTCCATTTGTACTTTTTATATTTGGGTGGTTTAGTAACTTTCATGACATTCGTGGTTTTAGAGAATTAGAGTTTAATCGTTGTTTCAAAAACCTATAAAACCATTAAGATTCAACCTTTAACACCAAATGCATTCATTGCAATGTTAATGGAGGGTGTTTTTTTTTTGAGTGACTTTTCTGGACCCTCATCCACAGAGCTATAAAACCCAGAGCAACAACATGCTCCAAAACACCCCTTTTGCTACTACATAAGGACATAAGCCTATGTCTTCAAAGTACAGTGTCTTCTGCAATTTGAATTTATTTAGTTTTACTTTGGAATAAAGTAAAAGTAAGAAATGCCTCCTCTTAAATAAAACCTGATGGCTTATGGCATGTACTTCTTTAATTCCTATAAAATTAAACATATGTTTCCTCTAAATCCAACACCAGCAGAAAACAGCAGCTCTGTCCTTTCTTACTGAGCTCTCCTGCAACATTTCTCCTTGGAAATGTTGCACGGAAAGCAACATTTCTAATATAAACTGATCAAAGTTTGAACTCAGAAATTTATGTCCATGCATATGTCAACCCATAGGCATTAAATGATGTTCCCGTCCATTAAATGGGATATGGAGTGCTTCACAGCTTACAAGATCTTAAATGGATAAATAACCTGCATTTGTACATGAGTTTATTGAGCCTGAATGAAAAAATAACTCAAATAAATCAAACTTATATTTTTAGAGATTCTATCTGTAGAAAAAAATGAATTCCATAGAGCTAGGCACATATAATTTAAACAGGAAAAAAGGTTCAAAGGAATAAAACATAGTTATAGTAACTTAACAAATCTTAAGAAAAACAATGTGCACAAACATTAACCATCCAGTTAATTGTAATATATGTTCATCATAATTACAAGATTGCAATATGGTTATAAATAAAATCAGCAGTATGTTATGCCTTTTAGCAGTTATCGCATTATCAGAAGGTAGAGCAGTAGCACTGTAAGAGACATCTGCTTGAATAGACAGAAGAAGAATGTATGGATTGTGTAAAAAACTTCTGTTCTTTGCATTAGGAGATAACTGATGGAGCTAACATTCACCAAGAGGACACAAGTGCATACTTTGAGCTTAGAACAAAGAAGGTGTCAGGACTTGCTGAGTTTCAAACTCTGGACTCTGTGCTGAACTACTTGTGCACTTACCTGTTGTGTCCTTAGTGTTGTCTTGTTCATTATTCTTGTTGTTCCTGTTATACTGCTGTCTTCTGCTTTATCTCTCTGCACATCTCGTCATCCGCATTTGTATTTCATTATCCAATCCTGACCCATTATAAGCCTGCCCCTGAATGTTGCCAATGCTTGGTCATTAAGCTGTTTCTGTGATATAGCCTCTGGTTCCTGCGATGTTTGATCTTGTATCCTGTTCTCGTGATTCTTCCTCCAGTTCCTGATTCCCTGCCTTTTTCCAGATTCCTGCCTTGTTCCTGATTCCTAGTCCTGTTCCAGTTCCCTGCCTTTTTCCAATACATCTGTCTCTCTCCTTCTCTTGGATTCTCCAGTTCTGAGTTCTGGCCTGTTTCTCGACTTCTCCTGTCTGCTGCCTGCCTTGACTCTTTGGCCTGATTCTGGACTGTGTCTCTGCCTGCTGCTTTCTACTATTTCAAGTTTGACATACATTGTGAGCACCGTTACTTGTAATCACATCCCTAAGTTTATTAAAGTTTCTTTCAACGTTTATCATGACTTCTGATCCCAGTACTACTATGTATGGTTACACCCCGGATTACCCAACTTCCTGGTACTCCATGGTGTCTCACTGTCTCCTCAGGGAAGACATGACAGAAGGTTTCATCTTAAGATGAAAAAAGGTATTACAGTGGGAGTTTTGAAGTTGCAGAATTCTTGACCTGAATAGACAGATATAAGAGAGGGTTGGACACCTACCTAGCAAAAGAGAAAATATCAGGCCAATGGCAGACGTTGGCTCTGCTACTCTGAGCTTGCGTATTTCTTTCAGGCTGAGAGAAGCCTGAAAGAGGGTTACCAAATGGATATTTTTTGCGCAACAACGGTAAGATTGGTGGGGCTCATTTACATGCAGTAATCTGTCTGGTATTAAAGAGGTAAGGTGGCAATCTTATCAAGGACCCTTTGCAGTCATAACCAAGTCACAGACTGAACTACACAGTGATATAAAATTCATTGACTTCTGTCTGGGTATGAGAACTGCAGTATCTTTGAAAGACACTTAATGAATTTTCCAATGTATCAGCTTTAAAAAAGCTCTGTTGCTTTTAAGCTTTTTTTCTAATATATAAATGAATGTATCGTGCCAGGAAAAACATTTGTCAGGATTCCAAAAGAAACTGACAGCATTAACTAAACATTTCCATTTCAGTATATAGTTCCAGAACTTATCGGCTATATTTCTCCAAATAAAAGCTTTATGTAGTAACATTAGATGTAATAACTAATGGTTGTGATGTTTCAGGATCAATGTTTCAATGAGTTGTAATTAATGTGCAAAGAAACTAAAAAAGAAATTCTAAAACAAATTTATTGTCTTCCATTCATCAAATATTAATTTTATACATTAGCTCTGTGTAAGTGAAATGTTGATCAATATTTTATCCATGCAGCCTTTGAAGAGTTTTTTTAGGTGGTAGGCATAGAATTTGCTCATAAGGTTTATTTTTCATGTTTTCACCACCCCAAAGAGTAGTGCCTTGGTATATTGGTCATGTGCTAAAGTTACTTTCAACTGGTATCTCCACTATTTGGCCAAAGGTGTCTTCAAATCTATCTGTCCATCATTTTATTCTGAAACAAAAGGTATGAGTCGATCTTCCTCTTTGCTCTGTAACAAACTCTACACATATAGAAAGGCTTTCCATTAGATGTCGAAACATTATTGGTGGGCTTTATTTCCATTCAGCCACATAAGCAAAGGTTGGGCATTGATGTTGGGCTACTGATCTGGCTTGCAGTGGGCTTTCTAATTCATTTCATGTGTCCAGTTGAGGTAAGTTGTCTGTGCAGGTCATGTAAGTTCTTCCACATCCATCTTAGAAAACCAATTCAGTTCAGACCTTTGTGCTTAGGGGCGTTATTGTGCTAAAACAGAAAATAGCCTTCCACAAACTGCTGCCACAAAGTAAGAAGCAAAGATTTATCAGGAAGGTCATTGCATCCTGTAGTGGTAAAGTCTGCTTTCACTAGAACCAAGGGTCATAGCCCAAATTATGAAAACAGACCCAGACCAACATTCCTACTCCACCAAACGTATTGTCCATAGTACAATGGTGGTGTTATACACAATCTTAATTGGTGCTTTGAGGCTTTATCTTTACTTACAAGCAGTCCCCGGGTTACGTACGAGATAGGGTCTGTAGGGTTGTTCTTAAGTTGAATTTGTATATAAGTTGAAACATTTAAATTTACTTATTAAATGCAACTTAGACAGAGTATTTAAATAAAAAAAATCCGACCAAACTAGAATCCACAATTCGGCCTTTATTTATAATTTACACAAAAGTAGAGTGCTCCACCTGTTGTTAAATGACCTTATCAGGTGTCAGGTGCTAAATAGCTTTAAAGACCCCCTGCTCCAGGTCAGAAAAATCTGTAACAAAATCCAAAACGCTGTAGCACACTATTCCTTATAGTGAATGAAAATAGTGATTTTTATTGGCTCACTATAGACTTCAAAAACATTCAAACTTTTATGTTTACTGCTTAACCTGCAGCTGGCTGAAAATTTTCGGGACAATGTAAAAATAAATAAGCATAAAAAAAACGGAACGGATTTGATCGGAGCTTGTAGTAGAAAATATTGAGATAAATTCAGACTTTATGTGTATACAAATCTATAAATATTTGCAGTTTTACTTTGTGAAAAGTTGTGGATATAATTCCCGGCAGAGCCAAATATTTAAAAGTCCTTCTTTTAAACTGTAAAAGAGCCTAAAAAGCCACGTAATGTTGCAATGAGTTTACATGTTACTGTTCAAATGGGAAACATATGTATGTATGTCCAAGAAGCACTGGGGCACACAATGTAATCAGCCTCGGTCAAGGAATGCTGTGTTGCCAGAACCACTAATTACCTACATAAGAGCCAAAGCCATTAGGACTCCCTACTTAGAATGACACTGAAGGAAGTTTTCACTGTTTCCAGAATTCCATAGATAAAATATCATTAAATATTTTAATGAAAAAAATTGATATATAAATTAAAAGCTATTGGTCAGTTTACCTTATAAAAAGTTAGTATTTTGCTCATGAAGTGAAATGTTGAAGTGTCAGTGTGTGGTAAACTACTGGTAATATTATTTAATCTTTTATTATGTCATATTAACTGTGAACTGCAGGCACAGTGATAGCCCCAAAACTGCTGTCATGGATCATCTTATTTAATGTCAAACTACAACTCCCATCCACAAAGATGAGGCCATTTAGTTGCACCTTTTTTGCATAACAAAATATCCACATTCCAGCAAATGTACTTGAAGCTGTATTATATATATTAAATTAAAGAAGTGCAACTCAGCCTTAACATTCTTGTTGCCTAAAGAAAGGACTACAGTTATTGAATGCATGCTTTTTATTTAAAAAATAAATAGTTACATTTTGCTCAAAAATCCAACTCAATCAATCACAATATGCTGCGGACCTAATATGTTTGTATATGGTTAAAGGCACACATTATTTCAAAAGCAAAAAATCCATCCCATTCAGTAATAGTATTGCTATGACACTCTTCACATGTAATAAAGGGACTTACCTGCCTTGACAGAAAATAAGTTGCTGAAATAATTGAGACGCTTTGAAGATCTTTTTCTTATTTATATGTGTATTTATATTTTTTATTTACATAGCCTTACTCATAAATAGAACAAGCAGGGTCGTTACAATAATACCTACAAATAAATGCAAAGAACAGTTAGATTAACAATTCGGAGGCCCATTTTATTGGTTCTAGAGGTTTTAGAAACCATGAAAAAACACATTTTCTCTAAAATCGTGATTTTTTTAAAAATAATTTATTACAACAGCATAATATAAATAATATATTATATTATAATATAAACTGAAAAGATTCTGATTTTGGGACACTGCTAAACACGATTCATGATGTTTTATGTAGCATAATAAAAAGAAATATCCAGACACATAAGATTACAACAAATGCCCTTGGGGATAACATGGTGTCTTTTTGTGTGTATATTACTCATGATAACATAAGCAAACAGTTCATCATTAGTATTATTAACCTGATCTCTGAAATGGACTGGGCTTCCAGCCAAGTTCTCACACTAAAATACATTTGGCTAATGGCTTTAGATACACCTCCGTTCTGACAGTTTATTGTACAGTCACATCTGTTTAGTGACCAGCAGATCAACTGACTTTTTTACCATATGTCAGCAGTTTCATTTTTACTGTACTTAATTACAGTCTTGTGCACTGTGAATTTGTAATCCTTGAGAAATGATTTACTTGTAATTCATTCATATCCCATATGCTTACTCTCAATACTAGTTCTCATGACCTGTGCCAAGATCAGATCACATTTCTTTTTTTTTTTTGTCCATCGAGGTTTATCCAGATCCATAAAACTTTTACTAGAGATTATAAACAACAATGTACAGCAAATTCTCACCCAATTTAAATAAACGTATAGGCAAGATTCTCCATAGGCAAGGTTATATAGCCAAAATGAGCACAAACACAAGGAAAAAAATGTACAGAGACCGTGTACTTCAAAGGGGGCAATTCACCATAAAAATAACTTTTAAAATGATTAGTGATGGGCGAATTCACCATGAATTCCTGTGATTCAACGCTGGCGAATAAATTCGTGAAACCGCCGCGAAAATTAGCCAGCGTCAAAAAAAATTGGAAGCCGGTGTCCATTTTTTTGGACGCATTATCTCCAGCGAATTTGCGTTGGCGTCAAAAAAATGGACGCCAGTATAAAAAACGGATGCCAGCGCCGTTTCACGAATGGGGCTCTAAGCCCCAAATTAATCCATCACTTACAATGATGCAGACACTGATATTCTACAACAATATGTAACTTTTATCTTTCTATACTGTAAAATTCTAAAAGGCCTATTTATTAAAGGTACAATTTGAGGTTTTTGAAACCAAGATTAAACTCACTGGGATATATTTATGAAAGAGTGAAGTTAGAGATAACCACAGTCCACTAGAGTGAAATACAACCACTCTCCATTCATTTCTATGGGATTTTTAAAGGTGTGTTTATCAAAGGGTGAACTTTCACTTTCATCCTTTGATAAATATGCCTTTAAAAATCCAATAGAAATTATGGAGAGTGGTTGTATTTCACTCTATTGGACTGTGGTAATCTCTAACTTCACTCTTTCATAAATATACCCCAATATCTCTAAAACTACGAATGTCATGAAAGTTAAAATTCCGAATATAAAAAGTAGGATTAAAAAAAGAAGCTGTTGAACTGATTTTTTTCAAGAATAATTATTGGTAAAATAGAGGGGATTTGGATTTGGGAGTTTGGTCTAATTTATTTTTAATAAAGTGATAAAAGTTGAGTTTTTGAAAATAACTCCCTTAATAAATCTTGAATTTTTAGAGTTTTAGAGAAATAAAAAACAAATTTTTTAGAGAAAAAAAATGCATTTGTGATAACCCTAAAAATTATTTCAAAATCGCACAAAAGAATTTTAAAAACTACCAAATGCAAAAAGTCCTAAATAGTACTGCACAGCTTCATTTTTAGATGGACTCTCCCCCATCGCATACTTGTTTCATAAGCTTTGGAACCTGCCTTAAGTCCATTTAAATTCAATGATTTACCGCCATACCAAAAAGTGGGTTTTGGTGGAAACATTCCCTCTAACTGTGTGTGTGCTCATGCAAATCATTTTGTACACTCCACATTTTGCTGTATGTGGTGGTGTTTGTGTGCATGAACCGGAGCATTATAGTGTAATATTTACAATATTTTTATTTATCAAAGCAGCTGTAAAACTATCTAATAGCTAATATGTTGCTCTTTTTCTGTTAACATGCACTTATGCCACTTTATGTTTTTGGAGTGCTGAGAAAGTATAAATTACCGTATATATATATCTCAAGCTATTCATATATTCATATCAAGGATGATCAGCTGCCATTTTATATATTTTAAAACTACTACTCTGTTATATGTTGGATAACAAATATTAATAAAGCTGGAGGATTCCAGATTATACATATACACAGATATTAGAAATAAATAAAATGGTATATTTATATAGCAGCTAGATGTCCCATATGTAACTCTTGAATAAGAACAACTTAAAGGAAAACTATCCACTGCTGAATATTTAAGCAGTAGATAGTTATATCATATTAAGTGACATATTAAAGAATCTTACCAAACTGGAATATATATTTAAGTAAACATTGCCCTTTTACATCTCTTGCCTTGAACCACCATTTTGTGATGGTCTGTGTGCTGTCTCAGAGATCACCTGACCAGAACTAATGCAACTCTAACTGTAACAGGAAGAAGTGTCAATGGAAAATGGCAATTTTATATTTAGGATTACCCACATACTACTAAAAAAGTATATTGTTATGAAAATTGTTTATTTACATGAAGCAGGGTTTTACACATGAGCTGTTTTATACAATATCTTTTTATAGGGACCTACATTGTTCGGAGGTATAGTTTTCCTTTAAGAGATATATGAGAGACTTTTCTTTATTTCCCAGCAGTGGGGTCACTAGATTATCAGCAATATTACCAAGTAACTGGATGCTTGCCCACCCAAAAAGAACACTATAGAACAAGTGCTTGTTTAGAGGTTACACCCAGAATATTTGTTGAAACTATAACAAACTTACATGACTATATTAGGAACAGGCATGGGCACTTACAAGCCATGTGTAACGTGGAATTGTTCACCAGTATGCTGGGTGTGGTGTTGGAAATAGCTTATTGTGCATACAAAGTACCATACTGGGAGCCACAGAAGTGTTGTTCTGCTCTTTGGGAAAAATAGTTTTCCAACTTAAAATGATCAATTAAAGCATTTCTTTAAGGTCAGCAGCAAGAATTAATGTCTGCTGTGATAGATCTTAAACAATAAACATTGCTTCTTTTCTCCGAACACTCAATTGTTCCACTGTTAGCAGACCCTTCCAAATGATCTTGTACTTTTATGTAGCAATGGACAAAATGAATTATTCATAAGATTTTTGTGTTAACAATAAATATTGATCTCTGCTAGACCTCATTTTTAATGCTTATTCCTATTCAAAGAAGAGAATAGGAACAGGTATAGTCATTTTGAGTGATATCATACCATCGTATTGTCTACAAAGATCACTATATATAGATTTAAGACTATGCAAACCAAACAAGTTATGTAATATGGAAATGTACATTGATTGAGTGAGAAAATTTTAACTCATATAAAGATATTATATAAATAATTTTGGTAGCAGAAAGATAAATGCCTTTTGAGGTGCTTGATTTGTATCATAGTAAAGAACTTTAAAAGTCATAAGTAAGCCCCTGTTTACCATTTCAGTACTTTATACATAGCGAGTGAGGCCAAGAACAGGACAAAAGGGACAGATAAAGCAGAAACCTGGTTAAAAGTACCAATAACATTAAAATGTAAACTTTTTTCCATTTAAAGAAGAAGAACCCCCTCCCGGTAATTATAGCTGCTTACCTAGGATTCTGGGCTGGTGCTCCTGTTGTTGAAAACTGCACTGACACAGAGCACATCTGTAGTAGCAATAAATTAGCTTGAATGTTAAATGTACACATCCCATTGACTTTAGAAGCTCACCAGATTTTAACTGTTCCAAAAACTCAAATTCATAATAATTTGAGATCGGGCCTTTTGAGACACAATTCCTGGAATTGCAGAAAAAAACGTAATCTCAAATTTTAACAAATGTGCCCCTTAGTGTTCTAGCACTTGCACACCATTATGAGAAGAGGCAGGATGGACACCATGGTGCTCGGTGTACAGTAGCTATATGGTATACTATAAGTGTAAGGAGTGTGTTTGGACACAAGTACCTGCAATGAATGGGCTTAATAAGGGAAAATTGCATCATACTTACCGTAATTTTCCTATCCTGGTCCTCTCCATGTCAATCACTCTTGGGATAGGCCCCTCCCTCTCCTAATTACAGAACCCGCCCAATAATTAATTAATAAATACTCACCCTCAGGCACTCCCTCTGCATCTAGAAATAAGTTCAAATCCTCTTTAAGACACCATGGGTAGGGAGATCTTGACATGGAGAGGACCAGGAAAGGAAAATTACGGTAAGTATGATACAATTTTCCCTTTTCCCCAGTCCTCTCCATGTCAGTCACTCTTGGGACGTAGCAAGCTTAGTGTCCCTGGGTGGGAAAATGATACTCCTTGATGCAGTTATGATGCAAAAAATAATTGAATTCATAGAAGAAGCAGATTTAAGAAGTTTTAGAGCCAAAGAGAGAGTAATCAGAGGAAGAAATGTCCAGTTTGTAATGAGAAATTAAGGTGCTTGGCGTAGACCAAGAGGCTGCTCTGCAAATCACCTCCAAAGGAACTCCAGCTTCGGCCGCCCAAGATGCTGCTTGACCCCTGGTTGAGTGAGCATTAACATTAGATGGCTCTGGAAGATCTTACGATGAGTAAACTCTCCTGATTATCCATTTGATCCATCGGTAGATGAAGCCGCATGACCCTTTCTTGAGCCAAACGGAATAATAAAGAGCCTATCCGACTTTCTGATAGAATCGGTTTCTCTGCAGTAGACTCTACGTCTAAAGCCCTTAGGTCGGGAGATTCAGATTCCTCTGGAACGTCTGGTAAAACCAACTCGTCTCTGAGGTGAAAAGGTGACACTACCTTCGGCTTGAAGGTTGAATTGCACCTCAAGATCACCGGCAAAAAGGTTGGACTGTCCTGGGAATAACTGAGTGCCTGCAGTTCTCACACTCTTTTTGATGATGTGATAGCCACTAAAAAAAACACCTTGACCGTAAGATGCCATAACAAAAGTGAATCCATAGTGTCAAATGGAGGAGAGGACAACATTTTGAGGATCCTAGGAAGATCCCAAGACGGGCACCTTGGTCTTCTTGCTGTTAAAATCCTGATTGCTGCTTTGAAGAATCTGAGACCAAGGGATGTTGTGACCATCTGACCCCTGAAATCGCTGATATAGCTGAAACTTGTGTTCTCAGTGTGCTTACAGACAATTCCTTCTCCATTCCTGACTGTAAGAATTCCAATACTTCAGTTACTGATACCGGTGAGGTTCTTGGGGTATCCTGGTTGCTGGAGAATGTGTCCCATATCCTTGTATATCTTGTATTTGTGGAAACCTTTCTAGATCTTAGCAAAATTTGTATTACATTCTGTGAAAGGCATTGAGACTCTAAATTCTGCCGCTCAAGCGCCATGCTGTTAGAGCCACCGAGCCCGGATCTGGATGACGGAATGGGCCCTGGACTAGTAAATCCCCTGAGACTGGAAGTTTTCCAGTATCAGCCTCCCAGGATCTGAGCCACAAGGCTCTTCTAGCCAAAACCGAGAGGGATAGGGCTCTGGAGGAAAGACGTATCTGATCCACCAAGGCGTTCATTAGGAAGGATGACCCTGTTCCCTTAATCCTTCTATGATTTCAGTCCTTTCACGACCCTCTCTCAGTGCTGATTCAATATTGGACAACCAGACCTCCAGAGCCTTAACTACTGATAAGCCTGCCATAGCTGGTTTAAGGGATTCTCCTGCTACTAGGAAAGTCCTCTTTATGTCTGTTTCCAAACGTCTGTCCATTGTATCTCTCAAGGTTGCCTGATCTTCGATGGGTAGAACTGTATTCTTTGACAGATTAAGGACTGGAGCATCCCCCTTGGGGAGAGTAGAAATATCCTTCATATCTTCCTCCATATCATATGACCAGTTTTCAATTTTTCACACTATCTAAAGTTAAAAAGTTGCAGTCATATAGTTTCTGCCACTGTAACTTAACTTTAAATTGTTGTAAGTTGTTCTGGCAAATTGGTGGCACAGACAATAGTCTTGATTCCTAAAAGTAGTACTTGAAACACTGATGCAAATTTATCCCATTAAATCTCCCTTACTCTAATTTCTATCTACATCTTGATTGAAAATCCACCTAGCAAGAGCAGGTCGATTGAATTTAACTGAGTTTGCAATCAGTCTAGTCCAGCAACTTGATTTCTGACCAGCCATTCGTAATACATTTCCTATAAGTGTACTGATGTACAAGGGAATGCTGGAGGAACCATTTGACATGTGCTTTCTTAAATCATTTAATAACGTTTAAATGAACTCTAAGCTGTACCATTGTTCCCTTGTTCTTTACACTCTGGTCTAAGAAGATTTACCACCTGCCTATCATTTATTCTCCTGAGATATTAAGGAATGTCCCATGCCTTAAAATAGGCAATATTGAGACAGCTGCCCTTGAGAATAATAATGAACCATGTGTGCTTTGTATATACATTATGGAAGTGTTACAAAGCCTGCCAGACAAAGTGAAGCCTAAAGCATAAGGATTAGCCCTATGGAAAACAGAAAGCGGCTATTGCATTTAACCTATACTTTCATTCTAAATTTTTTTTAAGGAAAGATGGGGTGTACATGTCTTCTTTCTGTGGTTGGACTGCAGGTCCCAACCTACCCTGGCTGAGTTTTTAACACAGAAAGGCAGCTTTAACATTTCTGGAGGGGTTCTTTGATGGATACACTTTATTATCACATGGTACTAAAGATACGGGGCCTTTCATCAAGATAAGGGATGTCTTAAGGCTGCTTATATGGGCTCCCAGTAAATAGTTCCCCTAACTGGTCTGTGTTTGGCAGCATTTTCTCTGGACTTGTGCATTTTGCTGGTCCTAAAAGCAATATGAAATGATTCATTAGAACACTTTAAAGTACTGTGAGTTCTTAGACATATATCTTACTACACATTTTTATGTTATTAAAAAAAATCTTATTAGCAATATCACCCTGTATTGTGTGCTCCTGGCTCAGAATGTGACCACAGTGACTAGAGGAGCACACAAAGCACAAAAGGGGTGTGGTTGGCTATGAGGAGTGAGCAAGCTACAGGAGGCTATTCTCATTCATGCTCCATAGGAAAGTGAGGGAGGTCAGACTACTGCAGCCTCTGTGCAGAGCAGGGGAATGTTCCATCTGTAAAAGAATGTCAGACAGAGATGAAGATTCCTAGAGCCTCATGAACATTTGCTTCTCCAGGAGACATTATATGAGACCTTGCCCTATGCACTTTGGTTCACTTTGGGAATTTTACATCAATGCATGCCTGGAATTTGCCAAATTTGAACACTGAAAGAATTCTCATTGGGTAAGTAAAACCAATGATTACTAAAAGTAATATTAATTTGATGCACCATGTATGATACATTATGTATCCTATAAATATACAAATTACAGATATCTTAAGCACAATTTTGGCAAGCAATCAGTGCCAATACTCAGATCAGTAATCAAATATACACAGAGACTAGGGATTTCATACATTTACTGCATTGTTGGTAAAAGTAAGTGTGACTTTGTGCTTTGTTCTCACTGCTGCCCTGTTAGCGGGATCTGTTCTTTTCAATTACACTGCCCTTTTAGGGAAATGGTTTGTGCCTTTTCTTTGTTGGCTTAATGCTTCTATGTCAGTCTGCAAACTATTAAACTTCCCCCCTTTCCCTGCTGCTGGATAAATGTAGCGTGCCAATCTGCTAATAGTAAACTGCTGTTTTAGAGAAAGGGAGACTCCTGCCTTTATACTTTTGGGCACCAACTTCATTTTCACTTTGCAAACTATTTAACTACCCATTTGCTGAGGTTCCACTGGATAGCTATTTAGTTACTCTGCACACTGTTTAAAATACCTGTGGTACTGACTCTGCATAGAGACTGTTGTAATAGAAAACATACTAGATGGAGAGGATAACACATACTGTAGCTGCAGCCCTTTTGACACTTTTGTGAGAAGCTCCTAAATTTAATAACATTTGAGTTTTTTTAAAGTTAAAAATAATGTAATAATCTCATCTCCAAGGGATAAAGACAATAAAAATAAAATAAATTTTGCCCACCCTACCTCAAAGATATAGAAAGAGAAGAGGATGTCACCACTATGTCATCATCATTACATTCCCTTTCCCATAAATATCCAGAAATTAATAAGTGCACAACAATTTACCATATTTACCATGAAACCAATTAGTGGGAGCTGCCACAGGGACAGGAAAAAAAGATATAGTTTTTTTACAGTAAACATCAATAATTGCACCCCTATTGGCCAGGAAAATAAATCTAATATTATGTTAATTATTTTGGCATTTAAAGGACAAGTAACACTAAAAAAAATTAAGTAAAAAATCCATTACTCCCCCCTCCAATAATACTGCTATCCTGAACAAAGTTAACTTTCTTTAATATTTAATACATAAATAGTGCAACAAAATCTCACTTCTTTGTTTTAAAAAGGAGGTATGGCGACCTGCACTCATGTGCGTGCTCCGGTGTTCTGCTAACCGACTTCTTTCTAAAAAAAAAAAAAAGGGCAATAGGAATAAAGATAGTTCACAGAATACATGGGAAACTGAAAAAATGGGACCGGGTGGCACTGAAGTGTAGCGGGCCTGGTGGGGTCCTGAATTTAGGACAAAGTAGATAAGCTTCTCCAAGATCATGGGGCACAAAAGCTTTTAGCCATGTCACAATTTGATCATTTTTAGCTGTGCCGAGTTGCTTTTTGCAAGTAGCATCCAATCTAACAAACAACAAAAGTTTGGGACACACCACAAAACCGGTTTTATTTTACATTAGTAAAGTAGTAACCCATAGCAACCGTTCAGCAATTAGCTTTCGTTAGTCAGCTGCATCTTGCCCAAACTGCTTTGGCCATGAGTTACATCTCTTTGTGAAACGTAATAGGTCTCCAAATGAAAAACAGAACAAAATTAATAAATAAAATTCAACTGGTCCATCGTATAAAATCGGACAATTTAAATTGCTTATGTGAATATGGTCCTGGTCTAAATCTTTAAAAGAATCATTAATCCATCCATGCAGTAGTTCCAGCACATGTCTATGCAATCAAATGCACATTTGCCAATGTTGCCTTACAGTGTTTGGGTCCTGACTGAGTTTGATTCAGATATGATAGGAATGGTATGTTCTCCCCTTGTCTATATATGTTTCCCCCGTATGCTCCAAAACAAACAGGCACGTTAGCTGGCTTTGATGACATTGGCTGTAGTGTATGGTGTGAAGGGAATAGCGACCTTAGACATGTAAGCTCCACTGAGGCAGGGCCAGTTGCCTTAAATTTCTCATATATTATTATTATTATTATTATTATTATTATTATTATTATTATTATTATTATTATTATCATTATTAATAATATTAATAATGGTGATAACATTCTCTACAAACTAGACTGCTGGCATTATGCAATACTGAATACATCACATTTTTACTTTTATATAAAAAAGTTATTTAAGACTTCAATAGGTAAAGTAAAAAACATTGTGCCATTGCATTCTATAGGACAGACCATATAGATAAAACATGGAACATATTTCTAGCCTGCGTAGCTAGCAACAAGTTGTATGGGGAATAGCTTCCAAAACTGTAGGACTGGCTCATCTAAGGGGACCCAGGGCATTGTCTAAGGAGGCCAGGTTGAGAACACTACATGTGAATATAGTTCAAAATAATTTAGCTAGCAGTTGTTGAACTACAATTTCCTGTATTTTCAGTCATCTGTTACATGTTTGGCAAACCCACAATCTACAGTTTATAGCAAGAAAAGCTGCAACAAATCTATTCCTTGTAGGATCTTGCAATCAGATCTCGACTTCCATTTATCACCGTAGTCAAGTCAGGGTCAGATTTCTCACTTGACAAATAAAACAGACAGTTTCAGCCCCATTAATCCAGTAAAGTGCTTATGCTCAGTTCTGTGACATTTTCTGGCTCAAATTTTGTTGTGACGTTTATAACTTTCTGACTGAATGCAGGAAGTGGGGCCTCTTGTTTTAGACCACAGGGCATTTTGCTATGTGATTGATGAACCAGGCCTCCATATGGTCTTTCCATAAAATATTCCAGTGATTTAGAGGATGCTTTGCTACTATGTTTTCTTTAAGTATTTCTTGGTTGTCAGAGAATGTCGGAAGTTGAACTTCAGAAGAGCTGTAGAGCATTCTAGATAAAAATACCTGAAAGCAGTAATTTTAACGGGTTCTATTTCCGTAATATAGTTGTGTGGGAAAATATTTATTTATTATTTTTTTCTATCAGAGGTCGCTCTTTTAAAGGAGAACTAAAGCTTAACTAAGTAGGGCAGAAATGTTGTACATTATGTTTTGGGCTTCTGTACCAGTTCATGGCACCACAGCCCTTTAGCGGTAAACAGCACCAGATTTAGTGGGCGGGTAGCCCAGAGGCCGCGTGTCCCTGGCATCCGGCCGTGCTGTCCTAGCACCTGTCCACATTCCCCCTCCAGTGCGAGCGCACATGCATTCCTGCACCGAAGCACTGGGGAGCAGAGCTCCCCGGTAAGCGGCTGGGCGGCATGCCGCCCCTATTATTCTGCCGCCCTTGGCCCAGGCCTTTGTGGCCTTGCCACAAATCCAGGCCTGGCAGTAAAGATCTGTGTCTCCATAGATGCCCCAGTAGCTCCCCATCTTCTTTTGCTGAGTCACTGCACATGCTCTATTCTGCTGTAACTTACTGAGCTTGGGGACTGACTCAAAATATACAGTACACATAGACAAATAAATGTCACAATAAAAGGCTGATTAGTAATCATTACAGAAAAATAGTAAATGGCAGCACACAAACCAGTGCAATTAGCATCAGAATGTAACAATCAGCCCTGTAGCATCAGCTTATATTACAGGCCAAGCTCATTTTCTGCTTGATAATTTGTGACAACCCCTAAGTTTAGCTTCTCAACAGCTGCTCAGAGCCCACTGAGCATGTGAGTGTCTCAGACACTTTCCAAGATGGTGACCCCCTGTGAGAAGTCTGACGTCCTGGATCATTGTTGCTATTGACAAGCTGAACCTTTAGGCTGGTGCAATAAGTTCAGTATATAAAATATGACATTTTTACCCATATTCATTTTTAGGGTTTAGTTCTAAATGTCTTTCAAAGGGAGAGAACATTTTGTGAATCCTACAGGTAAGTTCTGCATCAGAAGATGCCCAATATGTAATTGCTGTAGTGCACCTACCTAAACACTCACTAGCTGTTTTGGACCTTATAACTGTTAAAACTTATAAGACCATCATTTATATGGATTATATTAAAGCAATGTCATAACAGAGGCCTCAGCGGCTCTATAGCAGACTGGGGCCAAAGCAACCCCTTTGATGACCACATTCAACTCACATCTGGAAAGCTCAGCACTAGAACCAGAAGATCAGACATTAAATTCTGCCTGCACCAAACAGCTTCAGGATAGAAATTGTATATAGGTGCAGCTTTATGTCTCTAAGTGCAGTGTTTTTCCCGGTACTGGTGATAATGATAGAATGGTTACATTGTTGTGGATGCTAATTGTTCCATAAGATACACATCTAATGGAAACTCATAACCACTCAAATTTATGTATGCCAAAATTGTGGTCAACCTTCAATCTGTCTTTAGTTTTCTTTTAAACATTTTATGAAAGAGCAGCAATTTGCTAATGTCCTGCCAACACTTGTTTTAGGTTCCTCTTTCTTGATATTATTATTTCTCATAGTGCATCCGCTATGATCCCCCAGCATTTACAATAGAATGCTCTGTAAAAATACAGTGTGGAGAGAAGGCAGTTAAAAATGGAAAATTTTTTTTTTACTTTTTTGACAATAGGTACCCTTTAAGAAACATACTAAGGGAGTAATGTAATGAAAAGTCTTTTGTGTTTGCCCACTTCCAGTAACCCATAGATGTGTGTTTTTAAACAGCTGCCCAGTAAATGCTACATGCTCATTGTTACGGGTTTCTAAACAAGATTGTTTATTACAATCAATACCCTGTAAGGTGGGAAATGTAAAATGAATAAACGTTTTTGCAAGTTTTTTGCATTACATTGTTTTCTATAAAACAGAAAAAAGCTTCAGACAAACTGTATTGTTAACTATGGGGCAGATTTATTACATTAAACTGGGATATCCAGGGGGATTCCTGGCAGTCTGATATTCTTCACAAGTTATTAACAAGTTATTAACACAAAGGGGCCAATTCATTAACTTCTAGTGAAGGAATAGAAGAAAAACAACTTTGAAGTGTTTTTTTGGCTACTTCGACCATCGAATGGGCTACTTCGACCTTCGACTACGACTTCGTCTTCGAATCGAAGGATTCGAACTAAAAATCTTTCGACTAATCGACGATTCGATAGTCGAAGTACTGTCTCTTTAAGAAAAAACTTCAACCCCCTAGTTCGCCACCTAAAAGCTAGCGAACCCTATGTTAACCTATGGGGAAGGTCCCCATAGGCTTGCCTAACTTTTTTTGGTCGAAGGATAATCCTTAGATCGTTGGATTAAAATCCTTCGGTCAAAGTATTTGCGCAAAATCCATCGACTTCGATATTCGAAGTCGAAGGATTTTCATTCCCCAGTCGATATTTGACCCTTGATGCATCTGCCCCTTAGTAAAGGAGAAGGAAAGGCTACAATTAAGTAAGCTTTATCAGAAAGGTCTATATGAATACACCAGTTAACCCTCCAAGTAATGCTGCTCTGAGTCCTCTGTCAAAAGAAACACTGTATTCCTTCCCTTCTATTGTGTACACATGGCCTTCTGTATCAGACTTCCTGTTTTCAGCAAACCTCCAGGGCTAGGGCTTGAGCATGCTCAGTTTGCTCCTCTCACCCTCTCCCCCTCCCTCCTCCCCTCCCTGCTGTAATTTGAGCCCAGAGTTATGAGTGAGCAGGGAGAGACTCAGGCAGGAAGTGATGTCACACCAAGCTAATATGGCAACTGCTAACCTAAACAAACACAGAGAGCTTCTAGAGTTGTTTACTCAGGTATAGTAAAGCAATAAATATAGTGTTATAGCTTGTGGCTTATCTATTGGCAATAAACTGCTTCACGTTCATCAAAGCAAATGATCACATTTCTTCAGTATAGTTTTACATGATTTGGGTGGTTAAATGCCAATATACATAAGCACAGAGTTTATGCCCCCCTCTAAATTGTTAATCACAGATGTAAATTGCAAGTGGGGATTAAGGGGCGTATGTTTCTGCATCAAGTTGCATTCCACTTGTGTTTATCTCTTACATGAGTACAGGCTGATCAGGAAGCATATGTTGTGTTTGTTCCTGCAGTCCTCATCGGTGGAATCCATGAAGGATTAATCACAGGGAGACAAAAGAAAAAATGCCCATGTGTAAGGGCCCAAAGGATTTGGACAACTTTTAGGTTGTTGCTTAATAAAAAACGTATTTACCAAACGATAACCATTGTAACTAAACATGTATGTATGGTAAAAATACCAGACATCAGAAAAATGGGGTCCTATGTCTGTAGATACTCAAGTCTTTTAAGCCAAAATCTATTTATTGGGGGGTTATGTTCATTTTTTCTAGTGGGGTTGCCCTGCTTGACTGGCTGCCCTTTGGCCAGAGCTATGAGTACAGGTACCCCAGTTACACTGGGCCCTGTGTATAGGGGAATGAGTGTTATGCATTACTAGGATAGTAAAGAATCTACCACATGATATATAAGTATAAAAAGCCACCACTATGATGAAGTTGTCTCTAGCATAGCAATTGCACCCACCATGTGTTAAATAACCAGGCATGTGTTACTGGGAGCTTCTTACAAACTATTCTTTAACCCTGTTCCTTAAAGGGGATCTATTGCGAAAATTTTATATAAGCTTCATCTTGCTGAAATAAGAAACTTTCTAAATATTCAATTAAAAATTATGTACCATTTATAAAATAATCAAGTTACTCTTCACTATCCCCCTCAGAGCAACCTGTCTGTCTTCATTCTGTCTTTATGCAGTAGGTGGAGTCAGTTTTCGATAGTTAGGTCTAATATATCCTTTGGGGGGGGGGGGGTTGCACCCTTACTGTAGGTGCTCACTCTTTAAAAATAACCGGCTCTGATGGAAATTCTGTTTCTCTGTGTGCAGGGTGTTTGCCAGAGTCTGTTATTTTGTTACTTTTTGTTTGTGCTTGAGTTGGTTATATGAGTTATTCTGCTAAGAAAGGAAGCTCTCCTAAAAGACTTATTAGACCTACTTGTCAATCAAAATCTGACCCAGACCTCAGCATGAAGAGCGACAGGTTGTGGAGAGTGAGAAACTAAAGTGTAACTTGATTATTTCAGAAACGCTAAAGAATTTTTAATTGATTGTATTTAGAAAGTGTCTTATTTCAGGGAGATGAAGCTTATATTAAATTTTCATTTTTGTGATAGTTCCCCTTTAAGGTGCTCAGTCTAAGTGAATGAATTGAAGGAAGCACCTTCCCACGGGTTATTATAATGATTGCAACTATAGGAACCAACTCACACTTCTTTAGTTGCTGTCCCACTCCCACAGTCCTTTACAGGAGGCTCTAAACCCAACTTTTATATTCACAATCTCAACCTTTAATAGCCGCTATCTTGCAGTTACAGTCCCTTACTGGCAGCTATTATATGCACTGCTAATTTATGCACCCTATAGCCATACAATGCTATACTATACCTGCTATTCCACAGCCACAGCCCCTTCCCAGAGACTATTATCCTCACTGATACTATAGGTACCATCTCTCCCTACTATACCTGCTATCCCACAGCCAGTCCTTTCCAGAGGATAGTTTAAATGCTACTGTAGGTATCATCTCTACTAGCTATTATCCCCATAGCATATATAAGAGCAGTTGATGTTCCTCATCACAGTAAAGAGGTAATTGTGTTGTTCTTGAGCTTACCCACACTCTTTCTACTGACAGTACTGTGTGTTGACTATGTTTTGAGCTGAAAAAGCTTAGAACAACAAGGCATATATATAGACTGGAACTTCACTTACCAGAAAATTTGAAAAGGTAACATGATAAAATGCTTGTTGCTGAAAGGGTGGCCAGGCTGGAATTTGCTTCCAGAGGAAACCATGAAAACTCACCAGGGGAAAAGAAAATAAAACAGGATAGCCTCCGAGGGAAAAACCACACAGCTATAGGAATCTGTAGGTCACAGCAAGGTTCTCTATCAATAAACACTTTAGCCCCACTGCAAGGAAAGGGACCATCAAAAAAATCTTGTTTTAGCCTACAGATTGAAACTTAGCAGAAAGCAGCGAGTTTGGGTTAGAACATTATGGGAACCCGTTCAGAGTCATTACAGTCCCTTGTGGATATCTGCTATACATTAGTGTATGTTTAAATTCTGGCATCTGTCTATCACATTTTTTATCTTGGCTCATGCTAGAGTTTATATTGTACATATCATTTATCATAGCGATGGTGATTGTATTGCAAAACAAGTCTGTAGCATCTAATTCTCTGAGGTTTAGGTGTTGATGGATGTATGGACTGCTATTCTTTTTCTTTCTCAGTATGATTGTAAGGGTTACTGACAGCCATAGCTGGGAACTTTCTGACTGAGCTGACCCTAACATCTGGAAAATATCAACCCTCGCTGTCTGCTACCCCTTCAACTAGAAATGACATTGCAGCATTATTCTGAAAATACATATGCAAGATTATATTGTCAGACAACTAGTTAAATGGCCCTTAAAATACTGACTCTGTTCACTTCTACTACATGCGGCACCACATGATGGGATTGGATTCTCGGTAGATAATAGATCACAATACCATTTACTTATTGCTCTTTATTGATACATTTGACGTATTTCCATCATGCTTTTATAAAAGGTGGTACCATTGAGTTGCCACGGCGAGGCAGCTGATACGTCACAAGGATAGGGCAGCATAGTTATACAATAACTAGTATTCCTGTCCTGCAGAGCCCTGAGTTCAATTCCAGGTAGAGCACTCAATGTTATCCTGTTTCCTTCCACACTCCAACAAATATAAAGCAAGGTTAATTGGATACTGATGAAACTGGCATCCGTGTGTGTGTGACAGGGTCATTAGATTGTAAGCAGGGACTGATAATAATAAGCTGTAATACTGTGGCTAGTGTCAAGCCCACCAGTACTGTCTCATCAGGGGCATTGTTTTCTTTTTTAAATTTGCACATCACCAAGAACATAATATTGATCATTATGGATAAATAATGGTTGTAGTGCACATGGGCCAATCCAACCTTTTTTAGTCTGCGGGGCAGGTGTCTTGCAGTTATTTTACTGATTTCAAGGTTAATGCTTATTAAAGCCAAGTCATACTGTGCCATTATCAAGATAAGGTATTTGATATTTGTTTTTGTATAAAAGCTCTTTACCATTATCTTTTTTGGACCCATAGGATTTGTAGCCCCTATGGTTTGAAATCCCTACCGTTCCTTTTTTTCTTAATTACTAGGGAGGCAGAAACCTATGGGGGAAATTCACTAACGGGCAAAAATTTGCCAGCGATGGCTTTGTCGCCTTCGCCACACTTCGCCAGACGCAACTTCTCACAGACAATGCTAATTCACTAAGTTACAAAGTTTTGTCATCGGTGCCGAATACTTGCGAAGTTGTGCTAGCGTTACTATGGCAGGCATAGCAAAGTTGCGCTAGCCTTAGATAATTTGCATACGGTGGAAAGTTAAATTTCTTTGGACGTATATGTTGCAGCAAATACAGTAAACTACACAGTAAGTCCAGGGAACCTTAATAAAAGAAAATAGCGTTGTTATATTGCCCTACACATGAGCCCACAGTATAGTTTAGGTGTCATATGTATATCAAATGTAGGGGGGAAGGAGGGTACCCAAAGAAAAATGTACGATCTTTTTCAGCCTATCACCCTGTAAAAAGGAAAGACGCCAGTGTTTTTTGGGACTTAGAAGGTTTTCTTGGATTTTTTGGACCAAGTCCTATCTACTCTATTGCACTTCGCCTGGTCTGAGGTGGTGAAGGCAAGTCTGGTGATAGAGGTAATGTTCAGTAAAAACAAAAACTTGTGAATTTGCGTAGTAATGCTGTTTCGCCAGAGCGAAAATACGCCTAAAATACAAGTGCGAAGTTGGCGCTAGAGTCTATCTCCTTCAATAGTTAGTAAATCAGCAAAGCGTTAGGCACTTCACCTTTTAGTAAATTTCCCCCTATGTATCTAGTTTATCATATTATGGTATTATCTGTATCATTATCTGTATCATTGGCCCATAGGTTGATGACCATTTCCTATCACACTTATAATGTGATAGGAAATGTAGTGTTTGTAAAGGGATTACATTTCATCTTTGGCTGAGTCATTGCGCCTGTGATCAATAAGGCCCAGTAAAGCTTTCTGCCCTAGAGGGACAAACCTTCTAGTGTAAGTTGGGGAATAGGGGCCCCATTAACAAGAATTAGTCGGTACAGGCTTTAGCTGTTACTTTCAAGGAGTATAAGATAGTGAAAATATCTAGAAAGAGCAGCCTATGCTCCAGTCCGGAGGGGTAGAAGGGGGCAGCTCACCCCTAGACTCTGATTGCCTAAGTGAAGGGACCACTGTTCTGAAGAGGAAATCAGGCTACATTTTTTCTCTGATCTATTTCTGATTTGGGGAATCCAGACCACAAGGGGCATAAAAACCCTAAAAGGTGAACATTGCTCCAACTCCCAAAGCTATCTCCATAGTGGAATTATAAAATGTTGTTTTACCTTGATTGTACTGACATCTTATAATATTATTTCAAGTGTTGTGAGTATTAAGCCTGTGGTGCTTTATTCAATACAGCCTTTTGTTATATGGTTTACAAGAAACGTCCAGTGTCCTATACCTTCATTTTACACAACACCCCCAGAGAGGTGTAGTTAAACAACACTCTCACCTTCGCCCTTCCACTTGGTGAAGGTTCGTCCTGTAAAACGAGAGTCCAGTGTTACCTGTGTTCCATCTGCCTGACACCTTACTGTTTGGAAGCAAAAATCTGATTAGTTGCTATGGGTTACTCACACTCCTAGACCGGATGGCCGTCATGGTGGTGGGGTGGGATTTCTTCTCTCCCCCAAATGTAGGTTTCAAAATCTAACTACACCGACTTCTCTCTTCTTCACTTCTTTTGAAGTCCACAGCATACGTTTGTTTTCTCCAATCTCTCTGCGTGTTGCTGTCATATATCGCCCCCCAGGTCCCTACTCCACATTCTTGGATCACTTTGCTGCCTGGCTTCCATACTTTCTCTCCAGTGAGACACCTGCTCTCATTTTAGGGGACTTCAACATCCCCATTGACAACTCTGCTTCTGCTGCCACCTCTAAACTTCTCTCTCTAACAGCTTCTTTTGGTCTCTCTCAGTGGACCGACTCACCTACCCACATCGAGGGTCATGCTCTCGACCTTATATTCTGCCACTCATGCTGCCCATCCAACTTAATTAACTCTCCCTACCCTCTGTCTGACCATCATCTACTCTCCTTTCAGATACTGCTTTCACCTGCACCTTCACAACCATCTCTCTCTACCCACACGTACAGAAACCTTAATGCCTTTGAACCACAACAATTATCAACAGTATCAGCACAATCCATATCTCATATTAATACCCTCTCCTGTCCCAATATGGCAGCTTCTCTCTACAACGATGCCCTTTCAACAGCACTTGACTCCCTTGCACCTTCTACCACCCGTCACAGCGGGCCAGCTAGACCCCAACCCTGGCACACTAGTGTAACACGGTACCTCAGAAGATGTAGTAGATCAGCTGAGCGACGGTGGAGAAAGTCACGAACTGACCCTGACTTCATCCACTTCAAATTCATGCTCTCCTGCTATAACCGAGCTCTATCATTAGCCAAAGAACAATACTTCTCTTATCTAATATCTACTATGTCCTCCAAACCACAGCAGCTGTTTGCCACATTTAACTCACTCCTATGCCCCCCTCCACCTCCTCCACCTATTAATGTTACCGCCCAAGACCTTGCTCATTTCTTTAATGAAAAAATCGATCTCATTAGGCTGAGCATACCGTCCGACAACAATCTCAGACCAATGTGCAGTCCACTCACATCTACTTTGCACTCCTTCACCCCTGCAACTCTAGATGAAGTAAGCAAACTTCTAGCCAGCTCAAAACCCACCACCTGCTCCCTTGACCCCATACCCTCTCGCCTTCTCCACCAAATCTCTGATACACTCTCTCCTGCACTTACCCACCTATTCAATCTTTCACTCTCTACTGGTACCTTTCCATCATTATACAAACAAGCACTAATCACTCCTATCCTCAAAAAACCTTCCCTTGATCCCAGCTCTCCCACTAACTATCGACCGGTCTCCCTTCTTCCATTCGCATCCAAATTACTAGAAAGGCTTGTATACAAATGCCTGATCCAGCATCTCACTCACAACTCCCTTCTCGACCCATTGCAATCTGGCTTCCGCCCATCACACTCAACTGAAACTGCACTCACCAAAGTAACCAATGATCTTCTATTGGCAAAGTCTAAAGGTCATTATTCCATTCTAATCCTTCTAGATCTCTCTGCAGCCTTTGACACAGTTGACCACACACTCCTCCTTGACATTCTACACTCAGCTGGCATTCGGGACACTGCTCTTTCATGGTTTACATCTTATCTGTCTGACCGTTCCTTTAAAGTTTCCTTCTCTAACTCTACTTCTACTACTTTCCCACTCTCTGTTGGAGTTCCTCAAGGCTCTGTTCTTGGCCCCCTCGCTCTATACAACTTCACTAGGGAAACTCATTCAGTCATTTGGACTTCGGTATCACCTTTATGCTGATGACACCCAGCTCTACTTGTCTACTCCTGATCTTTCTAATTCTGTCCTTTCCCAAGTCACAGACTGTCTCTCTGCTGTCTCCTCCTGGATGTCACAGCGCCACCTGAAACTGAACCTTTCTAAAACAGAACTCATCATATTTCCTCCAAGATCTTCCCCTGTCCCTCAGATATCACTCACCGTAAACAACACCACCTTTCATTCCACCACACAGGCACGCTGCCTAGGAGTCATCTTAGACTCTCATCTGTCTTTTTCACCACACATTCAAACACTTGCAAAATCTTGCCGTATTCAACTGCGCAACATTGCTCGAATACGACCCTATCTCAGTTCAGAATCAACTAAAACACTGATTCAGTCTCTCATCATCTCCCGCCTTGATTACTGCAACTTACTCCTCACAGGTATTCCAACAAGTCACCTTTCACAACTCCAATCTATTCTAAACGCGGCCTCTAGACTCATTCATCTAGCTCGCCGCTCAACATCAGCTGCTCCCATATGTATGTCCCTTCACTGGCTCCCAATCTCTTCTAGAATCAAATTCAAATTACTTACACTCACATTCAAGGCCCTTAATAATGAAACCCCTCCCTATATTTCATCTCTAATCTCCAAATACACTCCTTCACGAAACCTACGCTCTGCTTCTGATCTTCGCCTCACTTCTCCTCTGGTCACTTCTGCCCATTCTCGTCTACAAGACTTCTCTCGGGCTTCTGCTTTTCTCTGGAACTCTCTGCCACAAGCTGTCAGACTTTCTCCTTCCTTCCAAACTTTCAAGCGCTCCTTAAAGACCCATCTGTTTAAAGAGGCCTATTCGATGTACCTTAATTAATCTGTATCAAAAATGACAAAGTGTTTATACAATCCTAATGTCTCAATTGTACCCTAACCTTTTAGTTTGTAAACCCTATTGTACTCTGTAATCCTTGTCTGTTATCCACCATTTATTCCCTGTTTGCTATAACTGCAGTAAAGCACTGCGTATCTTGACAGCGCTATATAAATAAATGATGATGATGATGATGATGATGATGGGTTACTAGACTAGATTTTTATTCCAATGTTTATTATTATCATTAACATGTATTTATACAGTGCCAACATATTTTGTAGCACTGATTATGGTTAGGGTAGTGTTGTCCCTGCAAGCAGTGGAGGTTGCCTAACCTTTTGTATAGAATCCTGCATTTGTTTTAGAAATGCCTTTGGCCAGATACTCCATTATTGTGGCTTTGTTGCTTTTAAATGGGGAATGTGCCCATATTAACTTCCCTGTGTTTTATGTAAACACAGCACTTTCCAAAGTTCAGCAGTTGACAGTGGTAGGGTCAGACATAATGGTGGCATGATTTTGTGTGATGTCTGACCTCTGTGCGGGTCACCAGTAGGTGATGATAAAAATGTGAGCTGAAACAGAAGGTTATGTACATGAGCAAATGTAAAGGTTTCTTCATCTAAAAGAACCTTACACAATAAATGGAGTTTTATCACATCCAAAGAATGTGAATATATCTTTATGGTAAATTTGCTTTTCTTACATGAATTTGATTAAAAAGTATTTGTATCACTTGGAATGATATTCTATGTTAAGCCTTAAAATGTTAACGGGGAAATATCACTGGAATAAAAAAGTGTTTACAAAAAATAAATGCATACTCCTTTGGAAATGAGTGTAGTTGGGTTTTTTCTTTTAACTTTATTCGGCATTTGAAAATAATATCTTTCTGTTCTCATGTGGGGGCAGCAAATAACCTGGAATTCACTTGGATAAATCACAGCAAATAAGCTTAGTGAAGTTATACACTATTAAAGCTTGTGTCAGAATGGAATAGAGTTCTAAAGAGCAGGGTGATTAATGGCAGTTTCCCTTTAACTTATTGCATTGTTACCTAGCATAAAATAGATGGGTGTTTATATAATAATGACAGTGAGGAAGAATAAATGCTGTTCTGAGACAATGAAAAGAACTTCCCTTTGTGGATAATTCACCGTAAGATCCTTGTGATTAAGTAAAATCATATCTCTTCAAGTACTATTCAGAGGACTTTAATATTTTTTAAACAAAATGATATTGATTTCTTTCTTATGCAGGTAAAAATGAAAATATTTTCTAGCCAAGTAAAAAAATCTTGAAAGCTACAGGTATTTTTAATCTCTAGTTGGTGATGTGTATTGATTTGTTTTTCTTTTCTTTGCATTCCACAGGAGTCTATTGTAAAGCACATTATGCTTGGCATATTCCAAGAAGCTCAGTCATTCATTAAAGAGAAGCCACGGAGAATGTGGATAGTGCGCCCTCTCGTGAATTGTGTTTGAATTACAGAGAAAGAATTGCTTTTTTTCATCAAAGGCAAATATGGCTTTAGTATCTCTGCCTTCCAAAAAATTGGAATCCCGGAGGTGCGATGAAGTGATAAATCTTCACTACAACTACACAGGAAAACTGAAGGAAAGAGAGTTTGATCATATGGACACAACTGAAATAGTGTTTCTTATCATCTGCAGTTTAATAGTACTTGAGAATCTAATGGTGCTCATCGCTATCTGGAAGAACAACAGATTCCACAACAGGATGTACTTTTTTATCGGCAACCTTGCACTTTGCGACATGCTAGCCGGGATCGCTTACATTGTCAACATTTGTATGTCTGGAAGTAAAACTATGGATATCTCTCTGACAGCCTGGTTTGTTAGGGAGGGGAGTATGTTCATTGCCCTAGGAGCTTCCACGTTTAGTCTGTTGGCAATTGCTATTGAGAGGCACTTAACAATGATTAAAATGAGGCCTTATGATGCAAACAAGAAATACAGAGTGTTTCTTCTCATTGGAACTTGTTGGCTCATCTCTTTTTCTCTTGGTGCCTTGCCAATTCTTGGCTGGAACTGCATTGGGGACTTACCAAACTGCTCCACAATCTTGCCTCTGTACTCAAAACGTTATGTTGTATTTTGCATTAGCATTTTCATAGCCATTCTAATTGCAATAGTTATCCTCTATGCACGTATCTACATTCTGGTTAAGTCCAGCAGCCGGAAAGTCACAAAGCACAGTAATTCGGAGAGATCCATGGCACTTCTCAGGACAGTTGTTATTGTTGTGGGAGTTTTTATTGCCTGCTGGTCACCTATATTTATCCTTCTCCTGATAGATGTTGCCTGTGAAGTTAAAACGTGTTCTATATTATATAAGGTACAGTGGTTTATTGCTATTGCTGTTCTAAACTCTGCCTTGAATCCAGTCATCTACACACTAGCCAGCAAGGAAATGCGTCGGGCATTCTTTCGTCTGGTGTGCAGCTGTTTGGTCAAAGCAAACAATTCAAGATCATTACCGATCCAACCAACGCCCGACCAGAGCAGGAGCAAATGCAGTAGCAGCAGCAATTCTCCAAAACATAAAAGCTTTATACAGACTAATGGTCACAGTAAAGATGAAAAAAGTGAATCCTCATACCATAATGGAACTTTAACCAAATAACCTTCCATTTTCATTACTCTTTAGTACAAGGACTTAAGTACTCTCTGAGTTCCCTAATGGTTTTCCCTGCACTTATAAACTTTTGGTTACCGAGTACCATGAAGTATTGTTAATATTTGAATGCATGTCCGTTAATTCATTTTATTTTCTAAGTGTTTTAACTCAGGAAATACGTCGAATGCACGTTACGATGGAGCAGATGGTTTTGCAACTGGAAAAAAAGTAACATTTTGGTAAATATTATAGCCAATTCAAAACAATTCCAAAAAAAGTAACTGAACATTACTGACATTTTATTGAGGATAAAGACTAAAAATCTGTGGAGCTGGAACTTGCAATAGAGGTGCCTTAATAATAACCCTGGAAGATTTGGGCTTGAGCTCTACCAGTTGTAGCATGTAAGGCCTAATTCAATGCAACATCTGCTTTATATATATATATATATATACAATGAACCATTGACCAATATCATTTTGTTTATTAGTTGGTGCACCCTAGTAATTGTTATCTTACATCAAAACACATTACATGCTTGATCTTTTCTAACTTGAAATTGCTCCAACGGCATTCTTACAGGTGTTTCCATTCCATTATAGGCAAGAACTTTGAGGTCCTTTTTTTTTCTTTTGTAGCTGACATTCAACATCTTGACAAGTGAAAAGATCTGGGAGGATAAGAATTCCAATTGTCCAGCGACTGTATTATATTAATAGGTTATCTATATAAATATATTAAATACTTTTCTAAAGTAAAATAAGGCTTCAAATTGCAAACCAAGATGCAAGTTTTTTTTTTTTAAATCGTGTATAAAAAGTTTGTCCAACCAATGATACATGCACACATACGTTTATTTTATTTATCTGTTTATGCTGTTATAATGTCCTATATATATATATACTATCTGATATGACCTATCATATATGATTTTTTTAAATATACCTTCTGTCTTCTGGTGTTTGCTATACTTGAAGCAAGGCTGGTGAACATGCAAAAAATGTATCAGCTGCCCCAAAGGAAACAAATAAAGAAGACCAGTCCCAATCAGTCCTCATGGTCATTTGCTAAGAGCAGCTGGAAAAAAGTAATGTTTAATGACAGTAAACTAATGAAAACACCACCCCACAATTTAGAAAACCCCATTTTAAATGGTCTAAAACCAAAAGCACTTCAGGTCCATGTTCGATAACTTGGAAGAACAGAATGGCTGGGTAGAACATAATAGGGGACTGTGCTAGACTGAAGAAAGGCAGCTTCTAAAAACCCAATACTTGGTCTGCCAGTTTAGCAGCCCTGAAAGAGAGTTGTTAGGCCTAGTTTATTGGAGTTGCTGAACAATTTGGCCATTTAATTTTCCATTTTCATAATGAGTGCCCAGAGGCAAGTTCAATTTCCTATTTAATTGACTTTCTATTTAACTGTTCATTAATGTGTTTATTTTCTCAATGAATGCGTCATTTTATTCAAGTATAATCGGCCCTCTTATTTTGTCATTTACTATATATATATATATATATATATATATATATATATATATATATATATATATATATATATATATATATATATATATATATATATATATATATATATATATATATATATATATATATAACGATCAATGGAGAAGTCAGCACTCACGTAACATGGTATAAACGTGCCTGGGTGCAGTGTCCAAAATATTTAGAATTACAATTCAACAAAGAAGGTCCGCACTCTCAGGTCTTAAAAATCAAAAATGCTTTATTAAAAAAGACTAACGTTTCGGCCTCTCTTTGAGAAAGGCCTCGGAGAGGCCGAAACGTTAGTCTTTTTTAATAAACCATTTTTGATTTTTAAGACCTGAGAGTGCGGACCTTCTTTGTTGAATTGTATATGTATATATATATATATATATATATATATATATATATATATATATATATATATATATAGATATACAGTAGATATACAGTAGATATATATATATATATCACAAAATTATATTAGCATAACAGAGCTAGCTCTATAATAGCACTGTATAAATGGGTGCAAATAGCACAGCAAAAAAGAAGCATGCTGTATATACTGTATATTTAACAGCTAGTTCTGTATCCACAACTGTTTAGCATTTAGATGGCAAGCAAGCTCCAGACTGCAATAGTTAAGTTTATTCCCAAACAGCATGCATCTTAGCTAATTGTTACTTAGCCATGTAACAAGTGATTTCAGTTTAAAGGGGCATTAAACTATGCACCAGTGTCTGGTGGAACACATGAATCTGCACCTCGCATTAAATACAGTGCATATATGGCTACAGAATGTTAGATATTAAAAAATGCAGTTACCCTTTATGCATAGACTCATTTTATATACTTTCTGCTGAACTGTATAATTTCAAACCTTTATATGTGAAAATATCTATATACTGTATGTACAGTATATGTATATGTTTATAAATCTTTAGCCACACTACTTAACTGTATGTATATTACTCACTAATTTTTTGCACAAACACCCAAACTTTTGCACAAACAAATTCAAATTCAAAAAACTCAAGATTCAAATTTCCAAAAAACTTGTTTGTCTGGTATTTACTAAGCAAAAAAAACTTGAAAATTCATAGGTAAAAAAAGCCATCTAAAAGCTGGCAAGTTCATGTAGAAGTCAATGGGAGTTGTCCTAGGCAAAATTCAAGCCATTTTTTTTTTCATTCAAGTTTTTCGGGATTAAATTTGAGTTTGGAAAATTTAAGCTTTTTAAGTCTATAAACTCAAAAAAATCAAGGTATTCAAGTTTTTAAGGAGAACATCCCAATGTAAAGCCAATACATTGTATTGTATCTCACCAGTAATACGTGGGGTCTGGGTGCTCATGTCCCAGACCTACAGCTCAAGGTGGAGGTTTCAAACCAAAAGAGAAAACAGCAGGCACTCTGCTTGTAAAACAAAACTGAAGACTTAGATCAATACATAGCCTTACGAGTTTCGTGCCATTAGGTACTTAATAACAGGCTGTACCATACATACATTTATAGTTGATAAATAAGCCTAAAACTGTAATATACTTTAGCTGACATGGAAACCAATAGAGACCGCGGCAAAAGCAAGTTGGCTGGTACTGATTAATTTTGAATACAATTAAAGGAAAAGAAAAAATAAAGCCCAAATCAGGATGAGTCAGTTGTCTGGGCCCTGAGCCAAAGACTGGATTACAATAAGGGCAGAAACAGACCAATCCATGGTCTCATGCGGTTCTTGCCAAAAGGGATTTACAGAACCACCCTATAAATATCTGGCTGATCTCCAACCAGACAGCATTTTTTGGGCACAATTAAAAAGACCAATACGTTGTCACCAAACAATACCACTTTGTGTATAAGAAGCTTAGGTTATGAATGGGAGATTCTGTATCTGTATGTATTATAATGCCAATGTGTTCCGTAGCACCAGTCCTTTTGTTTTTGTATTTTTTATTTAATCTGTTATTTAAAAGACAATATGTCTATTGGCACAGTTGTCCTCTTGAGCTAAACATACATTACTTGATTATTTTTTATACTGTATATATATATGGTTTAATTATTGTGTTGGTATGTGTCAAACTCCATGAATCGTGTTTGTCTGAAAGGTTCCATGTTTATGCCATAGGGAATTGTTTCTGCACCTTAGGAAAAATCATTTGCATGATGCTCCATGCATGCATTCATTTCTTATATGAAAACATAATCAATAAAACTATATACTGGCATATTAATATCACGACAGATGTATAAAGACATTTTTGATTTGTTTTCCTTATTTTTATGGGACATTTTATTTTCAAAACCATTTCCTTTTATGTAAAAATGTAAAAATGTCTTTTTGTAGCCTCAATAAATCCGCCATAATTCAAATTTCTGTTGAGTATTGCCAGATTCCTTAAAATAGTTATTCTGCAGAATAGGCAAGGGCAGGATAAAGTTGGTGGCCTACTTAGCAGAGAGTTAGGACTAGAACTAGAAAAAGTTGATGTTTTGACTCAGGAAAAAGTACAATATTTGAAATATAGAAATTGTAATTTGTTACAAGCCAGTCCATTTTACACAGTATAGATCATGATATTAAACATGCTGTGAGTGGTGCGGCCAATATAACTCTGCTCTGCAAGCTCATTTATTTGGGCAGGTACAAAGAAAAAAAACAAAATGTATTCCAGGGAGAAACCTAAAGGATAACATTTGTTAGATACATTATTAAAGGCAGTATCTTCATCTATCACAGTCTGTGGGTCAAGAGCTAATGGAAGGTTTCATCTAAGCCTGAGGCATACAATATATGAGGCTAAACCTGGATTTTATAACCTCGCAGTAATAGCATCTAATAATGGGAAAATATATATTGCGGAGAGATTCAGAGATGAGAGGTTTTTGAAATGGATACAGCATTAAAGGAACCCTAACACCAAGACCAAAATTCACTAAAGGACGAAGTGCCTAACGCTAGAGTGAATTCGCCAGCGTAGCGCATTTTCGTTAATTTGCCGATTCACTAACGGACACTGGTGTAAATTCGATAGTGTTACTTCGCACCCTTACGCTTGGTGAATTTGCGCAACGGACGTAACTACGCAAATAAACTGACGCGCAAATTTTTCTGAACGCTTCCTTTTACGCCAGACTTCCTTTGCCACCTCAGACCAGGCGAAGTGCAATAGAGTAGATAGGCATTGCTTCCAAAAAAATGTTAAAAAATTTTCTAAGTCCCAAAAAACACTGGCGTTTTTTCTTTTTTTATGGGTGATAGGCTGAAAAAGATAGAAAATTTTTTTGGGGCGACCCTCCTTCTCCCCTACATTTCCTGACTCATGGCACCTTAACTATACAGTGGGCACATGTGTAGGGCAAAATAAAAATTTTATTTGCTGTTTTGAAGGTTTCCCAGGCTTGTGTAGTGATGCTTCATATACCTCCATTGTAACTTCAATTTGGCGTGGTATGCAAATTAAGCATCGCTAGCGTAACTTCGCTTTGCTTGGCGAATTAACGCTAGTGCAACTTCGCAGCCTTACGCTTCCCCTGAGTGCAACTTCGGATTTTAGTGAATTTGCGTAGTGCTGGCGAAAATACGCCTGGCGAAGTGCGGCGAAGTGCGGTGAAGCGGGCGCTGGCGAATTTGCGCAGGTTAGTGAATTTGGGCCCAACACTTTTTCCTTAGCTTATTCAGGTATCAGACCTGTTCTCCAGAATGCTTGTATTTTCCAGATATTAGATCTTTCCATAATTTGAATCTTCATACTTAAGCCTACTAGAAAATAATTTAAACTGTAAGGGGGTTATTTATCAAAATCTGAAATGTTCTCACTTTTTTATGAAAACCACTCTGAGCAAATCTGCACTGACTTTTCCCCCTATTTATAAATACATTTCCATACAAATTTCTTATACAGAAAAGACTCCATAAAATCGTGAAAAAATCAGACGTGTAAAACTTTTTCAGATTTGGCTCCCAAAACCTCAGACTCTTTCGGATTTGTTGCCCGAAAGCACAAAATCTTCGGATAATTGACAGAAACCCAGCGCAGATCAGGATATCTTCAAATGTCAATGGGACACCTGCCATTGACTTCTACATGATCTCACCAGGTCTGAGTTGGAGTACTTATTTTTGGACTTTTAACACCATAGGGGTTTAATAAATCTCTAAAAATGTGAGGTTTTTTTCTACAATAAAATTGTAGTTTTTCCATTTAACCAGAAAAAAACAGACTTTGATAAATAACCCCCACACTGTAAATGTAATAGTACATGAGGGAGTTTGTGATATTTTGCCAATTTCACAAGGTATAACTCATGGTCCCATACCTACAGTACATAAGGCTGGATAGCAAAATGGCAAAAAACTTTTTTCATCTCAACTGTTTTTTTTCTTGTCCCCAAAACCTGAACCAGAAAAACCTGATCACATTAAATCTGTGGGGAAAAACTCACTGTGTAATCACATATAATTTTTTTTTAAATTGACATTTTTTAAAAAAAAAATTTGAATAATAAAATAACTTGAATGTTAAAAATACATTTTATATTGACCTCTATAAAAGCTCACCAAGTTTTAGTTGCCGTTTTTTAAATTGGAATTTTCAAAATTTTGATTTCATTTTGCATAACTTTACTTAAATCTATTAAAAAAACCTGGATTCAAGTTTTATTAAATTTACCCCTCAGGTAAAACATTGAATAAACTAAAATGAACTGTTTTTCAAACCAAAAGGGGCATATTTAATAAAACTAAACTTTTTCTCACTTTATTCAACCAAAAACTCAAATTCAAACAGACTCTCAAATAGCAAGATTCCTTAGTCGAAGTACACAAAAAAATAGCTCGAAATTCAAATTTTTTTCATTCGAAAATTCACCTCGACCTTTGATAAATCTGCCCCTTAGTGTACTTTTGGGCCAGATTCAATTTAGGGAGAAAAAGTTATTTCATGGTTTATCATGTGAAAACTGGACGAGATTAAATTCAGGAGAAAAACTTTTCTCCTAATTCACATCCAGTTTTTTTTCCATAGACTTCAATAGAGTTTTCACTTGATAAACAGTGAAAGTGAGGGAGTTTTCTGAAATTAACTGAAAATTAAATCTTGTCCATGAGTTTTCATGTGATAAACTTTTTTCTCACTGAATTGAATCTGGCCAATTTTGCCTTACATAAAAAAGGGTTACTAAATGTGAGCAAAACTTTATTTTTCTGAAAATTGTTTACATGAGCATGAGGAATGTTTCCCTCCTGGTAGTGGCAGAATGAATACGGTTGTGGTTTTGATTGTGTTACTTTTAATACAATATTCCACTGTGTGCCTTTTAAATAAGCAATTCTGCTATTCAAAATGTTCTTTTCAAACTCATTATTTGTTTTTAGTATTAATACCGGTTTGTGTGCACCCACCTTGTTTCACTATAAATGTTCCTGTGATTGCTGAAACAGCCTGTAAAACATCATGCAGGTGTGAGGTTACCTGGTGGTCTAGTGGGGTTTAGGGGCCAGCGGGGACACCCACAGCTCTGATCCCTGGTCTCCAGTGCGCATCTCTCCTATGGCACGCTCGGTCAATCATTTTCTGGTTTATGCACCAAGCGTCATCACGTTTTGGCACGAAAGTTTAAATATTTAAAGGGAGCTTGGGCCAATTCTCATTACCTGCTGTTAGGTCTATTTTGTTAGTACCTGGGTGCATTTATTCTGCTCATATCTCCTAGTTTTTGATCCTTGCCTGTCCGACTTTGCTTGAACCCTGCCTGACAGACCTTGTTTGAACTCTGCCTGGACTGACGTTAGCCCATCTGGCTCAGCTTGAACTCTGGCTGGGACTGACCCTTGTCTGCCTGACCCCACTTGTATTCTTAGTACTTCCTTGGTGAGATCAGGATCTGACCCCTTTGCTTATCCAGAACTTCTATTTAGCTCCTCTCATTTTAAGACCTGATGGCATCTGAGTAGCTGAGGGCTCCTCCCAACGTCAAAGGCAGTTGCTAAAGGCAGAAGAATGAGCCGTGAACTGGAGCTTACCACTAGTTCTGGATTTAGGGAGCTGATCGTGACAGCAGGTTACTTCTGTGTCAGCTTTTCAATTCTTCCTACCCTTTCTTATCTGCCATGTCAGATGCATTTTCAGTAGCCCAGATGATTTCTGAGCTAACTTCCACTTGTAGGAAGCTGAAATTCACTTTAGACTTATGATACGGTATTCTGCTTTTTGTAAAGATAAGGGTGGTCTGGGTGTCAGGACCCATTACGTCTTACTGTATATAAACTTCTTACTGCCTCTCACATATTTATTTGGGCTGTCAGTACCTTCTGCCTCTTACTGAATAATTTATTTAGGGTATGGGAAAGATGTGTTCTTAGAAGTCACTGTACAATTATTTAAGTGTAAGTTTGGCCTTTACTGTGGAAACTGATACAGAAAGGCTCAAGCTAATGGAATATGATGCAGCTGGCCTGAAAGCCTGAAATTGCCCTTACCGCTCCCTATTGATATAAATTAAAATTTCCTGACACAGCCAAGTACAAGTAGTTCCTGGCCCCAAAATGCAGCATTAGAACATTTTAATAAACCACAAAACTAGCGGTGTGCTGAGCTTCCATTAAGGATATGGCGCAGAGGTTGTTTTGTTCACCGACGGTCAGTAAGACCTAAAATGTCCATTTCACTTCTTCTGATAATAATAATTGAAAAACACCCTGAGTGACTTATTTGGAGAAGTAAGAGGCTCACACAAGCATTTTGCGATGGAGGGCTGTGTGTCACTTCTAAATAGACCCATGTGTGGGGCAATAATCTGCTTACATGGTCTAGAAGGACTGAATCTGCAGCTTTTATGTCTCCATGTATGGCTCCCTTAAGTGGTATAACTGTGATGAGCAGATTAACTGTGGAGATCCTTCTGCTAAAGGCTATACCATTGTTATTACATGGGAATTTTACAAAACGACTGGACTTGCTGTGTTTGTCAACCAACTGGCTTCCTGAAAGTCGAATGACTGGTGAAATGTCTTCAAGAAAAACACATAAAATCCAGTTGATTTGACTTATTACTCAAGATATACCATGACCTGGATGAATGAGAATCCTCACAAATTCTCTCTCTCTCTCTCTCTCTCTCTCTCTCTCTCTCTATATGTTTAAATACATATACATGAACAAAAAAAAAGAGAAAATGCTCTAGTATACCAGTCGCTCTTTGTATCGTCAGGTGCAGGCTGCTGTCCCCACTGCTAGAGTAACAATGTAATACAGAAAATTCGAGTTCCAGCACTCTGATTAGTGTTAAAAGGTGGTTATACTGTATGTGCCTAATACCTTTAAATACTAATTGGAATGCTGCAGGGTGAACATTCTGTATTTAAATAGATGCATTATACCTCAGCTGAATCTGAAGTGTAGAAGAAAAGGCCTGTGAAAGCCAATTGGATGTACAAGTCCCCAAAGATATTTCGCATGCCTTACTCTGATTAGTGAATATATGGCAAGATTCTAAAAACACTGCCATAAAATACAATTTAAGAAACATGGAAAGTATAGCCTAAAAACAGCTAAAAGATGCCAAACTTCTTAACGAATAATACATATATTCTCATTCGCTGTTGTGCAGTTATTATTCTGAAAGCTTTCCATAATATAGTGCACCATGATTTTTAAGGTGTAGTTTTAGTTTTTAAATGCTTCAATATTGGTGTATAAGCCATCATCTAAGGTATTTGTGCCTGATCGTATGTTTTCAGAAAGAGCCAGCGATTAACAACAAAACTAATTTCAAACAGGCTATTTCTTCTACTCAATGTAGCTGTAGGAGTTTTTTTTTTTACTATTTAGTGCTATTCTCATATCTGGGGGTGTGTGGGAGCATTTTGTTCTGCTGATGGGCTGCTTGGGGGAAAGGAAGGGGTGACATCACTCCACGTTTCAATGCAGCAGTAAAAAGTAACTGAAGTTTATCAGAGCACAAGTCATATGACTGGGGGGGCTGGGAAAGTAACAACATGTCTAGCCCCATGTCAGATTTAAAAAATAAAATCTGATTTCAGTGCAAAAGTCTGCTGGAGCAGCACGATTTAATGATGCATTTTGAAAAAAAACATACTTTCCAATGACAGAATTCCTTTAAACATAGATTGAAGCTAGCTTAGTCAACATCAAGTACAAATGCAGAATAATTAGGAGATGGAAATAGGATATGGGAGTACTATATTTCAGAGCTCTATCTGGAAAACAAGTTTCCTCAGAATCCTCTGAAATCTGCCTAAAGAAATCAGTCCTACCCCTTAAAATCTTCTAAGGTGTGCAGACCCTGAAGAAGAAAATGACTATATGCATACCTATAAATCTACTGTAAAAATAACAAAATAATCAACGACAGGAAACATTTTTTTCTCAGTAAAATATTTTGCATTACAGAAGTTATTGAACAGAACTGCAACAACATTTTCACGTTTGTACTCAGGAGTTCAAAATGTACATTTCTAAAATAGTAACGCTGAGGAATAAATAGTAAGTAAATAAATAATGAAACTGTGACTACATCTACAAAACATTTTTGTTTTTACTCTCAAATATAAATTACAGTGGCTTCAGCCGAACTAAAGTTCCTGTTTCAGGTATTACAAAGCATTGCACTCGTAGAAATAGTTGTACAGGCATTCAGTGAAATATTAATTGAAGACGAATATATGCAGATCTCTAAAATTAAATGAAATCACTTTGTGAGAACGATAGACTATGTGCATTCTTGTTTTTGCACGAGTGTAAAGATCTGCATGTGTGAATTAACATGTACAGCAGCACTCTGCAGAAAAAAGGTGTGTTCTCTAGTTCCTATAACGGGGCAAATTTACTTACCTTCGAAGTTGCGCCAGCGTTGGCTTCGCCACACTTCGCCAGGCGAAGTTTCCCTGGGTGTCGCCGATTCACTAAAAACTGAAGTTGCGATCAGGGAGGCGAAAGTTGCGCTAGCGTTAATTCGGCTAGCAAAGCGAAGTTATGCTAGCGATGCCTAATTTGCATGCGGCGCCAAGTTATAGTACAATGGACGTATATGTAGCAGCAAATACATTACAATATACAATCCTGGGAAAGCTTCATTAAATAAAATAGAGTTGTTATGTTGCCCTATACATGTGCCCACTGTATAGTTTAGGTGCCATATGTTAGGAAATGTAGGGAGGAAGGAGGGTACCCCCAAAAAATTTACAATCTTTTTCATCCTATCACCCTTAAAAAAGTAACTTAGAAAAAATTTCAACTTTGTTTTGAAGCAATCCCCTGTCTACTCTATTGTACTTCGCCTGGTCTGAGGTGGTGAAGGCAAGTCTGGCGCAAGAGGTAACATTCAGTAAAATGCGCAAGTTAGTGAATTAGTGTAGTTACGTCCCTTCGCCATATCGCAACTTCGCCTGGCGTAAGGGTGTGAAGTAGCTCTAGAGTAGATCAAAGTCGTTAGCGAATTTACACCAGCGCCGTTAGTAAATCAGCGAAATAACAAAATGATGTCACGCTAGCAAATTTTCGCTAGCGTTAGCCACTTCGCCCTTTAGTAAATTTGCCCCGACACCTTTGAATTTGGGTTAGCCCTAAACTATTGTCCGGTAAAACACTTAGAAAGACATTAGCACCAAGTGATGCTAAGGCATTTGGACATGCAAACAGTAGGTAACCTTAACCACGAGGAGGTCAATATGAGATGTGTAAGTGCATAATAGTGCGTATGCATACTATCACTAGTAGGGAGACAATCAGAGCACCAGAAAATGCTGAGAAAAGGATAGATTGGAGGACATATGATGCTGTACAAGGATATTCTATGCACAAGATTACACTTATACAGAAAATAAAGTCCAGAGGGTATAATTCTCCAGTGTTCAAGTAGCTCACAGCAATAGAAATGTTAATGAATCCATGCCATGACACTTACTGCTTTTTATCACATCACTTCCTGGTGTGTCTTGGCACCATAAAGAATATTATCCAGGAAGCAAAGAGTGCAATACAGTCAATAACGGTGTCTCTTCAAGAGAATGAGATACCAGTAGAAAAAAGGCTTTACAAAAATAGCCATAAATTCTGCTACACATAAATTGCCCTTTTATCAGAAAAAGTGCCCAGTAGAGAGGAAAAAGCATGAAACACAGGCATCACATTCAAATGCATCTTCCTGGCAACTGCCAAGATATAAAACCCTGCATTAAAAAAGCATTTTATCATCAGAGTAAGTGGTTACAATATAAATAAGAGATATTCCTCCGCAGGGTCGGACTAGGGGGCCTGGGGCCCACAGGGGCTGCTGTCCAGAGCCCCCCTTCAGAAATCCCTGGTGCTCCGCCGTGTCGGAAGCAGGAAGCAGCCTGAAAGTCTCGGATCTGGGCCAGCGGGGGCCCACCGTCCCAGTCCGACCCTGCTCCTCCGCATTACATACAGATACATCAAATATCAGGTGGGTTATCTTCATGATATGCAAATTTAACATCTAACCTTGCAGCTCAACCTGAAAAAAGTCCAGAAGTGTCACAGTTTATGTTTGTATTATAAACAATATCAACAGGTTCAAATTTGTATTTGAAAATATATTTTAAGTAACATATGTTTTTTTAAAAATGAATGTGCAAGACAAATATTTTTAACTACAGTATACTTTCGATTTTGTATATAACCAATCATGTAACTTGTAAGCAACCAGACACTGTACATTGGTTTACCGAGGATACCTTAAAGACACTAGTAACAAAATGTGACAATTCACATCCAGGGGGTTATTTATCAAAATCCAATTTTTTTTTAAATAAAAAAGTCCGACCAAACTAGAATCCACAATGTGACCTTATTTATTATCAAAAAAGCATGATTAAATCATTTTCATTTAGTTTTTCCCAAATAGTACAATTGTTTTGGCTTTTTCCCGAAAACTAAAATTTCTGGGATTTTTGCCCGAAAAGTCCAAAATAGTCTAGCTAATTCCAGCACAAATAGGATAGGATCCTCTCCCATTGACTCATAAACAACCTCGGCAGGTCTGAGATGCTGGATTTTAGGATTCTGACTTTTTGCAGCATCGTGCTTTAATAAATCCCAAAAAATTAGAGTTTTTTTTTTTTGCAGCATTCGGACTTTAATAAATAACCCCCTTAATGTCTCACATGTTACTAAACCCATTTATTACAAAGGTTTGAATATATTTTTTTGGTAGATGCATTTTTTTTTCTTATTCTTTCCTGCTCCACAATAAATATATTTGAGATGCAATTCAGCAACAACACAGTTTATCAAGTGAAAACTCATAGGCAAGATTGAGTTTGAGATGCAATTCAATTCAGAAAAATGTATCTTATGGTTTATCACGTGAAAACTCTATTGAAGTCTATGGGAAAAAAAACGGGATTTGAAAAAAAAGTTTTTCTCCTCGAGATAACTTCTTCACACTGAATTGCATCTAGTCCAAAATGCACTAAGTTTGTCCAGGAGCAGTAACCCATAGCAACCAAGAAGATGCTTGCTTTTAAACAGATGACCTGCTGATTGGACAAGAACTAAGAGTAGATTTGGCATTTTTAAATGTATTTACAATACAAAGGGACATAATCAACACTCACTATACAATTTTAATATCACATTCTTATATAGATAAAAATTTGATTTGCTGGAGTCTGATTGTACAAAATTATGTTTTTTGTTTTTTACAGTTTTAGTATTAATACGAAGAAATACACATTTTTATTGTTATTATACATAGTTGAGTTGTCTTTGTTAAAAACAAAAAAAACAAACACAATTAATTTAAATGGCAATCAGGCAAATTTCACAAAAAACAAGTAGAAACCTTTTTGCTGATTGCACCAAAGACAATAGAAAGGTACAGGGAGCTATGAAAGTGGAAAAGTTACAACCTGCAGAAAGCAAAGTCCCTATATCTTCCCAGCTGTGACCATTCTTAATTTAAACTAGTAGTATGGGAAGTCAGAAATGACATCCGCAATCTGAAAAATAGATCCCACCACACTAGCAATTCTTTGCAGAATCAACCTTTGCTCAGTTCTAAGGAATGTGTCAAACCTATAGCCACCTGTTATGGCTCATGACAAAATTATGAGTGGAACCAATGATTCTATTGTGAAATTGCCAATTTGTAGTAATTCTGAAAATGATTTCCCAATGTATTGGAAAACAATAAATGAATGTAAGAATGAGTAAGAATGCATTGTAAAGAATGTCATCTCTAAAATACTGCACAGTGTAAGGAGCAGATTTATCAAATTGACTCCATATAGGTTCTAGGAGGTCCCCCATAGGCTAAAACAGTAATATCAGTGTATAAAACAGCTATTTAGCAGGTTTTATATGGTGAATGATTGAAGTTTTAAAGAGACAGTGCATGATCAATTTCGATATTCTAATTTTCTAATTTTTTTCAATTGCGAATTGAATTTGGACTATTCCCGAGTCAAAGTACACAAAAATAGCTCGAAATTCTAATTTTTTTAACTTCGAATTTTCACTTTGACCCTTGATAAACATGCCCCTAAATGTACAAAAATGTGCCCAGTCCTCGTGGGCTTATAATGAACACTTCCTTCACATGGGGGCTCATCCATTTTGTGCTCACCTGTACTATAAACAATGCTAAGATTGACCATATCAGTCTCGCACCAGTGCAGACACGTATTCTTCATAAATCTGCGTATTATTATCAATTTAAGTTCAGCCAGTGCAAAAAATCCAAAGATAATTTTCAGCTCACATGAGCATGATTATAAAATGTATAAATATTCTGTATAGTCCTTGTGAACTTATAACAATCATATCACTTGAGGAGAGATCCACTTCTAAGTAAGTGTTACTCAACTGGGAGTGTCCGTTCAATGCATATGCAGTGTCCTTAGATATTTTTAACAAACAGATATTCCTGTTAACTTGCAGTCATTTTTTAAGGAGAAAAAGCCTAAAAAACAATAGAGCTACAAAGGCTGTATTTTAGATTCTAACTTATTGTACAAGCCCAAAGGTTCATCAGCCCGATAATTGTAATGATTAATGCCTTCAAAGTTGTCCACTGCATTTTCTCTCAATGACACCAGGTACATCAGTGAGCTCTGGGCTGTTGTTTGGCGACTTAGCTCAGGGAAATCATCAAACCATTATCAGAAAATGAGGCTACATCTGTCATAGAAGCTGATGTTACAGGGTGGACGATTCATAAGGAAGTTACATAAGGAAGATGTTGAATTGTTGGCAGTCATAGCCCACTGGTTCAGCCTATTAATATTAAGGGGGTTATTTATCAAAGTCAAAATTTATCTCAACATGTTCTGCCAAAAACTCTGATTAGAACGGCACAGGATTTTTCCACGTATTTATTATTAGATTTTCCCAAAAATGTGGTTTGTAGGGCAAAAAACAGAATTTCCCGTTTGTTGTCCCGGATTTTCCACCCGAAAACTCGTATGCTTTTTTTCCCCGAAAACTCCAAAATCTTTGGGGTATTGCATGAAACACGGCGCACATCAAAAAATCGTTGGGACTTCTCCCATTGACTTATATGCAACCTCTACAGGTCTGAGATGCTGGACATTCTGATTGAGACTTTTACCATCCTCGGGATATAATAAATTTTGAAAAATTTTAGATTTTTTAACAGCCTGATTTTATACTAAAAAATCTAAATTATTCAGGATTTGTGCATTTGGAGTCTAGTAAATAACCCTCTAAATCAGCTAAGCTCAGAAGCAACAGAAGTAACAGTGTCAGCCTATGATTACGCAGGTTTATCAAAATTTGAGATTAGAATTCACAATATCGCTTTGAATAGAAAGTGAGTTTTTTGTGTTGAGCTCTAATCTCACACTTTGATAGATCTGCCCCTTCAAGTATCAAGGTGTGGCACAAAATGTGTTAGGAATTTTTTTGTTTAAATAAAATGTAAACATTTGTTAGAATAAGTCTAGAAGTAACGCTTTTCCTTTTCTTTGTAAAAAAAAATGTAACCAATGAATTGGTTCTAGATTGTACCCAAGAGAGATAATTCAGGAGAAAGCTTTTTCAGGGAAAAGAATCTTAGGGGCTAATTTATTAAAATTCTAATTGGATTTTTCTCTCATGATTTCAGAAAATTGCAGCCACAAAACATGATCAAATTAAAACAGTACAAAAAATAAAAAATATCTTACCTTAAATTAAATAAATAAAAAATAGTTATATAGGCACCCCCAAGTGATTTTATATACTTACCTGTCACCCTGGGCCGGTGTTCCCATCATAACCTGCACCGCTCCAGGTTATTCCAGCGAGCACCACGGAGCAATCGCCTTCATTCTTCTTCTTTCTTCGCATGGGTACACATGCGCAGTAGCACAAAAAGCCACACTTTAACAAAGAAGTCTGCCTTTACATTCTACTGTGCATGCATCTGCAGCGGGAAATTTAAAGAAAGAAGAAGAATCTGATAGCTCCGTGGTGCTCTCTAGAAGGAACCCTGGCCCCGTGCAGTTTCTCCTGGCAGGAGCACCGGCCGGGGTGTCAGGTAAGTAAATACAATCACTTGGAGGTGCCTAACTTTTGGCACCCCCAAGTAAATAGAGCTTTCCTTCTCCTTTAATAAAAAAGTTTAAAAGCAAAGGGCCAAGTACAGAGCCCTGCAGTACTCCACTAACAACACTGATCCAATTAGAAAATGTTCCATTTACCACCACTCTTTGTAATTTATCTTTTAGCCATTTCTTTATCCAGGTATAAATACTATGTTCAAGGCCAACATTTCTTAAAGGAAAACTATACCCCTCACACAATGTAGGTCTCTATTAAAAGATATTGCAAAAAACAGCTCATATGTAAAACCCTGCTTCATGTAAATAAACCAATTTCATAATAATATACTTTTTTAATAGTATGTGCCATTGGGTAATCATAAATAGAAAACTGTCATTTTAAAAAATAAGGGCCGCCCCCTGGGATCGTATGATTCACGTGCACACAAACATACCAAACAAACTATACTTGTTAGGTCACGTGAGCCAATAACACACCGAGTTCTGTCTTTTGCTTCCACACTTCTTCCTATTACAGTTAGAGCTGCAGTATTTCTGGTCAGGTGATCTCTGAGGCAGCACACAGACCATCACAAAATGGTGGTTCAAGGCAAGAGGTTTAAAAGGGCAATATTTACTTAAATATGTATTCCAAGATTCTTTAATATGCCACTCAATTTGATATAAACTATCTGTTGCTCAAGTATTCATTTTGGGGGGTACAGTTTTCCTTTAATTTAACCAGGAACCTTCTGTGTGGCAATGTATCAAATGCTTTAGAAAAATCTAAGTAGATCACATCCACTGCCTTCACAGAATTGAGGTCCTTGCTCACCTTCTCATAAAAAGCAATTCAATTAGTCTGACAAGATCTATTGTGCATAAAACCATACTGGCAGAATATCACAGTATTATTATTTGCAATGAAGTCAAGTATTTTATCCCTTAATACCCCTTCAAAAAGCTTTCCTACAACCGACGTCAGACTAACCGGCCTATAGTATTGAGGCTAAGAACGAGATCACTTTTTGAATCAGCCCCATATTAGCAATTTCCCAGTCCTCAGTTCACACTTAATATGTTTAAGAGATGCCCTTATACTGTCAAAGTTTGCAAATCTAAATTGTTGTCTCTGCAACAAAACCTCAAAGGAGACCATGTTATGATCACTATTAAATAAATGCTCATCCATGCTAATGCTAGCGATGAGTTCAGTATTACTAGTTATTACAAGACTAATAATCATTCCTAGTATGTTCTTGAATGAGCTGAGCATATTTACAAACTAGCTTTTTCTGACTTGACAAACCCATTACCCCAGTTAATGTCTGGATAATTGAAGTCATCCATAATAATTTTACCCAGTTGCGAAGCCAATTCTATTTGTAAAAGTAGCTGGGCTTCATACTCATCACTTATACTAGGTGGTTTGTAGCATACACCAATGATAATTTTCTTTGTAACCTTTTGCCCAGTCAAAAGCTTTACCCAGAGGGATTCCACACCCTCCCCAGTGCCAAACTGTGGTTAAGTCCTTAAAGCATGGCTTTAATTCAGGCTTTACATACAAACCCGATCCTACACCCTTCTTAATCCCTCTTCCTCCTAAAAAGGATGTAACCATTTACATTCACAGTCCAATCACATGTTTCATCCCACCAGGTCTCAGTGATACCAATTATATCATAATTTTTAGAGCATGCAATTAACTCCCATTTTATCTGACAAAGTTTGTGCATTTGGCAGCATATAGCAGAGGTTACTACTTTTCCTTTTGAAATTTACATTACTTAATGTAGAATTATATCTTAAGTTAGTATTAGCCTGTTTTCCTTGTAACATTGTGTCATTTATACCAAAATGAGCAGTGACGTAACTAGAGGGGGGCGGGGCCTGACGCGGGACGCGCTGCCGGGCCCCCCGCCCCCCTCCGTACACCGGGAAACGGCCGGGAAACGTGGCGCGTGAGCTGCCGGGGGGGCCCTGAGGGGGTGCGGGCCCTGGCCCAATCGCACCCCCTGCTCCCCCGGTAGTTACGCCACTGAAAATTAGGGTGTCTCATGGGGAGATTTCAAGTGCTTCATAATGCAACAGTGATCTCTAACTGCAGGAAATATATGTTACAGATAATAGCAATATATACAAATTGTATGTTTTGAATTTCATACAACTTAAAAATTGAAAGACAACAACCCAAGGGCATGCAATATGAACTCATAACATTTTTTGTTTTTTTGCTGAAACAAAAGAAAAAATGCTTTTTGAATGTATGGGGTAATACGTTTCTTTAGTGCAAGATCAGTCTAAAATCACATGGTCAACTGGACTGAGACCTTATACTCTACTACTTAAAATTGTAGAAATATTCCATAAGCCTAAAAAACAAACTCTGAATTTTCAGTGTAGACTGCATAACAGTACATATTTGGACTGTGTGTTTAAACATTCACAGCTGCCATACCAGAACTCAACTGAATGCTGGAGAAGACTGCAAAGAATAAAAAACTTGAGCAGCACTAATTCTCCAGTATTGTGCTTATTACCTAAAACTGGCATCAGCTTGCGCAGCATTCAGCTTGTTTTTTATTAATCAAAATGCGTCATTCATGTTATAGATAAACCACAACTATTGATTTTTTCAATAAATCTGACTAGTCCCATTCCTTATCCCTAGTCTCCAAAAATATAAATATATTTATATATGTATGTACATAAAGTGTATCTATACACATTGTATATTCACATTAAGGGATCAAACAATTTTATAAAAATCACATTTTAATATGTGCCAATGTTTTTTTTAACGACTGGCACGTATTTGAAAAAGTAGTGCAGTGTTCTGTATTGCACAATTTAATTATATCAAATGTGCAGCCCTTACACACATAGGAAGTAGTGATAATGTGCATAAGGATCAAGGTTTTCCCTCCATCGGTTGCTTGAGACACAGTTCACTTCCAGAGGAGACAATGGGCAAATTGTTCTCCAAGTGATGGTTGATGAGATGACCGATGCTGTCAAAGACACGATCCTTGGTTCTGACCTGCCCATAGAAGCAAATATTAGATTAAGGGATGGAGAGGATAATACAAAGCAAGGTCTACATTTGAGAAACTCTTTTTTAAAGCTACATTATCTATTTTTTAATAGACATATTAAAACAACGTTAAGATTATAATAAATTCTGCAGGGCATGGACATGGTCCTCCTGTCTCCTCTGTCTCTTAGCATGTGGCAATTTATCTTTATGTCTATATATTTTGTATTCATTTGTTTTCTTCCATTGTGTACTACTGCAAAATGTATAGTGTTGCATTTACAAATAGTATTTTATAGATTTTTATATACAGTTAAAGCAATAGTCTGGCACATATTGCAAAATTACACATTTAGTTAAACGGCTAGTTCAACTTTAATTAATGCAACTTTAAATTAATCCAAGTGGTTGGGGAGCAACATGTTGCTCACAAGCCACTTGTTGGAGATCAATGTTTTGTTTTCTCCTAGTCATATTCCAGCCTCTCTTTTAAACAACCACCTATTAGCTAGGGTAATTTGGATACCAGAAATCAGATACCTGCTTAAATACCAAAAGAGAGCTGCTCAACAAAAAGCTAAATATTTCAAAATTCACAGAAAATTATAAAATGTGACGACCAATTGTCTTAGAATATTAAGCTTTACATCATTCTAAATGTTAATTTTAAGGTGAACAATCCTTTCTACATTAAAGGGATACTCTCATGATTTTTATGGTGCAACTTACTAGCTGCTTTCAAAGTAAAAGGGCAGCCAAGTTTGGGAGTTTTACTTTGAAAGCAGCTAGTTAGTTGCAGGTAAAACTTAGTCCCTTTGTAGGATGTATAATGGGGCAATGGAATTCTTGGTGAATTGGATGAGGGTTGAGCGTAGGACTGGCCAGATGTGGGATGACTTTGACATAGTTGGCCAGCTTATATGTATTGCAATATATGGACAAACAATTCCTGTTTTGTTTAAAAGGTAAGGCATTTTTCAGTAGCAGTATGCACACAATGTCTCTGTCTTAAATATATTGATAATGGGTTGAGTGCAGAGGACTGTTGTATTTGTCTATATATATATATATATATATATATATATATATATATATATATATATATACACACACACACAATATTTCATTATGCACACAATGGTATAAAAACTATACACTTACAGTGCCTTCAGGATCAACCAGCAGAAGATGCTTAGCTAGTCCATTGTGCATTCCTGTTAGTACATATGACCCAGGATTATTGATGCTTTTCCTAACAAGGAAATCTCCATCCCTTTTCAGTAACTTTTCTGCTTCTCTCCTACACATTTCTCCGACATACCAGGTCTCTGATTTGAGTTCTTCATTAATGGTCAAGATGGCTGCTCTGGATAGCAGAGGACTAGAACAGTCAACAGAGGCATCTCTACTAAGAACAGGTTGATTCTTGAGAGCATCTTCAAATAATTCTGAGACAAACAGAAAATATTACTTTTTACAATCTAAAGATTGTATTTTTTACTTTTTTTATATAGTTAGTATAAGTATAAGTGTATTAATAGAGACACACTCAAACATTTGGTGAGCTACAAAAGCCTTCACCATTCTGGAGGATAGTCTGGTGATAATCTGGATACTGAAGCAATGCACAATACTGATAGTTCAGGCATAAAATGCACCATGGTTAAATACATATTATGAGAGATTATTTTACAGTAGAACCCCAATTTTACTTTTTTTTCAGGGGACCAGGAACAAATTATGTAAAATCAGGGAAAATGTATAATCAGGGAAAATGTAAAATCAGGGAAATGTGTTACAGTAACTTTTTTCTTCAAGTACTTAAAGGATATAAGCACAGGAGTCCATTTTACTTTGAGATACAATATTTACTTTGTTAATAACAAGGATTAAGCATTGTAGTGTTAATGTTACCCTATGGGGGCAATGTGCAAGGCCTCCCTGTCGGTCACAAACACAACCTAAAGGGATAAGTGATGGGTGCAGCACTGTATAAGGGGCAGCCTAATTGGAATTGACCATTTACAGGAAGAACTATGGCAAAAAAACATTTCACAAATAACATTAACAGAGGGGACAAAATTTGGATTTAAAATTCAGGGGAAACATTACTTAAAATTAGGGAAATGCACCCACTGAAATGCATTATAATTTGGTGGGAACACAAATAAAAAAATGTAAAATGCGGGGACACACACACCTAGATGAAAGTACTTGCAGTCCATTTTTTTAATCTTTACATAAAATAAATATTTCCTCTAGCTTTCTCTCTGTAATAATAAAACAGTACCTTGTGCTTTATGCTAGCTAAACTGCATGAATCTATATTGGTGGCAAAATAATCCTATTGGGTTTATTTAATGCTTAAATGTTCCTTAGTAGACTTAAGCTATGCAGATCTAAATTCCAAAGACCCCTATTCTGAGAAACCCCAGGCCCCAAGCATTCTGGATAGTATTCCCCATATCTGTATTTGCCTAAACAGTTAGATGAGTCAATCTAGCCGTTCTTTTAGAACAACAGTTTTAATATGCACTTACATGGATTATTTGGGACCTATTATCCAGATTGCTTGGGACCTGGGATTTTTCCGGCAAGGGGGTTTTCCATAACCTGGATATCTACACCTTACGTCTACTAAAAACTATTTAAAAATTAAATAAACCCAACATGATAACTTTGCCTCCACTAAGAATTAATTAGAATTAGTTGGCATCAAGTACAAGGTACTGTTGTAATTAGTACAAAGAAAAGAGATGTGCCATCAACAGTTCAGTGGGGGCTTACATTTAACCTCAGTACATCTCAATAATCAAGTCAATCTACCAATTGTAAACCCACTACCCTATAGAAAATTAGAGAAGAGTACAGGCATATTGTCTCATACTGGATCCACTTCGAAACATGTACAGGTATGGGACCTGTTATCCATAATGCACGGGACCTGGGGTTTTCTGGATAATGGGTCTTTCCGTAATTTGGATCTTTATACTTCAAGTCTACTACAAAATCATGTAAACACGAAATAAACCCAATAGGCTTGTTTTGCTTCCAATAAGGATTAATTATATCTTAGTTTGGGTCAAGTACAAGGTACTGTTTTAATATTACAAAGAAAAAGGAAATCATTTTTAAAAATTTGTGTATGGGAGATGGCCTTCCCATAATTTGGAGATTTCCAAGTTAAAAAGTTTCTGGATCCTGTACTTGTTATACTAGGAAGAGGGTACTCCACTCCATGAGATGCTTGCATTAAATTTTTCTTTGGATGAAAACTACTGTTTTGTGAATTGGTTCAGATATTTTTTTATCTAAATGTATCATGAGTAAGAGTTCATGGGTTGTTGGTAAATGTTTTCTTTATGTCCCCTCCCATTTTTTCTGTCTCAATAAACCTTGGCTTAGAAGAGTGCTTGAGTGCATGATAGTGAAACAAGCAGCATGGTGTTTCTTATGCCATAAAATGTGATAAAAACGTGAAACAAGCAGCATGGTGTTTCTTATGCCATCTGACACCTACACACATTGGGGGAAAAGTAATAAAATTTGCAAAGAGAACAAATGTGTGCACATATAAGAATAACAATTTGCATGTCGCAATGTACCATTCTTCATTAGAGATTTATTGCATTGTGAATCTTAATTGTGCATTGCGAACTTTTAAGATGTGCTTGACGCTTGCATGAACTTTTGGAGCAAAAAAAAAAATCAGATTTGTGTAGGTATTAAGGTTTTTTCAACCTTGACTTAACTGACATTTCAAAAATCCTGAACGTCATAGTAAATATTAAAAAAATCTATAAAAACCACCAATGAATAAAAAATGCATACAAATACAACAAAAACTTCAAATTCCTTATTTTCCTAAGAATGTTCATGCTACTACAAGAGAAAACCCCCCAAAAAACTCTAAAACCTTGAAGTAAATAAAGATTTTGCAATTTGATAAGGACAGCCCCCTTTGACTTCCACATGACATGCCAGCTTTTAGACGGTTAAGTTCTGTGCTAGAGTTTTTCAGGCTTTTTACACTTAATAGAAATTTTTGTGGCCTAGAGTAACTATTCTAATACCTGATTTGGGGAAACAATCAGATAGGAGACAAAAAGTACAGATACATACAACTAGTGACTAATTGCAGTCCAATTATCATATCTTCATTTATGTCAAGCATTATAAAATAAATATAACTGCACTGTTATATGAAACAGTACTTACTCATGTCAAAAGTATATTTTCTTGGGCTGATGTCCTGGGAACTGTCTACTGACTTGCACAAAATTGAAGCAGCACTCTTTTGAATCGCTTCTAGTGTTTTTTTATTTATGTTCTGAGTATTAACATAAGTTGGGGCATTGCTTGTTTGGCATATTGACGACTTTCCTTCAGGCAGACTATAAATATCCAGAGAAGCTGTAAAAATAAAATCTTAAATAAATACTACGATTGTTAATTGTTTTTCATGTTTTTTTTTACATACATTTGAATATTAAAATGATAGCAATCTGCTAAGACAGTCTGACGCACACTTGCATGTTAATGGCCTTTGGGATAGAATGATTTTTTATTATTTGTGGAAATGTTTTGATAACCTGGTTAGATAGAGAACCTAACCAGGTTAGATTATCTGCTTGGCTACTCTACAAGTCCTAACTACTCAGAAGCCATGTTCCAATTAGGGATGCACCGAATCCAGGATTCGGTTTGGGATTCGGCCAGGATTTGGCTTATTCAGCAGGATTCGGTTTCGGCCAAATCCTGCTGCTCGGCCAAACCGAATCCAAATCCTAATTTGCATATGCAAATAAGGGTTTCGGAGGGCAATCACGTGACTTTTTTTTACAAAACAAGGAAGTAAAAATGTTTTCCCATTCCCACTCCTAATTTGCATATGCAAATTAGGATTCGGATTCAGTTTGGTATTCGGCCGAATCTTTCACAAAGGATTCGGGGGTTCGGCTGAATCCAAAATAGTGGATTCGGTGCATCCCTAGTTCCAATATATTGCACTGATGAGATCTAACAGGCTGTCTGTAAGTTTGATATAGGCTCTGAAATATTAGGCTGTATCTGTGCTATAAAACCATGTCTCCACCCATAATGTCTGATGTGAGGGTTAAAATCTAATTGTGTGTATTAAGGCAGTGCTATGTGCAGAGCATAAGTCACCTAAATACCTTCTGTTTTCAGAAGGCATTTGCCATTTTATTAAATGTTATCTATAATAATCTTACACTTAAATTCTAGGGTTGGGAGAGCATATTCCACAGCACCAACAGCAGAAAAAAAAAACAAATTTAGAAAATTACTCGCCTTGTCTTTTCACAGTTTGCTGAAAGTTTTCACCAGATTTTTTTTCTACTAGATGACGACCTTGATAATAGCTCTGTTCTATTCCAGAAGCAGGTACTGACTAATGCAGAAATCAAACAGATATCTGTGAGATGTTTTCTTTTTGATTCCACAGAATGTCACAATGCTAACAGGTTTATTATTCCTGTGTTCCTAAAAAAATTTATTAAAATTAGGGAGGCAAGAATTCCATTATTTATGGATTTTGCCTAATACTCAGTGCTCCATAATTACTGGTACTAAACAAAATATTGAACTGATCCCAATAATTATTTATATGTGACAAAATATTCCACAGAGCTATACAATAGATGGGTGTATACAATAAACATACAAATAACACAAAAATCTAAAACAATTGAAATAAAAAAAAATAAAACACTAAAAATGAAATATCTTATCAATGGCAGGTGTATTTAATTTTGTAATTCTTTATTAAAATGTGGCACAGTTGTGGCTGACAAATACTGTATGATCCGCAGACCTGTGTACTAAGGATCAAATACAAACGAAGGTACCTATTTAAGATTGCCTGTGCTTTTTAGTTTCCTAATTCACGTTGGGTTTCTGTCTGAAAAACCTCTGCAACTACCATGCTGAACAAGTTATTGGAACAGAAAAAAACTTTTTTCTGCCAAAGTTTTTATTCACCCTGTTTTTGTTAAATTACGGATATTTCCAAGGTTTTTGGGCCTAAAACTCAGCGTGAGTTATATATAAATATTATTTAAAAACAAAAAGAAATGTCCCATTTGACGCCCCTTCAAGTTGCTGACTAATTAGATATGCAAAGGAGTAGTGTCTGGGTATTACATTAGACATCTGTTCACTCTAGCCTGCATAGATTATTTAGATTATAGATTTTAGGCTAACTATATTAGAAACATTTTTTTCTATTTTGCACAGCCTATTTATTTACCTAGTTTTATTTTTACACTTATAAGTTGAACACCTCACATCACATTTTCTAACTCTTTCTCGTTCTCTTTCACTGATCTCTCTCCTGTCACCCATTTCTTTCCACCCCCTTTGCCAAATAAATACTCTGTTCAGGGTCTGTTGCTGGTGCTTTGGGTTCTCCGTTCTGCTTCACCAACCTCTAGCTTTTTCCTTTGCTCCATCAAAGGAAGTGATGTGATAAGGCTCTCCCATCAGTGCTAGCTCTGTCTGCGGAGCTTACAGTGTTCTGTATCTTACTCCAAACTTTTTTGTAAATGCCACACCAAGCCTTGACATTGCACATGCTATGCACTACCACTTCTTTACTGCAATACTTTTTTAATCCCCATTGTTTTGTAACAGCACCACATGAGTGCTAGTTAGTGCACACGCTAAGCACTCCCCCATGCCATCTCCTCTTTTTTCACACACTTTTCTGGCCAACATGGTGATGTCATAATTCTGACACTTAGGCATTTATTAAGATGTCAAACATAGTCTCAGGTAATGAAAACATTATGCAGACAAACCAGGGTCATAATGATCACAGGAAGTGATCTGGTCAGACATCAAGAACTAGACTTGCAGAAGTAGGAAGAAGTATCAGCAGCAAAACTTAAAGGAACAGTAACACCAAAAAAGGAAAGCATGAAGGAATGACAATATACTGTAATGTAATGTTGCCCCACATTGGTAAAATTGGTGGATTTACTTTAAAAACACAAATATCATTTATAAAAAAACAAGGGTAGCAAATAAGGGTGAAAACCTTCCTATTCCTGGCTATAGTGGGAAAAGGAGGTACATTCTGGAAAAGACTGTCTTTTAATTTCCATTTAACATTTCAATTGAGCCAGAGATCAAAATAAAAAATGCCACTGTAGCACTGAATGAATGTTGAAATGTCAAATTGCAACATACAAATACATAAGGACTTGCAAATGTTTTTTGTCATTATCTTCTTCTTTGCCTCCCCTCTCACTTGTCTTTCCTTTCATTTTCTAAAACGATTTTAATTTTATGGCAATGAGATAAATTTTATGGCATAAGATAAACAGGAGTGTTTTGCCACTTGCAAACTTGGCACAGGGCTTACAATTGCTTTAAACTGCCCTAATTGGTATTTGCTAGGACCTATATGTATATACATTTTAGCAGATTTGTGTTTCACATTTTTACACACACATATTTTTGGCCTACCTGTATGTTATTTCCTTGATTTGAAATATGTGTTTTTAATCTTTCATCAATTATTCCACCAAGTGGTGGCATTTTGTTTGGAATGCTGTTATAATACTGAGGCTCAGTTGTCATCCCATCATCTTCTGTCCACAAAGGATCGTCCAGACTCTGCATTCTATAAGAAGCAACAGACACAAATGCTATAAAAAAATCACTTATTTGTTGTAGAAGAAGAATTCTATTTCATCTTCCCATACTCAGATGTACAGTATATTTAACAGTACAGAACATCAAAGTTTATACAAATGTTTCTGCAAAGTACACAGGTAGGTTAAGTGTACAGTCAGGGCCAAATCTGCATGGACTTTGTATGTTCTTCCTGTGTCTGTGTGGGTACTCATTGGTATGAGTATTCATTTGTATAAAAGCCCCCACACTACCCACACTAACATTTTTGTCTAAGCTCTATAAATACCATCTACTAGATGAAGCAATTTGCTAGCCTTCCTCTACAGCAACACATCCCTATCCTATGCATCCCTATCCTCTTCCTAATAGATTGTAAGCTCCTTGAGGCAGGGACCTCATCCAAACTTTGTATTAAAAGCTCAGAGATCTTAAGCATTGATTTATCTATTGTTACTGTATACCATAATTATTACTATACTAAAAAATAAAAGCACAGATCAGAAGGTCCCTGGTTCTAGTCCTATCACAAAGGCAATCATTTTTTACTTTTACCTATAATATTTTTTAGCTATAAAGGTAAAAAAAAAACACAAAAAAACTTCTCATCAAACAAGAATGGTCAACATTTCCACACCAGTGAACTATTGAAAAAAAAAAAATGTGTACCTGTCAGGAAATACAGGGATCTTTGATGGGCATTGTAAATATTGCTTAAAGCGTAGTTCAAATGCTTGCCCAATAGTGCTGATGACATCTTGAGCCAGACCATCGCAACATTCAAGTATATGACAAGCTATAGCAAACAAACATAAAGTTGTGATAAGTCTATTGTTTCTCAGTCACAGAAGGATTTGGGGTATAACAGACTTTGCAACTCTAGGCAGTGTCAGTCAGTGATTACAAAAGCAAACAAAGAGGAGCACTCCCTATATTAGTAGATCATCTTGCCCGAGTAACAAAGTACCCCACTCTAAAGGATCTTGTGTAAAAGTATGGATCAAAATGTTGAAATGTACAGTGGTTGAGAAACTGATTGATCAAACACCACAAATGATTGGTAAGTGCAGACAAACATGGAATGTTTATTTAAATATAGGTAGAGAAAAAGAGAGTGCACACTGGGGATCATTTCAAGGAGTTGAACTTGAAGTTCAGTGGCAGTTGTCTTTTTTAACCTTAATTAACTATATAACAATTTCTGGGAGTGCTCTAGGTAAACTGGTAAATAACAAAATCAGGCAAAAATGTACCAAAGACTAAAACATGTGCCTTATCTGTATGTCAATTAAACAAAGAGTTTCTCTAGCAGATTGAGATTTATTTTATTTTTATTTTTTCCCTAAATAATTTGGAAGCTCATGGGTAATATTTTATCTAACATATCAGCATTTCCTTGATGGAAAAATCGATTAGTTTCCTAGCTTTGTTTTCCATGTCATGGGTAAACTTGTCACATAGGCACAGTTCCTCCACTTATTCTGTTCTTAAACAACTGTAGAGTAAACGTATTTTGTTAAAGCAGGTAGGCAAAAGAAACCACGTTAGCGGCTTTAAAAGTTTTAAAATTGCTGGCTGCATTCCTTTCCCTCTGGACAGTGTTTCAGACAGGACAGGGCCAGGGCCTGCAGTTCAATTTTTTTGGCAACCACTGCCCAGTAGCAACCCCCATTTGATCCAGCTCCCCATGCCCAGGGCTGCTTTTGCCATGAGGCAAGGTGGCAAAAAGTTGCCTCTTGTAACTTTAAGAGACGAAAAAAATATGGCTCTGCTAGTGCAGAGAGCACTAATGCTCTTATTGAACTAGAAATGTGGCCCCCATTTGGCCTGCTCTGACGCTGATGTTTTAAGTGCAGAGTGGGAGCGGCATCAGGACTGGTGCCTCAGGCAGCAGCAGCTCCAGGATCACCCCTGCCAATACCTAAACCATGCCTAAAGTTCACCCAAATTGTAACCTGTAACATCATCACTTCCCCTTTTTGTATGTTATTAACAGTAAAGTACTGTATTAGTCTGAAATGTACAATATACAGTGTACTGTGTGATCTTGTCTGCCTGCACCTAATTTCAGCCCTCAACTCAATACACCTAATAGCATTTATATAATCAAAAGAAAGTACCTCTTCGATTAACAGGGTCTTTTGCTACATAAGCAACATAGTCTGTTGCATCCTGCAATAAAATAACAATAGTTAAACTTTATATAGATTTATATATATATATATATATATATATATATATATATATATATATATATATACACATATATATGATATCACTTATATAATATCTCTTAGGGGGTTATTTATCAAGGTCTGAATTTATCTGAGTATTTCTAAGTTTGAATTCTGAGCAACACCGATTGCCTGAATGGATCTTATTTATGAAGAAAAAGGCCAGAAAAAATAGGGTTGAGCAAACTTTGGAGCTTTCCCTGAAAACTCCGAATTGTTCGTGGTTTCTGCGCAAAATACTCTGAAAATCTACTAAAAAAGGGTAGTTTCTGGAGTTTTTTGCGTAGAAACCACGAATTCAGTGGATATCGGTACGGACATCAGCGCAGACACTGGGACCTTCCCCATTGACTTATACAGGACCTTGAGAGCTTTTAGATGCCGAGGTTTCGGATTCAGAGTTTTTAGACCATCGGACTAATAAATCTCGAAAAATTCGTTGGTTTTTTTCCTCCGAAAACCATGAATTATTTGAGGTTCGGATATTTGGACCTTGATAAATAACCCCCTAAGTATTGTGCTATATTTAGTGCAACATATTTTCACACTCTCCTAAACAGTCCCCTTGTTACACAGTTATGGAAGCTGTGTGTTCTACTTATAAATGCATTTCCTACTTATCATCCTTTAGACATGGCAGCACCTAGTAATAATATGCAGGCATAGTCTTGGAAATCAGGCTGTGTTTGGTTGGTGACTTTGCTTCCCCTTGGAAAATTTCTGCACAGCCACCTTGGCAATCAAGCAGATTTTCGAAAATCAAAACATTCAGCAGTGATTTTTCACATATTCCACTAGAGGGTAGCACAAGACAACAGGCAATGCAACAATGCCATCTTTCCAAATGATGAACATATGATGGACTTTGGAATGCTCATTTTATAGATTTATTAGGAGAAACAGGAATTAACAAATAATAAAAGAAAGTAGCATAAACTAACATCTATATGACAAGTTAGAAGCACCAAAAATAGCTTTTCATGCCGTTATTTAGCTAAACAAAGAGATTTAATAGTCAAAAAACATCGAAAGGATTTTTTCATGGTCTTCTGCTTCCAAGATTCACTGCAAACATATTTATTTTAATTTTGTCAGTGTTGCTAGACCTTTATGAGGATGCCCCTTCATAATCCATACTGCTTCTCTGTATTTAAATTGTATTTAAAAGTGATCTATACTCAATAAATACTGTTGCAGTTTACAGTAATTTCTTTTATTCTGTTTATTTAGTTATTTAATTCCCTTCCATGTCTGAAAATTACCTCCAACCAGAGGTGGCTGCTGCGCTTGTTTCAGCAACACTCTAAACCCATTTTATAAAGTGGCCCTACCAGCATGTCTGTGCGTAATGCAATGCTCTGAACCCCCAATCTAGGTTAAGGAACTCACAAATAAATGATAAATTATATAAACGTCTGCAAGAAAAACATCGGGAGGCATATTTATCAAGGATCGAATTTCGAATTCATGTGAATCTTTGTTAAACTCCCTAAAATTCGAAAGTATTTGAAATGTGACTTGGGGAAACGTATTAATTTATTAATTTTCAAAACTTGGACTAATTTAAACGACCCGAAAAGTCGAATCAAATTCGATTCGCATTTGATAAAATTTGATTCAAGTTTTTTCTCCAAAAAAAACTTGAATGTCAGGAAGGCTGCAAACATCTCCAAATTGATCCCTAGGCCTCTCCCATTGACTTAAAGAGTAATTCGGCAGGTTTAAGGTGGCGAATAGTCGAATTTGAATTCTTAAAGGGCCAGAGTATGATAAATCTCGAAATTCCAATTAGATTTTTTTTAAAAACTCAAATCAAATTTGAATTATTCCCTAGTCGAATTTGACAGTTTTGACCATAAAAAAAATCGAAAATTCAAATTATAATTTTCAATTCGACCCTTAATAAATCTGCCACGAAGACTTTTTATGAATGAGATTTAATCAGAATGGAGTTCAGTTTTCAACAATAGTGAAAGTTACCCTTTAACAGTTATAGTCAAATATTCACATAACATGTATATTTGCATCGTTGATGACAATGTTGATACCAATACAAAAGTAACACAAAAAGCAAAGCATTAATATTAACTGTCTAAAGAGTTGGCCTTTTAACCAATATCCTTGTCCCAAAGCATACAATTAGCCATTTCTTTAACTGTTGCATATGTACAGTATCAATACAAAGTCAGACAAATTCAAAATAATGGTAAAATAGTTTCATGCTAAAGGACAATCTTACCGGATCACCACCAGAAGCAAAGGAAATTGACTGCATGTGATGATTTGCAATGATCTGTATTTAAATGAAAGGAAAAATATAAAATTTATTATAATGTGAAAAATATTTTCGATTTATAATTTATTAAGCTCTTTAGGTCCCATAGTATAAAAATTACTATTATTATTTTTAAAATGGTCCATAGCAATTAAAGGGGACCTGTCACCCAAAAAATTATTCAAAATCCTATTTATTAGTTAAGCAAAATGAACTTTACGCTATATAAATTATTTGAATCTTGTTTCCTTCAGTCTGGGAATTCATAATTATTTCAAGCAGGCAGGAGCCATTTTGTGGACACTGTTATTAAGACAAGCCTTGTATCATCTCAGAATCTTGTTTATCCCAATCTCCTTCCCTGTGCCCTGGCCACACAATTGAACTGGGGGAATGTGTGGAGAGCAGTGACATCTAGGAAGTGCTGAATGGAAAGTGAAAGTAATTGCCTGCCCCTCCTCTATGCCTTAGGCATGGAGGAGGGGCAGACAATATTTGATTGACAGCTGATATTTTTAACTGAGCTTAAAGCAGCTATGAATGCTTTAATAAAAAATAGAAATTGGATTTTGTGTTTAATTTGAAAAGGACTTTTAATATACAGATTTTTGTGTCTGGGTGACAGGTCCACATTAAGTATCAAACTGTCTAGAGCTTTGGCATGGATCCCTACACGTATCCTATGTGAAAGAAGGTGATTGGCCTATATAGTAATAATAATATCTAAATTTGTATTTAAAAGGGATCTAAAGTCAGTTTTTTTAAATGCATATAGGTTCCTATAACTAAATAAAACAATTTTGTAATATATGTCTGTTCAAAATTTGGTACCCATTTTCTGCAGCTATCTTTTCTCCTTCAAAGTTCAGTGGCCACTGGCTGTTCCACTGGCCGTTCCACTGGCCGTCTTACTCCCTGGTGCTCTGAGGGGCAGCCGTTTCTGAACAAGCATGTATATTTGTAAGAGTTAAACCACCCTTGGTCATTACCTAGCAGCTGACCATTTGAGGGGCAGCCCATCAATCACTAGTGAGTAGGACAGCAAGCGTCCCCTGAACTTTGAAGGAGATCATGAACAAAGACGGAGAAGAGAAAGCCGAAGAATCAGTCAAATGTACCTCAAAGCAGGTAAAAAAACAATTTAACAGACATACATTACAAAATTGTTTTATTTAGTGATAGGAACATTTTCTTTTTTTTGTAATGACTTTAGATGCCCTTTAAGGGATGTTGGTCTAACCATCAAGTGCACAAAAAGGCAGCACAATGCATTGTATAATTTTACTAGATGAGGGAACTAAATGCAGGAAGATTGATATAAATATATATATTCAGAGGGGACACAAGGGGCATACGGTGGGCTAGAGAGAAAGTGTGTGTGTAGTGTATAAGAATAAAGTAGCGCTGCTTGAAAAGCACTTCAAGCTAGCATGAGATCCCCAGGCATCCTATTGCTATTGACTGGTATAAGCACCACAATATAATTGCAATTCCTAGTAACTACAATGAACAGCTTTTCTGTTATTCTTAGAAACTGTGTGTCACCTTGACCAGAACTGGAAGCAAGTGACAGCAAGAAAGCCATTACCGGCACTATATCATGACAAGTAACTGTTTTTTTCTACTTTGAAGCCCATTCAAGTTAGTTTCATTTGGTTATCTTAATCAGTTAAATGCACAATGTATTTTTCTCTTTGTATGCATCTACTTCATCAATATCCACGGGAATGACACCTACTGCTCTTTTCTATTCCAAATGTATTTCCAGTTGCTTTGACAACCACCGCTTGTATGCATTTATTATTAATGATTTTTTTTCATTTCTTCATTGATTTGGTGTTGAATGCATTAAAGCTTAAAAAACGAACAGATGCACAAAGATACATATCCTCAGTACTGTCCCATTTAAAAAACAAGCACCCATCTAAAACAGTGCTTACTAGCAAAACCTCTGAATCTCTGAACATCTTGTATATTACTGAAATCCAGAGCAATGTATTTAAATTGCTGTCTTTTATTTGAAAACCACAAGATAATAAAAAAAGGATAATAATCTTTGCTAAAACTGAAAGACAGATGGAATTTAGTATGAGATAAACCATAATATACCTAACTATATATATATATATATATATATATATATATATATATATATATATATATATATATATATATATATATATATATATATACATATATATATAGTTAAAAAAAAGAAAATCAAATGGCTAATTAGTAAGTTAATCAAAAGATGGCTATTTATTTGCATATATTTATGTACAAACTAAATCTAACCCATATATAGAGCATGCTGCATTCCTTGCTGTCATTAGTGATAAAGAGATAGAGAACTGAACCTTATTAGGGTGAGATGGGCTAAAAGGAGCCAAAAAGCCCTTCACAAGCAATTACATGCAAAGTTAAGCCTTCTGAAATCAGAAGGTGTTTACTTGTCTTGTCCCATACACATAGCACCACCTAAATACCAAAAATGAGCGTTTTAATTCTCCAATAAATCATCATGGGCAGAGACATGCAGATCGCTCTATTATGTCCATTTGGCCAACTATGCATCCAGAAACGCTGGTTTTATAGCATAGATACAGCCCAATGGTTCAGAGCCATATATCCAAACAGCCTGTTTCAATCTTGTAAGATCTCATCAGTACAAGATATTAGGACATGGCTTCTAAGGCAGTAGGGCTTGGAGCGTAGTGAAATAGAAAACGGAACCGGTTTAGGGTGAGATGGGCTAAACAGAGACAAAAAGCAGCTTCATAAGCAATTACATACAAAGTGAAGCCTTCTGAAATCAGAGGGTATTTACTTGTCTTGTCATACAAATAGTACTGCCTAAATACCAAAAATGAGAGTTTTAAGTCTCCCATAAGGCATCATGGGCACAGACATGCAAATCGCTAAATGAATCCAAGCTGAAGTTAGTGGTAGCAAGTTAAAACTCATTAAAAAACCCTTCTCTGGTATAGCTAGACTACTAAAACATTACTTATTTATCAACTATATAGAGTTTTGTTGCATTTCATTCATCAGGGCTCAAATAAATATTAGACGCGGCCATATATAATGGCTCAGAAGTGTTTTGGTGATTAAAGTGGTTGTTGATTTAAAATGAATCCTCTCCACACAATACTTACATTATCTAACTATTTATTCATCCAGTGTCAGACAGGGGCACCAAGGGCACAACAAAGTCCCGCAGACCCACAAGCAAGCAAGCAATGTGATTATTGTTCAAACTTTACTGCTTTATATATCCGAGTAGGCAAAAAGGCACAGAAGAGCCATGTACTTGATCCATGTCAAACTGTCAATTGTCGACTGCACCAGCATTATGCCTTGTGCCCGTTACATTGGTAAGTGAGCCTTACAGTATATACAAATTTTGGGGATTAAACTATGCCCTGCCCACCATACCATCTGCTATAATAGTCAAACAACAATAAGCCTCTTTAGCACACATAAAACCTCACAGTTGCTCATATGATCCATGTCAATCTGTCAAAAGTTGACTGTACCTGCAAGGGCAAATGTGCCTTGTGTCTATTGCATTGGTGAATGAGCCCTACAATGTATACAATTTTTGAGAAAATAAACTATGCCCTTTCTACCATACCATATGCTATAACAATCAATCAGCAACACGCCTCTCTAGCACACAAAAAACTCATAGTTGCTCATATGTTTTACTGTGCCATCATAAGAGTGCCACTTTTCACATATCAATGATAAAGTGGAAAAAGCACACACCAATGTGTGTGTGACACATGCAAAATGGTCCTTTTGTAAGTCGATCTGCACAAAGATGCACATGCACAACCCTGATATATAAACATTTTCATGAGGAGGGTCACAGAATTTCCCAACTAAGATAGCAGGTGCTTGAAAGGGTACAAACATCTAGCAATAACCTCAGGCTGAAATTGACACAACATGAAAGCTATTGGATCTAGCTTTTACAGATCCAAACACCACAAAGGTTAATGAGGATTTCAGTCTTGATTGTTATTTGTAACCATAAAGGTGGCCATACACGGAGAGATCCGCTTGTTTAGCGATGTCACCAAAACGAGCGGATCTCTCCCCAATATGCCCACCTTGAGGTGTGCAATATCGGGCTGATCCGATCGTGGGCCCTAGTGCCCAACGATCGGATCCTAACAAATGGTAACGGGCGGTAGGATCGCGGGACAACATCAACGAACAAATGCGGCCACGATCCGACGGGATTTTTAGTCCCATCCGATCGAGATCTCTCTCGATCGGGGAAGCCCGTTGGGGGGCCCCATACAGGGGCCAATAAGCTGCTCGGTCTGTCGGCAGCTTTTATCGGCCTGTGTATGGCCACCTTTATTTGTTAATAATGTGGCCAATTTATTTTTAATAACCGTTAAAATATCTTTATCTCTTTATAAAAGCAAGTGAAAGATTTTGCTAAACTTTGTTTGCTTATAGTTCTTGTTTAAATACAAACATCTGCAGAGTATGACGGAATGATACATACTGTATATGCTTCTTTAACTTTAAGCGGACCTGTCATCTACACATAAAAAGCAGTATAATGAAAGTCCTTTGCAAATTAAAAATGGAACCCAAATTATTTTTTTCATTAAAGCATCCATACCTATTATAAAGGTATTTAAATATCTGAGCTGTCAATCAATCATCTGCCCCGCCCCTATGCCTGAGGCACTTCCTACATGTCACTGCTCTACTCAAATTTCCCCTTCCCTCCTCAGGGTCAATAATTGTGTAGGGAACTGTGTATGGGCATTAGGTTCCCCATTCTGGTGGATCCACAAGATTTTGGGGTGATACACAATGTGTCTAAATAACAGTGTCCATAAAATGACTCCTGCCTGATTGCTGTGATTGAGTAATTCCAAGACTGAAGGAAACACAATTTAAATAATAAATATAGTGTAAGTAAAGTTTATTTTGCTCAACTTACATGATAGAAAATAATTTGGAATTATTTCTTAGGGTCACAGGTTAAGTGTATTAGGCTCTACATGATATGCAATTGGATTTGCTATACACTTTTTCTTTCCTTTTCCATTACATTGGGCCCTTGTTCAACTATACAACTAAGAAAAGTATGCATTGGACTGCTTTATGGACTTCTTACGAACTTTGGGATTCTGGGATATTATGGACTGTGTACTGAAACCCTTTATTATTATTATTTTTCTTCATCTATGGATAATGGGAAACGTGCATAATTGTTGTGGGTGGGCATTTGGTTTAAAATTATTTAAGTGTGCGGTGGGTTGTACCAAACACCTGACAAAGGTTTACACCCAAAACATTGTAATCTTTTTGGCTTGACATCATTAAACACGGAGGTTATCTCCTTTGGCATGATGTATGCTGGAGTAACTTTGCTTTATACCTTTTGTAGCCTGAAACATGTTTTGCCAATAAACCATGTTGTGCTACAGCAGAGACTGCATTGGTGTATGCTTTTTCCACTAGTATAGTTGATTAATGCTCTAATGGTGTAAGGGTGTATGGCCGGTGTAAGCAAATAGTTTTTCCTATAGCTTAATCTTAAACCCAGAAATGAAGACACTACATTGGTGCCAGTATGTCACATCCCCTGCCAACACTGTAATCTCTAAATTGACAAGGAAAGGATTAAATAACTCTCAATACTGTAAATTATACAAAAAGGAAACATAGACTAATAGGCCAGAAAGTTATTTTAGGATTCTAATATTTTTGTACCTGTTTGGTGTCTGGTGTCATCATGTTTAGGCTGGCGGTTGATATATTCAGAGTTATGCCCATTCCTGCAAATTGTAGATTGCTCTTTCCCAGGATACTTGATAAGTTTTTGTTTGCTGGCTGTGAAATAAGAAAAAAAGATTTCTTGTTCTGATGGAGTTCAGGCAGACAAAATGCAAATTTGCTAAAATTAGCCAAAAAAAATTGCACACAGCAGGGAACAACTTGTGCCCACAATGAATGGGCAGCACATAGGCATATGCATGCCCGTAACTAATGAATCTATGGACAAAAGACACACTAGTAGCCATGTACTTACTATTTTCAAAGCAGGTGCAAAGTACAGGGTACACGTGCATAGTAAAACTTGGCATCCTGTATTCGAAATGTGCAACCAGGCAAGTGTGAAAAGTAAAGATGCTCTACACAGAATAAACACACACATTTCCTCCTAGGATGTTATGAGGGTATAGCCAATTCTGAGCAAAAAACATGTTTTATATCTGTTCTGTGTGTTTCTGTGTGAGTCAGAGCTGCCTTGGCTGAGGCATATGTCATCAATGTTAAGTATTCAACTCTACAACTCTAAAAAGAACTATTGAAGAGCTGCACACACTATATATAACATGCAGGTGGGAGATTGTAAATGTAAAATGTAGATCGTGATGTAAATAATGATCTCTCATATCAGATTCAGTAGGGATGTCAGTAAGTGCTAAGGTTAATTCTACAACAGCTGGAGAGCTACAGGTTTCATGTTGCTGTCTTATTTCCTTGTAAATTTAAACGGTGGAACCTCTGTAAACCATATAAGCTGTATCCTACAGCTCTTACTTCTTGGCTGTAAAATCACAGCAATATTACTCTAATTAAAATTGAATTATTAATATTAATTAAGCATTTAATGCAGTCCCAGTTCTCAGTTACTTATAGGTAATTAGAAAAAATATATATTTTTTGAGAATACTGTGTGATTGTTAAATGTCACTGGTACCTTAGAGTGTAAGGTCCACTAGTATGGTTACTAATGTGAATGATTCGTAAGATGTTTGCTGTACATAAATAAAGCATAATAATCATAATAACAATATCAGAGTGGGTTCATACAGCATAAAAGGTGACAGAATAAAAAAATGCAAAGAAAGATGAACTTAGCTCAGTACAAAGCATGTAAAACTTTTCCCAAATGTTTAGCCAAGCTTCAGTAAGACTTTAAATATGTATAGAAATGTGCAAATTAATTAACCAAAACTTTTTTCCTCCATCTTGGGTGTCTGTTAGGAAATTAAAAATGAATCAACCTTATAGGGGATCTAGTTTAAAGGGGCTTGGATTGCCTGGTGAGCTCCCACTTATAACCTCACCCACATGCCCACACTGTCAGTCAGAATAAGTTCTGGAAACTTGTACCTTCTTGTACCTCTTTACTCAAAGCACAGGCTGAACTAATCAAATCATCAACACTTGGAAGGTGTGTGACTGGGCCTTACCCTTATATAATAACAAATAGAATAAATGATTAAGAAGGATATGCAGGGATCACCATTATTCTTTATTACTATTCACCCATAAGCCATGAGCTGTGTTTCAAAAACATAACACTAACCACCCAACGGAAACTGGATAAAATGACACAACCAGATTTTAAGTTTTTTTTAATTTTATTTACTGTTATATAGACATTTTCTTTTCATTTGAAATAATGGGGTGGGACATGTAGGCTTCCACCCATTTGGAATATTCAATGACACTTCAGAAGCCATGATATTTTTAAGAAGTTTTATATCGCTCTCATGCATAGTGGGTCTGAGTAGTCCAACTATGCTGAAGAGCACAGAAGTGGTTAGAAGATGTTTTATACAACATTTCCAATTATTTCTAACCTTAACATTGATTAAATACTGGTAAATAACTAAATAGCACCTTTCGTTTTTTGAAGACTCCTTTGGTACCAGGTATAGCTTCACATACTCTGTTGAAGGCTTCTCTGTAATAAAACAGAAATTCATATTTTTTTTATAAAAATAAATTAAAAGTACAGATATTAACATCTCAAACTATGATTTGCTAACTGTCATTATTCTTTTTAATGGAACCAATTTCAATACCTGTATATTTCATCTTGTCCATTTGGACAGGGACTGATCTAAATGTTAAAAGATAGATGTTAAAGGTCCCCCCATATAATGTTTTTAACACTGACAGAAGTTGATTTAAGTATTGTGGAATATGTTTGTGCTATATAAATAAAGAATAATAATAATGATGATAATAATAACGTGCAAACTATTCCTATTAGGGATGCACCGAATCCAAAATTCTGTTCGGGTTTCGGCCAGGATTCAGCCGAATCCTTCTGACCAGCCGAACCGAATCCTAATTTATATATGCAAATTAGGGACAGGGAGGGAAAACGCGTGTCTTTTTGTCACAAAACAAGGAAGTAAGAAATGTTTTCCCCTTCCTACCCCTAATTTGCATATGCAAATTAGGATTCGGATTGGTATTTCGCGAAGGAGCATCCATAATTCCTATGCCAATGAGTAGCATATTTGGTTCAGGTATCGGAGTAGACTAGAAGGAGGGGTCACATGACCTGCATGCTCACTAACTGAACAGTTGTGTCCAATGTGGCTCCCCTTCTAGGTGTTGTCTCACAGTTGTCTTACTGAAAATGTACTAATGAATTTTAGTTCACTTGGCAGGAAACTGTCAGAGGAATGTTCCTGGAGGATAGCCAGACCCTATCAGCAACCTGATACTCAGATGACAGCTCTCAGAGGCGCTCTTTTGGGCAGCTATTGCTGAAGTCAAAGAGTTTTGGGCCCTTTGCCATATCTTAGAAAAGTGGTCAACCAACGAGTTGACACCAGGAACATCTGAGGTATGACCAGAAAATGAAAAGGCTCCATGATGATAGCAAAACAGTAAAAAACAGAGGTTCTCCAGTGGACGAGTGAGTAGCATTGGGAGAAAATCTGCCCAAAGTGATTAATTACTGGAAACTTAACATCTGAGATATTGCTCCAAAGATTGATTTGTCCTTTTTGTCTGGACATTAGTTAGAAAAAAAGGACAAATCAGTGCCCATATGTTAACAATGTTTACTAATCCTGTCCACTACCACACAGATAACAGTTTTCCCCTTAGAGGGAGGTAATTCCACAATGAAATTTATGGTGATATGGGTCCATGGCATTTCGAGAATAGGAAGTGACTGTAGCAGAAAGTACAGGCACAATCCATAACGCACCTATGACCCTTTTCCTCAAAGGACAAATGGGTAGAGCCCAGTTGCATGGGTTCCTTAGAGGACATAGGGGCAGATAATTGAAGTTTGGGTGCCAACCCTAAGGTTATATTAGAAGGGGGTAACCACAAGGTTATCTTCCTGACATATTTCCCTATGCCTCCTATCAGTCTGGATAGTGAGATACATTAGGGAGTCAAGGGAGGACAGAACAGGAAAGAGAACTCCAATATCCATGATTGCAGCAGCCAGCTCCACCCTGAACTGACTACATAAAGCTTTATCATTTCAGCGGTCTCTACTGCCCATCGGAGGAATTCATTTACCCTGCCTGAGATTACGGATAGCTGCATCAGCTAAGGCAGTATGGTTGGGATTGTCATATATAATTGCTATAGCTTTGAAGAAGGGCCCGAGAGAGAGAAACGGTACCTAGATAGTTCTAAGTAGTATGGTATGAATACGCTACCCTATACTGAGCTACAGAGTATCTTTGCAGCATGAAATAATTCCTGAATCTCTAAGGAGACTCAGATTGACAGGCTACAACACAACGTATGGCTGTGTTTGACCCATGGTCCTAGTGAATAGATAGTTTTAATATTGTCTACCTTTACTGGGCAGTATTTGAGAGTTCTTGAAATACTTCCAATAAAACAGTTAAGCTGTACAAAACACCCCAGCAATGCTGCTTGAAAGTAGATGCATTGCATTATATTGCATAACTTGATATGAAGAGAAAAGGAATATGCTTTTACCCCTAAACATAATCACCATCTGCTTAAAATATCATCAGATGGTGAGAGGATGACTAACACTGACACAGTCATATCTGCAATGCTGTACAGTTTTACATGAGTGTGTTTATTATGTAAAGATATTTTTATAGTTCCTGCTACTTTTCTATTTAATAGCCACTGCTAAAGCCCACTTTTATAAATAATTAGCTAATATAATCCATCACAGACAGGAAGCAGTAGTGGAAATGAACATAAAATGACTGGTTAAATATTAAGAGGAAAAATCACAATATGTATTTGGCATCCTCCTCCTCTTTCTTGTATGGTTCTAAAGTGTTGCCAAGCTCCAACTTATTTTCAATATAGCAAAGTATAAATTTACAACAATGTATCAAACAAGGTAAGCATAATGAAACGGAAGACTATGTATGATGGACAAGTCGTTATTCCCTCCATGAAGTGAAAAATATTGGTTGAAAATTCAGTCATTGGTGAAAAGCTGGTACAAGTCCAGGTGGAAGTATCTCTCTATCCTCCTTAGTCAGTGCCAGTCTACTGGAGAATGTTTGTTTCAAGAGGGAGAGAATATATCCCAAATGTTTACGGGACAGCACAGGTAGGGTTGCCACCCAGCCAGGGCCAAGGCCGGTATTACAAATTTACTGGCATTGTAGTTACCAGTAAATTTGTAATATCCTTAAGATTAGCCTTTGGCCCGTCCCCAATCTACTTGACACTTATCTTTTTTTATTTCAAGGATTGCTCCATAACCAATCCTCGGGCCATTGCATGCAGTGCCCTGTCCCCTCTACATCATAACCACACCCCTTCATGGCACTGCCACACTCCTTTAGGTCACCGGCTGGTAAGTATTCTTTTAAAAGGTGGCAACCATAAGTACAGGACCTAAGTCAGATATTGATTCATGGCTCATTTAGCATGTCATCTCAAAACTCTTTTGGTGCAAAATCTACATGTACCAGCAGTGTCAGTTGTATTTAAATTGTAGTAAAGGAAAAGTCACACAGCTGAATTTATGCATTTTTCCACCAGCACTGGTGGAGAGAACATCACATGTGCCATGATGCTTGCAGGGTAAGAACACAGTGGCACTGTGCGGGGTGGAGGCGAGGATGGGGGCCAGTGGGTGCTTTTGGCTCTGGGGGGTTTAGTTCTCCTTTAAAATGGTACTCAGTGCTTATTGGTGCACTTTTGCCACAATCAAAATTGTATATTGTTTAAAAAAATAATTAATCCCCTGTTGTAAATTTCTCAAGTCATGAGTCCCATAGCTTGTAAGTAGTCATAAAACTATTCCATTAAATTATTTTCATATATTATAATCATTCATTATTTCGTCTATATTGCATCTTAAAAACATAATTTTTAAAAAAAAACTGGCAAAATTTTCATTAGTTATTTATACAAAAGAAAACACAGAATATTTTGACTTTATCACTTAGTAGTCCCAAAACGTTCCACGCTGTTTGAGATTAAAACCATAGCCATAGCTTGTAGGACAAGGTTTAAACGAATATCCTGCAGTTCTAAATCATTGCATGTTCTCTACATATTATTAACTACATATTAGTAAAGGTATACACCAAGGTTTTTCTGTTTTAATAAGACCCATCCCAGTTAAATTGATTGTAGTTCAATTAAACATTAAACCTAAATCATGATTAAACTGTGTGCATCATGATTAAACAAATGCCTTTATATGTTATAAACAAGTTGCTTTATATGTTTAATTAGACCCTCAAAATAAGCACAAATAGAAATATAAAAGTTAACACAATAACAAAATGTAAAACTGCAGTGAATTTGAAGGTTGCATGTTTATTTTCACAACCAAATTTCAGAAAATATTGTTAAGTCTCTAAGTTACACTGTGGTTCTATCTTACCTTGTTATTTGAGTTCTTGTGTTGAAGTCTAAAGATCTCATGGATCGCAGAACTTCTATGCATCCCAGATACTGCAAGCAAATCATGAAAAATATTTGCCAGATAATTAGCGATCAGAACATACAGTAGAAGTCATTAAGCAAAACTACAACGATAAACTGGAGAGATATTTACAATCTCTACTTAAATATTGTAGTTTTTTTTTCACACGGTTCACATTGTATATCCTTATTTGAGACATTCTAAAATCAGATATTGCATTCCAAGTTCAGACTTATAATGCTGAATTACAAATGGTGAGGTATAGTTAAATTACTAAATAAAAGCATACAACATATATACAGGAATGGGATTATGCAGAATGATCTGGAACTAGGGTTTTTCACATAAAGGACCTTTCTTTAATTTTCTGTATTTTTTTTGTTTAAGTAATTACTTTATATAGATTCAAAAGTGGTGTTTGGCACAAATATGGATTCATGTAGCTTAGTTATGATCAAGTACAAGTTATAGTTTTATTACTACAGAGGAAAAATAAAATAATTTCTAAAAATGTGAATTATATACTTATAATAAAGTCTATGGGAGATGGTCTTTCCATAATTTGGACCGTTCTGGCTTTCTGTATAATGGATCCAATATCTGTACTTTGCGTTATATTCTTTGACTCCATGACAGATAAACATTTAGCGGGCCCAGAACACTAACAATATTGAAATACAATTTCCACCAATACCCTTTCTCAGATTTCATAACAGTAAAATTGAATTTGCCACAATCAGGCAACAATCATCAAATCCGATCATCACCAATCATCAGAATCAGATAACGGAGGCATAAACATTTTTAAAAGTTAGTAAATTTCAACTAAGAGGGAAGGGGGCAGCAACAATCTGGGACATGGGAGTGCATTTACAATGATCTCTTTGAGTTCATCTGTAGTTCTGAGGACAATCCTTGCTTTCCAACTACTGGACACTTTTGAAAGATTTTATTATTCTATGCTTATAATTTCAGGTTGCCAATGCCATCCTGATAATAAAGCAGGTCAGAAGGAAAACATCTCTGAAGCACAAAAGAAAAGTGGAAAAACAAATGCATGTGTAGAACAACCATATGCAGGGCCGTTCCTGCCATGAGGCAAGGTAATCACCTTGCCTTAGGCGGCATTGAACAGCCAGTTAGAAGGGGCGGCAAAAAGCCGCCACCTGTAACTTTAAGAGCCGAATTTCCGTTTTTAAAACAGAAATTTGGTTCTGCTAGTGAAGAAAGTGCAGTATGCGCTCTTGAGGTAGTGATGCAGACCCTTTTGACCCATTCCGACGCTAAACTTTTACGTGCGGAGTGGAAGGGGGGGGCGGCATCAGGGTTGCTGCCTCAGGTGGCAGCAGCCCCCCTGACCGTATGTACACCCGTCGCATTATTTTATATATTGTACCATGCTGCGAGTAATAACAACATTTTACAAATAAAGTAATACATGCATACATTAAGACAGCTCACAAAGATCTTAACTTACACAAGAAAAGAAAATGAAAAGATCTCAGCAACTAGGAAATTAATCATGGAGCTATATTTTTTGATATTAGAGGAAAGGCTATATAAATTACACAGGCCTGTACAACTTTACTAAGGAGTATATTTTTTCCTCTTAATACATACGGGCAAATTCACTAAAGGGTGAATTTTCACCAGTGACCGATTTTCCACACTTCGCACTACTTTGCCAGGTGCAAATTTGTTACCATTAATTCACTAAAATGCAGCCGAACGCTGGTGAATTTTTACTAGCATTACTTCGGCTGGACAAGCATTTCATAGCGGATTTTCAATAGTTACCGAAACTTCTCTAGCACTTTTGTACTAAGGTTAATTTGAATAGGGCGGGTACATTAACGTCGTATGGACATCTTTATTAGTAATGTTGGTGCACATGCTTGAAGTGGCCACTTTGTATTACAAATGTCCAGTGAGCCATAATAAAGACAAAATAGATCTTCTAATGCCATAGACTTGAGCCAGATACAACCATTCGCCAGAGCGAAAAGTCGCCTAGCGATAGGCTGTGAACGAAAGCTAGTGATGGTCTCATTGGCTAGCGAATTGTCCTCTATGACTATTAGTGACTTGGTGATGTACCTTGGATGGGATTTCTGGCGAAATGTCGCCAGCATCGGCCACTTCGTACTTTAGTGAATCTGCCCCATAGCCCTTCAGCTGCTTTGGGGTGGCTGCATACACAGTGCCTAAATCCGAATTACTAGACAACACGTGTAGTCTCCTATTCATCTTTCAGTTTGCCATTTAAAGTTTTGCTTGCTTTTAAACAACTGACTAGTAAATGCTTGCTGTTGATTGGATGTTATAACTACTTAGACATATAGCAAACTTTGCACCTTTCAGTAAATAACCCCATAAGGGGTTAATTTAATGAACGTCTCAAAGGTTGCATCAGGTCTAGTAACACAAAATAACCAATCAGTATGAGCATTAGGTCACCAGTTTCAAGGCAAATACGGCAGATATCTCAGTGGTTGCTATGGATTGCAGAAACAATTGAACAACTACTTTGATAACACTCCTACATTCCAAACCTACAGAACAAAAATCTTAGTTTTTATCGTTTGTGAATCATTTAAGTATTACATTGTCTTGAAATATCACTGTCTACAGCATACTAACTGCAATGCAAACTGTCTGATTAAAAATAGGCAGGAGAATACTCATTCTATGTCCATCCAGTATGCACATTGCTAAACTGTTTAAATGTTTTTTAATATAAGCACTGGTCCATCAGGTATGTGCTAAATATTAGCACATCAGACAGAATACTAGTCCTAAATCAAGGCCTATTAATGCAGTACACACAAGCAATATCAGTGCATACTAGTTGGTCCTACTGTATCAGCATACTGATATGTTATATACAGTCAGTGTCTATTTGCTGTTAGGCCCCAGTGCTACACAGATATAACCATGGATTAGTAGAGCTGCTATGGCAACAGACAGTTCTCAGTAATGTCTTTTAAGATCAGTGGGCAGTGAAAACTATGTAGTTTTTCCGTGATCTGGAAAAAATAAATCAATTCATTACCCAGTATAAAAAAGGCAAATTTTATCTCATCTATTCACATTCTGAAATCTGAGGAGATAAAACTTGTTATTAAAGGGGATGTATTGTCAAAAATTAAAATCCTCCTTTGCCCTTGGGGAAGCGATGTAAGCCTTTTTCTAATTGCAATCAATTATTTTTTTATCAGCGGTTTTCATTTGCGCTTCAGTTTAAATTTGAGCGCAATCCGTTCCCCCACATACCTGCTCTTTCAGCTGCAATAAAAAAATAATTGATTGCAATTAGAAAGAGGCTTATATCGGTTCCCCAAGGGCAAAGGGGGATTTTAATTTTTGACAATACATCTCAATTAAAGAGCCAATCCAAATATTTCTCACAAGGATTTATTGCAATAACCAGTTTTACCTATAATTATACACCTAAAGACACCATGCCTACGATTGCGATTCTTGAGCACTCACTATAGACCTAGATAATACATCTATTACTATGCTATGCTCCCTGTGTGTGCCATACTCTGCCTGCCCCATACCTCCCAACATTTTGGAAATATAAAGATTTACCGCACCCATTTTTGTGGCCGCATCCCCTAATTACTATGTCCATTTTACAAAATTTGGTAGGTTGTGAAAGTTTGAACACATTTCTGTGGTTTTTATGTGTTATTACAGTTTGAAGGTGAATTGCCCTTTAAGCTATACGTATATATATATTTATCTTCTATAGTAAAGCACATCCATAAGAGTCTTACTCAGTTTAGATACTGTTTATTGGATGCAGCCTTCCAAGCACCCTTTCCATGCGCCGGAACAGGTTGAGGGGGGCCGCATCACTAGTGCTGAGAGGGCAACTGCCATCTCTGCACTAGAAGAGCCAAAATTCTGATTTGACTCTGATCTGAATTTTGGCTCTCCCCTCATGGTAACAGCGCCCCTGTTTATTTCCAATATTTGTTTATACAGTGACAGCCAGTAACAACGATCTCTACATCTCAACTCAATAGATTTTAGCAAAGCTAACAGATTGAATTAAAATTATGCCCACCTTTATAAACTAACAGTTTATTTGCAATTCATATGTGAAATAGAATAATGGATGATAAAATGTTATAAACTAGTTTGAGTTGTGCCTCTGGTGCCTCTTAAAAAGTACAATAGCTGATCTGAGGAACTCTATACTTGGGACCTGTTATCCAGAATGCTCAGGGCCTGGGATTAAAATTGAGTCTATAGGAAATTACCTTTAGGTAATTTGGAGCTTTCTGGATAATGGATCCCATACCGATCCCATACATCTAATCCACTAATCGAGGCTCAGTGTACATTGAACTAAAGCACAATTTAATACACACAAGTACATAATTTCTCAGACATAACTTGAATAAAAAGCTTCTATTTTGTATGTAATACATTTAATTATTTGAAATGGGGCTGTACTCACACAGGCGCATGTAGGCGCCGAACGCAGGTTGAGACGCAACATGCTGCATTTTTCCTGCGTTCGGCGCCTACATGCGCCTGTGTGAGTACAGCCCCATTTGAAATAATTAAATGCGTCTATTCCTGCGCTCCCCTGCAGCTGAACGCCGAAAAACGGAACGCAGGGGAGCGCAGGTAAAAACGCTCATGTGTAAGAGCCCTTAGACTCACCTTACTGAATCAACCAGCACATTAGCACAAGGTGCAGTACAGAGAATTGTGTATTAGTATCTCCTGGATAAAGTGTCACTAGTATCTCCTGGATAAAGTACTACTTAGATGGACATAATCAACTAATCACATGGTGAGCAAGCTGATGAAATGGGGGAATCTGGAATTTAGGGACTATGGGGCAAATTTACTAAAAGGCGAAGTGACTAACGTGGGCGTAACTTCGCTAGCGGAGATCGACACTAGTGGTACTAACGCCTGGCGAATTTGTGCTCTGGCGAATGGACGTAACTACACAAATTCACTAGGATGCAAATTTTACTGAACGTTACCTCTTGCGCCAGACTTGCCTTCGCCACCTCAGACCAGGCGAAGTGCAACAGAGTAGATAGGAGTTTCTAAAAAAATAGTTGAAAATCTTTCTAAGTCCCAAAAAATGCTAGCGTCTTTTGCTTTTTCAGGGTGATAGGCTGCAAAAGAGCGTGAAATTTGTTGGGGCAACCGGCTTCCCCACTACATTTCCTAACATATGGCACATACACTGGCGCAACTTCACTTTGCTTGGCGCAGTAACGCTAGCGCAACTTTGTGTGGTCAGCGCCCTGGACGCAACTTCGGATTTTAGTGAATTAGTGTTGTCCTGGCGAATCTACACCTGGCAAAGTGTTGCGCTGTGAGCGAAGCCGTCGCTGGCGAATTTTCGGAGGTTAGTGAATTTGTCCCTATCTTTCTGATATGGTTTATGAGGGGGTAGAACCTTGAATGAAGATGGTCTTCCAGCTACAACTTAAAGGGGGTGTTCACCTTTAAATTAACTTTTCGTATGTTATACAATGGCCAATTCTAAGCAACTTTTCAATTGGTCTTCATTATTTATTTTTTTATAGTATTTTAATTATTTGCCTTCTTCTTGTGACTTTCCATCTTTCAAAAGGGGGGGGTCACTGACCCCATCTAAACACAAATGCTCCGTAAGGCTACATATTTATTGTTCTTGCTACTTTTTATTGCTCATCTTTCCAATCCGGTCTCTTCTACTAATATTCCAGTCTCTTATTCAAATCAATGCAAGGTTGCTAGGGTAATTTGGACCCTAGCAACCAGACTGCTGAAACTGCAAACTGGAGAGCTGCTGAATAAAAACCTAAATAACTCAAAAACCCAGTTATGTATGATATGCATATTGACAGGGAACACACACCTTATCTGGTGTGTGAATTGACCCATAAGCAATATGTATTTTATTTATGCAGCAGTTGCGTGTATGGTAGTACAGAAATACTCTTGGCCTTCAAATTAGCTGCATTTTTTAACTCATGGTTGCATTACCTATGCCAGTTTCCTTTGAAGATGGCCTAATTTATCTTACTGTTTACTTTTTTAATACCCTCATGCCATTAAATATAAATGTAAGCTCAGGCCCGTATTTGTGGAAAGGCCAGGGCTTAGGGTGGCAGAATTTTAGGGAGGTGGTATGCCACCCAACCACTCCAGCATTGGTTTAGAAGCAGGAGATACAATAGTTTTTAAAATTTCCTGTACCATTCCCAGTACTCCAGGCCCGATGCTGAAAATTTGCACATGTTCACAAAGGAAGGGGGAGGGGATGGGAGCAATGAACAGCAGCGGGCCTAGAGGCACCTGCTATGTAAATCCGGCCCTGTGTAAACTGTAACATAAGATTCAAACTGTACCTTTACATGCATGGTTACAGAGTGTTTCATTGGTGTGACATAGGTGTCACCTGGTATGTACTTATCTTCTAATTGTTTAGGAGCTCCAGGGAGTGCAAAGGTGTCATGTGCTCAGCTTAAAGCACACCTTACACCGGGTTTCATTGCACCTCAATGAGCTGTGCTCTGAGCCATGTTGCTGGGCTTTCCACTAAGAAATAATTAAAAAGTATATTGACGGGATCTAGAAAGGGGGAAATAGGAAAGCGGTAACCTCACATGGGAAAGAGAGAATTTTGGAAAATGAGAACTAGACAAAGTGCTGTAAAAACTGACAAAACATACAGGACAGTGACAGAAAAGAGAGTCAGTCAACAGACGCTAACCAACAAAGAGAGAAAAGAGGGAAATTGGAAAAAGTGGGACCTGAGGCATAAAGAAAACTTCATAATAGTTGCAGACAAAATGTCAACAGAGGTATGGTAAGGAAAAACTCTTTATCCTGAAAACCCCTGGTCCTAAGCATTCGGAAAAATAGATTACAAATACATTATTTTAAAAAGATTTGTGAAATAAAATGTCAGAACCTACCAAACTATTTGTTATTACTACAAATGAACTAACAAAAGTCACAATATCACAATATTATGCTAGACATTAGATTGTGTCACATATTGTATGGTTGCTCCAGCTTTTCATATGGTTTGCAGTAACCATGCTCTCCCCACCAATGTCCACATTTCCAGGCATATAATTGTGCTGAAAACTAAGAAGGTAAACCCATGGCCTGTGCTTTCGTTTCTCACTGAGACTGCTGATATATGAAAAAGGTAAGAAGCCAAATGGTAACGTGATGGAAAGGCTATAGTAGGGTGATGATTGTGTGCAGGGTAGGAAAGAAGGTCAGAATGGACACAGATATGATCAGGGGAAGACTATGTGCACATGAAGGCAATGGAAGGTGGCCATATAGAGTATGTGTGCAAAGCCCCCAAGCCACGGAGAGGTTTATCTGCTCTGGTGGTAATCAGTATTGACATATACACAGTACGGCATCCACATTATTTCACAAGCTGCTGACCCAGTAAACGCTGCAGTCTGAATGCCACCTCTGCTCTCCCTCTCTATGTCGCTACCTTCCATGTAAAACTGACAGATAAGGAGTGGAACCGAATATAAGTGCACCTCTATATTATTGGCATTTCTCATTTCTTTATTAATGAAAGTTTCATTATCTGAGTTGTTCACCTTCCAAATACTTTTTTCAGTTCAATTGTTTTCAGATTGTTCACCAAAAATGAAGGCTTTTGTCAATTGCTTTTTATTTTAACCCCTTTTGTGACGTCATCGGTGGGGCGGATCTATAAAAGTAACGTGGAGGTCGGATGTGGGCGCAGGCTAAGGGAGGGCGGGTTAGAGTCGGGTGCAGGTAAATCCCAACCTGCACATCACTATCGGTGACCCCATTCCCAGAGCTGCTTCAGAAAGACATAAGAAGGTGAAAAATGCAACTTTAAACTTCAATATTATAAAAACTGTCACAAATAGAAAATAGAAAGTAATTGCAAAAAGTCTTTATTTCTGGTGAACAATCTTAAAATTACTGAACTGAAATAAATGTCAAAAGGTGAACAAATCCCTTTAAGCTGCTAGCTATCATTCAGTGTCAATATACGCTCTATATTTCAAACCTTTATTTATATGAAAAGCACAAGTTCTGGAACACACAGACCTGTGTCCACAGGTACTGACAGTGGAACCCAAACTGCAAAAAAGCATGGTGGTGTGCTCCTGTTTTCAGCAACTTTCACAATAAATAAATTAGGCTTTGTATGTTTTCCCCAAGCTTACATGGGTTTCCTCTGTAACCACCCCAAACACATACAGGCTAGTGGATTAACCACAGGTGTGTGTGAATGTGATAGGGTCCTTATAGTGTAAACTTCATTGGGGCATGGGCTGATGTGAATGATATATAATCTGTGTAAAGCAATGCAGCACATATTGTTAACAACTTTGTTGAATAACTGTATTTTGAATTTCTGTTTATTTATTGCATTAATGTATTGTTCTACTGTATTGCCCTATGTACACATGTAGCCCTTTTTTAAATAAGATACACATGCATACATATACACATAGCACTACCCCAGAAACTTATCATATCAGCCAATTAATCTCCAGCAGAAAATATAAGGGTAGTAGAAGTCCTAGATTTAATTATTTCATGTATAGCTTTACACATTTATGAAGCTCCTCACTGACTTCTAGCATCCTTATACATAAGAGTAAAAAGCTAGACCCAGTTGAATCCTCAATATGTGTTTAACATTAAACAGAAGATCTATTCTTTGCAATACACTCCGTCAATGCTCAAAGTGAAACGGTGATCAGGAGGATTAGTTTAATAAAAGGCAAGGCTAAAAGTGAACAATTACAAAATGCCTGCAATATTATAACTACATCTATTGCAACACAAACTTTACACTTTCCTTCACATACTATTGTATTAATTCCGTTCCAAATAAATCCATCCACAAATGATTTCAAAGTTTGACATGATTACGTAGGGAAAAACCTGTTGGATTTTATGACAAACATGCCATAAAATGAAGGGGAATTTACTTGGCTAATATGATACAGTAATCTGTGGCTAAATTTATCGTTATCTCCAAGCAACAACTGGCAAAGAATAGCACATACTGGTTTATATATTAATAAATCTGTATACAACATTGAAACCCTAAAATAAACCTGTTCCACTTCTACCACATGGCAACAACAAAATAATAATTTTCAACATATTTAAATACTTTAAATACCTGTTATGTTATGAAATATGGTAAAGCTGGATGAGCTACAGCTCATTTTAGAGCGATAGGACTAGCTGCCAGTTTAAAATCTGTCACAGTAAAAAAATGCAGCCTCTGTCCTGGAAAATAATATTCTCTCATATTACATATATAAAAAGCTTTCCAAAGCATCTTCAAAGATCACAGATCCCAGGAATGTAAAAATTATTATTCATAATGGAGAATAAGTATCTAGACCAAATAGTTTAGAACAGTACTAGGCAGCATATTACAGGTATAGGATCCGTTATTTAGAGACCTGTTATACAGAAAGATTCGAATTACGGAAAGCCTGTCTTCCATAGACTGCATTTTATCCAGATAATCCAAATTTTTAAAAATGTATTTTTCTCTGTAATAATTAAACAGTACCTTATACTTAATCCAGACTAAGATATAATTAAACCTTACTGGAAGCAAACCAGGGTTTATGAGTTTATTTAAGGTTTACATGATTTTCTAGTAGGCTTAAGATATGAAGTTCCAAATTAAGGAAAGATCCATTATCCGGAAAGCACCAGGTCCAGAGCATACTGGATAACAGGTCCCATACCTGTATAACATATGATTATTTTTTATAGGTCTCTATAAACAAAAAAGTGGGCAAAGCCTATTTTGCTCTTTGGAATGATGTACAACTCAGCTTTTGCTCTTCCACTGAGAGACACAAAACTCTTGTAAAGAGCATCTTATGCTGTCATTTTTTTTCTTAGTAAAAAGTGAAACGTTCAAATATAATGTACCGTAGTACTGTGATTGGGTTATATTATAATGCAACAATGAAAACCAGTATTGTATGGAGCAATACTATACAGGATTATGTCAAGATTCTTTACTGTTCCTTCCCAAGATTAGAGAATGTGTGGGAACATAGAAGAAAATCATCACACATAGGAAAAAGATAAGGTATAATATAAGATTGTAAATATTAAATTAGCCACAATTCTAACTGCACTATAGGGTAAACATTCATTTTTTTTTCAGATGCCTCACATCTATTTTCCCCGGCAAAAAAAAATCTCCTATATGGCAAGAAACCTAAATATGTACACATATCCATTGTAACATCATTTAGTAGGCGATGTTTATTTCCATGCAACCATGAAAATCTCATAATTGTTCTGTAACTGTTTAACCAAATGCTCTTATTAATATAGCAATGTCTACTAGAAAGCAGCACTGCGTTCATTAAGGTTTATCTCATATCTGGTTAAATGTATCAAGCAAAACAGAAGCCAGTGATATTTGAAATGCTCACTTCTTTTCACACTGCAAGAAAATAAAACAGAATGCTACTTTTACTGGTAAGCACACTATTGCATTTCATTTGAATGGCATGTTAAATCATTCTGCTGTAGATCGGAATATAAAGCCACTGATAGAGCAGTTAGATACTGAATGATTCTGCTGTTATCAAGAGCAAACTGTTCATTGATAAAAAAAAGAAGAACAAGGAAGAAACAGACCAACCTTCACAATGTACGTCACTCCAGGTCCTAGGATCTTCTCGTTCGAGTGCAACCATCCCCGAGAAGGTTTATTGACGAAGCTGCTACTTTGATTCGAATCCTCTCCTCCCTGATGCATTTCTTCTGGTGTTTTTTTCCCTGTGCTCATCTTGCTCAGGTCCTGCTGAGAACACGGTGTAGAGACAAGGTTACATGTGTTCTCTGTGGCTCCTGCTGTAATGCTTTGAGCTGGAGAGCTCCCCTGTAACTTGTAACCTGTCAGCTCCTTTACTGCAGAGGAAAGATTCTTAATACCCAACAGGCTGCCTGAACTGGCGAGTTTTAAGTTGGACACTTTGTGGATGAATGTACAAAGAGTGGTGGGTCCATTTTCTTGGTCCTTTCGCAGCACGTCAGGTGGTGCGGAGCAGGGTGGTGAAGATGAATTTCCGGCTACAGTGGTGACTTTACTGTTCACGGAGAGGTTGTGCAGAAGGTCGTCCACTGGTGTCACAGATTCATTCTTGAAGCGGTTATACTTGGTACGTTGAAGCATGCCCTTCTATCTTGTTTTTTTCATGTGCATTGGCAAATCTGTTGCCAATCTTAAAATCAAAGTTGCTAACATTTCCTAGCATTCATAACCATACCTGTAAAGCAGATAATAAAAAAACGTAATATGCCGTAACAATTTAAAAGAATATAACACTTTAAAAATCTGTGCTGAATTGTCCACAAAAAAAAATGTAACTAAAAGTGAATCTGTCTGCTCCTTTGGATGTACATAGAATGGATGCAGAAGCAGACAGTTCCCTATGACATTCCAATTCTGGTTAGAGCTGCCAACTCGCTCACAGCAAAAGCATGATTCACACAAATGAGGAGACCCTTTTCAACAAAAAGCTCTGTGAACACTGCAAATCACTTCCTGTAGCACAAAAAAACCCACCCACTTACAGCACACTAGAACCAATCAATTCTCAAATTTCCTCTCCCCAACTTCGCAAACACATAATTTTTTCTAGTATTTTCAATCTGTCCCCTCTTTCCATAACCATAGCACACCTCCAGCAACTAAGTCGGTCTACCAGTAAAGCATACGAGCTTCTGGTTTTACAGAAAACCTAATAAGAGCATTAAGAAACCTTAAACTTGCAGTTCCATGTACATTTTATGTTACAATAGTATGAAATACAAAAGGGTGACAATTGCTGTAACTGTGCATTATTTCAAGAATTCGTTCTACTCATGATAACAAAAACACACCATTTTTTAGAAATCGCATGATAAGATCAATAGAGATAAACAAATAAAATCCAGTTATTTATTGAAAAAAATATATTAGTTTAAGGTACATATTGGTAGTAGAAATATGCATCTGAATTCATGTCTGGATAGCCATTTCCAATATATTCAAATTAAAAGGCTGCTTTTTAAGGAAATTATTCCCCTTACTGGAAATACCCAAACATATGAAGCCTCTAATGCATATTAAAACCTTAACTGTACAGTGTCCACCATTCAGCCACTAGAACATTCAGAGCACGGTGTGTTCCACAACACAGAATGAATAAATACAGTTGTAAAAAAAGTAATAAACAATGACTAACGTATTTAGAAATAAAGCAGTACAATTCCATAATCTCAACCTAGGTTTCTCATTCTTTCAGTAATAATAAAGCAGCACAAGAAGAACAAGATTGCTAAATAAACTTTAAAATTCATGTATTTTGTTAGTCTTATTTCTAATGTATGAAACAAGTCAGCACCTAAGCTCCTGGGAGTGATGAATTATGGAAATGTCCTATTTAATATAAGAGTGAGTTTCTAGTGATGTGCAGAATAGCTTTTCATTAGCACACAGCAACTCGCTGCAGTATCCACACAGCATTCGTCTTACCCTTCTGTCTGTTAGCATAGCAACAGCAAATACTCGCATCACAGATTGTTTCAGGTATTATCTAACGCAAAAAGCCCTATTGTTCCTAAATGCCTCTCTTCATTAGATACAAATAAAAATTGCAAAATGTGAATGAAACTCTATTTATGTGAATGAAAGGGCTGGCTAGCACACCAGTAATTCTGTGAATGAAGCAGGGCCATGCAGCGCCTGCCTGGCAATCCCTTGGGTGCTAACCATTCCATCCAATGAGAGACTGTTTGGATGACTCATTCAACAAAGGTTGGCTAAATAGTGGAAGAGACCATTTTGATCACAGGCTGCATCCTTCCCACGACAAAATTTAATCCCATTTAACAACACTGAGACAAACACATACCAGTTCTATGCACAAAAATAAAGTACAGCATTCAAAGAAGCAGTCTGTTATTTATGTTAAGAAAGGCAGATTTCTTTAACATGGATTTAACAAAACCAGCTTCATTCATGAAAGTGCTTATTCTAGCATGCCTATTCAAGCACAAATTAAATTGACAGGCTGGGTTTCGATTTCCAACATGATTTTTTTTTCTGGGACAGTCGGCACAGACTGTAAGCTAAACTTAACCCTTGCATAAATAGACGTTAGTACATAAAATTGTATTCCCTTTGAATAGGGATTAATCTCACAAAGCTGAACGTCTGCAAAAATTGATTTTAATTATTATTGGTGGTGGGAACATGTATTGAAAAATTCCCTCTAACTTATAAAAGCATTAGGCTTGTTTAGATATTTTACAGTTCTTTTTTACAGCTCATTTGCAATTTGTCTTCTCTGTGTTTTACAAAGATTTTACATGGTAAGGCAATGCATATGGGCCTTTTCCTGATAAGCAAGATGTAGTGAAATGTTAAGAGGGACATTATTTTCCAGTCTATGGATAATAAATGTCAGGAATTCAACAATATTAGCATCACATCAGCATGGGGTCCCTCATCTAAGTTGTTTGGTCCTCTTACACTGCTTATGGAGCATATAACTTGACACCACAATTATCACAACCAAAATGCCAAATGCTCTGAATTAATGGCAATCCATCAAAATCCCATGCTAATTTCCTTGCTCTAGTTCTGATTATTCGTATGTCCCATTTCTAATTTCTAAATTTCATTTATTGCCATCCACAATAGGGTAATACCCCTGCCCCTCACTAATACCTAACCTTAAGACATACTGTATATTATATAGCTGTATACTCTCTCTCTCTCTCTCTCTCTCTCTCTGTATTTGTATGTTGTGCTAAGGTCATTCATAGCTTCATTGTTTTATATTCCATAATACCTAAATAACTATTGAGTGTGTGTGCTTTCCCACAATAGAGCAAGGCAGATCATGTTTTACTAGAAAGTAATGCTATGATTCTATACCAAAAACTATACCAAAAATTGCACTATGAAGTATATAAAGAACTTCTAAAAAAAGTGGTTTAGGGCAGTTACCAATTAATAGTGTACAATGATTTTTACATTAATTTATGATCAATACACAAACCAAGTATGGGCAAACACTGAGTTCAGTCTTCAAATATTCACATATGTTCAGTGTCGGACTGGCCCACCGGGATACCAAAACTCTCGGTGGGCCCAGGTGTCAGTGGGCCCTCATGCTGCTAAACACTTGGCCTATTTCATAGCCATTCCCTATTTCCATGAGAACAAAGAGGTTAAATAGATAGAATAATAGATTATAGTATGTAAAGAAAAGAGACTAGTAGAATACAGGTTGGGTGAAGAGAGGAAAATTGTACTGAGGTTGAGGCCCTGGTCTAAAGTTTTTTGGTGGGCCCTTGTCTAAGGTTTTTTTGTGGGCTTTTGGTCTCCCAGTCCGGCACTGCATATGTTCATTTGTGGTTTCCCTTCTCAGCAACCAGGATCACAGAACTATTTTCATACACTGCTGCACTGTTGTATGGACATATTGGACATCTATCCTAATAAACTTTCTACCTAAAGTAGATCTGTCACTAGGGTTGCCACCTTTTCCGAATTGTTTTACCGGCCTGGTGGGGGGCGGGAACAAAAAGGGGCAGGTGTGACGTCAAAAGGGGCGGTGCCATGACGTAAAAGGGGCATGACCACAGCGCTGACATTTAAAGACGGCCACAAAAGTCACAAAAGCTAAGTTTTTACAGGGGATTGGGGGCAGGCCGAGGGGTCTTTTTAAGGGTATTACAAATTTACCAGCAGCTACATTCCCGGTAAATTTGTAATACCAGCCTTCGCCGTTTTTTTTACTGGCTAGGTCGGTAAAATACCGGCTGGGTGGCAAAACTATGGGGCCAATTCATTAACTTCGAGTGAAGGATTCGAAGTAAAAAAACTTCGAATTTCGAAGTGTTTTTTTGGCTACTTCGACCATCGAATGGGCTACTTCGACCTTCGACTACAACTTCGACTTCGAATCGAATAATTCGAACTAGAAATCGTTCGACTATTCGACCATTCGATAGTCGAAGTACTGTCTCTTTAAGAAAAAACTTCGACCCCCTAGTTCGCCATCTAAAAGCTACCGAACCCAATGTTAGCCTATGGGGAAGGTCCCCATAGGCTTGGCTAAGTTTTTTTGGTCGAAGGATAATCCTTCGATCGTTGGATTGAAATCCTTCGAATCGTTCGATTCGAAGGATTTAATAGTTCGATTGAACAATTATTCCTTCGATCGTACGATCGCAGTATTTGCGCAAAATCCTTCAACTTAGATATTCAAAGTCGAAGGATTTTCATTCCCAGTCGAATATCGAGGGTTGATTAACCCTCGATATTCGACCCTTGATGAATTTGCCCCTATCTGTCACCCGCACATACATTTCTGAATAATAATTTTTTTTTATTAAAGCATCCATACCTGGTGTAAACTCACTTAAAAATCTCAGCTGTCAATCATATGTTGCCTGCCCGACCTCTATGTCTTACGCATAGAGGCGGGGTAGGCAATTAATTACTTTCACTTTCCACTCAGCACTTCCTAAATGTCACTGCACTCGCATCCTCCTCATTCCTCACCATCTAATTGTGTAGACAGTCATGGGCATGGGCATCAGGTCCCCCATTCTGGTACACAAACAAGATTTGTAGATGTTGCAAGGCTTGCCTTAATATAAGTGTCCACAAAATGGCTGCTGCCTACTTGCTATAATTATGAATTTCAAGACTAAAGGAATACAGTATAAGTAAAGTTTATTTTGCTAGCCTATTTCTTAGGGAGACAGGTCCCCTTTAAGGTCCTCGTAATCACAAAACAATTGTGTTTTGAGTCAGCAATATTTCAGAAAAGTTGTTATACCTTTGATGCATAATTTGTCCAGACTCGTATGTCTGCCTAAAACAACAATTGCCTCACCAATGAGGATTGCTTCATCCAAGATATTTCCCTTACACCTCTTTATACACTGGATAGGCTGGAGGCAATATAAAAAAAATCCTAATATTTGCAGAGACATATAATCCAAATTGTTCTTTCAGTGGGTGATGGGCAGGTCTTGAATTTGCTTAGCATGTAAGGCCTTGAGGAACAAGGGCTGAAACCAGTTGCTTCAGAGAACGTTAACATTTTTATTTTTGCTAAATTACCCCAACTTCACTGAATGTACTTATCCAAAGGCATGATATAATATTGGGTGCAATTTGTATGAAACTAAAGAAGTCTTTACAATGTTTTGGTGAAGGTGGTGGAAAACAAACACAACCAGCAAACACATAGCTATGTTTCAGACTACCCGACTTTGTCCATGGGAACAATTCATACAGTTTGATGTACTGTGGAACCCTCCCTTAGCAACAAGGGTTTCCATGGAAACACACACAGTAACAAGAATCCGCAAGAATTTTTCAATGAAATCATTAGGATATTGCAGGATAAAGTGCAAATAACTGTCATTTATTGAAAAAAATTATTTGGATAAAAAAATTAACATGTTTTGCTAAAGGAAATGCTGTTTAACCTCTGCCTGTCACTGTATCGAAGCATTTAAAATGTAGGAGTGATCAAATCTGCCCATCAATGCCCTCTTTCTAGAACCAGAACCTGAATTTAGAATAACATTTATATTTTCAAGTAGAAAAGCTGAAATGCAGACACTTGTATATTACCTTGTGCTTGTATAGCTTCAGTACATTGCATTCATATCTAATTTTAAAAAAGACCAAGGAAGTATGTTAAAGGGCAAGCTACACCAAAGAAGAACATGCCCGATATACATAGTGCAAGCTTCCACAATCACCAAAATTCCTAGACAGAATATTTAAAAAGCCTTTTCATTCCTTAATTTGGCGGTCTGGCTTATAGGTGAATTTAAACCTATTGTGTGAATGTACTTGCAAAGGTTACATTGGAAGAAATAATTTACTAAGCATGACCAATGTGCAAAGTTAAAAAAAACAAGAGCAAAATGCTATGTATTTGGCCCAAAATGCACTCTCCTCATTTTTGTACACACAGTTCCAGGAAGATTTGTACTTGACAGTTAATTGCTAAGAAGCATGTGGAACGTGCCACAAACACGAGTGCCAATGGGACCAAAGAATATCATGAGCCCTATATTATACTCAGTCGTGGTTCTTCACAGTGAGGACAGGCAGGTTGTGATGTTATGATGGCATATTATGTTCATGCAAGAGGGGCTTGACTGATTTCTTAAACAAGTTTAATATCAAATGTTATTTTGATATTATAATCTACAATTAGCATAGATATTGGTATATATTGTTTATGTGAGTGTATGGAGTGGTTGGTGTGAGCATGTGCTGGATTTCATGTGGAGGGGTTAAACTTGATGGATTTTGGTCTTTTTTCAACCCAACTTGGCACCACTGAGTATGAACGATCTCTATGCCTTGTGCCGCATGCACAAACAAAGGTGCAGCTGGGCCTATATTCAGTTTTGCTTCTGTTTGCGGCTGTAGAATAGTGAACTTGTAGGGGGTTAGCAAATTTTTGGAGATTTGTTATACCCCTATGATTAAGTGTTTGGAACACGAAAAGCATCAGGCTGTTTGACACAATAAATTCTTCACTTGAACATTTGCCTGGTGGAAGTCTTGCCTTTTTGAGTGCCTGTTCCACCCCGAGGATGGAAAAAGTCAGAATCCGAAAATCCGGCATTGCAGACCTGCCAAGGTTGCATACAAGTCAATGGGAGAAGTTCCAATGATTTTTTGATCTGCGATGAGTTTTGTGCAATAATCCGAAGATTTTGTGGTTTTCGAGCAAAAAAATGCGGTGTAAAATCCTAAAAATTAGTACAATTCATATTTTTCACGATTTTTTTCCGGGTTGGTGAAATTGCTTGAAGTATAATGTCACTAAGATTAAGGAGGATGTAGCTTCATTTTGTCAATTTGATGAGTATAACCTGGAAAAACAGACTCTGTCAAAAAGGGTAACGTATTGGAAAGCTCACACTTTGATGAATTTGCGGAGTAATGATCATTCACCTGAGCGAAAACTCTCCTGGCGAAAGGGCGCGATACCTCACTAGTGCTGAGCTCTTTCGCTAGCACTGAGCTCTTTTGCTAGCGAATTGCCCTCTACGCCTTTTAGTAAATTGGCAATGTCCCTGTGAATTCTCATTTTCACCTTTTAGTAAATCTGCACCACTGTCTAGCTTTTGGAAGAAATTAATAAATCATGATCTGCCCAGTTAAAAGTTGACAAACACGACACAAGTGTCTGGGGAAGTTTTTGTGATATGGCTTGCATGACTAGCAGCACAATTACATGAATTGTAAGTCATATTGATGTGTGCTAAGGAAAAGTAAAAGCTCTTTTACTTGTTTCCTGTTTTAAACATATGGTTGAGCTTTTGTAAGAATAGAAAAGCACGGTGCACTCTCCATTATGAAAGAGACCTTTCCTCATCACACATTATCTGCCTTGGAAGAGGTACTGAGAATTAAAGGAAATAAAGCTTTACAACATAATTTAATAGCAAGTCTATGCCATCTCAAGTGGCACAAATGGTGAGCCAAAGGGAATTGAGACAAAACACTGGTTTCAGGGTACCATGCAATCTTCAGATATACAATTTGGCATGTAACATTTGTGATTAGGGGTTGATTTTGGATAACATATTTTGCAACTCTGGGCAATGTCAATTAAGGTAATAAAGTACTCACTTGTATAAATTCAGACTTTAGTAATTATAGTTAATATATTGCATCCCCTGATAAGTCCTCACATATACATTGCCGTTTTGGGCTGTAAAAATGACAGATGTGCACATAAAGTGGTAAAGGGAATGAAATAATTCAACTACAAGGAAAGACTTACTTTTGTGATTTTTTGTAACAAATACTTTAAAGGACATTATAGACATAAACATTGTATTGGTTCTCTAGCGTGATGATGTAGAATACTCTGGAAGTCTGAAAATATCCCCTTTCTAGGAAATTAAACCTTGGGCCACTGGCACTTCAAAATCCTCTGCAGTATATCGAACCTACAGATATAAAAAATGACATTTGTCCTGGATATAGAATATACTTTTTTTTTCTTTTCTGTTTTTAGAGTGCTTCTTCCTCGTACTGGCACAGCATGACTTTCAGACCCGCACAGATTTCAAAGGCTCACTGTCATCATGTTTTGTTTCTTTCTGTATCAGGTAAAGTTTGTGATTTGATTCACAACAATAGCTGTACTCAGCTACAGTGGGAAATGTTATTTATCAGTATATATATATATATATATATATATATATATATATATATATATATATATATATATATATATATATATATATATATATATATATATATATATATATATATATATATATATATATATATATATATATATATATACACACACACACACAGGATTTATCTGATGGAAAGCCTTCTGTAACATCCCCTGCAAAATGTACCCTTTGCCCCTGCAGTCGGACTAGGCCAGCAGTGAACCGGAAACAAACCCGATTGGTCATGGCCCTCATGGACCCAGTCAACCAAGCAATGATTCCTTCCCTCCCTGCTGGCCATGATGTTCAGGCCCCATACTCCCTGCTGGCAATGATATGTGGGTGCAGATTTAGTGGAATGCAAAGAAATCTGATTTTTTAGGCTGTACTGGTCAGATTCAGATGGTTTCTTGTTTTAGTGTGTCTACATCCTACATTTATTGTGGCTTTCAGTGCTAAAGCACTGACCAAGCAGGGTTGGCACCACTCCTAATTGGCATCTCTGCATTTTCCAGACAGGTATGCAGGACTCGTACATGGTACTAAGGTAGTACAGGGGCCCAAAAATACATATATGGGTCTCAGTCCTTTAAGTTGTATATATGTCGGCAGCGCACACTACTATTTAAAATTATAGAAGCTTACAAAGCCATGTACGGCGGTGCGTAAGATAGATATAATTAGTTGCAACAACAAAAAGTTTTTAAAGATCTTATTTTCCGCACACTGTAGATTACTTCATGTTATATATTAATCAAAATTAATAAATCCTCAGAGAGAATTTATGATTTAATTTTTTGAGGTTTTTTTATTCCAAGTACAAAAACAGTGAAAATTGCTATACAAATATCAATTTAATAAATACAATTAATTATACCACAATTCATGTATATATAGCACCATATATGGTTTGCACCACATTTTTAAAAAAATTAATTTAGCTGCTAATCATTGATCATGCAGATAATGAGACTTGGAGGAGACATTTAGAAACGCATCATCTGGATCAGCATTCCTTGTTTGTCAAATTGAATTACGTCCATGGTATAAACCTGCTTAAGTAAAAGTCACAATGAAGCGCTTGTTAGAGGTTTTAAACATTGTATGCAGGACATATTCACTTTGTTGCTGATAATAAGAAACAATGTAGCAGAGTGTGGAAATGTATTCAAAACACTTGCAGCCGTTGATACGAAGAGCTGTGCCTTTTTGAAATACTGCGCTGAAAATCCAGACAGATAAGTAGTATGACCGGCTCACATAAATTTCAGGTAGTAAGTATAGGGTTGACTGTCAGTGGGCTACACGCCAAGCATACATTACCACCTTATCGGTGTAGTCTCTGTGGCGGTTACGTTGCTCGCAGAGTTATCCTGGCTTGCACTTCCAGAGCCGATCTGAAGAGCCAAAGGTCCCAGTCACTCCTCGTTCCACGTATCTGATTTCCAGATTGTTAAATGTGCTCAAATGATAGCATTTCTCTCCTCCACATGGCCAACGCGCGTTTCACCTTGAGCGGCTTCGGATAAGGTGGTAATGTATGCTTGGCGTGTAGCCGACTGACAGTTGACAGCCGACAATTGTCTCTTATTACCTTAAATGGTTACCCATAATGCTTTGGACTTAATGAGTTAAAGGTCAATTATGCTTTAAATAGGAACACGTGGTTATGGTCCTTGTACACTTGATAAAGGGTTCTGACCCAAAACATGTTGTGTTGCCACAACCTGGAATAAAAGTTTTGCAGTAATCTGCTGGAGTTCCTTTTCCTTTCTACTTTTTGTTTTTTTTTGTATATTCAACTGAGCTGCCGCACAGAGCAACCAGAAGGAATTGGACATAAGAACATTTTCATTGTTGTGTACAGTTCATCAACCTCATTTTCGCTTTGAACCTCTATTTTCTGAAATTGCATAAACATACACAGTATCATAGGAACTGCAAGATGCAATATATTCTAACAGTTTATGTTCTTTAATATGTGGTTTGATAAAGATTACATGAACAACAGAAGAACAAGAAGTACAAATAATTTAATTTATCTACAAATGAAAGGAGCAAACTCAATCAAGTGGTTTATATTGTATTCCTAAGAATACAAAGTAATTATTTTAGGTATAAAGTATTGTATAATAGGAGCCAAAATCACAGAATTGCCATCAAATGCTAAGTAGCAAAACCTCAACAAAACCTCCTTTTAAATACAAAACTACTAGGATTTCTCAGGCACAAGTGTAGAATAAAAGCTAGTTTGGGAACAATAACAAATCAAAGGAAACCTTGCTGTTTTAAGAGTGCTTTTTATCTGATGTCAGGAAAGATTGGAGAATGCTTGCTAAAGTATTCTGCATCTACAAATTATTGTTTAACTGCTGGATTTATATAAAGTGGGTAGGCGAGTCTTTTGGATCAGCGAGTTAGCTTTATGGTTTATCTAGGGTTAAACTGCTGAGTCGTGACTGCTTGTAGCAGTCAAATTCTCTCCAAGGATAAATTATTAAAGCTTTAGGAAGCAGCAGAGATTGGATGTACATATGTGTTAAGGGCATTCATTTTTATCCAATCGCTGAATAAAGAGTGCAATATTCATGCAATCGACGAGTTCATTCACGGATACGTGACCTGCACCACAATAGGAGTCTGCAGTACACAGCTCTGCATTACAGAGAATAAAGGTATTCACACAGTATTGGTAGAATATTGGAGGAAATGCCAAAAATGCTACTGTACTTCTATATCATAATATGTTACCAAAGGTTCTATGAATCATTAATAAATAAACGTACACCTTTATCAGTGCTTTTATTAACTTTTCAGTTTATACACACCTTTATCAGTACTTTTATTAACTTTTCAGTTTATGTAACAATGAGACTATGCTATAGTTATTTTATGATTTTAATGAGCCCCTGCTCTCACATCCCTTACACAAACTCTGAAGGCAGTTGGTATTATTATAGCTGACTGTAGTAACAAAATTGCATGGAATATTAAATTACATCCAAGCAATTGGGCAACAATATGGTGAGGAGGCTCCAATAATTTCACTAAGTCTATATACCAACATTTTGTCTGTAAAGTAGCTTGGGTATCCCCAGAAGCCTCCAATATGTGGCTGCAATATACTTATTAATCCGACAATGTGTTTTTTTACAATAGCAGGTGTCACTTGCAAGGATTGAGAGGCTCGTTTATGAAGAGTGCCAGATACTTTGTATTGGGCTTTCACCCTTCTATAAGCATGCCCTGCACAGAAATCACAACATCAGAAAGACACAACAGGTGAAAAATTACACAATGCTGCTTAGTTACTACAAGTTGCTGCATGAGTACCTAAGTAAGTTAATCACACAGCTGGGCTGCTTTACTAAGATCATAAAGAAATAATCAGTATCAGCAGCCTTGGCAGTAACAGGGTCCTCTATGCCAACACCTGACCTTCTGTTCTAGCACAACTAAGCTGTAATGCCAAAAGTAAAGGAAGGCAAGGAACAAAACTTTGCTGCAAAGGTACATTTACTTACTGTGCCCAACACTACGGGGCAGATTCACTAAGGGTCGAATTTCGAAGTAAAAAATACTTCGAAATTCGACCCTCGAATTGAAATCCTTCGACTTCGAATATCGAAGTCGAAGGATTTAGCGCTAAACGTTCGTTCGATCGATCGAAGGATTTTTCGTTCGATCGAACGATTAAATCCTTCGAATCGAACGATTCGAAGGATTTTAATCCAACGATCGAAGGAAAATCCTTCGATCAAAAAAAGTTTAGCAAGCCTATGGGGACCTTCCCCATAGGCTAACATTGACTTTGGTAGGTTTTATCTGCCGAAGTAGGGGGTCGAAGTTTTTTTTAAAGGGAAAGTATTTTGACTATCGAATGGTCGAATAGTCGAACGATTTTTCGTTCGAATCGTTCGAATCGAAGTCGAAGGTCGTAGTCGAAGGTCGAAGTAGCCCATTCGATGGTCGAAGTACCCAAAAAAGTACTTCGAAATTCGAAGTATTTTTCATTCGAATCCTTCACTCGAGTTTAGTGAATCGGCCCCTACATGTTTTGGACCAGCATAACATAGGAGATGATGCAACTTAACCACACCAACCAAAGACATCAGCATCATCTCACCAGGAACTTGGCTAGGATGTGGGTGATGAAGTCAGTGTGATGCAAGAAAATTCAAATGGCCCACTGACTGTTGCTGATCCATTAGGTTATTTTGCTGTTGGTATGTCTTCTTGCTGCCCATGTGAGTACCCTCTATGTTATTGATACTTATGGTTTCTGGATTTTCCTGGCGCTACCTTGTACACTGCCTCTTCTATCCTCTTGACTGGACTTGGAGAGAGTCTGTTAGACCCTCTGGTGCTTTCCCTGACTGTCCCAGTACCTACCTTCAAGCCCTGATTTTTTTTTGGCCAAATAAAGTAAATATTATATTGTCCTTGTACTAGTCCTGTCTGCTTCCTTTTTGGCCCTCATGCCAAACATTGGGGCAGTGGACCCTGATGCTGTTTTGCTTTGTTTTCCCTAGCTTTCATTAAGTATTTATTGCCTTAGCTTGCATTTTCATCTTAGCACAACTTTCATTATCTCTATTCTTAAAACTATGGAATATGCAGCATTCTGACTACCACAGTGGTCTCAAAATAGCCTTATATGATCTCAAATCACTCATATATAAATCACTTGAGAGTGGCAAGGTGAAGTAGGTTTTTACAGTTCCTGAAGGGTATAGCAAGTGTGAATTTTAAACTTTATTAGTTCTGAGAAGACCTGTTAAACAGGGTACCCAGATGCAAATCTCTCAAAGTGCACATCCTCATTGACTGAATTATCTGTGCAGCAATCAGCCATGGATTTGGCCAGATTACAGCAAATGTAAACAATTATAAATCATCATCATCAACTTTGGCTCTAGAAGGCAACCCTATTGAATCACAAAAGAATGCAAGTAAATACTTGGAAAACAGTTATATTATGGCCTGCAGCTGGAAACCGCAATTTCCTTAAAACTCCCCTTAAAGCTCTGTCAAGCTCTATTCATATTATTTCCTATATCCATGTATTTTCTAAAACTGTATACTCTGATCATTAAGTGAATAAAATTACATGCAACTCATCGCAACAGAATGCAAGCCAGGCACAGTAGATAAACCACATATGCTGATTACTGAAAACTAGCTAGAAGTACAGAAAAAAAATCAGCTGCTAATTTTATAATTATGTATTATGTAAGTGTCAGCAAGCATAATTAACATTGAAAAAAAACACACCCTGGGGCTTTTAAGTGAAACAAAAAGTGGTGGGACGCCTAGAACCTCCAAGTAGGTAATTATACTGATAATAACTAGAATTACCTTTTTGCGAGACGCTGTTATTGTAAGACCAAATGCAATGTTCTTCCATTCTCACCATTATAATGCTTTTTGCTAAAAAAAAAAAAATGCTACCATGTAGTGCAGGGATCCCCAACCTTTAGAACCCATGAGCAACATTCAGAAGTAAAAGGAGTTGGGGAGCAACACTAGCATGAAAAATGTTCTTGGCGTGCCAAATAAATGCTGTGATTGGTCATTTAGTAGCCCCTATGTGGATTGTCAACCTACATTGAGGCTCTGTTTGGCAGTACAACTGGTTTTTATGCAACTAAAACTTGCCTCCAAGCCTGGAATTCAAAAATAAGCACCTGCTTTGAGGACCCTGAGAGCAACATCCAAGGGGTTGGAGAGCAACATGTTGCTCGCGAGCTACTGGTTGGGGATCACTGATGTAGTGTATCTACCTTTGAAAGTGATTTTAGAAAGTTTCAGCTTGATGGACTTTTTTTAAAAAAATTTCTACCTATACAACTGAGAATAGTTATGTTTCCCTATTAAAGAGGCTGTTTCTGGTTTTGAAATGTATCCCTGGGTTTTAAAACTGGGCAAAATTATTTCAGTGACTTTATGTAAAATGTAAACTTTTTGTGGTGTTTTCTCCGCAGGCAGAGAGAAGCCCATGCACTCCAATTTGCTCTACCGTTAATTCACGAAGATCCGAAGTTGCGCACAGGGTACCGAATGCTTGCGAAGTTGCACTATCGATAATACAATCAGCAGTTCGAAGTTACGCTAGCGTTGGCTAATTTGCATACCGCGTGCAATTAAAGTACAATGGACGTATATGTTGCAGCAAACAAATTACACTACACAAGGGCAGGGAACCTTAATAAAATAAAATAGAGGTGGTATATTGCCCTACACATGTGCCCACTGTATATTTTAGGGGTCATATGTTAGCAAATGAAGGGTGGAAGTAGGGTACCCCAAAAAAATGACGATCCTTTTCAGCCTATCACCCTGTAAAAAGGAAAAGATGCCAGTGTTTTTTGGGACTTAGAAAAATTTTCTATTTTTTTGGACCAAGTCCTATCTACTCTATTGCACTTTGCCTGGTCTGAGCTGGCAAAGTCAACTCTGGCGCAAGAGCTAACGTTCACGAAAATCCGCATCTTGGTGAATTAGCGTTGTTACGTCCATTCGCCAGTGCGAAAATTCACCTGGTGTTAAGAGTGCGAAGTAGCGCTACAGTCAATCTCCTGCGCTAGCGAATTTACTCCAGGGACCCTTAGTAAATCGGCGAAGTGGCAAAATGACGTCACACTGGTGAATTTTCACCAGTGTCAGCCACTTCGCCCTTTAGTAAATTTGCCTCAGAGAGTGCTAAAATTCATATTTTCACATTTTCTTCTTTAAAGGTATGCACTCAAGGGTTTTTACCAGGGTGTGTGTACTATTTCACTCTAAACAAAGGGGTGCCTTGCAGGCTTGCATCAACCTACTTCACAAGTAAACAAAACGATGACCATTGAAATCAAATTACTTCAGTTTAAAAAGAATTGAAGTGGCCACGTGTTGTTTTTCATGCAATATGTTAACTTCCAATTATTGATGCCAAAACAAATGTAACTGCATTTCATGAAAATTCGACTGAATTTACATATAGCCAGATTTTGTATTTGATGGGTGTTTAAAAGAGCTAGCGGAATGTTCCTTTGGAGGCAAAACAGTTCCAAATTAATTTTAAATGGAACCAGTTAACCTGGTGTTTGCATGTTTTTGTAGTGTGAAAAAAATAGGTAACCACAATGAGAACTTGCAAACTCCTTGCAAACAACAAAGTGCCCTGGCAACCAACAAACATTGCACCACTCGTACAACTTAATAATAATATAGAACTACAACTCAATTATAGTAATGCAATAAAAAGGAACATTCTGGTCAGTTGCTATGGATTATTACACTGGTGTATATATATCTGTTTAGTGAAATGCAACTACATCCTATTTATCAGCAGTGCAAGAGTTACATACTCAAACTATATGAAACCCTCATGCGGCTGTGCTCATTAGTTTTCGGTTCAGATGGCACCCTATAAAACAGTACAGTCTGCTCATTACTTACCTGCTAGAACTAGAAGCCAATGAAATGTTCATGTAGTTGGTCCGGAAATATTTTTTTTCTTGCTTTAAAAATAGTCTGAAATTGAGTACAGACCCGCTGGTGTAAACAAGATCAATCACTGGACATTGAAACATGATTCATGTATACACGATGCATAATACTTAGCTTCCTAGGAACCAATCAAATCTTGGATACATTTTGCAAACATAGCAGTGCTACCTAGTGCAATGTGTGCATAAATGTTCAGCCAAATATGGAGATTTTTTTTTCTGAGTGTGTGGTTTTAAAACTTTTTGGTCTATGACATATGCTAAAAAGTAAATTTAATTTGGTCTGTGTGGGTGACCACATAGAATACAAACTGTAGCTCACAGCAGCTGTGTCTCAGAAGGTAACAGCGGAATCTCTTTCAGCGGAATCTCTCTGCAATTACCTCTGCAGCCAGCAATGGGGTATATTTATCAGAGAGTGACGTTAAAGATCGCCACAGTCTGCTAGAGTGAAATTTTGCCACTCTACATTCATTTCTATGGGATTTTGAAAGGCCTATTCATCAAAGGATGAACTTTCACCCATTGATTTATGCTCTTTTAAAAATCCAATAGAAATGAATGGACAGTGGTGGAATTCTCACTTGTGATGATCTCTAACTTCACTCTTTGATAAATATACCCCAATGTCCTTCTCAAGAAAACATTTAAATAAACCAACACATTTTTAGAAAACACCTATAATTATTGCACATATATAATTCAGAGATGTCATCCTGAGCAAGAATTAATCCTGGGTTAATTGCATAAATTCTTTTCTACCGACATCACCAGAAATTATTCCATTGTACATGGCCCCCACCAGAAATAATGTTCACTGCGCATGGGCTCATGTTCTTCTGAAGCCACCAAAATACTCACTGCATATGCACACAAGCTCCCTCGCAGTTAGTGAATGTTTACTGCACATGTGCACATTGAATTTGATGGAGAAACCAGAAAACCTGGGAGAATGACTTAGGGTGATGGGAAACCGGGAGGGGGTCCAAATTGGGTTTCTCCAGGTGAGAAAAAAAAGTCTAACGATTACAAATTCTCAACAATTTCACCATCCTCCCCAGGAGAGTTGCACTGCAGGGTCTGGTCTAGGGTTGTCACTTGGCCGGTAGGGTTACCACCTGGCGGTATTTAACCTGCCTGGCCAGTTAAAATGATGGAGGATCCCAATGTTATTAATAGGGAAAAAAGATAAATATATAGGAAGGCAGGTATTTTTTTTCCAGAAAATGTGGCAACCCTAGTCTGGTCACATTATTTTTTGCATAAATATCAGAGTAGTAGTAAGCATGGCTTTTATCTGACCAAGTAGCATGAGTAGCCATCTCTAACTGTGTGAATGAAGCCAAAGGCTGGTCTCCCCATATCAGCTGGTGCACAGCATATTGCATACCTCCCAACTGTCCCGTTTTGAGCGGGACAGTGCCGCTTTTGGCAGCTTAACTCGCAGTCCCGGATATGTACTGTCCCAAGTTTCTCTTTGATCTGCTGCACTGAACTGCCAGAAAAAGATACAAAGTTTCTAACTTAATTGGCACTTGGCAGAGAGCCAAGAATACTTTTGTAACGGTTTTAGATAAGATAAGAACTTACACTACTTAAAGGGCAATTCACATTCATAAGAAAAACTGTAATAACACATAAAAACCACAGAAATGGGTTCAAACTTTCATAACCTGCCAAATTTTGTAAAATGGACATGTAATTAGGGGGTGCGGGCATTTATTTATGTGTTGTTGGTTGGGGTCCTTCCCCGCACACACTGACAAACCAATATAGTTTTCCCGACAATATTCAAAATAATCTGCCCTTTCGCATTTGATGTACGTATCATTCGGATACGTACTTTATAGCACAATCAACGATTTGTGACACATTATGAAATAACACTATGTTTCACTTTACTAATCTCATCAGTTTGATCAGCTGTCAGGCAGTTTAATGTCTCCATGACGACAACCAATAAATATGTAGTCATACCTCCCAACTGTCCCTTTTTCCGTGGGACAGTCCCTCTTTTGACAGCTCAAACTGCAGTCCCTCATTTGTACTGGAAAGTCCCTATTTTCTCTGCACTGAACAGCCAGAAAGTTTCTCACTTAATTGGCTGTTGGCGGAGAGCACAGAACACCTAACAGGTGCAAATAAGATACTTTATAACAAGTTTGAGACACAAAAAAAATAGTTTAGATAAGGAGAAATATTTTCAAACTTTCATAACCTGCCAAATTTTGTAAAATGAACATGGTAATAAGAGGGTGTGGCCACATAAAGGGGCGTGGTCAAAATTGCTGTTCTACTTGCGAAAAAAATGTTGTCCCTCTTTTTACTTCCAAAATGTTGGGCAGCTATAATTGACTATTTGGATTAATCCTACAAACTACAATTTGCTTAGATTGATCATTTGGGATACCAACACAGGGTAACCCGTGGGATGAACCATATATCCTCATTTAAAGGTGAGCTACAGTACTTGAACCTATTGAATTGAACCAATAAATACGTATAGAAAACCTAGTAAACGTGAGAAAGATTTTATTTTTTTGCGGTGGACAATTAATTTTTTTAATTTTATCAATGCATTTAAACGTGCATAGAGTTTTCGAGAAACATCCTCCACATTGGTTTACATTGCCCGTTCTCAAAGCTATTTTCCCTACACCAAGATGGCGGCTACAGCCAAGCTTCTTTACCTGAGTTTAACTCCACCCCAGATATCGCAGAAGGCGCCGCACGTTTTAGCCAACGTCTTTTGACGCCTAGCAACTGGCTTCTGATTGGTTATTTTTCTGGTGCGCGCGCAGTAGGAAAAAAAGAAAACGTGTTAACGAATCTTCTGATTGGTCAAGAGCGGAACTTGCCGTAACCAATCGTCTGTAAGCGCAGCACAATTCAAAGCGGCGGTTAGAGGGCAGCAACCGATTCAGTAAATAGTCATTTTTACCCGCCTGTAGTGGGGATAGCAGAGAGAACTGAATCGCGGCGTAGCCGCTACGAACGGGAACATGTCATACAAGAACATTTACTACTCGGACAAGTACACGGATGAACACTTCGAGTACAGGTAAAACTTTTGTGGGGGGACGGGAAGTTGCCTCACGCGGTCTGCTCTAGGTCGTCGTTGGCAAGCCAGCTCAGCTGTTTCCGGACTCCTAAATCCCTGCGCCATTTCTGCCGGGAATAGTTGCACCACAGTCGGAGGAGTTTGGCTGTTTTTCCTTTGCGGACAACTGGAGTGTCTCACTGGGATTCAGATTTTGTCGCTGCGCCATATTTGTGAATATTTGAAGATCGCCAAACGTGGTTCATGACAAGTTTTGGGGTAAATGGAAAACCTTTCAAATTAGAGCAGCTTTTATAACTTTACACTGTTCAACAATGTTGTGGGATTATATGGACGGTAGCAAATGCATGTTTATCCCCCCCCCCCCCCCAACATGTGACTAAATAGAATTCATTTTTCAAACAGGCATGTTATGTTACCCAAAGAGTTGGCCAAGCAAGTACCCAAAACTCATCTTATGTCAGAAGAAGAATGGCGAAGGCTTGGTGTGCAGCAAAGTCTGGGATGGGTCCATTATATGATTCATGAACCAGGTAAGTGCTTTTAGTCATTCCTGTTCCACTCTTAAAGGAGAAGTCAACCCCCTTATTTGCACCCCCCCTACCCTAAATAGTCCCCCTGGGAAAATGTCCCTAACTTTCTACCTACCCCTCCTTGCAGGTCCTGTCCAGCGGAGTTCACAGCAGCCATCTTGTCTCCTTCCTGTAGTGATCATCATTTTCGTGCACATGCGCAGTTGGAGGAATCTTCTGTTGCGAAGCTACTGCGCATGTGAAAGTCGCAAAATGTTTAATAAAAAATCACAAATATCGTGACTTTCGGCGCAGTAGCTCTGCAATGGAAGATTCCTCCAACTGCGCATGTGCCCAAAAATGCCGATCACTACAGGAAGGCTTGGTGTGGGAGACAAGATGGCTGCTGTGCACTCCGCTGGACAGGACCTGCAAGGAGCGGTAATTAGAAAGTTAGGGGCATTTGCCCAGGGTGCCAACTTAGGGGGTTGAATTCTCCTTTAAAGGAAAACTAAACCCCCTTGCTAATAAAAACCCCTACCCTCCATAATCCCCCCCCACACACACACACACAGGTGTTAACACCGGTAAATGCCTCATAACCGCTAATTGCCCCTTGTTGCAGAGTCAGCGCAGTGGAGCCCACGGGGCCATCTTCAGAGATTCTGTAACCTTCAGTAAGTATACGGCGCATCCGTAGTTGGAGCAGTTTCCCAGTTTGTTATAAAATTATAGGACCGCCGTAAGATGGCACCCATGAACTCCGCTGCGCTGACTGCGGCAAGGGGTAATTACCAGCTTAGAGGCATTTACTTATGTTTATTCCTGTGTGGGGGGGGGGTCGTGTATTTTATCAGCGAGAGGGGTTTATTTCTCCTTTTTTTTTCTCCTTGTTCAGCTAGGGGTGCAATTTATCAATAATTATTTCTCCTTACATAATTTTGACTCAGACTTCTTAGAAATCAGGAACTGGTTGATACATTCTATTAAGAGAAGCTATCCCTTTAAAATTATTTACTTCAGGAGGTGGGGCTGACAGACCCCCCCCCCCCAGAAGAAGCTTCTTGAGGAAGTGAAAGTCACAAACGCTACAAGCCATGATCCCCCTGCCTGCAGCATCCATGTGTATCTATGCCATGATTTTTACTTTATATTTCAATAAATTTGGATTACTTAGTCATCACACTCGTCCTACGTATCCAGCTAAAATGACAGGCTGAACGTGTGCATTGGATAACTTTTTAGTTTAACCATGTGACCAGTGTGGGTCGCCCTTTACGGAATAGAATGGGATTATCTACTCCCTGTCTCCATGATTTATGTTCCCCTTTGATGTTACTCTCTCAGACCCCCACACTTTGGATGGGGGGCAGTTTGACTTTTTTAGGAAAATGCCATGGTGAGGGACATGTCACCTGCACGGACAGGCGGTGTGGGTGCATATTTTGGGCCATGTGCATAATGATCATTGCTGTGTTGAAATCTCTGAAGCCATATTTTAATTCCAATGATGCATGTAAAATCTGAAGTTCTATGGCAAAGATTTCAGCATATCAAGTGCATTTGCTTTTTAAAAATAATAGTATTTGGGATCAGAGGTATTGGTTGGTTCAAGCTGGAAACTCTGCTTGATCTTTATGCATTATTCTTTTGTAGGGATTTGAGTTTGCCCAAATTCGTGGTGTTTTGGTCGTTTTACTGGTTAAGAATGTGGAAAGTGACTGCAAAGCAGCAGGTGCCCATGGGTCTGGTATCCGTAGTCGGGTGTAATGGATCCTCTATGGAAGCATTAAAAGAATAAGATGTAAAAAGTGATCATAGCTGTTGAGAATTTACTGTATAAAGCAGGCTCATTTAAAGCTTGGTTTGCAGTGGATTTTATGGCCAGTCTGAATAAGGACTCCTGCACCTATTGTGTTTTTTTTTTTTTTTTTTTTTTTTTTTTTTTTTTTGTTCTTTAAGTTGTTAAAACTACTCTCAAAATTCTGTGCAAGTTCTCAAATACTTCAGGGATACACTTGTGCTTGGTGTTTTTTAAAATGTTCACATTTAATCTATTTAAGCTAAAAGCATCAAATCCGCATAATTCATATAAGGAGCTTGCAGCATTTCATGTCCTTTGAACTGCAGCTATGACATGACTGCTATGGCTATGCTTATATTATATAGTTTTAGCACAAAGGGATACTTTACCAATGTTGTACCATAATAGAGACTGAAAACCTCTGAGGACTGTGCTTTGCTGCAAGAGAAACTATACTACCTGCATTAGATGCAAATACTGTGTTTGAGGCAATAAGCGTCTACATGCAGTACTTCCAACTTCTGTATATTTTGCTCTTTCTTTGTAGAGAAGAAACAAAAGAACTCGTTTGTTGTACCATTAAGACCTTCTGTTAATAAGTTTTTCTAAGTTAATTGTTTTTTTTTTTTTTTTTTCTTTACAGAGCCGCACATTCTGCTTTTTAGAAGACCCCTTCCAAAAGATCAACAGAAATGAACTGCTTTGTGTTTATTCTTTTGGGACAATATGTACATACTGTAGTATTCAGTGAATACAAAGACTCTCAGCCATACAAACACAACTGTGCACGAGCTGTATAAACGGCAAAGCGCTCAGTTAGTGAACCTTTAAATGGAGCTGCTATTTTACGTTCTTTATGTGTATTTCCCCTCTTCTGTCATGGCTGTTGTGAATCACCACTTTTCCCCGTCTGTTTAATAAAGTTTACATGTTGCATGTCTGATCTTAAATGCTGTGTTCTTGTATTTTATCTGGCCATATAAATGTTTAACCGGTGTAGCCATAGTCTTCTTTTTACCTGTAGACAAAGTCAGCAACTTTTTTTTTTTTTTTTTTGTTCGTAAGTTGGTCTTACTTTTGCCTTTTGGTTTGTCTGTTACAGGATTAAAGAGTTGTAGTGCAACACAGCCCCACAAGTTTGTCCATAATTGTTAATCTAAACCAAAATTTTTGTGTTGTCCTCAAAACAGACACCATGCCAATGGTTCATTTTACGTATAAAAAATTTGTCATACCAAGACAAATGTGCAAAAAAACTTCATGAGTAAAAGAACCAATATTGCTGTACTTATGAAGCTGCTAAAAAACACCCCAAGCTTGGTACAAAGCTCAAGGACTATTATAGCTGAATATTGTAAGGCTGTCTGTAAGTACTTGCTGTCAATCTGAACACCCCTTACCTGTGTCTGGTCTGTTAAAAGGATTATTCAAGTGCAAGTGCAATACACACAACCTTTGCAAAGGGCAGGATATATATATATAAATATATATATATATATTCTCATATATAGTACTGGTGAAAAGAGTGATATTGTAAAAATCCCATGCTTTCAGACGGACAAAGAAATAGTTCAGACTATTACGGGTAATTCCTTGACACATGCAGAAGCTTCCTTTTGATTGCTTTTGGCAAAGTGGGCAGGTCCTTAATTATTTCATACTGCTCAGAAGCTAAACCATACATCAAGCATGCTCTGACCTCTTTTCCCATAAAAATAAATACACACTGTACATATGTTTTGCTAGATTGTAGAGAATTATCCTAGCTGCCTTATTACAGTACAGTTGTTGGCATTTCAAGGTGAAGATAGGGGGTCACACAGGTAGGATTGAGCAACATGTCAAGCAGAAAAAAGTTTGTAAGGCCACACCCAACTTTTCACCAATCCCCATTTAAACCACGCCCACGCAAGGTCATGGCCACATTTTTTGTGTATTTTCAGAGAAGTTGAATTGTTCTCAACTTCTTTTCCAGTCTTTGTCCATTATATTAACTAATGGTATCTTGTAGTTCGCTTCCTGCAGAACACATTACATAGGAACTTTTTATGATAAAATTCATTGGGGGGGGGGGTAAGTTTCCCTGAGGGTTTTCCTCGGAGACTAAGGTCCTGAACAATAACTTGGATTTGGTGGAATCCCAAACCCAGTCCGAGATTTGGTACATCCCTGAAAAAGCAGGTAAGAAACATGGCGGAATGGGCCAGAAATTGCATTTTCCACACAGAGTTTTGCTTGTAAGTAAGCCCTTTTGTGTTTTTATTACATTTAACATTACCTCAGAACATGCTTCTGCATTAGTCAGTCGCGCTGTTTATATTTCATTTAAACACATTTCATTTAAACACTAGCTGGTAATCTTCAAGTTACTCTGCTTTCCACAGTGAATTTCCTTCTGCTTCCTGTTTTGTTTCCGGATAGGGCACGCTGGCGTGGAGCAATTGTATCATACATCAGCCTTAAATTAAGCTCCCTTTTGCATAAGGTTTATTTTAAAAATGGCTGCGTCCTCTAATATTGCTAAACCTTGCATTTTTTTTCATGTAGGGTCGACGAGCCTGCCTGCCAAGTGGCGCTAGGCCTAAAGCATTCCTTTTCCCCTCCTACTTACTAATGAATGTGCACCTTTAGCTCTAAGGTTTCAGCCTATCGGCTCAGTATTGACCAGTCGCCTTCCACCACAACAATTACGTCCCCGCCGTGGCCAAAGTGTTTCTTGAGCAAAGGGCTCTGCTCCCTCAATATAAAATATATTAAATAGTAAGATAAAACTTTAAATTTAGGAATGCTACGTTACGTGAAGCAAGTTAGAAGAAATAAGGCAAGCGCTGCACAACAGGAGTGTAAAGCTGGAATTCCACTTTTTGCAATGAATCATATACGCCATAGCTTCCGGAACATGCTTAAGTGTGTTTGGTGGAAAGATATTGCATATTTAACCTTCTAGTGGCTGCCATTTATTAGCCCGCCCTCTGGATAAAGATTATAGGCTGTTATGCTTTGGTTATGTTTTAAATACCCACCCCTATCAGTGAATTTTGGCGCCCATATGACATCATGTGTCCATATACAGGTTGTTGTTTCAAAAAAAGTCTTTTCCTTCTGTGCTCATATGTGTCATTCCATCTTTAAACCACAAGGTTTCAGTGTTGTATCTCTGTGAAAGTCCTTATCAAGATACTTGTGTCCATTGTTAAAAACAATAACATAGTTATCACTATGAAACATTGAAACATATTACTTACAGATTGCAGGAAATATTCACGTCAATCACAGTATTGATATTTTGCATTTGTTCTGTGAATTGAAAAGATACAATTATAGTACTGTTTGTTGTATTCATAGAGCACAAATCCTCAAGCCAGAAAACAGTTTAATTGCAACTGCCCAAAAATTCACTGGTGGGGGTGGGTATTTAAACCATTACATGAATGTACACACCATCCTTGATAAAGGTCCCCAGGTGGGACTGAAATGTCAGATCTTATGTTATGCATTGAATAAAGAAACACTTCATTCACTATTTTGATGAGAGTGCAACAAATCTAGCAACAAACAAACTTGGTTGGGATTGAGCTTTGTTCTGCTGCTGAGGGCGTTATCATGTTGCAGTCGATTTCTTACAGTCTCAATTGCCTCTGTAGTAGGTATACATGTGAACAATGAAGTGACATCATATGACACCGTTGTTTCTTCTGCCTGTAGTGTAACACCGTGAATCTTGGTTACAAACTCTTTGGCATTCTGGATATGATGCACTGTATTGCCTACCAACGGGGCTAAGATGTTAGCCAAGAATTTTGCAATGCTGTATGTCACTGAATTTATGCTGCTGACAATCATTCATCATTCATCCATTCATGCAACTCTCACAAGTAACACCTGTATCTAGGAGTTGCATGACACATCGGATAATCCTATTACAGTAACTACACAGAATCAACAACTCTGTGAATTTCTTCAGATGACACCTCTTCGAAGAGTTACAATGAGCCATTGTAAATGGATTAATGGAAGAGTTTATATGACGTAAACTTCCCACACCAGTCAGTTGAACTGAAGAAGCTGCTCGGATGAGTAGTGAAACGTCTTCATTGATTACTCAGCAAGTCCAGGTGTTTGTAGCTTGACCTATGCTAGATATACCATGACCTGGATGAATGAAAATCTTCATAGTCTTTAAGAGAAGGGGCGTGACATGAAGAATGCAAAGACCAGAGGGATATGTTTCCAGCAGAGAAGGATTGGGGGGGGGGGGTCGGCGCACCAAGGGAAACAGGCGCATCTGGTTCAGCTGTGCAGAGAAAACACGCGCACACTCAGGCCCTTCAACAAATACCGCTAGTGCCCAAAGCCTAAGGGAGACGGCACTCCCAATGGACCAATGTAAAGAAACAAGAGGCTGCACACGGAGCGAATTAAACCGGAGTCCTACCCCTGGTGTGTTTATTGCGTCAAACAACGTTTTGGAGGACGTTCCCCCTTCGTCAGGGGGAACGCCCTCCGAAACATTTGACACAATAAACACACCAGGGGTAGGACCCCGGTTTAATTTGCTCCGTGTGCAGCCTCTTGTTTCTTTACATCTGGTTCAGCACCACCAGGGACCCAGGAAAGCTGCCCGTAGAGGAAGGAAAAAGCACTGCAACATGCACAAGATCACAGAAGCAGGACAAGCGTCAGTACAAGAAGAAATGATCTTCAATCTGTCATCATATCGGCTTACCCCATCAGAGAGCTCCTTGCTACGCAAAGGATTGAGCTTTGTCCCCACGGTGAATAATCACCCATTTGAGCATGTATAAATAATTATAAGTTTATCAGACAATTAAAACTGAGAGACAGATTTTGTGGGGAGGGGGGTTGAAAGGGTCTGATGAGGCCATGGGAGCAAGCACTCAGGCAAATGAAGACCACGAAGACCGGTGCGAACGGGTCTTCAAACCCAAAAGCACATATGACCCCCCAAGCACCAATTAAACTTTTCCATTGGCTTTTAAATAATAACTGTTTGTCCGTAAGCAAAAACATGCGCAAATGGAGGGGTAATTTAACCCCCACAGAAAAGGATGCAATTAAAAGCCTCAAAGGGAACAATGACATTATCATTAAGAATGCGGATAGGAGGGGCTTTGGTGATAATGGATTATTCCTATTAAAAAATGGAAATTATGTCACAGCTTTCTAATACTGGCAATTATGGCAAGTCTCAAATGACGAGGGTAATTAGAATAGACAGTGATCCTGAGCAACGCATAGAGGATCTAAAAAAGATGGGAAACAGATTCCTGGAGAGCGGGTACCCCAGCCAATTGATTAAGGACACAATGGATGTAGTTAAGTCACTCAAACGTGAACAATTGTTACAAAATAAATCACAAGAGCCAAAGGAGTGTAATAATAATATTTATTATGTAAGTAAATACAGCCCCCAGAGTAACGCTACCAAGGAAACCATACTGAAATATTGGGAAATTGTGGCCAAGGATGACAGTTTGAACTCTAAAATCCCCAAAAGGCTGAGGTTCAGTTACTCTAGGAACACAAATCTTGAAGAGCATCTAAGTAGGGATTGGCGAATTTTTTTGCCTTGTTTCGCCGCAAAAATTACGCCCATAGACTTGTATAGCTTGTGCGTCAAAAAAAAAGACAAAAAATTACAACAAACAGTACTATAATTGTATCTTTTCAATTCACAGGAGAACAAATGCAAAATATCAATACTGTGATTGATGTGAATATTTCCTGCAATCTGTAAGTAATGTGTTTTAATGTTTCCTAGTGACTATGTTATTGTTTTTAACAATGGACACAAGTATCTTGATAAGGACTTTCACAGAGATACAACACTGACACCTTGTGGTTTAAAGATGGAATGACACATATGAGCACAGAAGGAAAAGACTTTTTTTGAAACAGCACCCTGTATATGGACACATGATGTCATATGGGCTCCAAAATTCACTGATGGGGGTGGGTATTTAAACCATTACATGTATGTACACACCATCCTTGAGAAAGGTCCCCAGGCGGAACCGAAACGTCGGATCTTATGTTGTGTATTGAATAAAGGGACACTTCATTCACTATATTGATAAAAGAGTGCTTATCCTTCATGCTTTTTTATATATATATATATATATATATATATATATATATATATATATATATATATATATATATATATATATATATATATACACATGTATAAATATATAAATTTACATACCAAACACAGTAGAAGACATCCACACAGGTACTGATCTGCTCACTGCTCCCCAGCAGCACAATTGCACGCTTAATTTGCATTAAATAATTGGACGGGTTTTAAAAGTGCAAACCCACAGCAACTTTATAAACTAGCCCAAAACCGTACATTGGCGGGTTTGGGCTTTTAAAACCCGCCACTAATTGTTAAAACTAGCCCAATTTGGCTAAAAACCCGCCAACCTGGCAACCCTGCCTAAGTGGGGCACCATAGTCATGGCAGTGTTTCCGGTTTTAGGAATGGCAGGTGATGTGTTTAGTGTTTGTAGAAAACTTTGAGTTTAGACTGCCAGCTGGGCTGCGGTTATTGAGGCGAAAGTCAGGCGATGGGTATTCCCTTAATGATGGACAATGATAGGGAATAATAGGCCTATGATTAAGGGAATGCTTTCCGAAATGCGTAAGGCAATGCTGTTACCTCAAATGTTGCAATAAAACCTCCTCAAACCTTTCTGCCGCCTGATTTGCTCATTTGGACTTGTATTACAGCTGCGACGCTGGTGGCTGAGCACATGGCATTACGAGCCCTTAGAACAGTGATCCCAAACTAGTGGCTCGCGAGTAACATGTTGCTGTCAAACATCTTGGATGTTGCTCCCAGTGAAAGTCCAAAAAATGTCTCTATAGTCATGCTGTATTAAAAATATATTTATTAAATGCATTTCATGCTTACCCAGCACAGTCATAGGCCATCTCAAAGCCACCTCTGAGATGGCTATGACTAAGTGCTGGGTAAGCATGAAACGCATTAGGCTCCATGTGGGGTAATGTTATATTTTAGATGCTTCAATAAATATATTTTTTTATACAGCATAACTATAGAGAAATTTTGGACTTTAACTATATTACCTATGTTTGGTCACTAGAGGTCATGCTTTTTGCAATGAAGACTTTCGTTCAGACCCTATAGCCAATATACCTTCTTTTGACTGTTGCTCCCAGTGGCCTCAAAATAGGTGCTTATTTTTGAAATCCAGGCTTGGGGGCAAGTTTTAATTGCATAAAAACCAGGTGTATTACCAAGTAGAGCTTTTTGTAGCTGCCAGTCCACACTGGGGCTACTAAAGAACCAATCATGGCCCTTATTTGGAACCTCACTGACTTTTTTTAATGCTTCTGTTCCTCACCAACTCTTTTTACATTTGAATGTGGCTCAGAGGTAAAAAAGTTTATGGACCCTTGTCTTCGAAGACGGAGAAATGGATAAATATTTTGGTCTCATCTAAGTGTTGCTATTATCTGCCAGAGCTTGTTCCAGTGAAGGCTGAGCATGTGATGTTCCTAGCAGTAACACTTTAGAGCAGGGATCCCCAACCAGTAGCTCGCGAGCAACATGTTGCTCACCAACCCCTTGGATGTTGCTCCAAGTAGCCTCAAAGCAGGTGCTTATTTTTGAATTTCAGGCTTAGAGGCAAGTTTTGGTTTCATCAAAACCAGGTGTTCTGCCAAATAGAGCCTCCTGTAGGCTACTAGTCCTCATAGGGGCTACCAAACAGCCAATCACAGCACTTATTTGACATTCCCATGGACTTTCTCATGCTTGTGTTGCTCTCCAACTCTTTTTACACTTAAATGTGGCTCATGAGTAAAAAAGGTTGGGGACCCTGCTTTAGATACTCAACCCCAAAACCTTTTTGTTTTCCCAATCCTTTAGTTTATTAAGGTTTCTGATATTTTATATGATACAGACAATAGAAATAGGGTAGAGTAAAGGAAAGGTAAAGAAAAAATACAAAAAATAAGTCAAAAGCCAATAAGTTAAATAAAACTAATTCATACATTTGAGTAAACCCTGGAACAATTTGTACAAACATTTTCCGTCCACATACTGTAAACCTGCTCTTATATATAACATCCCCTCGTTCATATATGTGTGGCACTAGCAACAAAACCTAGAGGGTCGTCCTCGCTGAATGTTCAGTGTCAGTGACAATGACCACACGATGCTTGAACATTTGTTTCATCTCATCCTTATTAATACATAGGGCCAATTAAAGGTCTTAAATGTTGTAAAGCATTTTATTTTGGAGTGGGCAACTTGGAATTCCTTGGTCTCCGCTCCAGTGTGATTATAACGGCTGAACAACATTCCCAGCAGCCTCTAGAGATGAAAGCAATGGCTGCTCCATCCTTTGAGCTAACAGCGAGCAGTGTTAGAGACACATTAATATAAATGTTGCTGCTTAATTTCCCGTCGGATGGAGGTTCATCGTTTGTAAGACTAACAAGTCTGGTTTCATGTTGTCCCATTCACAGCTTTTTGTTGCAGCTCTCCTAAATAAAACAGTTCAAAACAATTAAAATGAATGAAATAAATATCATTTGACTACCTGGGTAAGGACACAGTGGGCAACAAAATGTCCTCCCAAGGGAATCACCTGCACTAGCAATCATGGCTCATGCAATTATTGCTCAAAAATGCATTCACTGGCTTTGCTAGTAATAAAGTGAATTATATAAGAGATAATAAGCCTCCTGCCCTCTACACAATCACTTCCCTTGCTTTAATGCATTCCGAGCCTGGAGTAGAAGTGGGTCACTGGCAAAAAGATTTGTTTTCCTTTATCAAAACAACCTTTCTCAGTTCCTTCAATTGTAAAATGATCGTAGGGGGGTGGGGGTGTTAGACAATGGGCTTTTTCTATGTCTATGCATCCACTGGCTTAGTTAATGTTAGTTAGTTCTTGTTAGTTTCTATTTTATTTTATATATTACTTCATTGTATTAATCTTCTTATTCTGCATACTAATTGTTATCATATTGAGAAAAGCAAATAAAATATTTCAAACATAAAAACAACCCTTTCTCTATCATTTAGCTACCATATAGGTGGAGGTTCCCCATGAGTGTAAAGAGTGAACAAGCAGAGAATCCCCATACCCATGTTTTCTTCCAGCCCTCCATTATACTGCTGTGTTCACTAACCGCAGCCTTCCATTGTGTAAGCTCAGGGCTCCATCCTTGGCCTGATCCACCTATGAAATTGGATGTTAGAATTGCGTATAGATGCACATGTAGATGAAGCAGGGTTTTACATATTTGCTGTTTTATGCAATATAGGGTATAGTTTCCCTTTTAGATTTGAACTACTTTCCGCAAACGAAACATATCATGTTAATATACATGATACACATGGCTAAATTTTAAATTATGTAGTGAATAAAGTAACCTCTCTTGTAAAATATAAGGATATTATAAGTTACAGAGGAGTTTCATGACCATATAAAAGTACGAGGCAGAAGGCCGAGTGTTTTTATACAGGTCATGGAACTCCGAGGTAACTTCTAATATCCTTTTATTTTGCAACTGGGGGTACTTTATTTATTATAATACACGAATGTCAGTGAGTCATGTGACAGAAATGACATCAGAACTCACCGTTTGTAACTGATGACATCAGAGCTCACCGTTTATAAGGATATAATTTACAAGATATTCATAGCTTTTGTGTATTATATATAGTTGCATGGATATGTTTTTTTGTTTGTTTTTAGAGTAAATGACATACAGTATAGGCAGAATCTGCTTGTATATATGCTTATCTGCATTAAATAACATTTTATTAACAAGGGAAAGTTTTTTATTTACAGCAAACCGTCCTCAAGGTATGTGCTCTTTATTTTCCTGTCTTACCTGCCACTTTAATAAAACCCTTTGATGCTTTGGACCCCTGCTTTGATTTGGCAGTACAAAGATACTCTGCATCGTGGGCAGCAATGTCTCGCACCCAGCTGAGGATATGCACAGTACCATCTGCCAGTCCATGCTGCTCCTCCTTCCAACAACCTTCCATTAGAACTCCATCCTTTTCCCAGGTAAAGTGCATGTCCTCTGGACCTGAAGGCAATATAAGTTGAAAAGCCTATAAGGCTGTGACAAATAATATAATAACCCACCACTTACACACAAACACATTGCCTTACAAAAGTATTTTCCACTTGTTCTCAAATTTTAAAGGGGTGGTTCACCTTCGCATTAAAGGGATACTGTCATGGGAAAAAATGTTTTTTTTTCAAAATGAACCAGTTAATAGTGCTGCTCCAGCAGAATTCTGCACTGAAATCCATTTCTCAAAAGAGCAAACAGATTTTTTTATATTCAATTTTGAAATCTGACATGGGGCTAGACATATTGTCAATTTCCCAGCTGCCCCAAGTCATGTGACTTGTGCTCTGATAAACTTCAATCACTCTTTACTGCAAGTTGGAGTGATATCACCCCCTCCCTTTTTCCCCCCAGCAGCCAAACAAAAGAACAATGGGAAGGTAACCAGCTCTCGAACACAAGATAACAACTGCCTGGTAGATCTAAGAACAGCACTCAATAGTAAAAACCCATGTCCCACTGAGACACATTCAGTTACATTGAGAAGGAAAAACAGCAGCCTGCCAGAAAGCATTTCTCTCCTAAAGTGCAGGCACAAGTCACATGACCAGGGGCAGCTGGGAAATTGACAATATGTCTAGCCCCATGTCAGATTTCAAAATTGAATATAAAAAAAATCTGTTTGCTCTTTTGAGAAATGAATTTCAGTGCAGAATTCTGCTGGAGCAGCACTATGAACTGATTCATTTTGAAAAAAAATTTTTTTCCCATGACAGTATCCCTTTAACTTTTAGTATATTCTAAAATGTCCAATTATTAGCAACTTTTTAACTATCAACTTTTTTAATTCTGCATAGTTTTTGAATTCTTCTGACTCTTTCCAGCTTTTAAAAGGGGGTCACTGACCCCAGCAGCCAGAAAGGACTGCTCCATGAAGCTGCAATTGCGTTGTTATAGCTACTTTAGATTCCTTGTTTCTATTTTGTCCCTCGCCTATTCATATTCCAGTCTCTTATTCAAACCACTGCCTGGTTGCTGGAGTAATGTGGACACTACCGACCAGACAGCTAAAAGTCCTACTAAAAGTTAATTGTACAACACTTTAATGAAATAAAATGTTTGCACTGAAATTGTATTTTATTGATTGAGACTCAGATTCAGTTTGTTAATGTGGTACAGATTTATTTTAGAAAATATATAAGCAGAAATATGTGGTTTGCTAAACAATTCAGCCACCCCATTTTAAGATTTGTAAAGCCAGCTTTGCAACAATTACTGCTGTAAGTATTTAGGGGGCAAGTACATACCAACCCCTACGTTACTGCAGTTAGTATGCTTTTAAAGGTGTGGACAGATTTGATCCACGCGTATTGCTCTAAATTTTGGCCATAAAGTTCCAAGTTTCCACATTGCATATAAGTCACTCTCAAGGTTTTTGACAAGCTCAGATAGACTGTCACGTTTTTTGAGTTACAGCTTTTTTATGCAGTTGTACCACAGACCAGTGTTATACGGAGCTTTTGACTAGTATGGTTGGTGGCAGAGTCCTGCAGCGAGTCAGTTTCTTGCAGAATATCCACAAAGCACTCAGAACTGGGACAGAATATATTTTATGTCCCAACTGTGTGCGTAGCCTGTGGGTGTCTGCTGGCTGCAATGTGGGGCTACAGTCAACTGATTAAGGGGTGAAACAAAGTAAAAATCTACTTTTTACAATATAAAAGCATACAGTGTGTGACATGACCAGTTTGCATGACTTCTTCACGGCAGGTCCGGACTGAGAATTAAAATAGGCCCTGGCATTTCAGGTACACAGAGGCCCAATCAGCCCACGCAGAGGCCCAAACAGCCCCCACCAGCCCACTAAATACTGACTATCTATGGCAGCTTATAGCAGCCCCTCTGGCATTTGCCAGAACCCACAGATTGCCAGCCCAGGCCTGCTTCACGTCCAGTTAGGGCAGCACTTACTTTGGGAGTGGGTTGGGTACAGGTACATGTCCATAAGAAAGTGGTGAGTGGGTACGAGTCAGGCTTAGGGCAAGCAGGTACAGTTTAGGCATGGGTCTTTAAACAGGTTGGTGTAGGTCTCTAGTTAGTGATAACATGATGCTTTTCATTAGCAAAAACTGGGCATCTTGTTAACATAAAAGGAAACATGGATTTTGCAAAATAGAGGCCAAAGAACCTGTTCCAGTCTAACAAACTACGGGAAAGTTCATCTTCCAGCAGGACCAAGGCTAAAGTAACACCAGAATGGCTGACATACAAATGAGGTAAAAGTGCAACAATGGGCCAATCATAGCCCCAACCTCAATCCAGAATATCAGTGGGACTGTTTGAAAATTGATGTTTAGAAGCATCATCCATCTAACCTGATAACATGGAGACAATCTTCCAGGAAACAGGAGCCAAAATGACTAGCAAAGCTGCTACGTATCCCCCCCCTTAATACCCTTGTAAGGAGCAGGTTTAAGCACTGGTGCCTTTATTAATTGCAATTTACACTTGTATCCATAAATGAGCCCTCCTGTTACATACTGCAATCAGTTGCTTTTCTGAAAGGGAAAATAGTTGAAACCTGCCCTTACTACATATTGTGGTGGTGTTGGGTGATTTAACTGTATGGGCTGTTTGCCACATACTCATCTTTTTTTAAATAGGGTAGGTGGGTCTGTTGGAGTGCTCTTAGTGCTCATTTAACAGGACTTGATCCCCTGGAGTTGTTGCTCTCTACACGGAGCACCAGAATAAAAATCCAGTACTGCAGAGAGCAACATCAGGAGATACAGCCCAGTCCTTACTGCCTGCTTTTGGACAGGGCCACGATAGTGGCAGCACCTCCTTCCGCTCCCTAACTTACATGCACAAATGATGTGCAAGTTAGGGGCAGGACCCCTACATGACCCCCCCCCCCCATCTACCCAATTTGATTGTAGCTTGGCCTAATGCACTTGGTTCTAGGCACAGTTTATAGGTTTCTGCACTCTGAGAACACAGTCCTGTAGCTATTTGCACCATGTCCCATGCAGTGGGCAAAGTGCAAATAAAATGGCCAATTGCAGCTCTTTTCTTTTTGCACACTGTGTGGGGCATTGTAAATGACCTCTATGGTCTTGCCCTGTGTGAGAGTATCCTCATGGACAATCATCAAATATATACAAGGAACGGGGTGTCAATTTTACATAGTTTGAAAGCCCCATCATCTTCACTCACATTATGGAATAAGGAGCACTCCATATTACAGTCACACTTTCCCTTGTTTTCAGTCATGTGCTACTTACCTGGGACAGTACACTATCGAAAGCTTGGATTATAAAAAAAAAAAAAGCAAATTCATTATCAGTAAGGAATATGTTAATCAAACATCATATCTATCTAACAGACTGGAGCCACAAGCTAACTGATATACAAGTAATGCAGGATCCTTTTAAAAGGGCAACATGTACCACAACCCAGTTACTTGGCCAAGTCTAAACCTAGGCAAAAGATGACCCCCCCCCCCCATTGGTTTGATAGCTTGAGGAGGAAGATGCCAAGTCTAAGAACTGCTTCTGCTACTGGACAGACTACAGTTACCCTCATTTTTTGGAGACTGCCTCCTGCTGAAACAGCATCACTAAAAATCTGGTAATTTGGCATCTCTGCACTGTTGATTCTAGTGACACAAATCATGTGGTTACCAATTATTCAATGGCTACATATGGGCTGTTCAATCTGCATAATTCACACCAAACATTTGGATAATGCATCATTTGGCCAGAAATGGAAAGCCGTAACACAGTTGCAGGGTGTGATGTCACTTTGGGGTTGGTTGATGCCATTAGAATACATCAACAGACCAGATTGTGTGTCCAATAAATACTTAATGTGGCCATACTCAGCTGGTCCTCAGAATCAACCCACAGACTGAACAGAGATTAATTATGTAAAATACTTTTGGAAGAAGTCTCATGATAAGCAAAACATTTTTTTTAAAATTACATACTGTTTAGCTGAATAACCACTGCATATAATTCAGCATATATTTTGCCAGAAACGCGAATGATCATCTGCAAAAGATGGGGCAGTGCTGACAATTCTTTTTCCTTTGAAAAGTGTGTATTAAATCATAGGCATTAGATGCAGAGAGCATATATTACTACACTTGGGGGCAGATTCCCTTGAGGGTGAAGTGGCTAGCGCTAGCATTACCATCCGCAAGGACATCGCCAATTTACTGATGGGTGCAGGCGTCACATCTCTAGCGAAAGAGATAGACGCTAGCGGTTATTTGGGCTCTATCGCCAGGCGACAATTCGCTCTGGCGAATGGATGTTACTCCGCAACATCCAACTCAATGAAATGAATATACTGAACATTACCTTTTTCACCAGAGCTGACTTCGCCACATCAGACCAAATAAAGTGCATTGGAGTGCATAGATCTTCCTCACTCTTCTGTTACTTACATCATATTTTTTAGTGGAAAAAGTCCAAAAAACCCTGGCACCTTTTCCTTTTTCATAGTGATAGCCTGCAAAAGTCCTTACATTTTTTGGGTAACCAGGTTCCCCCATACATTTTCTAACACATGTAACATTAACTATAAAGTGGGCTCATGTGTAGGGCATTATAACATCTCTGTTTTCTTTATTAAGGTTTCCCTGTAATGTATTGGCTGCAACATATACCTCCATTCAACTTTTAATTTCCCACCGTATGCAAATTAACCTGAGCACAAGACCTCTAGTGAATTTGTGCTAGGCAGAAATGAACACATTCCAGTGAATTAGTGTTGTGTGAGCGAATTTTCGCCTGGCGAAGTGTAGCGATGGCTATGAGAATGTACAGGAGCCTCCCTCTCATCTATGAAGGCACAATTTAGATGTCTCCCCTATTCCACTTTCATCTGGTTTTCTCCAGTGCCTCCCCCCTCCTGATATTTTCTCTTTCTCTATCCTTGATGCTCTCCATTCTGCCCAGTTTCTCTTCGTTTCCCATTTGATTGTTAAGCAATACAGAGGATTTGCTTTCTCTTCCAGATGACCTGGATTGAACTTCTAACACCCGAGCAGTAACATTGTGATACATGAGAGACAGAAGGAAACCAAGTAACAACTTTCTATCAGCAGACTAATGTCAGGAAGCCTTTTAAAGGGGTGGTTCACCTTTCAGTTTTGGTATGTTAAAGAATGGCCAGTTGGTCTTCATTATTTATTTTTTATAGTTTATGAATTATTTTTTTTTTTGTTCAGACTCTTTCCCACTTTCAAAAACAAATGCTCTGTAACACTACAAATGTATTGTTAATGCTACTTTTTATTACTTGTCTTTCTATCCAGGCCTCTCCTATTCATATTGCAGTTTTATTCAAATCAATGCATGGTTGCAAGGATAATTATGACCCTAGCAACCAGATTGCTGAAATAGGAAACTAGAGAGCTGCTGAATAAAAAGCTAAATAACTCAAAAGCCACAAGTGATATACATACCTTATAACAATTCTTACTCTGCAGAGAATCCAATAACAATAATTTTGTGTGATGTAAGTGCCAATACAATTCGTTCATTGTCACTTACAAGTCCATTTAAAATACAGATTTCCAGGATTCCCAATCATTTATTTGTTGTCTATTCCCAGCACAGTATTCTATGAGCAACATTAAAAAAGAAGAAAGCAGCAGCTCTGACAGCTTATTGCTCCATCAGTTGTGTGCATTGAGCAAATAGAAAATAGTTTAACAGCCAGAGAGGTCAGAGCATCCCTGAGGACATTTAGGCAAATAACAGCGTTCACAAAAATCTGGCCTTGAGGTTATCCATGATGACACATAGTGATACAGATGGGCACAAGAATTCAGCAGACACCCAGACCTTGTCACCACCTGTTATTATATTTTCTGCCAGTCACTTGCCCTTTAATTCCTTAAAGGAATAGTAACATCAAAAAACAAAGTGTTTTAAAGTAATAAAACTATACTGCAGCGTTGCCCTGCACTGGTAAAACTGCTGTGTTTGCTTCAGAAACACTACTATTGTTTATAATAAATAATTTTTGGGTGTTACCAGACTCCTATACCCTACACTACTAAAGCCTGTATGTGTAGAAGTAGCACCACTAACTGCGTGAATGAAGGGAAATCAGTCCCCTTATATATATAAGGAAGCCTTGGTTTCAGAAACTCTGCTCTAGACATCAGCAGAATGGCTTAAAGGGCAACTGTACCCTTAGATTTTACAGCACAACTGTGATTGGAACACAGGAGGATACCTATGCTGGTGTGGATTTATATTTCTCTCATTTAAGTTTAGGAGAAATCATAGAAAGTTGCCCTTGTTCTAGATAGTGACGTCTGCAATCCTGTGCCCCCATCATACACCATGTCATGCCCCTTGGGCTGCTAGATCATGATCTTGTAATGAGAATATGAACACAATAGGAACCCAATTTAAGAACGACAAAGTGCCTTCATTTTAGCAGCATCTTTGCAGCATATAAAGTGGGATATTTTATTAGGGTTAAACACAAAAGAGAAAAGGAATGCCTTTAAAATGCTATTGAACAAATATAAATCTCATGAAAAATTCCTTTGGATGACAAATAAAGGCTGTAATTGGTTATTTGGTAGCTCCTATGTGGACTTGCAGCCTACAAGAGGCTCTACTATACTTAGTTTTTCTGCAATTAAAACTTGCTTGCAAGCCTAGAATTCAAAAATAAGCTCCTGCTTTGAGGACACGGAGAGCAAAATTCAAGGGGTTGGAGAGCAACATGTTGCTCATGAGCTATTGGTTGAGGATCACTGATCTAGACACTGCTAACTATTGGATGAGTGTTGTGTAAATAAAAGAACACATGCATGCAGTAAAATAAACATGTATGGAACCTGTAAGGTAAAAAAAAATGGATACATGAAACACAGAGTTATTGATCAGCCTTGGCCATTAGAAGGAATCCAGAGAAACAGAATATGCAGTGGAAAACCAATACTCACCAAGAGCATGGCAGAAGAGGTGGAAGGTTCCCTGTGCACTGACAATATGACCCTGGTCACTTAGGGAAGGAGGCAGTAGTCTGACTACATCGCTTTGTGCACTAGATAAAACTTCAGGCTGCATGCTGGGTAGTGAAGGATGGAAATCAGGTCTCACAGAGGATAAAGAGGAGGTAGCAGAAGGAGGAAAAGGTATGGGAGATGAGGCTGTATGACAGAAACAGACAGAAAGAAAAAGAGAAAGAACTAAGGAAAATAAAAGTCACAAGGGCAAAATCATACTTAAAAAGACACAGCAATGTGAGAAATGTGCCAGTACTGTATACACTCTTCTATAAAGCCTGCATCATTTCTAGGAAGCAATAATGATATCTCTATTTAAAAATACTCATAAATACAGGTATGGCATCTGTTATCCAGAAGCCAGTTATCCAGAAAGTTTTGAATTATGGAAAGACCGTGTTTCATAGACTCCACTATAATAAAAAAAAATCTAATTGTTACAAATTATTATCCGTTATAATAAAACAGTACCTTGTACTTGATCCGATCTAAGGTATAATTAATCCTTGTTGGAAGTAATACCAGTATGATTATTTGGTTTATTTGATGTTTACATGATTTTCTAGAAGACTTAAGGTATGAAGATCAAAATTACAGAAAGATCAGTTATCTGGAAAACCCCAGGTCCATAGCATTCTGCATAACAGGTCCCATTCCTGTACTCCCAACCATTGCAGACTATCAGTAGTCGTGTGATACTGGAGCTTTTCTCAATCGTCAAACTTTGAGCAGCAGTTGCTGCCATCGAAAAATGCTCCGACAAACCAGGGGTCCTGTATCCTTCAACTTGTTTCATAAACCAACAAAATAATACTTTTATTAAGACATTTGATTTTTACATCTATACAGAATTGACAATAGAAAAATAAAAATTCGATTTTTTTCAGCATCCGCAGTTAACATTACATTGTTGGGTTTTTTTTTTTTCTTCTTCCTCTTCTTAAAAACAAATAAGGTGATCACTTGCATAAATATATGATGGGCTAAGGAGTCTGTAATACAGTGAAGTGCGCCTTTAAACTAGACTTTCACAGGCTGTTTGCACTCTGCGGCTCCTGTCCCTGCAGGTTTCTTCCAGTGGTAAGACAAGTAGAAATGAAGTCCGTACTAGATCAAGTCTATTTTCACAGGGATAGTATTGTTGCCTTGGCTCAGGTGATCATTCCCGTAACATGTTTCATGTGGCTCTATGTACATAAATCAGTGGTTGGATAGAGAGAAATGCAGGGAATGTGTTCAGCATATTATCGTATCCCGTTGTGCAAATATTCCATAGTGACAGTTTGGATATATCCATGCTTTCCCCATAAAGCCTATTCTCAATAAACATTGAACATTTCTGTGCAACATAGAACGTACCGTAAAAGGTTTTAATAAGCCACTGTCCTTTCAACTCCAGTCTTTTTCAAGAAAAAGGTTCAGTGGCATAGAACGGCCTCTTTTTAATTAATACATTTAAAAGTTGCCGAAGAAATTGCCTTTCCCTGAGAAATGAACAGAAAGTAGCCAGACCTGCTCCCAAGCACAAGTAAAAGAATCAGTCACAGTCTGTACTGTATAATCAGGCCAATCTCGATGCTCCGGTCTCGATGATGTTAATTTGTACGAATAAAAGGGAGGGAAACGAGGAGATGAACGTCCGCAGGCCTAGGGGCGCCCGCTTTGTAAATCCGGCCCTGTGTATAATACCTTATAGGCCCTTTTATCTACCAGACAGTGCAGTGTTGCCCGCTGGATAAAAGCGCACAGTGAAGCACTAAAAGTAAAAGATCAGACCCTATTAGGGTTTGGTCTACAAGCTCATTACCAATCTGATAAACTAAGAATTTGTTTCCAATTTGGAATTCATTTTAAAATAATTCGCAGCAAGTGGCGGAATAGCGTTAACGCTGGATCAGCCCTTTGCATTATTTATCAGCAGCATAAAAACAAAAACAGACTAAAACACGGATATTAAAAAAAAAAAAACTAAACCGGAGTAACTTGTCTGCCTGCAACCTATGCTACATTTTTAAACCGATGGAAAATGCTGATCAATATCGGATACTTAAAATGAAAAAGATAATTTCTTTCACAGACTGGATTGAAGCTTGACTGCATGGCCCCATTTTATAGGCAGTTCAGCAGGTCTACAGCATATAAATGGTCTTCCTTATAATGACCAAAAAAAAATAAATAAAACGATCAGTCCCCGTCAGAATCGGCATATTTGAGATCACATTTTACATCAAATGGTTGAACGCTTTCGTTCTCATCCGTTTTCACTGCATGTGGGATGGTGCCATTTCCATAGTCCATTTCGGTCTCATAACCTGTGTCCTGTGGAATCTTTTGAGTATCCTCATACTGACTGGGGCTACACTTTGGCTCCACCAAGTTTTCCTTTACCCCTTGCTCACAGTCTGGATAATCGGGTGGGTTTTTTTGCTTTCCAGAGAACAGGACAGTGCGCATGCGTAAGCACCAATTAGGCAGGAATCCCTTGTAACAATTGTAAGCCAACAGAATCATAAACAATAAGCCAAACAAAAGGACCAGGACGATGAGAAGGGAACAGTCGCTGGGCTTTGTTAAGTACATCGCTTTCTCCATCTGAACCTCTGGAACTTTACTGTCCGTTAATGAGTTTGTGCTGTCTATTATCCTAGTGCTCCCACTTGTACCTACAACAGGAGTTGTTAGAATCCGAGCAGTTGTTTTCTTACGTGTAGATAATTCAAGACCCTTATTGAGCACGGTGGTTGTTTGAGATTTAGCTGCAGACTGTGTGTATGGATGGCTGGTACTCTCCAAAATAGTGGGCACCTTTTCTACTTCTACCACATGTTTTACCAGCACTTGGGAAACCTTTGTATTCCCCACCTCCTCTTGGGATAGACACTCGTAAATACCAGCGTCGTTCTGTGTTACGGTGAAGATGATTATGGCGTGTTCTAGGGGATGATGTTTGTGCAATTCAGTCTTCAGGGGTTCTTTGTTAAATTGCCACACCAGAGAGGCTAGCTTTGATTTCTGAGTGCACTCCAGTTCCACCGTGCTTCCCGACTTCACAGTGTGCTTCATACTTTTCTGGATTTCAGCAGAATCTACAAAAGCGGGGTTAAACATCAGCACCCTTGTTTGTCATTAATTTAGAAATGAGTGACTTAAAAGGTACAGTATAAACAGCTCTTGCGTGCCCTTAGGGACATTTGGTTCACTAGGGAATATAGACACAAAGAGAGCAGTGACACAAGGGTTTAAACTGCAGTGTGTTATTAGGAAGCAGATTTTATTAAAGGGATTTTTATGATGTTTTTATTTCTAAATTGTGATTACAAGTAAATCACTCTACCATGTAAAATTTCATTCCTGAACCAAGTGTATTTTTTTAGTTGTAATATTGGTGTGTAGGCAGCCATCTCAGGTCATTTTGCCTGGTCATGTGCTTTCAAAAAGAGCCAGCACTTTAGGATGGAACTGCTTTCTGGCAGGCTGTTGTTTCTCCTACTCAATGTAACTGAATGTGTCTCAGTGGGACCTGGATTTAGTGCTGTTCTTAGATCTACCGGCAGCTGTTATCTTATGTTAGGGAGCTGCTATCTGGTTACCTTCACATTGTTCTGTTGTTTGGCTGCTGGGGGGGGGGAAAAGGGAGGGGGTGATATCACTCCAACTTGCAGTTCAGCAGTAAAGAGTGACTGAAGTTTATCAGAGCATAAGTTACATGGCTGCAAGCAACTGGGAAACTGACAATATGTCTAGCCCCATGTCAGATTTCAAAATGAAATATAAACACGGATTTCAGTGCAGAATTCTGCTGGAGCAGCACTATTAACTGATGCGTTTAAAAAAAAACAAAAAAAAAAACAGTATCCCTTTAAGGCAGGGATCCCCAACCTTTTTCACCCGTGAGCAACATGCAGATGTAAAAAGAGTTGGGGAGCAACACAAGCATGAAAAATGTTCCTGGATTGAGCCAAATAAGGGCTGTGATTGGCTATTGGTAGCCCCTATGTGGACTGGCAGCCTACAGGAGACTCTGTTTGGCAGTACATCTGGTTTTTATCCAACCAAAACTTGCCTCCAAACCAGGAACTAAAAAATTAGCACCTACTTTAAGGCCACGGAGAGCAACATCCAAGGGTTTGGGGAGCAACATGTTGCTCACGAGCTACTGGTTGGGGATCACTGCTTTAAAGTGTACTTAGTGCTCTGTTCTACATCCCAAATAGGAAAAGCTATTCAGCCTTTTGTAACTAACTGTGACTAATAAGAAACTCATCTAACAGAAAGTGCAAGTGAATCAATCCTTGCAGAGTAGCAACTGTATTGATTTCTTGGATCTCATAGAAACAATTATTCACTGCAATGAATTCGGAACAAGGAAGTGTGCAAGCTAGGGAGCTAGGGGGTGAGAAAGTGACAGCAGATATAATGAAGGTACAATATCATGTACCAGGGGCTGTGAGACAGAGGAGGCAGGCCTGTGTCTCCTTGATGAAGGTCAAAAAGGAAAAAATGAGGCCGACCAAAATATTTTGCTATGTGTGTGCCAAGTGCAGTGAGCAACGTGTCATGTGCATGTACATTACAGTGAAACAATGGTGGGAGATATTATGAGGGTTGTACCTGGACACTGAGTGGCATCTCCATTTAACTTTTGCATCAAGCTCCTAAAAATTAAACACAACAGAATTTTAGAATCCAGCAAGAAAAAAAAAAACCAACAAAAATGCCATTAAAGCTTTTGGGTGTGTTCGCGACACTAAATAATGATGTTTTATATAAACAAGAGTTATATTTTGCTTTCCGGGTAGTTATATAATGCCATTCTTTTTGTCACAGAACAATCCAATGATGTTCTGTGTGTGTGGCACTGACCAAAGATCTGGCTAGAAATATCGACTCTACAGCATTTGGCACATTATTCCTTTTATACTGGCACAGTAGATTCTACAATCCATGGTACTAATAGGGTGAAGCTGAAATAATCCAGGTGTCTTACAATGGGTTCATATGAAAAACCACATGATCGATCCCATAAGGAGCAATAAAACTGAAATCTATGTCGTAAATGGAACACTACCCAACACACATTTTTCAATACACACCTTTTTAAGGGCCTTGTGTAGAAGTTGTCTACTGCCCATAAATACATGGGTGGCTAAAGGACTTACCCATCAGCATTACTCTCGTGAAGAATGTCAACACAAGAACGCTTCACTGGGTGCCAAGCACAATATGGATCCCTGGTCAGAATGCAGTCTTTACAGGATGTGAACTTTTCACAGAAAGCAAGAGGAGACTGGACCACTCCAGTATTGGAGCCTGCGTAGATAAACCTTTTTCCCTAAAAGCAAAACACACACAGACTCGTCAGTAAACCACCAGGGGGCGGTAAATGACAATGCAAATTCTATGGAAACATTTGAAATAATAATAAAAAAAAAGAAAACATTGACCTACAAGATGTCCACATAATAAAATTGTGGGTGACCAATAATTTGCAATCTGTTTTGTGTAGTACATTTAGCAGTAGTGATGGGCGAATTTGTTCAGTTTTGTTGAAAAGTTTGTGAATTTCCAGCGAAAAATTCCCAAAACGCAAATTTTGACCCCCATGTCACTGCGTCAATTTTGACGCCGACGTTAAATTCAATGAGTTCTGAATAATGTTGACGTGCATTAATGTTTTGACGCAAGCAACTTTTCAGACGTACCTCCAAAATTATTTTTAAACCAGCTAATTTTCAATGGCACGTATTTGCACCTGACGAATTTATTCGCCCATTACTATTTAGCAGTATTAACATCTGCATTGATTAGCATTGGAAAAGTTCAAGCAAGTTTTAGTACACATGGAATGGCCAATGCATTTTCATCTCCTTTAGTACCATCTAATTAAGGGCAGAGATGTATGCTCAGATCCGGGGAGATTAGTCGCCCAGCGTCAAATCTCCTCTTCTTCGGGGCATCTAATCTCCCCAAACTGCCTCCCCTGCCTTCCCGCTGGCTAGAATGTAAATTGCCGGTGGGATGGCACTGGGAGAGCTTTGTTTTCCAAAGTCACCCAAAGTTTCCTCCTGAGGCAACTTTGGAAAACGAAGCGATCCTAGTGCCACCCCGCCGACAATTTACATTCTAGCCGGCAGAAAGGCAGGGGAAGGCAGTTTGGGGAGATAAATTGCCCGAAGAAGAGAAGATTTGTCACTGGGCGACTAATCTCCCCAAATTTGAGCGTGTGTCTCTGCCCTAAAGGTGGTGAATGGCTGTAGATAGTACTGGTATGGGACCTGTTACCCAGAATTCTTGGGGCCTGGGGCTTTCCAGATAACAAATCTTTCAATAATTTGGAAAAATCATTTTCACTAGAAAATCATGTAAAAATTAATCAACCCAATAGGCTGGTTTTGCTTCCAATAAAGATTAATTATATCTTAGTTTGCATCAAGTACAGGGTACTGTTTAATTATTACAGAGAAAAAAAAATTGGATTATATGGATAAAATGAAGTCTATGGGAGAGGGCCTTTCCATAATCTGCAGCTTTCTTGATAACGGGTTTTCGAATAATGGATCCCACACCTATCTTTAGCAAACAGGGGTTTTACAATAATTTAATAAACAAAAGTCACAGAGTAAAAATAAGACCAGAGGTCCCTACTCACAAGAGCTAACAATCTAACTGGACATAGTCTAGTCCCGAATGGGTGCTTTAAGGATTTACAAAACTCTGTGATCATTGTGTCCAAGAGCTAAACGTCAATGACTTGGGACTTGAAAAGACAAATAAATCATATTCACCTCCTTGTTAGAAAGCAGCAATGTCTGCACTGGTTGTTGATGAGGGAACAGCACAATTTCCTCAATAATTCGCATTTCTGTGTCTTGACTGACAGCCTTGTGCAGCATGCCTTTATCTGGGTTAAACAAAAGGCATTCAGATTAAATTCCATATTACACAACAGAAGGCTATCGCTTTGCTGAAGTTTCCGGTTAAATTCAATACAATTGGATGGCCAGTGAATCTCTCTAAATTCAGCATAATTATAAATGACTTGGTAGTACTGAACTACAACCCTCTTAGCCTGACCCAGCAGTTATACCCAGCAACATCTAGTATAGGAGATTTTGTTGTACCTGTACTGAGAAACATGATGTCGTAGCTAATGCCGTCAAGCGCTTTTACCCTGTCCACCACGATCTGGGTATAAATGACATTTTGAAGCACAAGCTTTGGTTTATTGCCGACCGGGGTCACAAAGTCGTCCATCAGGGGGTGATCCTTGATAAACTGAAGAGTCATGTCCGGCAGATTAAGGGAGCTTGTGTAATTCATTGCTCTGGCTTCATTGTTAATGCACTAAAAAGAACAAAGAGAGAGGCCTGTAACCTGTATTTAAGCAGGGATACGCTCACAATGTTCCTTTCATAACACACAGAGTACACATTGTCCTGCCATCAAAACAAACCCAAACTCACCATTAAGGTCACAATATACTAGCACGGAATAGCGACATTCATACAGTAGGTTTATTATACAGCTGCATTATGTTTCAGAACTGCTTAATAAATGCATTATATAAATATATAGGCAGTTGGTAAAACTAATTAAAGCTATCATTACGTTATTTTTTTTGGAACAAAAATGTTTTCGTATACGTTCAGAGTGAAAGGAACAGTAACACCAAAAAATGAAAATGTTTTAAAGTAATGACAATATAATGTACTGTTGCCCTGCCCAGTTTGCTGCTATAGTACATATAAATAAGGTGCTGTGCAGCAATGTTGAAAATTAAAAAAAGGCTATATGGCACAGGTTCAATAGTGGATAATAGATAACACCATTATGTTCTACAGAGATTACTTTAAAACCTTAATTTTATTCATGTTACTGTTCCTTTAACCGACAGTTCATTTCTATTCTAATAAGTGACCTCTAAAAAAAAAAACCTTATTAAATTGGGATACACATATAAGTAAATAATGTGACTCTATTGGGACTAGCAATTCTAATTGCTAGTGTGAACAGCACATATAGAGACGGGCCAGGCCAGACGGGCGCCCTAGGCGACCCGGCCAGCCAGCCAGCGCGCCCCGACTTTCCCCGTCGCAGTGACATGAAGCACTTACGTGGCACGGTGAAGCGAGTGCGAGCTGACGCATGCGTGACGCGGATGGTCACGTATGCGCAAGTTAAGTCTGGTGAGCGGTAGAGTCTGGTCTAGGGGTAGGCAGAAAAGGTAGCTGCCAAGCGCCCCCCAATTGTTGAGCCCTAGGCAGCTACCTCTTCTGCCTACCCCTAGTTCTGGCCCTGAGAACATAGAATAATATGACAATATAATATAATAGGCTGGTGCACATTTAGAAAAGAGGATCCCTGGCCTGACTCATTATCATATTATTCTATCTTTCCAGTAATGCCCATATACTCATTTTTAACTATTAGGGCAATTGACCTATGGCATTTCTCTTTTCTGTGCGAATTTGCTCAGATAGCTTTTCACAAGGGCAGAGACACACGCTGCGATTCGGAGATATTAGTCGCCTGGTGACAAAGCTCCTCTTCTTTGGGGCGACTAATCTCCCAGAACTGCCTCCCCTCCGAATAGAATGTAAATTTCCAGCGGGATGGCACTTGGAAGGCTTTGTTTTCCGATGTCGTCCAAAGTTTCCTCGTGAGGCAATTTCGGAAAACAAATCTTGCCGAGTGCCATCCCTTCGGCGATTTACATTCTAGGTGGCGCAAAGGCAGGGGAGGCAGTTCGGGGAGATTAGTTGCCGCGAAGAAGAGGAGATTTGTCGTCGGGCAACTAATCTCCCCGATTAGTGTGTGCCTCTGCCCTATGAAACCCACCATTATCCTCTTACTGATATCTCTTTGTTTACGCGTTAGTGGTAGGCAACTTACAGCTCCGGGTCGAGGCTTAGGGACCTCTCCATTATAGCGCACCCACTTAGTGTTAGACTGCTCCACAGTGGCGCTGTGCATATATTTCCCTTTGGCAAACACCTCTTCCACAGCAGACACACTGTAAGCGCACACAGCAGATAAACCAACATTGTTTCTGTGGAAAAACAACACAAAAGGAAAATGTCTGTTAACAGCAGCTAAACAGTGAGACCGGACATGTTACTTGTAGTTATTTCAACAGCAAACTAGGTCTTGTGACCTTGCCATTTTATCCACTGATCCTGCAATGACAATAACTATTCAATGCCCTAAAGTCCTAGAAATGGACAGCCCTGGTGTTAGAGCTGTATTTTTGCTTCCGATAATATTGAAGGGGGCGGTTCACCTTGACGTTAACTTTTACTATGTCATAGATTGGCCAATTCTAAGCAACTTTTCAATTTGTCTTCATTATTTATTTATTATTTATTTTGTATAGTTTATTCATTATTTCCCTGAGTCTTTCTAACTTTCTAAAAACAAATGCTCTGTATGGCTACAAATGTATTATTATTGCTACTTTTTATTACTCATATTTTATTCAGACCCTCTCTTATTTATATTCTAGTCTCTTATTCATATCAATGCATGGTTGCTAGGGTAATTTGTCTGTAATATAAACTGATGCTACAGGGCTGATTATTAAATTATGAAGCTAGTTGCACTGTTTTCTGTGCTGCCATGTAGTAATTATCTGTATTAACTACTAATCAGCCTTATATTGTGACACTTATATTCTATGTGTACTATATACTGTGAGTGGGTCCCTAAGCTCAGTAAGTGACAGCAGCACAGAGCATGTGCAGTGAATCAGCAGAAAACAAGATGGGGAGCTACCGGTGCATATTCATAGACACAGATATTTACTGCTAAAGGGTTGTGGTTGCCTCGGGCTGCTGCAGAAACCCAAAACATAATGAACAACATTTCTACCCTACTTCTTTAGTTAGGATTTAGTTCTCCTTTAAGCTATGTTTAGTTTAACCAGCACCATGAATATAATAACTGCAGCAAAACAATGCCCATGTCACTCTATCACTTGCACACAAACACTATAATTTGAGCTGAACATGCTTGTTTCATTTCTGGCAGTAAATATACCAGTATGTGTTAGAAATGTCTGGCAAATAACTTCTCAGTCATGTCATTTACTGCACGCAAAGAAAGTGCGAGATTGTTTAGGGATCTTTCGAAAAATAACTTACAAGTGAGAGGTGAAGACACCATAGATCGTTGGTTCTGTTGAGTCTGGATGTTTCCGGATAAATACATCATTGACAACATTAAAAATCAAATTATTTTCTGCTGAATGACATAGGAGCTTGGCTTTAAGGAATGAAGTCCATTTCTTTTGCAAAGTCCTTTGCCCCCCTTGGTCCCCCTGGATAAAAAAAATACACATCATTAAAGATCACATGCAGAACACATTATTATGTTATGCTTTATACATTTTACAGAGATAACCCATAGAGAATTGTTATTGGTGCTCAAAGCTAAAATCAATCCCTTTACTAATTCAAATAATTACAGAACTGGCACAGAGTGACTTATTTCCAGTCTGCAGGCAGTCGATGTTCAATGAGTGCATATATGCATTTATCACGATCACTAATGCTTTTGAACTGACAAAAGGGTAGCATATTACACGATAATAAATGTATACGGTTCTGTTCTGTGGTGGGTCAATAAGTTTATAGGCTGTTTCAGCTGCGAAAATAACTTTTGCTATATACCCAGCACAAGATTCCAAATTCCGAATATCTCCTAGTGCTTCTTCTGTACATAAAAGGTGATTACAGCTTAATCAGTGGGCAGATAAAAAAGCACCATTCTGTGTCAGTTGCAAGCATTAGCTTTCTTTTCAGGTATGAATTTGGCAGTGTTACCCTGTCTACAAAAAACCCAAGGTCCCAATTATTGCAGATAAGAAATCCTTTAAAAATTAAGGAAAAAATGCCTGGCAGATTTAGTTTCTTTGTAATACCCAGCATACATGCGTGGATAAAAGCTCATTAGAAGCCTTTGGATAGCTGATCTAGTATATAAAATAGCTACAGATATGGGATCCGTTATACTTTCTAGTAGACTCAAGTTATGAAGAACCAGACTATGGAAAGATCCATTATCCGGAAAATCCCAGGTCCCCGAGCATTCTAGATAACAGGTCCCAATACCTGTACTGCTTTCAGATAAATTAATTTGCTTGTTTTTAAATTGTTCAGATAAACTAAAATTTAGGTTGGCTACTGACAAACTTACAAACAGTTTAAACTCCTTCTAAACCAAAAAGGATAATAAAAAAAAACCCTTTATCTGAACGCACAGACATTTTATCTCACATGTGGGAAGGTTAGAAAACACTCATAAATTTCCCTCCACAGGCCAAACTTGTATTCACTCTCACCCTGTTACAATCATTTTAAATAGTGTAGCAAATAACAATTGGTATTATTATTATTAAAGGAGGTAATTGTATGATGATGGCATTCCTTTAGTTAAGCATTTTCCTCTTCATTTTCTGACTCTCAAGGCTGTAGGAAGTCACCCATTGAAGCAAAACATTGCATCACACAGGGCACCAGTCAGCGAGTTTACAGAATAAAGGCTGCATGCATTGCAGACAGCTTCCCACAAATCTACAGCTTAAAACATTCGCTTTGGAAATGCTAAAGAAGTTAGAATGTGCAACATAAGAATCCACTGTGTGAACTACATCACCAGACATGTCTCCGGTGGAATTCAGCCATACGTCAGTTCCATGAAAACTTATGCAGGGAAAACCAAAGTTCCTTATCAGAGCAGATCTACTACAAACGCACAAGGCTAAAGGTGGCCATAGACGTGCAGATTTACCTTCATATCGCACGAACAATCGTTCAGTGCCATCTCCCGACCTGCCATTAACCTTTCAGATCAAATAAAGTAGTTAAAGAACAGATCAGCTGATGTTCTGCCACTGACAGCAATCGTACGAAAGTTATGTCTGACAAAAGCTGGCGACAGTCTCCCACTGATATCGTCAGATCGGCAATACATGCAGAGATATTATCGGTAGCGACAGAAATTTTCTAACCTGTCTGATTGTCTGAACAACCAATCAACATGGCACGAAAAATGTCTGGACACTCCACAAACCGTACGTATGAAGCGAAGATTCGTATGATCAAATCTTTGTGTCTATGGCCAACTTTATTCAGTACTGCATACCTCCCACCAGTACCTATTATGAATGTTCCAATTCATATAATTTTAATACCTTAAGGCTGGAGCTATGCCATGGCGTTGCAGTACCTCTGTGATGCTACAATAATCACGATTTATAAAACATAACATTTTTACCTTAACCTTTTTCAGACTACTTGCCCCACACTAAGGGGCCGATTCACTAAATTCGAGTGAAGGATTCGAAGTAAAAAAACTTTGAATTTCGAAGTGTTTTTTGGGCTACTTCGACCATCGAATGGGCTAGTTCGACCATCGACTACGACTTCGAATTGAAGGATTCGAAGTAAAAATCGTTCAACTATTCGACCATTCGATAGTCGAAGTACTGTCTCTTTAAAAAAAACTTCGACCCCCTAGTTCGGCAGATAAAAGCTACCGAAGTCAATGTTAGCCTATGGGGAAGGTCCCCATAGGCTTGCCTAAGTTTTTTTGATCGAAGGATATTCCTTCGATCGTTGGATTAAAATCCTTTGAATCGTTCGATTCGAAGGATTTAATCGTTCGATCGAAGGAATAATCCTTCGATCGTACGATCGCAAAATTTGCGCTAAATCCTTCGACTTCGATATTCGAAGTCGAAGGATTTCAATTCCTAGTCGAATATCGAGGGTTAATTAACCCTCGATATTCGACCCTTGATGAATCGGCCCCTAAGTGTATTCCAGTTTCATATTACAAAGAAAAGTTAAAGAAGGTATATGTGTCCATTAAGTTTCCATTTATTTACCTTCAACTCCATCTAAAAAGTATAGAACAAATAAGCCAGAAACTGTACAATTATAGCTCACGGTGCATTACCAAACCCAATTCAACATACAGGCCACCATAGCCTATAGGACATTGAGTTGTGAAGTATTGTAGATAGCCCATTGTGGTAAAGTAATTCATAAGTTCACCTCAAATGTACATTATACAGCCCCAAAAAGGCTAATACTGTCGTCTACCAAAAATCAAGAGTTAACGTAATAGCTTGCAAGAATTAATACTGCACAGAGAATACATCTGGCCTATTTGCATTTATCCATATAAATGGGAGCTGCAAGGCGTATACTTCTGCAGAACACAATAATACAATAGTGGTAACAAGGATGTCTATTCTGCTGCAGTGTTTGGAGAATATAACAAGAATTTAGTTATAGCAAATATTCTTTTTTTCCTTTCCCCATTTTTTCTTTTGAGTTAAAAGACGTTGAATTTATGTTCAGAAAACATACTGTACTTTAAGCATGGGAAGTGATGGTGACCTATTGCTATATTGTGGCAACAATGAAGGAAGCAAAACTACTTGAGTCAGCCCAGTTTTAGTAACAGACATCCTGTTTTATAAAGCTTAAAATGAAAGCTTAACATGGGTCAGTCAAATGCTACACTATAAATGGAAGTGTTGGTGGGGGGGGGGTTTACTATGCAACGATCATGGGCACATAAATCCACCCCTTAAAGGCTTGGTAAGATCAGATCTCATGTAAGATGTAAACATTCATTTTGATGTAAGACAACATATTTCATATGTAAGGCACCATATTTCAGAGGCTTCAAAAGGTATCTTACTTCTAAACGGAAGAAGACCCCACAACTGAGGGGGGCATGGAGTGGGGGCCACAGGAGACCCATAATTTGCTATTGTAGCGGTGACCTGCAATTTGTGGGGCTGGAGTCACTGGGGCTCATTTATCAACACTGGGCAAATTTGCCCATGGGCTGTTACCTATAGCAACCAATCAGTGATTAGCTTTATAAAGCCAGATGAAAGAAGAACAATGAATGCATCAATCTGATTGGTTGCAATAGGTAACAGCCCATGGGCAAATTTGCCCAGTGTTGATAAATGAGCCCCACTCTGGGTTACACTACTGCTTTTAAATCACTAGATCTAAGACATTTTGCCTACCAATGTGCCATGAGACATCTGAAACCCATGAGCACTATCTAACCTCACTAAGGGGAAGTGGCACTTTAAGTCCCAGACACTGGGATGGTACATACTGCTATTTCCTATTTCTTATCTATAATGAACATAGTTCCAAATAGCAGTCATTAAAGGGGACCTAAACTGTTGCTCAATCACTGGACCAAAAGTCCCAGTACGGTTTCATATATCAGGCTGGAAACTACAGTCCTTCAACATCAGGCTTGCTTCGGTCAATAAAAATACATTTCCCTGGCTCTCCAGAGCCAGTTATAAAATGCATTATAATCCTCTAATGAGAATCCTATCTGATCTCTTTATATTTGGCTCCATGTTGTTTGTTCCTGCAACTAGAGTTGGAAACCTTTAAGTTTTCCCAAGCACTAAATAATTATGTTCTCCCTCATCGGTTATTATAAAGTGATATCATGAAGACAAAAGTATATAATTTAACAGCACTCCCATCAATGATATTGCTTGTATTTATAATTACGTTTTTGGCAAACCTCTTGAACTAGAGGGTTCAGTGGGATTGAGTTGGTTTAGATTCCCTTAAACCATTGGTGAATGAATGTTGAATGTGGCTCTGGGTTTATGCCCCTTGTCTCTCCTTCCCCTGCTACCCCACTCCTATTCCACCCAAACCTGCCCCAACTCAGCCAAACACCACCCTTTTCCAAACTGGGCCCTCTTTGGAACTATGTCTTTTAGGAGCCTGCCACTGCCATAAAAACATCCCATAGTTGACAGTTTGAAGTTCTGAAACTTATAAATAGGCTGATGATTAAAGGAGAAGGAAAGGTTAAAACTAAGTAAGTCTTATCAGAAAGGTCCACCTAAATATACCAGTAAACCCTCAAAGTAGTGCTGCTCTGAGTCCTCTGTCAAAAGAAACACTGCATTTATTTCCTTCTATTGTGTACTCATGGGCTTCTGTATCAGACTTCCTGCCTTCCGCTTAAACCTCCTTGCCCCGGGCGTCAGCATGCTCAGTTTGCTCCTCTTCCCCCCCCCTTCTCTGCTGAAATCTGAGCCCAGAGCATTAAGTGAAGAGGGAGAGACTCAGGCAGGAAGTGATGTCACACCAAGCTAAAACTGCAGCTGCTATCCTAAACAGAGAGTTTACAGAGATTTTTACCCAGTTATGACAACACATTCTACATTCTAACTTGCACTATAGCAGCTAATCTATTTGCAATAAAATGCCTCCGTAGCTTTCCTTCTCCTTTGATGGAAGCTTTCATCTTTGACTACCTCAAATAGGTATAGTAAGAAGGATACTTCAGATATATCTCTGTTTTACTGAAACAATTATTTGTCAGTAAAACAAAGACCTGAAAATACCAAGCATCTTGTTTCTACGGATGCTGGCCATGGTTCTGTGGGCCAGGTGCTTTTACCCTAAACTGTCAATTCTGGCTTACTTGAATAACAAACGCTTCACAATACTGGCCATATCAATTAGAACATACTCTGGCTGATAGGCCCCAGTACTGGCCAGTCAGCTGTCTCATATTCAAGTTTATAGGATGCGGTAAAGGCATTTTTAATTTGCCTTAAAATACAATTAATATTAGAATAAAAGTTCTCAATTTCAATGAAACACACTTTTTCTTTCCCCCTCCAAGAATCACTGCAGAAATGAGAAAAATGGGGCCACAGCTTTACATTAACAAAGAGTGACAGAAGGAGGCAGCTGAGCTAATTTTTTTCTGCTAAGTGATGACAGCCGACTATGAATTTCCACCTGTCAACACCAGTTAAGACAAAAAGCAGACTGTCAAAAGAATCCCATAACACTTACAATAAATATGTGGCTGAGAAGCATGAGAGGCTGTTTCCTAATGTTACAGAATATGAATGTTATTTCACAGGTACAGTCAGACTGATATGGTAAGTAATTTGTCATTAATCAAAAATAATTTTCAATAACTGAACATGCAAATATTTCTCGATATATGAACTGCTCTTTAGTTTCTTTTATACTGTGGTCACGATCTCTTTCTGTTGTACTTTCACAGACCATATCATCGCTCCCATTCTGGCAGTAATAAGTGATTATTAAATGACTATATTTGCTCAGGTGCTACAAATATTTTTGGGAGGAAGATCCAAAGACTAACCCCGAAATTCCTAACAAACACTTCATAAAAACTCACCCCCATCCTACCACCATACTCATTTTCAGTAATTAACAATGAATCGCATCCAACTGCAATTATGGGACATGACCAGTAAGATCAAAGCTTAAACCAATTTAGCCATATTTTTAAATGAGGTATTTTGGGAGAAACTGCATTCTCAATCAATCTTTTGCTATGCCAAATGTTGCAATTTCAAAACAACAATAATTAAACATAGATTTTTTTCCCCCTTGACACACAGATTTTCCTTTAAAAAAAAAAAAAGTCCAAGTTATTGCTTTGTAAAACCTGGCGTTTTTTTGTGTTTAATAAACCAGTAGTGTTTCGTGTTTCATTCTAACCCTCTGATGAAATGTTTACAGAAAGCAACATATCAGCAAATTTACATATCTGCAAATAAATGAAACTCTTTTGATCAGTAAAGATCCATTGTTAAATAGTGGATACATTTTTTTCAAAACATTTTATTGTTTTGCAGGATTACAATAGTCTTTCAGCGTTTGCAAACATCTAAGGCTCAAAAACAAAAGCTCGCTGCATGACAAAATGTATACCTGTCCAGTACTTCCAGTTCCAATACACAGCAAGTAAAATATCTCCAGAGACCTGCAAGCTAATTGCTATCAATTTTTTTCGAAGGAACACGAATGACGGAAAAATAAATAAATAAATAAATAAATAAATAAATAAAGCACGCACTTGAGAAAAAATTCATGGAACTAGAAAAATTTGTATTTCCCTTTTACTGGAGATCCAGGAAAGCAAAAATTGCCAGGTCATAAGGGGATATCTAAATATTTTTTTTTATAAAGGGGAACTATCACAAAAATGAAAATTTAATATAAGCTTCAGCATACTGAAATAAAAAGTTATCTAAATATAATCAATTAAAAATTCTGTACGGTTTCTGAAATAATCAAGATTATCTTCACTCTCCCTCTCTGAGCATCTGTTTCTCTTCATTCTCTCTTCATGCAGGAGTTGGGTGTCAGCTAATCAATGACCGTTAGATTCAATATATCTTATTGGGGGGGGGCTCCTTTTGCCTAGAAGATATATTATAGAGCTCACTCTATTCAAATCCCAAGACATCATGTCTCTCTACATGCAGAATTTGTGCAAAAGACAGTTATTTTGTTTCTACTGAAATCAGATATTTTAATGAGCACTAATACAGCTGCTAGGAAAGGGAGCCCCCCCCCCTATAAGATATATTAGATCTGTCAATGAATATCTGACACCCAACTGCTGCATGAAGAGAGAAACAGATGCTGAGAGAGGATTAGTGAAAATAAACTTGATTATTTCAGAAATGATGCAAAGTTTTACATTTATTGTATTTAGAAAGTTTCTTATTCAGTACGATGAAGCTTATATTAAATTTTCATTTTCGTGAAAGTTCCCTTTTAAAGAGGATTAAGGAAAAACCCCAAATGTATACATGAATTTAAAAGAGCTATATTATCTGCAAACTGTCCTTGGAGTGGATATCTGTCTTAATCCTCTCTAAACACTTTGCTTTGCCTTTGCCAAGGGGTATAAATAACTGCAACACCCAGGAATGCCTGCCTGACGACAAGTGAACTTGTCAGGGCTCCTTAGAAACCACATCTTACAAAGTCAGAGAAAAATGCAGAGTGTCCACATGAATGTACAGCAGTTGGATCTCATTCATTAGCCCTGACACTCAAAACTAGCAAAATGTATGCATTCACCAGACAATTAAATATCTGCTATAACACTGTGGACAACACTGTGAATTGCATATACTGACTCAAAGTAAAAAGGAAGTTATTGTATATATAAATGCCCCACCACACCTTAGTAACAGCATAACATAAGCATTGTCACAAACAGTCTCTTACCTTGCACACTCGGGCCACTCTGGGAATTAGAAGTTTACTAAAAAATTCATATTCAACGGACACTTCAGTGAAGAAAAAATACACCTTATCATCATCTCCTTCTGGATTGCTTGCAGGAGCTCTGATGACATCAGCATACACAAAGCTTGGCTCTGCATGAAGCAAAATAGAGATGCCATGAGAAATACTACTTAGTACACCCTCCCCTTAGTGCATCACATTGGTATATAAATACAAGCACAAAGAGCAATAAACCTCAATCTAAGTCTGACAATTGACCTACGGTAGGATCCCATTGAAGGCAAATGTACAAATAAAGGAATATTTCTGTAAGGACTATTAGTGTTGTCTCGCCAGTTTATAGTGTGTTGTTTTATAAAAATGTATTTTTCTGCACCTACCATTTCACAGTTGGTTGTTCACCTTCCAAACACTTTATTCGGTTTATTTAGTTGCTACATTTCTCAGCGGTATCTCTGGAATATTAGCAACTATTTATATAACAGCTGCCTTTAATGAAACGCAGGGATTTTGCTCAGCAGGGACAAAGATAACAAATGTATCAACATAATGTATGAATTTAGAACAGTTAAGGGTCAGGGCACACAGGCAGATTCAGGGAGATTAGTTGCCCAGCGACAAATTTCCTGTTCTTCAGGGTTAATCTCCGCAAACTGCCTCCTCTGCCTTCCTGTCGGCTAAAATGTAAATCGCGGGCAGGGTGGCACTCGAGCGAAGTCGTCTGAAGTTTCCTCGTCAGGCAACTTTGGAAAACGAATCACGTCGAGTGCCATCCTGCAGGCGATGTACATTTTAGCCGGCGGAAAGGCAGTTTGGGGAGATTAGTCGCCCCGAAGAAAAGATTTGTCACCGGGCGACTAATCTCCCTGAATCTGCCTGTGTGCCCTGACCCTAAAGAGTCGGTGAACTCTGAGGGGCAGAGCTTCTACAGTCTACTAGAAAATCGTGTAAACATTGAATAGGCTGGTTTTGCTTCCAGCAAGGATTAATTATATCTTAGTTTAGAACAAGTACAAGGTACTGTTTTATTACTACAGAGAAAAAGGAAATCATTTTAAAAAATTTGGATTATTTGATTATAATGGAGTCTATGGGAAGAAGCCTTTCCGAAATTCGGAGCTTACTGGATATCAGGTTTCCGGAAAACACATTCCATACCTGTACTTGGTTTTTCCCGTGGCATGGATCTGGCTTCTTTCCATACATGTTACACCCAAGCTATACAAATAGTTAAGATCCAAGATCTTCTCTACTGTATTTAATGTTATGAAGGATAGCCTGATGGCTCACATACAAGCTTATTCAATGGCTGCTTCTCCCCACAAATTCCCAGCAGCAGAGCTGTAACTTAGTGTCCCTGTCCCGTGACACTAGTCTAAGGTAGTGCACATGCATTCTATAATTTTAATTAGATCACTCTGAAATGGAATCATCCAGTTGCATTCATTTTTTCTAACTTACCATTAAGCCAAGGCACAGCATATTCTGTTCTTAATTGACTTTGAGGGGAGTGTCGAAATATAATAGGCTCGCTTCCCAGGAAATTAAAGGAGGTCCCAGAATAAAGTTCTCCATCTTAAAAAAAGAGATATGCAGGTTTTATTTTGGAACAGAAATAAATAGCTATCACCTGAACAATCCAGATAGTATCAACAGTCATAACAGTATATAATGCACCCGACTACAGTTATGAACTACAAATAAAAAACAAGGTAAACATTATTCAAAAGAAAGTGAAGTTTCAGACAGAAATTTCTGCTGCAAAGTTTCCATACCCTGTCCTTGAACCCTTAATATGGCACAGAGTTTATATTTGGAAAGTCAACACTTTGCAAATCGATCACTGTCAGAAAGGCTTTTATCTGTATCCATCTGATGGGGTTATCCTGGAAACATTCGCTGGTACAGGTTTTACTTACCAACCATGACTGAAGTGTAGCTTTGTGCAGGATCAAAGGGGCATCTGCCTTTACCATCTTCACTTTTACCCAACAATCGAAAGTCGGTTAAGTCCTAAAAATAAATGAAGCAAAACACAAGAGGGTAATTAATAATAATTTATTATAAACCTGTCTGTGACAGACTAAAACAATGTAGTTACACTGGTCCATGAACTCACAGCTCAACCCGCTGACCACATTATAACAAGGAGATTTCTAGTCCACTATAAATCACCACCCATTCAAAGTGAATAGTAATTATTGGAGGAATGCAACCATTTCTTTCATGTGACCTTACTCTCAAGCCTATGGCCATTTTGATCAGTTAACTTCTGGTTAAGAGCAAATGTAAATCTGCATGAGACCTTAAAAAGTTTTGGAAGGAATTATAAAACCAAGCATGCCTGGGAGCTTGTAATTTATATGGTTAGATGTGGTGCGAAGGAGGAGTGATATTTTCCCATTGTAATATTCAATTACAGGTATAGGATCTGTTATTCGGAAACCCATTATCGAGAAAGCTACGAATTATGGAAAGGCCGTCTCCCATAGATTCCACTTTCTCCAAATTTTTAAAAAATTTCCTTTTTCTCCGTAATAAAAAAACAGTACCTTATACTTGATTCAAACTAAGATATAATGCATTCTTATTGGAGGAAGAACCAGTCTATTGTAATATTCAATTACAGGTATAGGATCTGAAGAACCAGTCTATTGGGTTTATTTAATGTTTACATGATTTTCTAGTAGACATGAAGATCCAAATTACTGAATGGTTTGTTATCCGTAAAACCCCAGGTCCCAAGCATTCTGGATAATAGGTCCCATACCTGTACTTTACACACTTTACAAATATTCTAGTGGGTGCCCAGCAAATGGATCCCACTTTGCTGTGTACAGAGACCCACATTCACATGGATGTCTAATATTAGCCTTTCCCCTAAGGGTGGCATTGTATTACAAATGGATGTAGCACAAGCAGCACTCACATTCTCTGATGTCAGAATGGTAACAGCCAATGTTTTCTGCTGTCCGAATCAATCCTAGTGGACTTTTTATATGGTATATATGTTCTGTTCATGAAGCATGCAATATTAAAGTGTAGGGCTACAAATCTCTTGAGAACACTGGAAGCTGTAAGGAAATCCCCAGCAAACAATACAGAACTGACTGCATTTGTGAAACAACTTGTGTGTGTCACTGGGAAGTTACAAGCAGCTCATTTCTTCAGGAGGAACTCGCTCGCTTGACTCGCTTGTGTGCCTTGATATTTGGGACAAACTTAATAATGAATACATAGAAAGGTGAATATGTGACTGGTTTGCATAATTGGCATCATATGAATCTACGTATTAAAGATTTCATTCTAACCAATGCATTTCCTTTCAAGCAATCACAATCTAACCAAAGGAGCACATAACATTTTGGTAGCATAATGACCCCAAGTTCAGAAATTATATATATATTTTTTTTAGCCTGAGGTTCTTATTTTCATTAGCATGAAATTGAATTTTAAATAATCTAAAGTCATAGATTTGTGCTTTGTTTACCCCCACTGCCAATCTGGTAATGAAGCACTTCAATGTTAGGGAAGGCCTTTGCTGAAGGAAAGGAAGCTGAAAGGGGCCCATTGTATACCCACAGAGAAGATAAATGGCCTCTGGAGGGATGTACACAATTAACACAGCTATCATGACAGCAAAGATATTTGTGGATCCCTTTGCTCTTCCTACTGCCTTATGCTACCCATGAGAATCCCAAGTATGTGACTTCCACTCTCCCACTGAGAGCAACTGTTTAATTAGCCCATAAAGAACGAGAAGTTGTGCAGGGTAAACATTTGTGCCACCAACCAGATAGTCGCAGGTAGGCTGGAAGGCATTGGTTCCACAGACATACAGAGTCTTGTCATTCAGAGGCTGGATCACTCTAATGTAGTTGAGGCACTCTGTCTGCAACACAACATAAAACATATTTCAGCAATGCACTGCCCAAAACCTTAACATGGTATATTTCTAATTAATTGTACAAACCTGTGCTTTATTCTATTAATAGGCTAAGCTAATACGGACATAACCATAAGAAATAAAAATAATAAAGAGATAGAAGTGGCTAAGAATCCGTGGGAACAAATTTTGGAATGTATTGCATGAGAAACAGTATCAAAAGCAACCCCATGTACATAAAATTTTTATTAAAAAAAAAAAAAAAAAAGTGGGGGGAAATAACGTTTCCATATTTTCAAATACAAATGGAGCAGCACTCTTTATAAACAAGGTGGTAGCTGGTTGTAAATGCACCCAAAACCACCTCCCACTGATCACACTGTCAACTTTATTCAGTCTGGGGACTGCCAGTGGCCAATGGGAAGTATCGGGGAGAGTTCCAGGACTACTTTGCCAAATACACCAGCACCATCTCTTAGAGCCCTACGGGCTCACAAACACATCAATGGACTAAAAAGTGTCTGTACAGCAGGAGACAATAGTCTCTTATTCCTGTGTAGACTGAAATCAAGAGGGTTGTTTGGGATACCAGGATTAGGTAACAATTTTGGTAAAAGCCCTGGTTACAGATACTCCCTTAGTTAACAACAGAACACTACAGGTACTAAAACAGTTTTTTCATCACTAGTCTGCATTCTTCAGATGAATGCAAACAATGTCAAGTATACATTATGAGATATACTTTATCATCTAAAAAACCTTGTATTCACAAAAACTCAACATGTGGCAATTCCATTCAACATATGATTATTTAAAGGGATTCTGTCATGAATTTTATGATGCCATTTTTATTTCTAAATTACACATTTCAAATAATTCACTGTTCTTATATGTACCAGGGAGCTGTTATCTTGTGTTAGGGAGCTGTTATCTGGTTACCTTCCCATTGTTCTGCTGATGAGCTGCTGGGGGAGGGGGGGGGTTTGGGGAAGGGAGGGAGGTGATATCACTCCAACTTGCAGTACAGCAGTAAAGAGTGACTGAAGTTTATCAGAGTACAAGTCACATGACTGGGGGCAGCTGAGAAACTGACAATATGTCTAGCCCCACGTCAGACTTCAAAATTAAATATATGCTCTTTTGAGAAACAGATTTCAGTTCAGAAGTTTGCTGGAGCAGTACTATTAATTAGGCATTTTGAAAAAAAAAATTTTTTTTTTCCATGACAGTATCCCTTTAAACAAACAATTCTTTATTTATGAGAGTACCTTTTACTTAACTAAATTGGCATAAATCTATGCTGAAATTAAAACAATCCTATTTGGTTGCTTTAATGTTTTTAGTAGAATTAAAAGGCATCTATACCCCCAATGAGTCTTTTGCAATAATTATCTGATCCCGATTTCAACTTGAGTTTTGGGATAAAGGACCCATTTAAGGCAAATTGTTTCCACTTTACTCAAAAGATCCCATACCCTAAAACTAAGTCCCCTTAGTAGTTGTGATAATAGATCTCATATTTATCTTTTTACCAAACCAGCTCCCAAAACAAACTGTATTACATTTGGACAGAAAGAACAAAAACGTGTTACCATAGCAATTTCCAGATCAAAGTACCTGCTTTGACTTGCCTTTCCAGGCACACTCGTAATTTTTTTCGTCACTGACTTTCCAGTAAGCCTGGGGGGATAGAGGAAGTTACACAGAGACACTAATGCAATGATTCTGTAAATGGAAACAGAAAGGGCAGGGTACTAATGCATAGGTGCCAGCACCCTGGTAAAAAGGCTTAGTAATCACACGATTGCTTACACTGTATAGATAACAACAAAGGTAAAATATATTACATAAAAAATCAAAGTAAACCCAATAAAAAAAAAACTTGCAATATGCTTTATTTGGCAATCAAGCTATACTTGGCTCAAGTTACGGCTCCCTTAGGGTAGGGACACACTGGGCGATTTGGGGAGATTTAGTCGCCTGGCGACTAATCGCTGCGACTTTCCACGACCAATCTTCCCCGAATGCCTCCCCTCGCTCTGCGCCTGGCTAAAATGAAAAATCGCCTGCGCTAATCACACACGGCGATTCGTTTTCCGAAGTCGCCCGAAGTTTCCTCGTGAGGCAACTTCAGGCGACTTCGGAAAACGAATTGCCGTGTGTGATTAGCGCAGGCGATTTTTCATTTTAGCCAGGCGCAGAGCGAGGGGAGGCATTCGGGGAGAAAAGTCGCGGCGATTAGTCGCCAGGCGACTAAATCTCCCCAAATCGCCCAGTGTGTACCAGCCCTAAGAAGTGTATAGCTTATGTACGACTGGCTGCATTTTTCCATGTAATTATCACAGCACACATTTACCTACAGCAGGGGTGCCCAAAAGGTAGATCGGGATCTACCAGTAGACCTTTAGCTGGGGATTAGTAAATCTCAAGATACTGTCAACAAAAAGCTTGTCTAAATCACCCTGCTATTTCATTCACATATCTATTATGTTAAGGTTACATAAAAATACTTCTTTGTTAAACATAGCAATATAAATTCTCCCATAAAGCAATATAATATTTAAGTAATATTTTCCATGGAACAGAATGCTACCAATCCTATTATGGATATAGATCATAATGGGTTAACATCACTAAAAATAGACCATGCATTAGTAAAGTATGGGCACTCCTGACCTACAGGGATCAAAAAAAACAGATAATAAAGATTGCATATCCATATACAGCACAATTGTACATGCTATTTGCTCACTTTACAACAGAAATGTATAACCATTGTTCCATGAGAATTTAATTAGAGTGTTTTGGGGTATAAGCTAGCTTTATAATTAGAACTGTGTACAAGCCCACTTCCGAATACTACATATGAATTAGAAACATGCACAGCTTCTCACCTAAAATATTTATTTGTGCATTTTATTCACAGCAAAAATTCATGTTAATGCATTCAAAAACACAACAGGAGGAAACTTCGGAAAACGAAGCACTCCAAGAGCCATCCCACCGGCGATTAGATTCTAAATCTCCCCGAATCTGAGAGTGTCTCTGCCTTAACACCACAATATAAACATCTTCATGTTATCTTCTAGACAAAGTAGGAGCTATAGTTGCACCATGCATGCCACCTTTCACTGCTGATAATAAACTAGTTATGTAAATGGCATCTACCTTCCTGAGACAGACTTTTTACTTTTTTTAATTGCTCGGTAACAATTCATTATATTTGAAATCCCTTTCTGTTTTGGTGTCATTGACTCCCCACCACCCACAACTGACCTCGTGGAGCTTCTCTGCAACATTCACTGAACTGACAGCAAAGATAGCTTCTCGGGCACCAACATAAAGAACATCTTTTTCTTCACTGAGCAATAAAGTGGAATAATTGGAAATGCCCGACACATGGAAATGCATCAAATTGATTTCTGGGGGGGGAAAAAAAACATAGATTTGTTAAAATTATTCAATAATGCCATTTCAATAGGTGTGTTAAAGTAGTACAATTAACCAAAAATACAGCAAAAAAGATATAGCCCATCTTTTTGCTTTGATGCTTGATACTGCTTATATAGCGTAATATACAGTATATTAGTGGTACAGAAGGAACAGAAGTGGAGGTACACTAGGCACTAAAGGTTAACTTTAATTTCCGTTTGTGTCTCATTATATGCTAGTATCAGCCAGAGTATTATCGATATTCTACAGAATGCAGAGGGGGAAACTCATCATAATAAGCAAAAATGGGTGTAAAGCAACTGGAAAACAGAGAAACAAATTTATAGGTGTACCAACTATAAAAAGGTTTACTTACAACAAACCTGCAAGCTAAGTTATATTGCAAGGATGTGCTTGAGTATACAAACACACATTATGGGATGGCAGTGGTTGTGACTTTGATAAAGCATTTGACATAAGAGCCACACAGAAGGTTACTGGTTAAATTAAATCTCACTCCAACTTGCAGTGCAGCAGTAAAGAGTGGCTAAAGGAAGTTTATCAGAGCACAAGTCACATGACGGGGGCACTTGGGAAACTGACAATATGTTTAGCCCCATGTCAGATTTCAAAATTAAATGTAAAAAAATCTGTTTGCTCTTTTGAAAAACGGATTTCAGTGCAAAAGTCTGCTGGAGCAGCACTAATAACTGATGCGTTTTGGAAGAAAAAACTTTTTCCATGACAGTATCGCTTTAAGGAATGTTGGCCTGGAACATAGAATTTGCACCTTGATAAAAGAACTGGAACTGGCTAAAAGATAGATTACAGAGAGTGGTGGTAAATGGAACATTTTCTCATTGGACCAGTGTTGTTAGTGGAGTACCGCAGGGCTCTGTACTTGGTCCTTTGCTTTTCAACTTGTTTATTAATGACCTGGAGGTGGGCATTGAAAGTACTGTTTCTATTTTTGCAGATGATACTAAATTGTGCAGAACTATAGGTTCCATGCAGGATGCTGCCACTTTGCAGAGTGATTTGTCTAAATTGGAAAACTGGGCAGCAAACTGGAAAATGAGGTTCAATGTTGATAAATGCAGGTTATGCACTTTGGCAAAAATAATATAAATGCAAGTTATACACTAAATGGCAGTGTGCTGGGAGTTTCCTTAACTGAGAAGGATCTAGAGGTTTTTGTAGATAACAAGTTGTCTAATTCCGGGCAGTGTCTTTATAGGTCCCTGGTAAGGCCTCATCTGGAGTATACAGTGCAGTTTTGGACTCCAGTCCTTAAGAGGGATATAAATGAGCTGGAGAGAGTGCAGAGACGTGTAACTAAACTGTTTATAGGGATGGAAGACTTAAATTATGAGGGTAGACTGTCAAGGTTGGGGTTTTTTCTCTGGAAAACAGACGCTTGCAAAGGGACATGATTCCACTTTACAAGTACATTAGAGGACATTATAGACAAATAGCAGGGGACCTTTTTACCCATAAAGAGGATCACCGAACCAAAGGCCACCCATTCAGACTAGCAGAAAAGAAAAAGCTTTCATTTGAAGCAGTGTAGGTTGTTATTCACGGTGAGGGCAGTGAAGTTGTGGAATGCATGGCCGGATATTGATACTTTTAATGCCTTTAAGAGTGGCTTGAATGATTTCTTTGACAAGCATAATATCCAAGGCTATTGTGAAACTAAAATCTACAGTTAGTATATATATATATGGGTATATATAGTTTATGGGAGTGTATGGAGGGGTAAGTGTGAGTGTGTGTATGTATGGATGCTGGGTTTTTGCTGGACTTTTGGATTATTTCAACCAGATTTAACTATGAAACTATTTAATTATGTAACTTTCAGTAGTAGACATGTATTATTTATTTCCTTGCATGTGATTTTAACACATCCTAATTAAAGGAATATTTAAGGAAAAGACTTTCCTTTTGTTAAATAAATAACAATGCACACTAGATTAATGGTAATCAGGTCCAAGGCCAATGGGCAGGCTGCTGGCAGTAAAGACCCAAGGACATGCCAGGAGACTCACAGATATGGATGAAGGGCTCATTGTCCTATTTGCGATACCTTTAGTCAATAACTAATTGTTGCTAGCAAGCTGCCCAGCAGCAAAACAAAGAAATGTTGCTTGCCTTAAGATAACACAACACGAAAAACTCAAAACACTGTCATGTAATTATTATGCACTAACACAACACTAAAAGTCAACTCAAAGCACTGGCTGTCGTATAATTATTGCACAAAGGTGCTACTTACTCAGCAACACTTACGTTTGTTAGTCTTTAATTAGCACAGATGTGGGTGTCCCTAAATAGTATAAGCTAAGGGTGCAGCTGTAAAATTACTATAGAGAAAAAACCACGCTCATGAGGAAAATTCACAAATTGCCTAAAAACAGATAGAGTCAACTGAAAAGCAAAGGGAAAATAAACCCTTGGCATGATGTTTAACAATAATGCAGACACAGATGTGCATCTGCTTTACTAATTATATGTATTATTTCCAGTGTGAGGGGATATATTCCTGATCAGTTACGAGTTTTGCAAGCAATTATATTTTTTATAGTTTTTCTTGCCAAACATAAGTAGGCATGATATATCATGATATATCTGAGAGGTACTGCCAGAAAGAGTGATGATTAAATAAAGGAAGAATTCTGTCATTTGTACCACAATTACAGTTTGCAGGAGCAAAGTGAAACTCCGAGTGAACTTAAACAGGTGGTTCACCTTTAGGGTTTGGCCAAGTGAGCAGATTCGGGGTGACAATCTCCGCATACTGCCTTCCCCCTGCCGGTTAATATGAAAATCGCCTGGGCAAGGCACACGCTGTGCTTCAATTTCCGAATTTGCCTCACGAGGTAACTTCAGGCGACTTTGGAAAACGGTGTGCCGCGTGTGCCTTCCCCAGGCTCGTGTGGCCAGACCCTTAAGGTAACTTTTATTATGTTATAGAACAGCCAATTCTAAGCAACTTTTCAATTGGTTTTCATTATTTATTTTTTATATTATATTATTTTACATTATTTATATATCACTGACTCCCTTCTAAAAAACAAAGTCTCTGTAAGGCTACATGTATTGTTATTGTTACTTTTTATTACTGATCATTCTATTCAGGCCCTCTCCTACTCATATTCCAGTCTCTTATTCAAATCAACGCATGGTTACTAGGGTAATTTGGACCCTAGTTACCAGATTGGCTAAGATGCAAATTAAAGAGCTGCTGAATAAAAAAAAACAACTCAAAAAACACAAATAATAAAAAATGAAAACAAATAGCAAATTGTCTCAGAATATCACTCTCTACATCATACTAAAAGTTATCTCAAAGGTGAACAACCCCTTTCATAGTGTGGCAACATTTTATCAAGAAGGCTTACAGGAGAATGTCACACATCTTTGTGTAAAATTGAAGGTCGATAGGGCTGATTTTGTACAGGTACAGGATCCATTATCCAGAATCCTTCAGAGAGAAAATGGATATTTACCCAGAAGAGGGAAGGGTTTAGGGTAGATTAAGGACACTGGGTGGTATACATGCAACTGGAAACATAAGGAGGGACACATACAAGTCTTCCAATACATACATTAAATATTAAATACAATAACATGTTATACAATGGCATATTCTTAGCAACTTTTCAATTGGTCTTTTTTTTTAAATATTTTTTGAATAATTTGCCTTCCTCATTACTAATAGCCTTTGAGCCAATTGTCCAATTGCTTTTGAGCCCCTGAAATTAAGTGATTGTGTTTAAAAAAGGCTAGTTCCTCACATTTTTATGCAATCTTTCTGTTCAACCCACTGAATTAAAGTGGAAAGTCTGCAGTTCAGCTGCATCTAAGTTGTTTCATTTAAAATTCATTGTGGTAATGTACAGAACCAAAATTAGAAAAAAGTTGGCTCTGTCCAAAGATTTATGGACCTAACTGTATATCCCACAACTTAACTAATCATACGAAACAGCATATATAGCAGTATTCATGTTTTCCACCATGTGATGCAATGGAAACAGTGAGCACATGGCTTCTTTACCTCATGCTGCTCAGAGCATTTACTTGTACACTGCTCTGTGCTTGTGGGGCAGAAGGTACAAATGCAAAATGCAACAGCTTCTCTTTGTATATTTTATGGGTTCAATGAGTTTTGTTAAATGACAAAAAACCCTCGGATTTGTAAGGCCAATGGTTACATTCAGCTCTAGTGCTGTCTGTACCTATGAGCATTTAGTGCATCGCCATGGGAATTTTAAATATCAACAACAGAATTTTGAACACAACTGCCATATGTATAGATCTAAAAATGATGGGAGACTACAATAATGCAGGCAGTGCTCTACTGACCCACTAGTACATCTTAAATTATGAAACAACCTGCAGTACAATTGAACAAAATCTAGTTTGACAAAATAATAAAAATCTGAATTCCCATAATACATTTGGCATTTCTATGCCATTCATTGGTGAGCCATTTCTGGATTATGTCAAATGAATTTAAAAAAACCTGAGAAATACAAATGAAAGGTTTTGTATGAAAGAAAATGGGTGGGTGCACAGTTTAAAATATATATAATAATGTGCCAGCTATCAATAAGTAAAATTTAAAAAAAAAAGGTTGTTACCTTTAAGGTGCCATGTGATCCTCGGTGCTGGTCCAAATTCTGCAGCCCCAAGTACAATACACAAGACCAAACAGAAAGCATTAAAAGCCATGCCAAAAAGCATTGTTCTCTGAAAGGAAACTTGCAACTCCGCTTCTCATCTGGTGAATGAAGAGACAGCTCCCCCGGCAGATGTGCGACAGTTGAGAGATTAGACTTTGTTAGCATGTGAGTGCCATTAGCTCCGGGAAGTCAAAATTATCGGGCAAATGTGAAGAAACTCTGGTGGGCAATGTGCTCAAGGCTTCAGCATCTGAAAGGGGAAAAAGAATAAGGAAGAGGATGTGGTTTACAGAATCTTTACATAGCAAAAAACTTTTATTTTAACAGAGACAATGTAAAATCATTCATGTACTTAGAATTTTGTCACACACAACATTTCCATGACATTATGACAACATTATTCCACAGAGAGAAATTGCAACTATTAAGTCAGAGTATAATCTTTTGCCTTAAGGTGACCAAACACGTAGGGGCTGATTAATTAAGGGTCGAATATTGAGGGTTAATTAACCCTCGATATTCGACTAGGAATTGAAATCCTTCGACTTCGAATATCGAAGGATTTAGCGCAAATTCTGCGATCGTACGATCGAAGGATTATTCCTTCAATCGAACGGTTAAATCCTTCGAATCGAACGATAGTAGCCCAAAAAATACTTCGAAATTCGAAGTTTTTTTACTTCGAATCCTTCACTCGAATTTAATGAATCGGCCCCTAAAGGTGGCCATACACGGGCAGATTAAAGCTGCCGATATCGGTCCTTTAGACGGGTCCTCCCAATCGATATCAGGCCAAAAATCAACTAGATATAGATCAGGGAGGTCCCCATACCCTGGCAGATAAGCTGCCTAATTAGTCCAAAGGACCCAAATTTGCATCTTAAATCTGTCCATGTTTGGCCAAGTTTAGCTTTAGCGACAGCCATATTCCAAGCATATTGTCTTTCACAGAGATATCCAACAAATATCTAGCAATCAAGTAAAGGGGGCCATATTCTATAAGAAACTCTCATTTGGCGAGAATTAGCGCATCGTTCCCCGGGAATGGCCTGATAAGGTGGGCAATATCAGGCTTAATCCAATTATTGACCATAGTGCCAAACGATAAAGGTGCAACAACTTGAGCAATGACAAAATCATTTAGCCAATGTGGTCCTGGATCTTATGGGAAAATCGAAAGCATTTTTGGCCAGATATTGGTCGGGTGGGAAGGCCCCATAGACGGCCAGATAAGATGCTAAATCTGTCTGAAGAACCCAAATCAGCTATTGCTGCATTAAATTAATACGAGCAATAATTAGAAGAATAAAGAAACCTCCAACTTTCCAAGCCCAAGGCTTTCCGCAATTTCTGCCTTATATTCAACCCTTGATATTTTGAACTGTTCCTGAACAGAAGCACATTTTTTTTTACCACTTCTGTATGGAATCTGAAAACAAGCATAGTTTAATGAAACTCAGACAAACATTCAATCACACGGAAAAATAGACACACAAACACACAGAATAAAACTTCCAAGCAGAATGTGGAAAGAGTAAACCTATCTGTGAAATAAATATTTTAAACCATACTGCTCATTCCACATGTATTAGGAATATATAATTAGCCATTCCTAATTCTCAATGGTTACTGTATAGATTGTAAAATCATTCAGTTTGTTCAACCTGGAAAGGCTAAGCACAATGCCATATGTTACATGTCAAGGAAATGCATTAACTTCAGGATCTATATTGGATCCTTTTGCATAGATAGAGACTGAAAGAAAATAAAATTGTCTAATCACAAAAAGACCATTTCTACAAAGAAAAATCTGAATAAAAGAGGTAATATAGGTTATTATAGCAAGGGAATATATTTACCATTGTATATGTATGAAGCTGACCATATATTATGATAACTAAAATGTGTTTTGTTGCCAGCACCAAGGGTGTTGCACTTACAGTACTCAAGCCTCACAGAACAACATTGTCTGGATATGACAAATGTACGTTTACTCTGTAACCCTTTCTACTTACTTTATTTTAAGACCCCCATTTGTAAAATTATAGTAAACAGCTGTGCATCTTGCTGCTGCCATATAAATAAAGGATGAGGTGGCTACACAAACAAGTTGACACAGTTTTGCTTTTACACCAGAGATATAAATAAAAAACTGTAACTAGGTTAATGGGGAGGGAGAATAGGTATTCCTATCAAAGGGTTTGTTAAAAATATTCAGAACAGCTGCATATTGGAATGATAAACAAGCCATAAAGGGGCAATGAGCAAATGCTAAAATAATGTAACAAATAAAATCTGATGTCTAAATGTTCATCTCACAGACCATTTTAAGAAGGAAAAATCTGCCACGGATAAGGCTAGTGTTCTCTAAGGAATAAACATCGCCAACCACAAGTGGACATTTATTCAATTTCATATAATTTCAAAATAAATGTAATTAAAATAAAAAGTTAAATGCATTGCAAATTCAATTAAAGGATAATACAGTATGCAGTCTTTATTTTAGGTCTCTGCAGTCTCAATTACAAGTCACAAGAACAGAAATCTAATCAGCTAATAGACTGAATGTCATGAGAGCAATGTTAACCATAAATGTAAAAATGAAGTAAATGGCAAAAATGATTGACAAAAAATGCTGGCAAGTAAGGTTGGTGAGCCAAATGCAAATGTTCGATACAAAATACATAACATTCATGTCCTAGATCTGTAAAAATGATGTATGGAATTTCCTCTACTGTATGTGCTATATGTTTCTTCAGAAATAGCCATACCTGACAAACAGGCTGCAAACAGGCCAATGTGGAGCTTCAGGGTGTTTCTCAGTAACCAAGCATCTGAAACCGATCAGGTTCTCAAGTAGTGTATTGTCTAGTATTCTTTGCACAAGTGGCAGGGGCAGAAAAGTGTTATTTCTGTGCACACAAGATATCTATATACAGTATGATATACAGAATAGGCTACTACAATAGTTATATATATCCCAATTCTGAAGCTTTTATAGGAGCTTTGTTTTACTGTGGTCAATAATGTCCACATGAGACATATGCATGTGGTGTTAACACTTATTAGAAGGGAGGCCAATTCACACAAGATTTAAGGCCCCCATACACGGGCTGATAAAAGCTGCCGACAGACAGAGTCAACAGCTTATTGGCTCTTATGTGGGACCCTCAGACGGGCTTCCCTGATCGATATCTGTTCAAAAGGCGACCAGATGTCGGGTTGGGCAGGGTAAAAAATCCCATTGGATTGAGTTGGAGAATAAATAGCCTGCCTGAAAACAGTTCCATTCTGTGCTGACTCTGAAAGCACATAACCAAGCAAAATGATGTGAGATGGCTGCCTACAAAACAATATTACAACTAAAAAAATACACTTGTTGGGTTAGGAATTCAATTTTACATGCTAGAAGGAAGTATTTGCAGTGTAAAGTGTGTATTTTACAAATAAAAACTACACTTTAAAAATCATGACAGAATCCCTTTAAAACAGAATCTGCACTGGTTGATAAACTTCACAGACTGGAATATGAATAGGAAGGGGCCTGGACATGAAGATGAGTATTAAAAGTAACAGTAGCAATAGGTGTGTGCCCTTACATAGCATTTGTTTTTTAAAGGGGTCAGTGACCCCCCATTTTAAAGCTGGAAAGAATCAGAAGAAGGCAAATAATTCAAAACCAATTGATCTGCCCGAGGTAAGGTTCTTACTTCGCCTCCTGGCAGAATTGCCTCTGGATATGAAAAAAGGCAGAAAGCATTTCTCTCTTTCTTATGAATCAACACAAGTAAAAGCGATGAGAGATTTTTCTGACCTGTTGATATGTGACAAGCAGAAAAACAAGGCAGAGATAGAAAATGAATCCACATATGGCCCGCATTAAAGTGGAAATTCAGTAAATAACATAAGTGTAAAAGGATACAAGACATTTAGCAGGCACTAGCGCTTTTGGGTTTGCAGCAGACCTGATGTCACCCCCCCCCCCCCCCATTTGCAACTGCACTTTCTACACTAGAAGGGTATAAATTCCAGATAAAAAGAAACTAAGCTCTTCAAGCTAGGAGAAGCAGCGTCTTGCTGCCCCCAGTAAAGTGCAGGCAGCCTTTCGTGTAAGTTAGGATCACAAAACACTTGTTTCTTCGAGACAAATTTAATTTCTAGTTTCACTTCTTTATTGTGGCAATTGGAACAGTGTGTTTTTTACTTGCTGGCTCGCAGAACTACATTTCAAACATGTTCAGGCTCATGCATAACATCTTTTTTTTTTTATCACAAATTCCTGTCTGTCTGTCAGCAGAGTTGCTGAACCAGGATTCGTCTCTTTGCAAAATATCCCCTCAAATGTGCTGAGCTCTCAACTCATTATAACAGAATGGTTACCGGCTCTATCCTACATAATTACACTTTTTAGCCAGCTCTTAAATTGAGAGAGAAGATACAGCAGGAACATCTAAAGTATTTCAAGTATGTGGCAGAATCAAATATATTTGATGCATATTAAATGCTAACTGGGAGAACCCATCTTTGTTCTGTGGTAGTGAGTAGGTCAGTTTCTCACATTTCCCCAGCATCCATTTGGCAGCACATTGATCATTCTATTTAGTGAACAATTGCACTCGGATACCAACAAGCACTAGCACACAAAGGCCGCCTAAATCTGCCTGCCATCTCTCATGGCGCTGGTTGCTAGGAAACCTTTCAGCTCCTAAGTAGCTTTTTGGTGCTCATCACTTATTCACATCCAAGCAGGGAAAGAAAATGTAAACATAAATGTTTTGTCGCAACTTCATCTATTAATATAAAAATAGATGCATCAGATACACTATAGTCTTTTAAAACGACTCTTATTAAAACAAAAGCTCTCTCCATCAGACATCTCACTCCTAAATGTCCCACTTATTCTCCTAAATCATGCTTTTAAATCCTATCACTGCAACCAAATGAACACAATAAAGGCTGGCACTAACTCTTTCACAGATCAATTTCAGGTCTACCACAAACAGGGCATATTGGTTCACTAAAGGCGGAATGTAATTAAAGTCGCAAAGAGAAAAACAATTCGCACCAATAAGACTAAAAATCCACATCTCGCAATGTAATATTGTTCCATTAACTGTTATTGCATTGTGAATTTTAATTACGCATTGCAAATTTTAATTGCGCACTCTTAAGAAGTGCTTGAAGGTGTCGTAATCTTTTAGAGCAAACATAAGGATTTTTTCAGTAAGAAGTTTTATTACATTTACTGCGCATTGGCACAAACTATAAAATTCACAAACGGTCTTCCACTGTCGGAAGTGGTCGCTAAACAGTTTACGGGTTCTTAAAAGCTATATTAAATTCGTGCAAAGCCAAATTTGTTGGCGCAAAGGCATAACTTTTTACATTGCCAATAGTTTTTCCGTTACCGACTTTTATTACATTCCCCCATAATGTCTTACGGGGGTAAGTTTTCCCAAGTGATAACATTGCAGCATCAGACTCGGGGGGGGGGGAACCCCACCTAAGGCCACCCACCCCCACCTAAAGCCACCTACCCCAGGCGCAAAGCTCCCTCTGGTCCCCCTCCCTGAGCCGCATCCCCCACGCGCACCTACCTTCAGCTGCACAGTGGGCCAGGGAGGAAAGTCGGAACCCACTTCCACGAAAGGTTTGGGCCATCAGGGCTGGGGCAACGGTTTTTTTCCCGGTGTCCCGCGTCCCAGTCCAACACTGGAACACTTCCCAAGGTTGATTGCTTGTGAATTCTTTAGATTGCTTAAACTATCCACAGTGATCGTCCAACACCTTAGAGTAAGACCTTAGGAGTCTTAAAGAATGTGTTCTGTTTGACATCACATGCATTTTTAGTTTAGGAAAAGCCAAAACTTACCCAGACACAAGCAAATGAAAGTAAATGCTACACCTTTAGCAGCTATAATTTTTTCATATGGCAGTTCAGAGTACTTTGCAAGCTTAACTATTGAGGTGCTTAAAAACTAAATATAAATATAATCTAAAATGAACATCCTATTTTTCAGAATTCAACAGCCTTAAGCCTCACAAAAAACAGAAAGGCAGACCCACAGGTTGGGTTACAGTCAGTCTGTGGTATGGCATAGAAACGTCCCGTGGATGCACCCACCAAACAGAACCCACGAAACAGGAACAAGACCCACATAATGTTAAAATAAAAAATCCCAAAGCAGGCATTGCATTCATTAGAAATCTGCAGAAATACTAGAAAGGCTGAATGCTGCATATAGTAAGAGAAAAACACACAATAACAAAATGTGCTACCTCCTGCATCTCACTGAGACTCTTATTTACACATTTTCCAGTACTGGAACATCTCGGTTTTAAAGGGGTTGTTTGCCTTTATGTTAACTTTTAGTATGATGTAGAGGGTGATATTCTGAGACAATTTGCAATTGTTTTTAATTTTTTATTATTAGTTTTTTTCCGTTATTTAGCTTTTTATTCACCAGCAATTTCAGCAATCTGGTTGCTAGGGTGCAAATGACCCTAGCAGTCATGCATTGTTTTGAATAAGAGATTGGAATATGAATAGGAGAGGCCTGAATAGAAAGATTAGTAATAAAATGTAGCATAACAATACATTTGTAGCTTTGCAGAGCATTTGTTTTTTAGATGGGGTCAGTGACCCCCATTTGAAAGCTGGAAAGAGTCAGAAGAAGGCAAATAATTAAAAAACTACATAAAATAAAAAATGAAAACCAATTGAAAAGTTGCTTCGTTTTGGCCTTTCTATAACATATTAAAAGTTAATGTAAAGGTGAACTACTCCTTTAACACAGGCCTAATTAAAGGAAAACTATACCCCCAAACAATGTAGGTCTCTATAAAAATATATTGCATAAAACAGCTCATATGTAAAACCCTGTTTCATGTAAATAAACCATTTAAAACATACTTTATTAGTAGTGGTAGTAGTTTAATCATGAATAGAAAATTGTCATTTTAAAAAATAATGGCCACCCCCCCCCCCCCCGGGATCGTAGGATTCATGGCGCACACAAACAAACCATGAGGTCCATGTAGGGTGGTGAAAAGATGATGTGTCCTACTGTTATCTGTTCGGGGATGAGCTACATAGCCATCAGGCAGATTTTAGAAGGGCTGTATCAGGCCACGGTGGTGCATATAAACAGTGGCCATTCAAAGAATGAGTAACTGAATGCCTAGATCAGGCACTCGCATTGCCAGACGTAAGCATAGGGAGTGCATTTCCCAGTACTTTGAATATAAAGTGGGTTCTGGTTTCATATTACCGTAGTCATTTATTCCTGCTTTAATTTATTAATCAGAATGTGTCACACAAAGTGAAGTCACACAATGCTAGTCATCCACATGTTGTGCTGTGTTGATGAAAGACCAAGCACATTGCTAATAGCTACACTAAAATGCATGCTTGTGCCATGCAGACCAGTACTTGGGATATCAATACAAATGAACTTGCAGGCTAAGGGTGGTGGCAGATGGGGAGATTAGTTGCCCAGCGACAAATCTTCTCTCCTGGGATCGACTAATCTCCCTGAAATGCCTTCCAGCCAGCAAGAATACGAATACCCGGTGGGATGGCATACGAATTGCTTCGGATTTCCCAAATCGCCCGAAGTTTCGATTTGTATGCCATCCCACCGGTGGTTCCAATTCTTGCCGGCGGGAAGGCATTTCATTTTTTGAGCTGGGTTTTATACATACATTTTATATCTCAGGCTTCTGTCCCTTCTAAAAACATTGTGGTTTGCGGACTATTACTACATGCTGAAGAAGTGCAGGGGACAGCAGCCAGAACATAAAAGTATATAAAATGAAAAGGAAGTGCAGCAAAAAAAAAAAAAACCCTTAAAGCCCACAAAGGATTCTAAAGGTATTTACTGATCTCTACTAAATGCAACATTTAAACTGAATTGTAACACAACCCATCATTTACAGACTTAAACTATGAATAGAAATGGAAACACTATTAAGGTTTGAGATTATATGAACCTGCTATCTATAAAGCTGCAACGTATGGCAATGTCTTCTCCTATAGAGCCCTTTTTAATACAAACAAACTTTTGCTCTATAACAGAAAGACAGTACTGTTATTGAGCACAAGTTGTACAGTACTGTGATGAGACCCTTAGGGGCCATGGCAATAAAGTAAATTACAGATGGGAAAGCATTTCTGATAAATTGGTCACCCGCAGTAGCACAGATTTAAAGACAGGTGACAAATCTCACCATATTCCATTAGCCTGAAGAAGCATTTGTCCTCAGCTTTGTGCAGCTTTTTTTTTTACCAGGGGCTGCAAAAAACAATTCTGGTAATTTCATGAGCCAAAACTGTGTGTGTCACAGGAAAGATCTATGGTTTCAATACGAACGATTTGTCAGATATACAGGTAGAAACATCTGAATTCTACCTGTACCGGAAGATTCAGCACTAACAGTGGCCAATGTTCGAGTGCCTTCGAAGGCGGCTGTTCATAAAGTTCTTTAATAACAAGTTAGAAAAACAAAACATATAAGGAATAAACAGAACATAAATAAATGTACAGATAATCACAGATATTTCAGAATGTAAATTCAATTATAATGTATGAATACTGTTCTGATAATCTGTATGACACTTGTACAGGAAATATTAAAAAAAAAAAAAAAAAAAAAAGACTGCTGATCAAAATTTTCAGGCCCACTCGATCGACCAAAATCCAAGTCTTCTGCCAATATCGGTTGGCTCGTATCCAACCGTAGATGCACTGAATATCATACGAAACTAAGTAAAATATTATTTGTGCGTCTGAACACCTTAAGTGTTTAAAACATCGCTGGAACCACATGCTAAGGTAGTATAAAGCCATGTTAATATCTTTTTTATGGTATGTTTACGTTTATAAACTTTTATACGTGTGCCTCCTTATGCTTTTCTTTATAGATTAGGATGCTGCACACTAATACTAGATAACTGTTGCTGACATTTACGAAGTGTCAAGCAGCAAATCTTTGTCAGTCCTTACAGTCCTGCTATTTTCAGGACTAGAAGTCTGGTTAGTGTCACTTATTAGAAACAAATATAAGAGTCCTCTGCACTCAAACCATTATTAATATATTTAAGACAGAAACATTTTGTGGATACTGCTGCAGAAAAATGCCTTACCCTTTAAACAAAACAGGGATTTGTTTGTCCATATATTGCAATATATTTAAGCTGGCCAATTACATCAAAGTCATCCCATATCTAGCCAGTCCCATGCTAATTCTTATTAGAAACACCCAGTGGCTCACAAGGGTAACTACCAATAGCAGCTCATCATGAATGCCTCCAGGCTTCTTACACTCTAATTGAAAAACAGGGGGCGGGGCCTGTTTTTGTAATGATTCCTATTTAAAGCAGTTGATTTAAATGACAGGCACAACATTGTATCTACTATTCTAAAAAGATGGCTGCAGCTGCACACAGAATTTATTCAAGGTATATCTGTGCTGAAAATGTTAATGTTATTTAAATTGTAAGCTCTAGGGAGCATGGTCTTATTTACCTACTCTATAAGGGCAAGGCCAGACGTGGCGTTTTTAAAAAAAGAACAGCCAGGCATAAATATGCATAAACTACACTACCACTGAAACTAATGGAAAACGCACTATGGCAATTCACACAGGGCGCTTGCAAGCTGAAATCCGCCACAGGACGCCAGCATTGGCATTTTTTAGCAGAAACGCCAATACGTCAAGAAACTACCAAATCAATTGACTCTATGGGATCTGCACTTTGAAACCACACTTTGCGTAAATACGCAGCGTATTTTAAATATGGCGTCCAAATTCTCAATGAGAACAATGAGAAGTGCATGTTGGGAAAAGAATCCTACGTGCTGAAAAACGCATGTTGTTTCAGTGGTGTATTTACGCCTGGCTGTTCTTTTTTAAAAACGCAACGTAAAAATGCCGCAAAAACGCCACGTCTGGCCTTGCCCTAAGACTGTATATTCAGTTTATGTAATTTGTATATTTGATATGTACACCTTGAATTGTGCAGTGCTGTTTAAAACTTTGGTGCTTCCCTCACGAAACTGAACAACTGAAAACTGTTGCAGATAATGAGAGTTAAACCACAAACTGAGTATAGCAGGCCTATTCCTTAAAGATAACATATGTAGAGAACAGCTCTGTGAGCTGCATGTATCAAATAACAGGAGGACCAATCCATGCTACTATTTTGACAGTTTTTAAGAATACAATAACAGTGGTAACCAACCTGCTCATTTACTTGTTCAATTTTGTCTTCTTGAGTCAGGATTGTACCTCATTTCTGTGCCCCAGTAAACTCTGAAAATAAAGGGAAACAAAACGTTAGTAAGTGCAATGTCATCTAAACACTAGAGTACAGTCCAGCATACTTGTATGTTTGGTGCCATATTTGCTAATGGTCAGATAAAATTGACAGTACCCTGCTACATGCCCTGGGGTGAAGCCAAAAAAAAATAACCAGCAGGCTGAAAGTTCAATTTGTAACAGCAGCATGACATTCCTAAAAGTCCTAAATATTTGTCCTAAACGACTTGTTTTCTTTGATCTAATCCTTTTCTGGACTGAGAGCCTGTCAATGCATCTAGGATACAGAACTCACTCAGAGCCTGCTGATGCTAAAAAACAAGGTATCTATATGGAATAAAGAGCAACCTGTTTTTATTGATGTTCTTCTTTATTTGTGGCTGTTTACGTGCCAGCCTGTAGAATGATTTGTAAAGATATTTATGTGTTTTGTCTCTAAATGGCTTTGCCAAAGTGAAACAAGTAGCCCAGGTTGACAAATTGACTAGTTGCCAAAGAAAAAAAATTCCTGTTCAGATCATTTGTTGGACATATATATATACTTATATGATACCTTTTATTAGGTGTTTGACTAACTTCTGTGTTATACACACTTCACTAGGAAATGTAAGCATCTGTAATATAATACACCCATGTCATTTTGTATTCATTTTACATTTTGTATAACTGTGCTCACATGATCACAATGCTGTGCATATGCAAATAAGCCAGTAAAGACTGCAAGAAGTATTAGAATACTTTCTGTATCTGCCACATTTCCTACATCTTGTCTTAATGGAACAGTTCAGTATAAAAATAAAAACTAGGTAAATAGATAGGCTGTGCAAAATACAAAAATGTTGCTAATATAGTCAGTTATACAAAAATGTAATGTATAAAGGCTGGAGTGACTGGATGTGTAACATAATAGCCAGAACACTACTTCCTGCTTTTCAGCTCTCTAACTCTTGAGTTAGTCAGCGACTTTAAGGGGGGCACATGGGACATAACTGTTCAGTGAGTTTGCAATTAATCCTTAGCATTCAGTTCAGGCGAACTATATTAGGGCGAACTATATTAGAAACATTTTTATTTTGCACAGCCTATTTACTCTGTTTTTTTTTTTATACTTAACAGTTCCTTTTAGCTAGCCATGAATGTACAGGTCCTTTGTATGATTTCCTCCCGGGACAATCCCAACAGATATCTTTGTTCAATGGGTTTCAGTCAATTTGTTGGTCAGATATGCTGGAACACTTTATCTGCCTATGCAACATATCTGCCAGCGTATGGTGCAGCAACAGAAAAGTATGTGTGAAAAGCAGCTGAAGCCCTTTCTCACTTGCTGCCATTATGATTGTTCAGGCTTCTGGCCCAAATGAACAGAACAATAGAAATGAGTCCATACCATGTATTTCAGGTCATACTGTAAGCAGTCTAAATCAGTAATCAGTTGGGATACTTTTGTGTATTGGACAGTACAATGCAGCTTCTAGATTAAAAAAATAAAGAATGAATATTGCTCCTAGATGCGATGCTAAGCATTGCTGCCTGGGGTATTCGGTTTGGTCTTAGCCAGTGTTTGTAAGGTGTTTATATGTTCTCCCTGTGCTAGTGTGGGTTTCATCCAGTTACTCTGGATTCCTCCCACCAGAGCAGAGAGGTTAAATACTGTAGCTCCTGATAAAATTACCCTACTATGTGAATATGACTTAGATTGTAATCACCACTAGGGCAGGGACTGAAGTATAATTTTATAAAAGTACTACAGAATATATTTCCTTAAAGAGGATAATAAGATAGATAAATATGAAACTATGAAGTTAGTTTCTGTAAGTACTTTACTTTAAAAATAGCTTGATTGATTAAAATACAGGCTAGATCTTGCATTCTAAGTACTTAACAATTGTTTACACAGTTACTACTTCATGTGAGGTTATTTGCAGAATAATATACTGCAGTATTGTGCATGATCAGCAGATACTGTTAGGTGAATCAAGCCCTTTTCCACATATGAATCACAAGTACAGTTGGGGATTTACTGAAGGTTTAAGACAGATCTGCAAACAGCAGTGTACTTAAGGTCTGCATTAAAGCACCACATAGGAAAGTGTGTCCCCACAGAGCATGATCCTGCTTGTTCATCTGTATATAATGTGCAAAATATGCTCAAACATGTCGACTTTCATTACTGAATTGTTATCTAGTCACTATATGACATAGCCTTTCAAACCCATTACCCATTTACCATATCAGAAAACCTTGATATTTGTGTGTTTATGGGAATGTAACATTTACACAAGGATTTTAACAAGCAAAGGGTTGAGCAGCCAGATTGAACAGAACATGACTAGCAGATGTTTCTGGATTAACTCAAATATAATCGTTTTTAGCCCCTGCTGGATGAGCAGATTGAGACAAACAGGGCAGTTCTGTTTATTTTTATGAATAAAACAAGGACTCTGTATTTGTATTTCAATATGGGGTAAAATATCATGCAATTAATAAGCAATGAACATTTCAGGGACACTGGTATTCCTGTGACTATTTCTATCCTGTCTTACATTAGAGCTATGAAGAACATGTCACCAAGGGCAGATCTGAGGGGGGCCTGGGGCGGAACAATATGGATTACAAATTTACCGGCTAATACATTTTCTTACATTATTTTACCGGTAAAATACCGGCCAGGTGGCAACCCTAGTCACTGCTCATAATGTTTCTGAATAAAAACCTCCATTTGACTCACATAAGGCAGCGACATGGGGATCTTTGTGCAAAAATATTCAAGCATTTCCCTGGGGAACAGATTCATTTACTTATTCTGTGGGGGTAGTTATGCGTTAGTTAAAGTGGTACTCCACCAAAAAAAAAAAAATAGTTTATTTTTTTGCATGGTGAAAATTCTTTTTACTCTAATCAACTTTCCAAAATATATTACACATTTTTAATGATTCTACAATTATCTGTAATTGTAGCAGAAAGCAGTATCCCTTTCTGATTTTGACTCTCAAGACAATGTAACAGGTCTCTTTTAAATCAGAGTGAATCTGTTGGCTGGCAATAAAGTTTCAGGAGCCTGGTGTACAGAAAATCTCATGCTTTCCGTGGCAAATACATTTACAAATTACAAAGCTATTGAAGTTTTTCATTATCTTATGTTGTATATTGTAATTGCATAGAATTATATTTTCTTTCTCTATAATAAAAAAAAAAAATGTTTTTGGGTTGAGGGCACCTTGAAGCGCAAATAGAAATCTGTTCTTCAAGGGGAAGTATACCCCTTGTTTAACATAAATTAACTGAACAGGACTTGTTTCTATTTTCAAAAATGTATGTTTTATCTTGTGAGCACACAAGAGTAACTGAAACTAGTTTTACTATCCAAAGTCCCAGAAGTCTGACAATTCATAACATCCTAGCAGATTTTTAGTCTGTAAATGGAGGGTATTTAGCCAGACTATTTGCTGGGTGTGTGAGGTGTTTTCATGGTTACCAAGGATGCAGAGAAAAAGAAATTGCTCCTGAAATGTCTTTTTAACAAAGCCTAACAACCATGAAATTTGAATTGTCCAAAAAAAAATTTAAAAAAATAAATAAATAAAAAGTCTTCAGTTTCCTCCAGGAACAACCAGAATCCAGAAAAATAAACTTGTGTAAAGTAGCATTGCATGGTGGAACCAAACCTATATTGTAGTAAATCAATAAAAAAAATATTTGAAATTGAAAATTTCATCTTCCTGTGATATCCCATCATTTAGGCAGATCAAAGAATGAAAGGATAGTGCAGTATCTGTTTGTTCCCACATTATCTGTCCTTTTATAGGTATTCTACAGCCTTGTGCAAAATGATTTGTGCTTCAGAAAGAGAGGGAATTTCTGGAGGGCAGCTGCTCCACAGTGCTTAATTGCCCAAAGTCAATATTCTTGCCTTGGGCCAGTTTGTATTCGTCATATGAATATCAAAGGGACAAACAGAAAGCTAGCCCTGCTATTCTGGATAGGGTTAAATGCACTCATATCCACAATGTAAACCACACTGCCGCAGCTTTCCCCAGGGGCAGTATATGCCCTTCTTTAACATCAATTGAAATATATATATACATTTTAAACTCGTGGCACATTAGGCTGTTCCTCTGTCGCAGTGTTAGGAGGATTAAATTTAACTCAATAGAAGGTGGCATAGGAGACTCTGAGCTTTCTCTCACTAGTGGAAATATACTGGATATAAAATGCTGTGTGACATTTCCATTGGCCCTTTATACATATTTAATATTTTCTCAGTTTTGCTTCTTGGAACTGTGAATGATTAGTGGTTTCCCTTTGGTTTACATAGTGTGCTACAACAATAAATTATAGTTGATGCAGTTAGAAAGATTCCTCCCAATACAGCAAGCAAAGCAATATTGATCTGTTTTGCACTTGCCAAACTGCAGGATAAGATGTACAGATTAAGAAAATATATGTATGATTGTGTTGCATTGAGTAAAAGCAATATGTTTCAATATAGAATATCCCCAGTAAGTGTAATTGTGAAGCCTGTTGAGATAAACCCTCAATTCTTAAAGATGTAACATTCCCTCCTTACACAAGCTACATGTGACAGAATGTAATTTGGCAACTGCTGTACAATAAGGAACTTCCACTGCAATCATGCCAATACTGCTTATTGGCATGTGATAAAGCCGCCTCAATTTCTTGGAATCCTGCACAACTCATGAAACTTATGGAGCATTATATCTATGTTTTCCCCCTGTAATGCAGTGTTAGAAACCATGTTCATGTTGTATAAACGTAATTATTTAAATTTTGTGCCCCCATACCAATACACAAGACGGCTAGAACTAAGCAACCACTGTAGATGCACCACAAATACACAAGAGCAACAATAACAATCTTTTGAAATTACGATTTCACTCTTGTGGTGCAGAAAGCGCCATAGTGCTCTCTGCACTAGCGGATGCAGCTCCCCTTGACTCAACTGGATGCCAGAGAGGATAGGCGTCAAGCAGGTTAGAGGAGACAGCAGAGACGCTGCTGCTTGTTGCCAACTTTGCCAAACAAGTAGATCTAGCCTAACATCCATATGAGGCAAATTTTCTTTTTTAATGAGCACAATCACCCTGTTTTTCCCCATAAGGCAGTGTTTTTTCTTTAAAATTCCAGCATCCTTGTGCCTGATGCAAATGAAAAGCTTCTGATGTAACTGCAGGTGATACAGCAAAATTAACACATTAACAAAACTGCGCTTAAGTCCACTTGGCATCATCTCCAGTATTCCGTGTGCACATTAGTGTCATAATTGCCCTATACCTATGCAATCATGCAACTGCATTGCATCTAATGACACAGGGTGCGAAGTGGAACTTCTGGACCAGGCTGTAGCCCCATGGTTCCCAGGGCCGGATTTACATAGTGGGCGCCCCTAGGCCCACTGCCATTCATCGCCCGTGTGCCCTCCCCTTTATTCGTGCAAATTTTTATCATCTGGACCGAAGCAATGGGGATTAGTGTACAGGAAATTTCAAAAATAATTGTATCACCAGCGCATCCCCCGTGTTTTTGAAACAATGTGGGTGTGGTTGGGCAGCATGCCACCCCCCTAAAATCCTGCCGCCCTAGGCCCGGGCCTAGGTGGCCTTTCCACAACCCGGGGCTGATGGTTCCACTGCATTAATAGGCTTAACAGTGTTGGATTTGCAACTACCGTATATACTCGCGTATAAGCCGAGTTTTTCAGCACCCAAAATGTGCTGAAAAACTCAAACTCGGCTTATACGCGGGTCATACCTCTGCTCTTCCCTCTGTCCTTCCCTCTGTCACCTCTGCCCCAGCCGGACTGCCTGTGACTGCCTGTGTCGCCGCCCGGAGCAGGTCCAGGAGCTCCGGGCGGCGCGTCCTTCCCTGCCGGCGTTCGCTTTCAAAATGGCGGCGCCCATGGCCGCCACGTGGGTAGCGGCGCCGGCCGCTACCCACGTGGCGGCCATGGGCGCCGCCATTTTGAAAGCGAACGCCGGCAGGGAAGGACGCGCCGCCCGGAGCTCCTGGACCTGCTCCGGGCGGCGACACAGGCAGTCACAGGCAGTCCGGCTGGGGCAGAGGTGACAGAGGGAAGGACAGAGGGAAGAGCAGAGGTGACAGAGGGAAGGACAGAGGGAAGAGCAGAGGTGACAGAGGGAAGGACAGAGGGAAGAGCAGCCAGGGTGGGGAGAGCGACAGATGGGGGGGGAAGTGGCAGAGGGAAGCAAACATGAAATAGGGGTGGCAGAGGGAAGCAAACATGAAATCCGGTCGGCGACACAGTCAGTCACAGACAGTAACAGGTACCTGCCCAGTGTCCCCCAATTGTTGCGGCTGGGTCACATTCACATTTTGAAATCTGACATGGGGCCCCTAGGCTTATACACGAGTCAATACATTTTTCCAGTTTTCTTAGGTAAATTAGGTACCTCGGCTTATACACGGGTCGGCTTATACACGAGTATATACGGTATATTGAAGTGCAAGTGTGCATTTCGACACAATTACCTTTTATGAATGGGTCTTAACTTGCAACTGTATGCAGGAAGAATCGTGGAAGCAAAACTGGTCAGTTCTACTACTTTAGCACCAAAGAAAATTTGACAAATCAAATTTTGTGAAAACACTAAGCTAATGAATATCATAACCAATGGTATGGTAAATGCACCATTTGCTAACAAAAAGGCCTGTCAAGCGGTCATGTGGCCTTCACTGTAATGCATGTGATGGCTCAACAACTATTCACAAAGGTTAATAGCAGCCAAGTCAGTGTAGAAGTAGGAGACACTCACCCAGTGAAGGTTAATAGCAGTCACAGACATATCTAGGGGCAAGGTGAATAACTGCAACTGCCCCGCAACACTGGGATATGAAGTACAGTATAGAAAAACATCACTCAGTCAGTTGATGTCCTTGGTGTAAATTCATTAACTAGTAAATAATGTTAATGAACTTGTGTAAAATCTACCTCCTGTATATGTGCAGTGCTAAAGGTTGTTTACAGTGGCTGGCCATCTTTCTGGGAGGAAAATAATATACCTTATATGATCTCATATACATACATTAAAAGTCCCACATTTATGAACCATATAGTCCCTATTTTAGTACCGCTACATTCTTCATTTTACCCACATTTATTTTCACCCACACAAAATCTCATGTGAAGGTAACAGCTAATGAAAGATTCATAAGGGAATTTAAATGATTAAAAAAAGGAAAGTGGGGGTTCCCCCCCCCCTATCATTGTGAGACCTAACCTACAGGATTTTCCACAGAAAATTTCTGTGAGAGGCAAAATACTGCAGATTCATGACACGGCTGGCAAAAAGTTTCAGTTCAGGGTAGTTGCATGAGTATCATAACAGATAATTGGATAAACATGACATACATATGATTGCCTGTTATTTTATTCAGAACATCACATGCCTGTCACTGTTTTCCATTCCAGATCAAATAAAAAACATTATTTATTTTGAGAGATTACAGTTTCACTACAGTGTGAGCACAATCGGGGCTTATTTCTGTCCAGTGCGATACTGGACTTCTGACCATCATCCCACCTTTGGTAACCAGTACATACATGGTAGTAGAGATTGCTAACTGCGCCAATCACAAAAGAAGTGCCATCTCTCCCATTTACTGTAGTTGAAGTGTGCTTCAAAAGCGGATTAGGCTCCTTGCAGCCCCAGGTGCAAGCCGTACCCCCTGCAAGGGCAAAATATGCATATATCAAATAAAGCAGCAGCACTCCAGTTATAGCTGAAAAAGTGAAAAACTTTACTCAAATGCCATACTCAACGTTTCGGGCTATGCAGGCCCTTTGTCAAGCCTTGACAAAGGGCCTGCGTAGCCCGAAACGTTGCCTATGGCATTTGAGTAAAGTTTTTCACTTTTTCAACGATACCAGAGTGCTGCTGCTTTATCTCTCCCTCTTAGCTCCACTGTGTGATTTAGCCACAAATACAGCTCAACCCGCAGATCCGGGTTTGTTACTGAAATGCCCCGACTTTCTCTTTGATCTCCTGCACTGAACAGCCAGAAAAAGATACAAAGTTTCTAACTTACTTGGCTTTTGGTAGAGAGCCCAGAACACTCCCCAGGTGCACATAGATACTTTTCTAAAAATGTAAGATAAGCAAAGAAGCAATTGTAACAATTTAAGATAAGCAAGTCTCTTGGGGAAACTGTGACTTGCAGCTTAAAGGGTAATTCACCTTCATTTGCAAAACTGTAATAACACATAAAAACCACAGAAATGAGTTCAAACTTTCATAGCCTGCTAAATTTTGGAAAAATTAACATGGGGATGTGGCCACAAAAATGGGGTGGTCAAAAAAATCTCACACGCTATGTGCACCAAATCTTTTTGTTCCTCTTTCTATTTCCAAAATGTTGGGAGATATGTATATATATATATACCTTATATATGGGTTGAGTGCAGAGGACTCTTGCGGGGGTGCAATGAGGGTGTGACCACAAAATACATATAGTCAAATATTGTCAAAAATTGTGGTCACACCCTCATTGCACCCCCGCCTAATGGTTTTAAAAAATAGTGGTGAGCACAACTTTCCCTTGTTTGTTATAGTTTATACAGGAGCAGTGACCAGCTCCATGTTGTAGCTCCCACCCTTCCCAGCTATAGTCAGGTGATCCCACTGGTGTCTAATAAAAGGGCAGCCAAGTATGGAGGTTTACTTTGAAAGCAGCAAGTTAAGTTGCAGGTAAAACCAAGTCCCTTTGTAAAATGTATAATGAAGCAACAGAATTCTTAATGAATCAGATAAAATTGAGCATAGGACTGGCCAGATATGGGATGACTTTGACGTAGTTGGCCAGCTTAAATATATTGCAATATATGGACAAACAATCCCTGTTTTGTTTAAAGGGTAAGGCATTTTTTAGTAGCAGTATGCACAAAATGTCGCTGTCTTAAATATATTGATAATGGGTTGAGTGCAGAGGACTCTTGTATTTGACTATATATATATATATATATATATACATATACACACACACATATATATATATATATATATATATACATATACACACACACATATATATATATATATATATATATATATATATATATATATATATATATACATATACACACACACACACACACACACACAGGTATGGGACCTGTTATCCAGAATGCTCGGGATCTGGGGGTTTCCGGATAACAGATTTGGGTAATTTGGGTCTTCATGTCTTATGTCTACTAGAAATTCATTTAAACATTAAATAAACCCAAATAGGCTGGTTTTGCTTCCAATAAGGATTAATTATATCTTAGTTGGGATCAAGTATAAGCTACGGTTTTATTATTACAGAGAAAAAGGAAATAATTTTTAAAAATTTGGATTATTTGGATAACATGCGCAGAGTCTATGGGAGACGTAATTTGGAGCTTTCTGGATATCGGGTTTCCGGATAAGGGATCCTACACCTGTATGTATATATACACACACACACACACACACACACACACACACACACACACACACACAAAAGCATCTGTGGGCTGCCCCCCTAAAGTTGCCCCCCCCCAGTCCCCACTAAACCCAATGACAAGGAATAGCTAGGCATCTAAGAAACAGGTAGCGATATGGTGCCTAGGGCACATATGTATTACACAAAAGTTACACCCCTGCTTCTTTGTTTTTTAGAACAGTCATTTTACAACATAACTATAGTTTACCCCACCACACATGCCAAACACAAGTACTCATTTCTACGAGAACTCCTGGATAGCTAATAAGGAAAATATATATGATTATTATATATTTTATATCATGCAATGAATCAATCCACAATAAATCTTTATGCATGTAGCATGATTTCTTTAACAAACAATAAACAATAGCAATATGTAAGGCCTGTCACAGCAATGCACTGAGTCAGTTGCTGCCCCCTGGCACAGTGCTTCCCATTCAGCTTTACTGCAGCTAACAGCACTGTCATCTTAAAGGAATATACAGAATAATACGAGAATAAATATGAGAAAAGAGATGTGCCATCAACAGTTCAGTGGGGGCTTATATTTAACCTCAGTACATTTGCAGATATCTGAATAATCAAGTCAATCTACCAATTGTAAACCCACATCCCTATAGAAAATTAGAGAAGAGTGCAAGCATATTGTCTCATACTGGATCCACTTCGAAACATGTACAGGTATGGGACCTGTTATCCAGAATGCGGGACCTGGGGTTTTCCGGATAACGGGTGTTTCCTTAATTTGGATCTTTATACCATAAGTCTACTAGAAAATCATGTAAACACAAAATAAACCAATAGGCTGGTTAATAAGGATTAATTATTTCTTAGTTTGGGCCAAGTAAAAGGTACTGTTTTAATATTACAAAGAAAAAGGAAATCATTTTTAAAAATTTGAATTTGAATTATTTGGATAAAATGGAGTCTATGGGAGACGGCCTTTCCGTAATGTGGAGCTTTCTGGATAATGGGTTTCCAGATAACGTATCCCATACCTGTATTTGATTTGAAAAAAATATATGCATGTATATCATGACTTGGAACCTTTGCAAATACACTGCTCTATGCATAAATAAAGCAAAACTAGAACTATAGCAGTGCTAACGGCACCCCTCCTTGGATCAACATAATGTATCATGTGATACAGGCTTGGCACTGCATGACTAATTATTAACCAACTTCAGGTTAGCCAGCAGAAAACATACACTCCAAGTCCCAACCAGCTAAGACTTGAGCTAATGCTGAGGTGAACCGGAGACCATTCAGTGTCATGTGGTAATGACTAAGCTTTTTGCTTAGACATGTCATATTTATAAAGCAGCAGTTAGCAGAATACATTAACATGATGCCAGTGAAAGGGGTCATATCATGTCAGGAATAATGATTGCTTTTGTACTATTTTAAAGGGAAAATACAGCATTTTAAAAAATGTCTCCCATCATGTATCTAGTCGTAACATACCTACAAACTGCCTTTTAGTTGGTATTCCACCAGATAATGCAGGGTCAAATATTACAAATTTACTGGCAACTATACTCCCACTTATCAATCTTGAATAAAAAGGGATAGTCAAAATTTAGCCATAAATTAGGCCTTTATTGGAGCTTTCCATAAATTCTGTCTGGTCCATGTTTGAGTGGGTGTCCTTTGCCAATAGCACAGTAGGATAAAAGTACCCATTCACTGCTGTACCTTCACCCAGGAGAAGATAAATGGCATTTTATTGCAAACTGTTCTGGTGTGTGTTCTCTTCGCACATGTATTATAGTTGTTATGATTGACATAAAGCCTTCATGTAGATATTACCGAGAAAGTGACAAAAAAAGGTCAGAAATGGCACACAATTGTTAATTAATTATATTTATAAAGTTTCCATGAGATGAAACTTGTATTACATGTCTTTGTTCATGGTGCAGGTAGGAGACCGGTTATCTATTTTGCTTACAACCTGAAGCTGTCTGCATAAGGGATCTTTCTGTAATTTGAATCTCCATACCTTAATTGGGTGGTTCACCTTTCAGTTTGTTATAGAATGGCTAACTCTAAGCAACTTTTTAATTGGTCTTCATTTTCCCTTTTTTTATAACTTTTAGGGCTATTCCACACGGGGAGATAGCCACGCGTTTGCGGTCGCGGCGACAAAGCGCCGCGCCAGTCGCCGCGACCGGCGCAGGCGACAGTTTTGTATGGGCGCCTATGTAAAAACGCCTGTGCTAACCACACGAGGCGATGCGCTTTTCAACAGTCGCCTGAAAAAGCCTGGCGAGGCATTTTCAGGCGACTGTTGAAAAGCGCATCGCCTCGTGTGGTTAGCACAGGCGTTTTTACATAGGCGCCCATACAAAACTGTCGCCTGCGCCGGTCGCGGCGACTGGCGCGGCGCTTTGTCGCCGCGACCGCAAACGCGTGGCTATCTCCCCGTGTGGACTAGCCCTTAAAATCATTTGACTTCTTCTGACTCTTTCCAGTTATCAAATGGGGGTCACTGACCACTTCAAAAAACAATTGCTCTGTATGGCTACATATTTGCTACTTTTTTATTAAGGTGGCCATACACAGAGAGATTGGCTCGTTTGGCGTGGGTGGAATATGGGCGGTCGGATCATTGGGCCGCTTCAACGAACAGATGCAGTCCGCCTGGGTCGGCGGGGCACCGGGAAAAAATCCCGGTATGCCCCACGCTTTTTGGGTCAGGTATTAAACGGGGAAGCCCGTGGGAGGGCATCTTACTTGGGCCAATAAGCTGCTGACTCGATCTGTCGGCCCGTTTATGGCCACCATTACTCATTATTTTATACAGGCCCTCTCCTATTCATATGCCAATCTCATATACAAATCAATGCATGATTGCTAGGGTAATTTGGAAAAAAAAGCTAAATAATTAAAAAATAAATTCAGTAAATAATTCTCAGCCTGCCAAGATTTAAGCAACTCAGTGGGATTAGAGTTGCCACCTTTTCTGGGGCCGGAAAACAGGCAGGGTGGCGGGCAGATGGTGTTGGAGGCGGGGCACATGACGATCAGCTGATCGCCAGTCATTATTTTCAATGTCCTGTCCAGATTTCCTAATTTGAAAATGGAAAAAAAATGGACAGGAAGGTTTCATTCATACAGTCCTTCCAAATACTGGGCTGTCCGTGTGAAATCTGGACAGGTGGCAACCCCAAGTAGGATTTTCAAACCTGCTGGATATCTGGCTGATTTTTAAATATTGGGAAGGCCCCCACATAGACCAACAAGGTGTCAAGGATAGGCGATGTGTCCACTTTGAAGTGATGACAGGATTTATGGATTTCTCACTCACCTTTCAAACCAGCAACTGGAACATAAGAGCACACCTTTCTGGGAATCTATTAGCAACTGCCCATTGTTATATTGAAGCTATCTCCACAGGCAGGCAGGTGAACAATAACAAATATTTCACTTTACCATGGCCACATGCTCCTTTAAAACAAATCTCACTGTTGCATGTAAAACTTTTACAACTCATGCTGCTCCTAATTGAGCACCATTCATGCCCAGACTGCTCCCAGAAAGCTGTGGAATTCAACTATAGCATTTCAAATATGACCAACAGGAGATGCACTGTTATAGTATGAAGGTGTTGTCAGAGAGCAGAGGCTCCTTCATATTCACATAAACAGAATATAGTCACTAAGTAATGCTGGCACACGGGGATTGTGAAGCAAACCAGTAAACTAGTAAACTGTCCCACGTGTCAGTCAATTGGTTCACATGACATCTTGCAGGAAACATGGATAACCAGATTAGACAGCCACAATTTGCCTTTGGGTTGAGCAACTGCCAAAAGAGAAATACAGGCCCTTCATACTCCAGGTTAAAGGAGAACAAACCCCTAAATATGAATAAGGCTAAAAATGGCATATATTATATACTGAACCAGCCGAAAAGTTCAGCATCTCTATAGTGTTAATGATCCAGACCTTCAGTCGTCACAGGCATTTTCCATCTTGGATTGTGTTAGAAGTGTCTGTGACACGCACATGCTCAGTGTGCTTTGAGCAGCTGGTAAGAAGCAAAGCAGAAAATGAGGTTAGTCTGTCATAGAAGCAGATGCCTCAGGACTGATTATTACATTCTGATGATAACTGGTTGGTTTCTGAGCTGACATGTACCATTAATCTGATTTACTAATCAGCGTTATATTGTGACATTATATATATATATATATATATATATATATATATATATATATATATATATCATATTGTGAGTCGGTCCCTGAGCATGTACAGAGAATCAGCAAAAAGAAAAAAAAGATAGGGAGCTTTTGGGGCATCTTTGAAGGCACATATCTTTACCACAGCCCTGCTCTAAGGCTGTGGTTGCCTTTGGCTGGTATAGAAGCCCAAAATATAACATACAACATTTCTGCCCTACTTTGGTTAAAGAGGTTGTTCACCTTTGAGTTAACTTTTAGTATGATGTAGAGATATAGCATATTATTATGATGTAGAGATATATCATATTTTAAAAAACTATAAAAAATAAATAATAAAGACCGAGTGAAAAGTTGCTTAGAACTGGCCATTCTATAACATACTAAAAGTTAACTTAAAAGTGAACCACCCCTTTAAGCATTAGTTCTCCTTTAAGCAATGACAAGCATCTATAAGGGATCAACCAGCCATATTTTCACTTACAAGCAACCAATTTAAATCACAGTTCACTGTATTTTGATGAAGCCTCACTCACAGACTAGTTAGTCACCATTGTAGCACACCCAATCACTCTGTATGTGGTTAGATTGCCTGTAGCCATAGAAGACTATGCATGGCACCTGGTTCTTGTGTATAAGAGCAGATTTATACAGGAATATATAAAGTTACCGTAAGTTGTGACTATTGTATCATGTGTGAGTCAGTGCAGTCAACAGACTGATGAGTAAAATACATGTACGCAGGAACATTTTCTACAGTCAGGGCGTTATGTCTTAGCATGTATTTTCTGATAAATATTAACACTATCTATGACAGTAATGATAGGGTAAACACTTGCATACTATAACCAGGAAGCTGCAACAGGAAAACCAAATCTACTCCACGTTTGGTCGGTTATGTTTTATAAGTTATATATAGACCAATCTTCTCTCTATGGATTTCTTACAATCACCACTCCCTTAGAGGTATTCTGAAAGACCTTTAAATGTTTATAGCACTTCAGTATCCTCCTTTCTCCAAGCTTTCTTCTTCGTCTCTTTTCAGGGTCTCATTTCTCTGTGATCTATTCAGTTACCCATTGCTAGAAGAAATGTCAAAAAGAGGACCAAGAAGAGAGTCGGGAGGGGATATCAAATGGCAATATTCCAAGAATAAAAGAGACTAAAGAAAACAGAGTAGTTAAGAAAGTAAGGGGAAGGAAGGCGGGAACACTCAAATAATGGGAACATAATTATTTATCCCCATATGTCTATACAAGTGGTCCCCAACCAGTGGCTCACAAAACTGCAAAAATTTTGCCAAATGCATTGGAGTCTATGGGCGACAACATTTTTTCTGACGCGCAGAAAATATTTTACCCATTGGAGACTATGGGCATCTTTTTCATGGCAGAATTTTTTCGCTCATTACTATTTTTTTAACAAAAGCAGATGAAATTCAGTTAGTATTTCAGTTGTGCTTTCAGTTCCCTTTTGAACTGTCCCCTTTTCATGACTCCTTAACCTTGTGTATTCCCTTGATGTATAATTCAAACAAATAGAAGCAGTAAGGGGGACGAAGGGGTACGCCCCCGAAACGTTGTTTCCTGTTTGGCATTGACAATAAACACGGGTTATGAACCCTTAAGCATCCGTGTGCTGGAGTTTCATCTTATTGTTCCCTTGATGTATCTCAGCCCCCAATCTTTTCTTATACTATACTTTGTAATATAAGATCCAAGGTTCAGAAAACCACAAAGCAGTTTAAAAAGCTCTTCTATAGAACTGAACAAAAGATGTGCTTGACATGTCTGGATTAAAGTCATGAAATATGAACACACGCATTTAAAACTGTTTTTACGACCAAACAAAAGGGAAGAGGTTTTATGTGAAGAACATACATACATACATATACATATATATATATATATATATATATATATATATATATATATATATATATATATATATATATATATATATATTTACACACACACACACACACATACAGAAAGCCAACTTTAAGATGCATTCCATCCTAATCATCATCTTTCATTACTGGATAAGTAGGGTTTTACCAGTAGCGACATAAACTGCTGGCCAGCAAGTCTATAAAGCTTTACGTATTTTTCAAAGACAAAAGTCTGATTAACATCAAGGATAGAAGCAAAGATTAAAGATAAACTGTAAAAGGCATTTACGGTACCACGAATAGAATTGCGTACACAAGCACAATGGCAGTTACTGTAGATTTATATAGTTCAGTAAATAAAAGAGCAAGAGGCAAGAGAGCAGGATAATTTAATTCATTCTTGTATTGCAGCAAAGTCTTTTTCTACTTCACACCGGAAGATGTTTACTTGTTTCATGTTTGCATCTAACCTCTGCCCATGGTTCTACTTATTTTCCCCACTGCCTGACAACAACCCCAAATTATGCGATTTCATTTCTGGCAGTACATTTGCTAAAGGGCATACAGCTGGTGGACAAATAAAGGCAAAAGGTACATAGTTTTGTCTAATACTTTCCAACTTCCTCTGCTGGCATACTGCCTACCATGGTGCTCACACTATCCACAAAGTTAAGGTGGCCATACACTATAAGATCCGCTCGTTTGGCAAGGTTGCCAAACGAGCGGATCTTAACCCGATATGCCCACTAACGGCTGGGCAATTTCTGAATGAATCCGAACGTTCGGATTACAATAATTCGAATGGGCTCCGACGGGTCTCAGGTCGCTTAAACTAGCAGATGCGGTCCTGGATCGTACGAAAAATCAAACTTGACCGATCGATATCTCCCGTCGGGAGTCCCCACACATGGGTATATAAGCTGCCGAATCGGTCTAAAGGACCTTTAGTCAAAATACTAAAACAGGATTCTGTATTACTTTTATATATACAGTTGTGTTCTGAATGATAACAGTCCAACATCACTAACCTGATCAAAAAGGAGGCATGGTTGTTTGCCATTACCACAGGTTTGCAGATTGCATCTAATTGAAATGATAAAATTGAAATGATAATGATACACAATACAAGTCTATGCATTCTTACTCAAGATACTTGTGATCACTTAGAAGAAGGGGCAGGGACCTCCTTCCTATGGTCTCCCTTACCGCCTGGCACTTAAGCTCTGTGTACTTATACATATTTATTGTACTTATTATGTGACATGTAATGGAACACCAAGAAAAGAAAAAGTCTTTGGCAGTCTTAGGCAAGATAGAACCCCAATGAGGACATCTTCAGTTGGGGTTGCCAAGCAATCTTGCGTTTATAAATATGCTAGGTATCCAAAATATAAATTTGCAAGATTACAGCATTTTCCAGCATAAACATTTCAACTGTAAAAACCTGTACCATTCACTTGCACAGACCAGTGGAAACTTCAACTAACATCTCAAGTTTCCAGTAATGTGTTTAAAATATCTACTTAACCAAACTGGAAAGTTGAGATCCTAAGATTGTTTTAGCCATTCGTGCCCTCCTCTTCCAAATGAACAGCATACATCTCTTTTCCACAAATACACCAATAAAACATGAAAGCTGTTTTTTCCTCCAGTGCTACCTGTATATTCAATGAAAAACTGGGCCACAAGCACAGCAAATCTGACAGCTATTGGACTGTCAGTCCCATTTAGAGGCTCTTAAAAGTGTCAAAGTCTTTTATGCAGGATATTGGACCCATATCTGTAAAACCATACCTCCTAGCTGTCCCATTTTTTGCAAGACAGTCCGGATTTTGACAACTCAACCCGCAGTCCTGGATTGTTACTGAAATATCCCAACTTTCTCTTTGATCTCCTGCACTGAACAGGCAGAAAAAGATACAAAGTTTCTGAAAATTAATTGGCTTTAGGAAGAGAGTTCAGAATACGCAGGTGCACTTCGATACGTTTGTAACAATTTAAGATAAGCAAAGAAACAATTGTAACTATTTAAGATAAGCAAGTCTCTTGGGGAAACTGTGACTTACAGCTTAAACGGCAATTCACCCTCATTAGCAAAACTGTAATAACATTAAAAAACACAGAAATGTGTTCAAACTTTCATAACCTGCCACATTTTGTAAAATTAACATGGTAATTAGGGGGTGTGGCCACAAAAATGGGCATTGTCAAAAATGTTCACAGCACTCTAAAACTAAAACTATGAGTTGACAACAAAATAATATTTTTTTAAATTATTCATGACATTGATATAATAATATATAAAAGTGAATCCTGATTAAAGCAGATTTATAAATAAAAGAGAAGACTGTATATAAGCCAGGGTGCAACTATTAAAAGGGGAACTATCGCAAAAATGAAAATGTAATATATGCTTCATCTCACTAAAATAAGACAACATTTTTAAAATATAATTAATTAGAAATGTTGACCCTTTTCTACTCTCAGCATTTGTTTCTCTTCATGCAGGAGTTGGGAGTCTGATTTTGAATGACAGTAAAGTCTAATACAGCCTTTGGGGGGGGGGGGCTTGTTTTCCCTAGATGTATTAGAGCTCACTCTTTTTTTTAAAAAAAAAAAACAGGAATCTCGTGAAAGGGAGCCCCCTAAAAGGTATATTGTATCGAACTGTCAGCGAAAATCTGATACCCAACTCCTGTATGAAGTATGATGAAGCTTGTCATAAATTTCCATGTTTGTTATAGTTCCCCTTTAAAAGCACTCATTGCTGCATAGAGATCTAGAATCATTAAGCACAACATGATCCTATTTCCAATTCCATTTTCCAAGTTGCAATTATTAAACTCAGAGAGTTTGGAAAATCTCAATGTGCTAAACAGGAATATAATTACATATTTAATCATGTTTGCACTGGCACAAAGTCATCCTTCCACAGCTGCTTCCTTCTGCAGCCATTATCTAATAAAACCCTCCCTCTAGCAAGTTCCATTGATTGTTCCCTTTACTGTTTTACCAGGCATAACTGTTCTGGTTTGGAAAAAAAAAAGGTTGCAACCATTTGATCCTGAGAAACAGTGACAATGCAGCTTACTTTTTGTGGAAGAGATGTATGAATATCACAAATTAAAAAAGGTTAGTTTGAATAAAATTTACAAATCTCCAACGCTGCATAGCAATATATAGTAAATAAAGTACCCCCTATTGTAAAATATAAGGATATTATAAGTCACACAGGAGTTCCATGACCATACTTTTATACAGGTCATGGAACTGCAAAACTACTTCTCATATTTTCCAACAAGGGGTACTTTATTTATTATAAAACACAATTTTATGTGAGTCATTTGACAAAAAATGATATAACTAAGCTCTGTTCCTAACTGATAACATCACTAAGAACCATTTATAAGGATATCATTAACAGGATATTCATGGCTTTTGTGTAATATTATATATATATATATATATATATATATATATATATATATATATATATATATATATATATATATATATATATATATATATATATATACACATACATATATACACATTCAGTCAAAAAAGACCGCACACCAAGGACTTTCTGAGTGAAAAAAATTATGATTTATTTCAACGTTTTGACGCTACTACTTAGGCCGTCATCTTAGGCCGCTACTACTTAGGCCGTCATCAGGAACTGATGCCTTTGACATTTAGATGCAAGCACTCATGTCAAGTCTGCAGTATGCATGGGTGCAGTATTAGTAAAACATAGTTGTAGGAACAAACGAGAGATTGCACACACAGGACTTATGGGACGTTTTTACGTTTTGGCTGGACACCCAGCCTTTTTCAAATTTTGGAAACGGGATAAACAACCCTGGGTATGTACGGGGCAAAGTCATTAGTTGTCTGAAGACTTAAGGACCTGTGCTTCTGACAGATAATCTAACGGGCAATATGATCAATGCATTTAGCTATCTATGTATATGGGTATTATGGATATGCGATAGGTCAGATTTCCAGGAAGTGGACCCATGCGATATAGAAAGCAAAAAAAAAGGATTAAATACACATTTATTGCAATATAAGCATATTGCACTTCATATATGGTATGAAGGCAAACTTTGTTTTAATTTCAACTCTGCTAAGACTTACTCATTATAAATGTAATATGTATTAGCCAGCATTCTAATGTAAATTGTTGTCTAGACTGAGCTTAATAGGACTCTCAGGGGAAGCCAAATTATTCTCCTAAGAGAAAGGTTAGAGACACTGGAAATGAGGTCATTACTATTTTATCATCTCAAAATGCAAGCCTTAACTTGATCACGCAAGGATATAAGTCAGAGCTCTGGGGCTCTGCTTCTGACACTCCTGACACTACTAGGGCAGCAGGGAAAACAGAATCTAATGGGCTATTGCACCAGCCCCCAAAAAATGTTGAAATAACAAAGTGTATTAAATTGTATTAAAAATCCAATCAATTTCCTGCCTAACTTCTACAGTTTAGTCTGCGAGTGTACTTATTTGTTGTATGTATGATTGATGTTTGTGTTTAAAATAAGGAATAAAACTTACCTTTAAAAAAAAAAAAAATCCAATCAATAGAAGCAGACTTCTTAATTGGGAAAAGAACATTTGCACCATAAGACATTAATAGGACATTTAGGGGGTTATTTACTAAACTCTGAATTTATATATTTATATATACCGGTATTTAATATTTTATTTAAAAAAAAAAACACACACACAACCAAACTCCTATGCTGATTTGACCTTATTTATCAATAAAAAAAAACATTAATTAATTGGTTGGGGGAAAAAACCCGATAAACTTGAGGGAAAACCCAGATTTTTTCTGATATTCAGGGTAAACTCATAGCAAACCACAATATCTTCAAATTGAGATTGGTGCCTCTCCCATTGACTTATACAGGACCTTGACAGGTCTGATCTGGCGGATTTTCGGATTCTGGCTTTAAGCAGCATCTCGTAGTCCTGTGCTGGTCCATTTTTTGGAACCCGTACCCGACCCGTACCCGCATTCTTACCTGCTTGGACCCGCTACCCAACCCGACCCGTAAGGACCTTATCCGCAACCCAGACTCGCTGACCATCAAGAATCAGGAAGTGCTGTCATTGTAAACCGGAAGGGACAGCATCAGAAGTAGACGTGATCAGAAAAAAAGAAGTATAATCGCTACTGAGAATACCCACGGCCCGACCCTCAGAACCGCCGACCCGCGTTTATACACGCACCCGAAACTTCTACCAGAAACCCGCAGGGTACCGCAGGTTTTTGCAGATAACCCGTGGGTACCCGACCTGCTGCAGGACTCTGGCAACTGGGTAGATTAAATCTCGTTTTTTTTGCACAAAAAATTCCAGATAAATTCAAGGTTCAGTAAATAACCCCCTAATTGTTGTGAATTAAGTTAAATTTGAACAGAATTTGATTGCTTTAAATATGCTTATAAATACAGGTGATTGCTGTTTTTAATGTCTCCAATTTACGATATTGTACTCAAAAACAGGAGGGTACTCAGAGCAGGTAATGAAAAAAAGATAATCATGGCACACCAAACATCTTATTGAAACTTCTATGCGATGCATCACTACTTCAGCCATTTCTAAGAAAGTATGAGACACTAACAATGTCATTAGCAATAGAACAGGACCAATACATGACCCTATTTACTGAAAGCCTTTGCATTGCTGTGTAAAGGTATACACACATTAGTGCCTGAAATAACTGAACAGCTGTCCTGAGAAGAATAAACTTGATAATAAGCCTAAAAAAATTAAAGACAGCAAAACATGCATGTAAATGTTGACACAATTCCAGTTACAGAAAGATATCCGTGTAAATGGCCTTTTCTTCTGCACACCAATAAATAAAAAGCAATCGAAAAGGCTTAAGTACCAGCTTGGGGGGAGGTTGTGCATGACACTTGAAACGAGTAACTAGATTTCCTTGCCACATGCAAGATATTCGAGCCTGCAAACCAGTGCAAATGAGTTTTGTCTTGACATTTTCAGGATCAGCTACAGATGACAGCTACAGACGACAGTACAGAACCAGTAATAATTTACTGGTTCTTAATATTGTATTTAAATTTGGTATCTGTTTATTCAGCATCTACAAATAAACTAACTCTTGACAATGAATGTCCAATACATAACTCCCAACATTTTGGAAATAAAAAGCTGGACAAAAAAGTTGGCGCACTATGCGTGGCAAAACCGTTTGGACCACACCCCTATTTACCATGTTCATTTTACAAAATTTGCCAGGTTATGAAAGTTTGTCTGTTTTTTTTTTCTTCAGTTATTACAGTTTTGCTAATGAAGGGGAATTGCCATTTAAGCTGTGCGTCTAACTTTTCCCAAGGGACCTGTTATCTTATAGTGTTATAATTACTTATTTGCTTATCTTGAAATTGTTACAAAAGTATCTTATCTTCTGCTGTGGCTGTTCTGGGCTCTCTGTCAAAAGCCAATTAAGTTAGAAACTTTGTTTCTTTTTCGGTCTGTTCAGTGCAGAGAAAAACGGGACTTTCTAGTACAAATGAGGGACTGTGGGTTAAAGGAAAACTATACCCCCAAAATGAATACTTAAGCAACAGATAGTTTATATCAAATTGAATGACATATTAAAGAATCTTAACAAACTGGAATATATATTTACATAAATATTGCCCTTTTACATCTCTTGCCTTGAACCACCATTTCGTGACTCTATCTGTGCTGCCTCAGAGATCACCTGACAAGAAATACTACAACACAAACTGTAACAGGAAGAAGTGTTGAAGCAAAAGGCAGAACTCTGTCTGTTAATTGGCTCATGTGACCTTACATGTGGTTTGTATGTGTGCACAGTGAATCTTACGATCTCAGGGGGCGGCCCTTATTTTTTAAAATGGCAATTTTCTATTTATGCTTACCAATGGCACATACTACTAAAAAAGTATATTATTATGATAATGGTTCATTTACATGAAGCAGGGTTTTACACATGAGTTGTTTTGCTCAGTATCTTTTAATAGAGACCTACATTGTTTGGGGGGTATAGTTTTCCTTTAAGCTGTCGAAAGAAGGACTGTCCCTCTAAAAACGGGACAGTTGGGAGGTATGCCAGTATTATGAGGTTATCATTCAAAGCCATGTTAAGAGCCAAGAACTGACTTTTTTTTATCTTCATGTATAAGACTAATAAATGTGAACTCAGTGAACTCTGTATAAGCCAGGTCCTGCCTTCCGATAAACAAAGGGCACATAGCATGATTACCAAGGCAGGCAACGTCCAGTTTGGTGGGTAGGTCACATTATCTAAAGAATCTGTAGAATACAAAGTTTTTTTGTAAAAACAATAAAAAAACTGGCTATCATTCATGCGGCCTTATTTTTCGCTATTGTGGGTTTCCTGTAATAAAAGTAACAGCTATTTATGGACGATATACAGTCGTTTCATTCTCGATTTTAATGTAAGAACAGACGCTGCTAAAGCCAGCAGCTTTTTCCTTAAAGAAACACTATACAGTAGAACCCAGACTTTAATTGCTAGGAGAGACATTTTAATTTCTGGAAATTAAAAAAAAACAAATTGTCTTTGTAGTATTACAAAAAAATTGGTGTTAATTCCATGATAACAAATGAGATTTAAGCGGCTGCAACACATTAACATGCTCTCTCTGAGATATGCAGATAAACTGCATGGGAAGCTGGAGGGTGATGCCTCCCATCCCTTCAAAGCCAACTTGCTAGTGGGAGGCATCTGATGGATCAAAACTGCAACTGTAACTTCTCTATCTGAGCCTGTAGCAGTGACTTTATTCACCAATAAGAACAAAAAATGTGCTTTGCGGTCATGACCCAGAATCTCAGTTTTTACCCATAATTCATTAGGATTATCTAAACAAACAGGTGTTGCCCCCACAGATTCATTTATATGCCCAGGTTTTTCTACACACCAATGCTTCAGATCATCATTTTGTTGGGACCACCCAACTAATACCAAAAACTTTATTTCTAAGTAATCTGAGAAAATACCAGTGGAAAATCCATCTGACACAGGACCCACATTATTAGTCATAGTGAAATCAAGGCATTTTCCTCTCGCTACCATTGTACCCGGGTGAGTGAAAGTAAAACAAAATCTTTTGTCTCATCACGAATGTTCAAGCCTTTTGATGTTAAATGCAGAAAAATTCCGTTAAACACATTCAAGTTGATTCTCATTTTAACTAACTATTTTGTTTAAAATAAACTTCAAATATATAGCTATATTATTTGTAATTTCACAGGACAATTTCAAGTTAATGCATCGAAATGCCCTATTTAGACTAGAAAAATAAACTAAACTTGGTAAATCCATTTTTGTGATGAGATTTGTGTGCTTCCAGCACTCGTTGTTCTCTCCCCCTTCCGTCAACTCAAAGCACGCACATGTGCAATTGGTAAAAACCTCCTCATTGTCTCTGAGACTTTAATTTAATTCTAGGGAATATGAGAAATGTACAGACTTGTACCAGGAGAAAAAAAAAATGCACATTCCGCTCCATGGCAGCCACCTGTCACTTCTCACATGGGCAGGTTTCAGACAGAAAACACACACAAGAATATTATAACCATAATCTATCCCATGACTCTCATGGTTAATAAAGAGATACCATTCATGTCCATTACTATTCACATGAGGTGGAGAAAAAGACAGAATTCAAAATATGCTACAAACCTTTACTGTACAAAGCATTTTCATAGCAATGCCCAGCAAACAAAGACAAATATTATTCTTTTTTTGCTATAACTTTATAAATAGGCCCTATAGCCATATTGCATCAATATCACTGGTAGAAGCTGAACTTTTACCGGAATTATGGAATGCTTAGGGCAATGTCAGACATATCCGTTTTTCACCTACATGAGTTCATCTCTCTCACGGGTAATAAAGCGTCCAAAAATACCCTGTAAAGAAACAGGAACATGAAAAAAGGTAACTTAAATATAATGTATTGTTGTGTTGCACTGGTAAAACTGGTGTGTTCAGTGTCGGACTGGCCCGGCGGGACACCGGGAAAATACCCGGTGGGCCCCGACCTTCAAGGGGCCCCGTCGGGCCAGACCCCCAATCGTAATATTTAAAAAAAAAAACGTAGCCGCGCGATGCGCTGTCTGCGCATTCTCGTCGGCACGGGTGCCATCTGCGCATGCGCGCCGGCATGGGACAACGGCAAAGGGGAGCGCGGCGCTGGTGCCGCAGCAAGGGGAGGCAGGGGCCCTGCAGCAAGGGGAGGCGGGGGCTGGGGGACTGGGGGGCCCTGGACAGCAGTCCCGGTGGGCCCCAGGCCCCCCAGTCCGACCCTGGGTGTGTTTGCTTCAGAAACTCCACAACAGTTTATGTAAAATCTGCTGTATAAGCATCTGGGGTAGCCATTCAAAGCTGAAAAAGGAGAAAAGGCACACAGCAGTTAACAGATGAGCACCGTAGTATACAATGGGATTCTTCAGAACTTATGTTATCCGTTGTGTATCCTGTGTTTAATGGCTGCCTCCATGGCTATATAGTTGTTTATATAAACTATAGTTGTGTTTCTGAAGCAGTTTTACCACTGCAGGACAACAGATCATTATATTGTCATTCATTTAAAACACTTTAATCTTTTGGAGCTATTCCTTTAACTAAAAAGAATGGGGATTACCGCATGCAATAAAATTTCTGACTTAATAGCGGGAAAATGCCATCACAATCTCTTGAGGGCAATAAAATGCCCAAATAACCAAAGACAATGTCTTAGTGTGCTTTCAATTTCAGTTAATACTGTTTTCTGCTGAAATATATACATCTTTCTAACCTGATTCTGCACAGTAATTATTCAGTGTCTGTGTAGACTCTAAAAATAAACACAATTTTGCTAGCATAGTAGAATACGTTATTAGGAAGAGATCAAGTCATTAAGTTAAAAGCTGTTTATTTGGCTCGCGATTGTGTGATGCTGACGGGGGCTCTTTGTGAAAGAGGTTTAAATCCTTTTAAATATGTTGATTTTGAAACAATAATACTGATTTGCAGTCCACAAGAAGCAGTCATTTAGTGCAGCAGCACAAGTGTTATAAGAGGGAGAATATTTTATATTTAGGAAAATTGCAACGTTAATAAAAAGCTTTTACTTTTACTTTCATTGTGTTTCGATAACCGTTCATTAACAGACTGACTCTTCAGCTTATGGTACGACTGTTTTTAATATACTAATGTGTTTTCCATGTTGATTGAAATAATAAAACACACAAAGCATTTCATCATTGCCAAAGCTGAGCAATTGTAAAGCAATATGAAGATTGTGCTTTTGGGAACAAAGAAAATAACTACTGGCTAGGAAGCTGATGCACTATCCTATTGGCCATCCAACCTGTTACTGCCAATATGGATGAGGACACTGTTCAAGTTTGAGTCTAAATCTATAATTAAGACTGTCATTGTGGCTTTTTATTTTATTAATTAAAAAAACTACAAACATTCCTCGATCCTAATGTTTAGACAAAGAACAAAACAGTAAAAGAATAAGATTAAAATAGCTCAGCTGGACTTCACACTAGTGAAACTACGCACTCGCCTTTATTCTTACAAGAGAGTACTTTATTATGATTATATACAACTCCAAAACACTGCTTCCAACAAAAGGGGGTCAGACCAAAGGTAGGTATAGTAAAAAGGTCCACTTTATTACTACCAACATCGCCTTAGCCAATAAACAGACCAAAAGAATACATGATAAAAACATTATACAAATAACATTTAAAACCACTTCAGATCACTTCCTGTTGGTAACAATAGGAAATGATGCACAGTGATTCCAGCCTTCACCAATCACTTTGACAGAGAAATGCTCAAAGAGCATTTGATCAGTTTGAACAATGAAAAACAACTACTTGAAGCTCCTTGCTAGTAGAAAACTTAGCTCAATGTTGCACAAAACCAGCAAACTTTCTTCATGTTTGAGCATGACCCTTTGGGTTGGTTTTACGGTAAAACTGCTTGTAAAAATGCTGGATAGTAAAAAAAAAAATCTTTGTATGAAGATGCTGAAATAAGTAAATATATGAAAGTTCGAATTACCCTTGCAAAATTGTTTATTGGTAAGCTTGCTTAACCGGAAACAAAAACTTTAAACAAAAGTGGTTAAAAAGCTATATTCGGAGAAATTCAACAGCTGCATTATTTTTAGCCTTTCCCTTGCAAACACGATTTTCTAAGCAATGTTACACACACAGTAGCCAATTACTACTGGCAGGTACACCTCACAGAACAAACACACCCCTGACCATGTATAGTTAAGTTAATAGAAAGAGCACATAGGGAGCGTTTCATTTAATCCCTTGAGTGACAATGTTTCCAATTTAAATATCCACCTCGATTCTTTTTTTAACAGCAATATAAATCCCTGTTACCACCTCTCCGTGGGCCGGTACATGATCAATAATCATATGTCTGAATTGTGGTAACGTAGATTTCAACTTGAGCCAATGTTTAGGAACCGGTCGGTCGGTCGGCCTTTACTGTTGCCAGAGCAATCCTTATTGCACTCCTGTGATTGTTCATACGTTCCCTGTAAGTGGTAGAAGCTTTACCCACATAATATAATCCACATTTGTATCAGCCTGATAAAGGCCCTAAGATGGGCTGAAAGGTTGGATACATTAAATGCAATAAAAATCGTTTGAACCACAGGACATTGGAGTGCAGGTCTATGTGATGGTTTATATGAATATTTGACCCTGTACCCATTCAATGCAGTTAGCCAAGTTTATGTTTTAGTACAGGCATCCTCTTGCTGCTGGACAAAGAAATACAATGCCGGACTGAAAGAAATGCTTGTGTGGGAGAGCCTTTAGTGACCTGCTGCACAGATCAAAATACTGTAATCAGCTGATATGAAATCATATGATCATATGTCAGAAGTCTGCTTTAGATGGCAGCTATTTTACATCACTGTCATGGATTTCAGATTTAAATGAAAATTACGGTTTCAAATATTCCCATACAAGTTTTCCGTATTTGAATAGTAAATGTGTTCAATTATTCAGATCATCGCAAAAGTGCGTATAATTGGTTGCTGATCTCCAGTAATCAATCATGTATTATGGTGATATCATCACAAAGGGGTGGTTCACCTTTAAGTATGTTATATAATAGCTAATTCTAAGCAACTTTTTAATTGGCCTTCATTATTTATTTTTTATAGTTTTTAAATTATTTGTCTTTTTCTGCTAACACTTTCAAATGGGGGGTCACTTACCCCATCTAAAAACAAATACTCTGTAAGCCTACAAATGTATTGTTATTGCCACTTTTTATTATTTGTCTTTCTAGTCAGACCCTCGCCTGTTCATATTCCAGTAACTTATTTGAATCAATGCATGGTTGCTAGGGTACTTTGGACCCTAGCAACCAGATTGCTGAAACTGCAAACTGGAGAGCTGCTAAATAACTCAAAAACAACAAATATTAAAAGATGAAATTACTTTCTCAGAATATCACTCTCTACATCATACTAAAAGTTAACTTAAAGGTGAACAACCCCTTTAATTATGGGTTACTGTTTTTAGGTAATCTAGCACAGCGATAGTAAATGTAGCACAATAAAACAATTTTATCACCCACTTAGTGACATCTTCATGTCCCACCATTCACACTTCACCGCATAACAGTTATCTATTTCTATCTTAATAAAGCAACTAGTAAAGGATTTATAAATCCTGGAAGGAGGAAAAGCATTTGCATTTGACACTTCTGCTACTGGTTACTATCCTTCATTTACATACCACTAGCATTTTCCACAGTGCTTTACAGAAATAATCATTTACATCTGTGCCTGCCTCAGTGGAGCTTACAATATAAGGGCAGATTTACAAACACACAGACAAATTAAAGGGGTAGTTCTCGTTTGAATTCAATTTTGGTATGATGTAGACGGTGAGTGATTGATTTTAAATGCACTACATACTTAGAATGCTAGTGTACAACTCCAGTACAATAAGGGGCCTTGACGTGGCATGTGAGCTACATATTTTGGCCAAAGTGTGGTACTAACAATAAAACTGTAGACTCACAGAAAAGCAGCTTTTTGGCTGTCAGGCTCATTATGAAAATGTGGAAAGACATATCATTCAAAAACCAAATTAAAAATCCAAGACAAATTAAAAAATTAAGAATAGGTAAAAAGAACATACTAAAAGCTCACTTAAAGGTGAACCACACCTTTAACCTGCCTGTACATTTCTGGAGTGTGGAAGTACCTGTAGGAAACCCACACAAGCATGGGGAGCCTTTACAAACTCCTTGTAGATAATGCCCTGGATAGAATCACCTAAGGGTGAAGATACACAGAGCTACTAGCAGCTACTCTGGTAGAGTCCTGCATCAGGTTGGGTACCCGCAGGTTACCTTCAAAAAAAGTGGGTACCCTGCGGGATCAGGCGTGGGTATAGCTGCGAGTAGCGGGTCGGGTTGTGGGTCTCATCTAAATTTCTTATGTTATATTGTCTATATTTTACACCTTTTAAAATTTTACAAAACTTTTTTATGTCCCCGCCCACTTTTGACGAAGACACTTCCGGTTTGCAGCAACAGCCCTTCCTGTTTAATGGTGGTTGGAGGATAAGGCAGTTGTGGGTTGGGGTCGGAAGCAGGTCAAAGTGGGTAAATATCCAGGTTGCGGTTCAGGGTTTAATAAATTGGTTCAGCGCAGGACCCTAACTTGTAGCTACAAAATACCTAGTAGCTCTGGGTGTCTATTAGGAAGGAATAACCATTCCTGTCGGATCAAAGAACAAGCATTCTCAAACAGTTCTGAAATGTTTACAATGGCTAGTCACCAGGACGTAAAATGCATTTGGATAAGTGATGTGCCCAACCCGCCCGATAGCCGCCCACGACTTCCTTTTATAGACCTGCGCCGCCCCGCCAATGACATCACTAAAGGGGTGGGACGAGCAGGCACGCAGCTATAAAACCTGAACCTGGAAGTCGGAAGCTGGCAGTGTAAGTTGGTCACCCACAAATGGGGGTGCAAAGCCGTCCCGCACATCACTGAAATGGATAGGAAAACAGGTGCAGCTTTAGTTTTTTGGGTTTTTTTTTTTTTTTAAAGAGATCATTCTGGATAAATACATTAAATATTAATAGAAACACCCAGCCTAGTAATGTACATTTTATTTTATTCATCTGCATTCAGTTTCTCTGTACAGTGATGCACATTTTACATGACAAGTGACAGCCATGTGCAAGTTTTTGTGCTATAGCACTTCAAAGCTGACAAGTCAGGAAATGAAAAATAGCCCACAGGGAATAAGCCAGACAAAATATTTCGTTTTAGAGTGTAAATTACACAAGGATCATTATTATTAATTAAGATATATTTATAATGCACCAACATATTCCACAGTGGTGCACAACAGAATCAAAAATACAAATCACATACAAAAACAATCAATATAGGAATTAACAAGGGCTAGCTAAATCAAGTTTACAATCTATGAGAAGAACATTTTTTCAGTTGTTGGCCTATTTTGATTTTGCAAACTGATATACACAATGCATAACCCTGGGTGCAGTCTAAGGGCTAGTCCACACGGGGAGATAGCGACGCGTTTGCGGTCGCGGCGACAAAGCGCCGCGACAGTCGCCGCGACCGGCGCAGGCGACAGTTTTGTATGGGCGCCTATGTAAAAACGCCTGTGCTAACCACACGAGGCGATGCGCTTTTCAACAGTCGCCTGAAAATGCCTCGCCAGGCTTTTTCAGGCGACTGTTGAAAAGCGCATCGCCTCGTGTGGTTAGCACAGGCGTTTTTACATAGGCGCCCATACAAAACTGTCGCCTGCGCCGGTCGCGGCGACTGTCGCGGCGCTTTGTCGCCGCGACCGCAAACGCGTCGCTATCTCCCCGTGTGGAATAGCCCTAAAAGAGGTTGGCAAGAGTGTAAATCCTGAAGATGTTATCCTGTTAATTAATAAATAACTTCTGAGACAATAGCTGGCAGGATAGTTTGTGTACATCGTTATTTTGCTAACAAGTATTTGCCTTAAGATTACAGATCAACCTTTTGGTGATCTAACACAAACATCTGCAGTAAAATGACATCCATTTGTATTTGCAGTGATGTTTTCAAAACATTAAAATGGCATACAAAATAATTTACAGGTAAGTGCATTTTATTTTTCTTTCTGCCATTCCTCCTTTCTAATTATCTACCCACATATGCTGTACAGGAACCTACTTTCTCATTTATATAATCCTTTAAACTGCTTTAAAACTTAAATTCTGCATTCACATGTAGCGCTACATTGAAATATAGATTACATTGAAATATAGATACATTTATGTCCTGTCCTTAATTTAAATAGCTCAGCAGGTTAAAATATAGAAGAAAGAACATAGCTAGATTTATTATTAATAATAAGGGGTGCGCCAAATTTCTCGATTTTGACAAATACCATAACCACCAGAAATGATCTGGCTGAATATCAACCAAATACGGCACCCTGCAAATAAAAATTGTGTGCTAAAGTTAAGTGACCCTAAAGTGAAGTACCCTAAAGTAAAATGATGAAAGGGTAAGGTCACACTGGGAGATTCGGGGAGATTTAGTCGCCCGGCGACTAGTCGCCTCTTCTTTGGGGCGACTAATCTCCCCGAACTGCTTTCCCCTGCCTTCCGCCTGCTAGAATGAAAAATCGCCAGCGGCATGGCACTCGCAGTGCTTCGTTTTCGAAGTTGGCCAAATTTGCCTCATGAGGAAACACATGCTAAATGTGGAGGAAGTGCTTTGGGACCTCAAACTTCAAATATCCCACTGATATAGGCCCCCAAAAAGTACATTGTATTTCTTTCTTCTGCAATTTAGGAAATGCAGGATATGTCCAGTCACTTGCCCTGAAATTAGCAGCAGCATAACTTCCAGTAGCAGCAGTCACCCAGAGAACCACCTCTGCAGGAGTCTGCAGGAGCCACACCCTTACACTTTAGCCTGAAGTGGGTGCCAGTTTAATTGTGGAACAATCAGGTCAATGGGTCAAACCATTGTGGATCAAGCAGCCTAGTTTGAACCTGAGTGGAGGTGTTTGGGGTTTTGTTTGCATTCAGCCACACAGGAACAAACACTCTCCTGTCCTATAGCCTGCATGTTGCCTCTCCCCTGTGTTCAGTGGATCATAAAGTGCACGGAGTGAATGCATGAAAAAAGCCACCGCACAGCAGAAATGCATGAAGAAACCCACATGCACAGTGTCAACCAAATCCTAAAAAAAGGGTTAGGATCTGGTGTATCCCTACTTATAATCACATCATGTGATCCCAGTGCCTAAACTTTCATGTACAGCCCCATGCTGCGGATACTAAGGAAGGAATAGGTAAACCAACACAAAACTCTGGAAACAAGGACAGCTGGAAAGAAACACTTTTGCTTAAGGAGTGCACTGGCACTGCCACAATTGGTTTTATATATTAAGTTGCTTTTAAAGCAGAAGTATATCATATTTTTTGCTGCCGGCACTGTATCATTGCATTCTGTACAGACAGCTGCTGAATACATTGAGAGAGGCACACGATTATGCTGTTCCGTGTACACCAGCCAAAGACAATATATGTATTACATACAATGTACAGAAAAACAGCATAGGTGGAAACCTGAATAGGGTATATTTTGTCTTTCACAAAAACACTATAAAAGCCACAATGGTGCAATCACAAATGCAAATAACCAGCAGAAGTATAGGGTCTATTAGTGGGCAGCGTAAAGTAACTGGACTTGCTGAGTAATCTTAGAAATGTTTTACCCCTCTTGCGGTCGAAACCCCTTGTATGAGTGGTAAAATGGTCATTTTGCAAGTCCAGTTGCTTTAAACGTATCACTTATAGATATTGTATCAGCTCTGTGCAATATGGTGGTGCTCTAAAAATACATGTTAATAATATATTCCCCTTCAAAGCATGCACAGCAACTATATATCACAGAAAAGTTGACACAAACACCTCAATGGCTGCTCCTGGATAGAAAGTGCCAGGGAGAGCAGTAAATAGTGATGCACTGGCTGCTCCTGGATACAAAGTGCCAGGGAGAGCAGTAAATAGTGATGCACTGGCTGCTCCTGGATACAAAGTGCCAGGGAGAGCAGTAAATAGTGATGCACTGGCTGCTCCTGGATACAAAGTGCCAGGGAGAGCAGTAAATAGTGATGCACTGGCTGCTCCTGGATATAAAGTGCCAGGGAGAGCAGTAAATAGTGATTCACTGGCTGCTCCTGGATATAAAGTGCCAGGGAGAGCAGTAAATAGTGATGCACTGGCTGCTCCTGGATATAAAGTGCCAGGGAGAGCAGTAAATAGTGATGCACTGGCTGCTCCTGGATATAAAGTGCCAGGGAGAGCAGTAAATAGTGATGCACTGGCTGCTCCTGGATATAAAGTGCCAGGGAGAGCAGTAAATAGTGATGCACTGGCTGCTCCTAGTTATAAAGTGCCAGGGAGAGCAGTAAATAGTGATGCACTGGCTGCTCCTGGATAATGGATATAAAGTGCCAGGGAGAGCAGTAAATAGTGATGCACTGGCTGCTCCTGGATATAAAGTGCCAGGGAGAGCAGTAAATAGTGATGCACTGGCTGCTCCTAGTTATAAAGTGCCAGGGAGAGCAGTAAATAGTGATGCACTGGCTGCTCCTGGATAATGGATATAAAGTGCCAGGGAGAGCAGTAAATAGTGATGCACTGGCTGCTCCTGGATATAAAGTGCCAGGGAGAGCAGTAAATAGTGATGCACTGGCTGCTCCTGGATATAAAGTGCCAGGGAGAGCAGTAAATAGTGATGCACTGGCTGCTCCTGGATATAAAGTGCCAGGGAGAGCAGTAAATAGTGATGCACTGGCTGCTCCTAGTTATAAAGTGCCAGGGAGAGCAGTAAATAGTGATGCACTGGCTGCTCCTGGATAATGGATATAAAGTGCCAGGGAGAGCAGTAAATAGTGATGCACTGGCTGCTCCTGGATATAAAGTGCCAGGGAGAGCAGTAAATAGTGATGCACTGGCTGCTCCTAGTTATAAAGTGCCAGGGAGAGCAGTAAATAGTGATGCACTGGCTGCTCCTGGATAATGGATATAAAGTGCCAGGGAGAGCAGTAAATAGTGATGCACTGGCTGCTCCTGGATATAAAGTGCCAGGGAGAGCAGTAAATAGTGATGCACTGGCTGCTCCTGGATATAAAGTGCCAGGGAGAGCTGTAAATAGTGATGCACTTTCTGGGGGGGGGGGGAGACAGCAGTGTGGGACACAATACAAAGCTTTTAGGGGGGGGAATGGGCAGGTGGGGGCAGTAAGTGGCGGAACAGCGAGGTCCCACTGGTTCATTTAAACAAGGGGGAGTGGGCAGTGAAAGTAACCAGACAAGTGCACTATCACATAGCAGCGATTGCGAATCACATACATAACTAACATGTCAGCGCCTCATAACTGCGCTAAGGAACGGACAGATGGAACTATAGCACATTTTCCGGCAGTGTAACGTTAGAGTATGCAGAAAGTTGTAGTATGATAAGAAACCAGAGTACAGGCTCTCCACCCCACCATGGATTCATTTTCCGCATTGCGTCCCTACACAGGGAATGGCTACAGAAGGGACAAAACCGGTACGTTCCTTACCTGTCCGGCAGTCTCCCGGGCTCACACATGCGACAGAATCGTGCGGCTGCTGCAGCTCTCCCGGTGCTCTCTCGCTTGCAGCTTTCCTAATGATCACAGAGCCGCATTGGCTGCCAGTGAGGGGGGGGGGCAGAGTGCAAAACTGGGGGAGGGGATGTAACTGGAGCTGGAGAGAAGGAGGAGGAAAATAGGAAAAACTGGATCGCCTGTTAGAAAGTGTTATATCGCCTACCTGCCCTCACTGGCAATGCAGCGTTGTCTCTCCACTCCCATTCTTCTTGCCTGTCATCTTTTACACATTGCATTAGTGGGGCCAATTTTTTTTTTTTTCATTTTATCGGAATGCTTAAAAAAGTGGGGGAAATTAAGGCAATTGTACTTGAAGAAATGTCCACGGGCATCTGCAGAAATGTTTCCAGTTAAGTCATCAGCCATCAAGCTAGTTGTTTGTCCCTAGACGTAAGTTGGCCATAGATGCAAAGATCCAATAGTGCGAATCTTCGAACGATCGGACTTCCCCATCTCCCGACCTGCCACTGACCATTCCGATCAAATAAAGTACAAAAGAACAGATCAGCCGATGTTCTGTCCCTGACAGCAATCATACGAAAGTTAAGGTGGCCATACTTTCTGCCAGATCTCGATCGGGGAAGCCCGTCGTAGGGCCCCTTAAGCTTCCCATAAACGCTACGATTCTTCTTGACGAACGACCGATTTTAGGGAAGTCCGACCAATCCTCCGAAATTATTGTGCGGTTAGTGGGATTCGAACGATCGTGCATCTTACGATTTTTTTGGCCGACATCTGTCAGGAAATTGATCGGCCAGGTCAAAAAATCTTTGTTGGTCCCAGTGCAATCTATCTATGTTTGCAGGGCCAAGCAGGGCAGCTCCCCTTTGTTTTCCTGGCAAATTGGTCTTTTTAGTTGATGGTCAATTCGTACGATCATTCTTAGAAAATTGAGGTCTCACGATGAAGATCGGATCTTTTAAAAATCTCAACATCTATGGCCAGCTATACACGAGCCAATAAGCTGCCGACTCGGTCTGTTGGCAGCTTTTATTGGCCCATGTATGGCCACAAAAGCTGGTGACAGTCTCCCACTGAAAATCTTACGATCGGCAATACATGCAGAGATATTATCGGCAGCCGACAGAAATCTTTTAACCTGCCCGATCAACTGAACGACCAATCTACGTGGGGCAAAAAATGTCGGGACACTCCACACACGGCCCGAAAATCGCACAAATTGAGGATTCGTATGATCGGAGCTTTGCGTCTATGGCCAGCTTAATAGTGGCCATACATGCTACAATTAAGATTTTTCCCACGACCATTGGCCATACAAAAGATCTTTTGTCCACTCTACTAACATTAAAGGTCATAGACGCCCATAGACGCAAAGATTTCTCTTGCCGAACGACCGATTATAGGGAAGTCCGACCAATCCTTTGAAAATTATCATGCAGTTAGTGGGATTCGAACAATCGAACATCTTACGATTTTTCAGCCGACATCTGTCAGGAAATTGATTGGCCAGGTTAAAAAATCTTTATCAGTCCCAGTGCAATCTATCTATGTTTGCAGGGCCAAGCAGGCAGCTCCCCTTTGTTTTCCTGGCAAATTGGTCTTTTTAGTTGATGGACAATTTGTACGATCGTACGATGGTTCAGAGATAATCGTGGTCTCACGATGACAATTGGATCTTTTAAAAATCTCAACATCTATGGCCAGGTTAGGAGCTGAATTGTCAGATATTCAGGTAAAAACATAAAGAATTCTTTAGCTCTATCAGATGATTCAGCATTAACGTTACAATGTTCGGGAACCTTCAAAGGTACAAAGAGACAAAAAAAGTTGCTGCGCGGAGCACGGGGACATTTCTTTTGATCATGCCCATTTTGTGGCCACACCCCCTAATTACATGTTCATTTTACAAAATTTGGCAGATTATGAAAGTTGGAACATATTTCTGTGTTTTTTTTTCAGTTATTACAGTTTTGCTAATGAAGGTGAATTGCCCTTTAAGCTGTGAGTCTAACGTCTCACAAGGGACCTGTTATCTTATGTTGTTACAATTACTTATTTGCTTATCTCAAAATTGTTACAAAAGTATCTTATCTGCAGCTGTGGCTGTTCTAGGCTCTCTGCCAAAAGACAATTAAGTTGGAAACTTTGTTTCTTTTTCTGGCTGTTCAGTGCAGAGAAAATCGGGACTTTCCAGTACAAACGAGGGACTGTGTGTTGAGATGTCAAAAGAGGGGCTTTCGGAGAACGGGACATTTGGGAGGTATGAAGATCAACATTCTCAGTCCTGCCCAATCCAAGGAGACAACCGATATCCAAGGCTGTATACAGTTGCTAATGCCAGGTTTGTTGCTAATTCATTCAGAGGCAAAGAGCAGAAAGTCACTGACCGCTTCTATTATTAATTATATAGGGGGGGGGCAAAGCTGGGACTGGTATTAGTTATAATAGACAGGACCTTAAGAGCCCAATCCACCCCTTTACATTTTTATCTTAAATCTGCTCCATAACCCGCCCTCTGCTCAATGACATGCCATTTCTCTGCCACTATATTTCCCCGTTTTGTGGTTGTTAGTGCAGTCTCCACAGGGGCAGGGTGCAAAAAATAGGTACATACTACCATGTTTTTTCATGTTTGCTCCTTGCCCTGCACTTTGCACCATTGGTGTAGATCTGTGTACTCCATACCTGTAATTCCCCTTTGGTAGTGGTGTATTCATGAGAAGCCAACCCGCCAGAGTGTTTTTGAACTTGTTTTTTGCAAGTGTTTAGCTCTTGCAGCCAGCACCTTTGTGAATGACCCATTTGGTATCCTTCTTGTCTGGATGAAGAAAATGTAAAGGGTAAAACTAAATGAAAGTATGCTTAAATATTTTTATTTGTGTATTTCCGCCTCACTGCAGTGTCCTTTCAGCACAATTATAATGCAGGCAGTGGGGAAAGTGTGGGTTAAGGGTGAAGACAAACTAACATGTCAAAGTTTGTGAGAATATATTAAATCATAAATAAAACCAGAAAGGCAGTATAGCCTAGCCTAGTGATGAATAAATTAAACATCTAGGAACAGAGGAAGATAGAATAGTCTGGGTTTAGAAATATTGAGATGACTGCAAAAGTATTAATTATATGCATAAATGCCAAAGATCCAATGATATTCACACAAGAAAGCAAATGACTGAATTGAAACCTGCCAAGTCTCCTGACATTGGAATATCTTATCTTAAAAATGAATATGAATGGTATACCAAAAAGAAATACAAATTTATTGCTAAAAAAACAACAGCAAGTATGTGCCATTTGCAATACTTTATATACCAGCAGCTCACGGCATTCCAAAAAATGTGCCTTTTTATCAGAATCAAATGAAGCAACCACGTATTTGTGTTTTAGCACTTATCATAGTGCTACATGTAAACAAAGCAGCCTTGGCCAGTAAAGCAAGATATTCCAATAACGGACACCTTTTCTGTCTAAAATGCATTCAGACAAAGAGGTGCAATGTCCCAACTCACTCACTTAAGGTCCCATAGACGCAAAGATTTTTCTTTGGTGAAAGACCGATTTTAGTGCAATCCAACCAATCCGTCAAATTATCGTGAGGTTAGTGGGAATCGAACAATCGTGCGTCTAACGACTTATTGTCCGACATCTGTCAGAAAATTGATCGGCCAGGTTAAAAAATTTTCATCGGTCACAGTGAAATCTATCTATGTTTGCAAGGCCGAGCAGGCAGCTACCCTCAGTCTTCCTGGCTTCAACTAGACAACATTGCTTGAAATGGTCTTTTTAGTTGATAGACAAATTGTACATTTAAATGATCGTTTCAAGATAAGCTTGGTCTAACAATAATGAAAACTTTTAGAAATCTTTACATCTATGGCCAGCTTAACTCAACACATCTCTCCATTTTTTGGTGAGCCTGACTATTACCAGAGATAATGGTTATGCTTTATACACATTCCTCAGCGCATTACAGAGTTTATTCATTATTCACATCAGTCCCTGCCCATTATGGTCAAAGTTACTAGGGCCAGTCAATGTTTCTGTATGCTTTTCTATAATGGAAGAAAAGAGGAGTTCCCTGAGGAAAATCCACACATGCATGAGGATTACAAACAAACTTCTTGGAGAGAGTGACTAGGCTGAAATTGAGCCTAGGAATCTAGTGCTGCAAGGCAGCAATGCTAACCATTCCATCTATGATTATATACACGATTATTAAATAGTAACATATTTTCACTGCATTGTTTTATAGTTATCTCTTGGACAGACCTCTTGGGTCTGTCTCCTTACTGCTTATCTCTACATTGGCAATAAACATCCTTTTTCAACATGAGTTTGGTAAATAGGGTTTGCCAATTGTTTTAATAAATATATTTCTACGGTGTTTTTTATGCTGAACAATGTAATAGTGAGACTCCAAGTACTTTTAATTTTTACCTTTCTTGTTCTTAAAAGCAAGAGTGGAAAGAGAAGGCAGTTGATTAACTACCTCTAAGGTTAACTGTCTGTGTAGTAAACTCATCTTTATCCATAAATCTGAGACACAGCTGCAGATGGTTATACATAGCTCACTATATCTATTTAAAAACAAAAAAAAATTCTTCTGCATTCATTCATATCAATAAATAAAATGACATTAAGGCATGTTGTGCAAAAAAAAACTGCAAAATAAATGCACTCCCCTTTAATATATTTAAGGTGACCAAAAATGACAGTTTCATCTCTGGTCTGGCCCAGAGGCTGACCAATCCACCAGGGGTAGGTCCGGACTGAGATTTAAAATAGGCCCTGGCATTTTTAGGTATACAGAGGCCCAATCAGCCCACATAGAGGCCCAAACAGCCCCCACCAGCCCACTCAATACTGACTTTCTATGGGACCTTATAGCAGCCCCTCTGGCATTTGCCAGAACCCACAGATTGTCAGTCTGGGCCTGACCAGGGGCCCTAGCCACCTTTCTCCCACTCCTGTGCTGGCATGCAAGTGGGGAAGCAGTTGCAAGAGAGACTGGACTAGGGGTAGGCAAAAGACACTTCAAAGGGTACCTGGACCTCTTTGCCCCCTAGATAGGTGCCTCTTCTAGGCTCCTAGTTCCGGCTTTGGTCTGGCCTGGCCTACAATCACTCAAGTTAAGAATGGCAAGTCCTAAAACAAGGAGTTGGTCACTGCTCCTGTTTGCAATAACAGAAAAATCAGAATAGACGGCACTTCTGTACAGTTTAATTGCAGGAAAAACCTACACTCACTTTCACCTGATTTATTATTCATTAAGAATACTATTTCATTTTTTATTATAAACCATAGAGATCATTCCTAAGTTAAGAATGGCAAGTCCTAAAATAAGGAGTTGGACAATGCTCCTGTATGAACTAATGGCAAAAGGGAATACATTAAACATTCAATTTATTGCAAGGGAAGTCTGTATTTTGCTTTGTACTTCAGCAGACATTCTTTTTCTTTGTCTGATTGCCAGAAGGAAGACCCTGTAATACAACATGTAATATGTAAGCTTTACATAATAATTACAAGGCAAGTGAGTAGGAGTTAGAAGACCAGCAATTTAATACAGAGAGGGCACTGGAAATGGGATTTCAATAGTGCTTTATGGAAGTGGCCAGTCAACAATTTAACAGAGGTTGCAGACTACAGAACCAGACATGAATAATGACTAATGATTAAGCTGGAAGCAATTTATGCTTTAACACAAAAGAAGGAAGTAGAAGGAAGAAAATAATATAGTTTTTGTTCTAAGTTAAATTGGGGGATGTTTGAAAATATGTTTTTATCTGCAACATCTGAAACATGTAGGGGCATATTTAGCAAGGGTTGAATTTCAAATTGAAAAAACTTCGAAATTCAAATTCAAAAAGACCAACCGAAATTAAGTTGAAGGGTTTTTTTTCGGTCGAATAGGACCGTTTCAATCGAATAGGTCCGTATTCGGCCGAATTCTAGTCATACAAATCAAAGAAATAGCGCATTAGATCGAATTTGATTCAAAGTTTTCCCAAAAAAACCTTAGATTTTTCAAAGTCACCCAATTGACTCCAAATAGGTTCTAGGAGGTCCCCAATAGGCTAAAACAGCAATTTGGCAGGTTTTAGATGGCGAATGGTCAAGTCAAATTTTTAAAGAGACAGTACATAATAAATGTCGATATTTGAATTTTCTATTTTTTTTTTCAAATTTGAATCGAATTTGGCCTATTCCCTAGTCGAAGTACACAAAAATAGTTCGAAATTCAATTTTTTTTCATTCGAAAATTCACCTCCACCTTTGATAAATCTGCCCCGTAATTTTCAAAGAGCTCTATGAAAAGAACATTACGGAGCAGATTTATCAAGGGTCGAGTTCATGGGAGTTATTTAAAAATCTCTGAAAAACTTGAAAGTCAGGAAGGCTGTAAATAATTCCAAATTAATCCCAGGGTGTCTTCCATAGGCTAAAACATCCATTCAACAGGTTTAAGGTGGCCAATAGTCGAATTTGAGTTTTTAAAGGGCCAGTGTATGATCTATTTCGAAAATCAAATTCAAATTTTTAAAAAACTCGAATTGAATTTTAATAATTTCCTAGTCGAATTTGACCATTTTGGTCATTAAAAAAACTAAAAAATTTGAATTTGAAATTTGAATTCAAAAATTAGAATTTTCACTTCGAACCTTGATAAATCTGCCCCAACATGTTCTTATTTCAGAATGTCTTTCTCACAGAGCTCTTTGTTCAAGCAAAATGATAATACCGTATATACTCGTGTATAAGCCGACCCGAGTATAAGCCGAGGTACCTAATTTTACCTACAAAAACTTGTAAAACGTATTGACTCGAGTATAAGCCGAGGTAGACTTTTTCAGCACATTTTGGCTTACACTCAATTAAACCTCTCCCTAGTTGCTAAGGTAATTTGGACCCTAGCAACAAGATAGCTGCTGAAATTCCAAACTGGAGAGCTGCTAAAACATAAATTTTAAAACTACCAATAATAAAACATGAAAACCAATTGCAAACGGTCTCAGAACATCACTCTCTACATCATACAAAAAGTTAACTCAAAGTTGAGCAACCCCTTTCACTAAAAAGATATCTACATTGATATTTTGTCCCCAAGTGAGAATCATTCATGCTAAGCTGCACAGAGACCCAGTCAGTCCCAGTAACACTGGCTTACTGCTGTGGCTGTTAAAGAGTTATGGCAGGCCATTTATCCAGACTCTCATTACTCTGAAAATATCCCCAGCAACCCATGAGAGAGTATATGTACAGAAGGGAGGCTGTTAATGGGTTATTTCCCATGAGATGGGGCATTCCTATAGCCATGGCTGCCAAATGAACTCCACAGCTGAAAGGCTACAGAAAGAATGTACTGATGCAGTCCGCTACATGAAAGGAAGATTTCCTACAAATACTCTCACCTGTGTCCGCTGCTGTGGCCAGACCGAGCACCAAGCACACCAACAAATGCACGCAATGCTCCAGCTCCATGTTAGAACTCACGGTAATGCTCTGCTGCCTGTAGCTCGTAGAAATTATGTTTTTTTGCTTTGTGCACCAGCCTGCGCAGTTACTTGGCCACAGCGCATCTCTAGAGTTCCCGCAGGCGCCGCAGGACGGCGGAGGTGGGGTCCTGCAGTAGGAGGAACTACGCCTGTCGCCTCTGATGACATCACTGTGAGTGAGCGGGAGGTGCCGGGGAGATGCGGGCGGGTAGGAAGTGAATGGTGTGCGCACGCAGGAGCGTATGTTCTTCTGAAGCGCAGCCATTCGTCATTGACTCGAGTATAAGCCGAGGTAGACTTTTTCAGCACATTTTGTGTGCTGAAAAACTCGGCTTATACGCGAGTATATACGGTAGTATATTTTCAGGCCTTGAACAGAAATGCATAATCATAATACATACAGGAATTCACCATTGTCCCTATATTCATGTAAAAGTCGTAGGTTTTGAAGATTAGTGCCGGTTATTAAGCTTTTCCTCCTAGTTTCTTAAATAGCCTCGTATTACACTTAGGTGCTACTATAAGGTATGACTATTACCATAGCCTCTTTCAAATATGGTACATGCATACAATTCATGACCTCAGTGCATACTAATGTTGGGGCAGTAATGGATTGGTTTTTTTTCTCCACTGGTATGAATATAATATAATATATATAATATATGAGTATGGTATGAAACAAATGAGATATTAGCTTTCTGTACCATCAGCCTTAGAAGTTATTTTTGCCTTTAAAATGATAGTTATTACATACATTTACAAAATGCTGACTATTCTGCAGCTCTGCGCAGAATTACTAGTTGTCCTTGTTTTGATTGATTGGACTTTGCAGTTACTTTAAAATCCACAGATGTCCTTGCTTTACTTGAAACATTTTTATATTGCTTTTTGCCTGTCTTGTATTAGAGAGAATGGCAAATTCATTTTTTATGGACTAAAGAAACCTTTGACAGCAATTAACAAAGTCTGTGCATTGCATTACATATATTTGGAACGGAATATTAACGTGCTTGGTTACAGGCTCGTGGCCCAGATTTCTCTGGAAACCTAGCAACACCCTTTGGTGTCAAATACGAAAAGCTGAAGGAAAAAGAATGCAACACTCCCCCTTCTTTTTCCTTGTATATACATAAACAGCTGAAAAGCTGTGTCTCATTTACATAAGCAACATCAGGGTGTGGAAACTGTTTCTGCTTTCCCTTGTTTTACAAATTTTTGCTTGAAGCTGCCAATCAGTTCCCAAAGTGTTGGCACATAGAAGCATAGTATGTGGTTGTTTTTAAACTGTGTCTGTTATTGGCTATGAATTAAAAGGCACCCATCATATTCGGTTAATCCAAATGTTTGGCCCTAGGGCTGAACAATTGGATTACAATGAAGAGAATGGGCGACGACTGAACGAGGACCACATCAACTAGCCAATGAGGTCCTTAATCGCCAAAAAAAAGTCAAAACTTCCCAATAAATATTTGGGTCAAATATCGATGGGGGAGACCCGCCGGAAGCCCACAAACACTGGCAAATAAACTGCCGAATTGGTCTAAAGGACCAATATCGGCAGCTTTAATCTGCAAGTGTATGGCCACCTTTCGTCTGCAGCTCCAGAAGGGGAAATAATTTTCTTATAATAGGTGCCCTTTAAGAAGTCATAATACATTTGAGAACCATACTTTGAAGTACGGGTATGGGATCCATTATCCAAACACCCGTTATCTAGAAAACTCCAAATCGTGGGAAGGCCATTTCCAAAGACTCCCATTTTAATCAAATAATTAATTTTTTTTAAATGATTTCCTTTTTCTTTGTAATAATAAAACAGTACCTTGTACTTGATCTAAACTAAGATATAATCAATCCCTTCTGGAGGCAAAACAATCCTCTTGGGTTTAAATCTATGTTTTAGTAGAGCTAAGTTATGGAGAGCCAAAGTACATATGTATCCCTTATCCAGAAAACCCCAGGTCACAAACATTCTGGATAACAGATCCCACACCTGTATTGATGCTGAAAGCAAGTGCAGTGTGCAAAGTGCAATTTTGGCGGCAAATTGCCATGTTTATTATCCATAAAGCAGCAGTGAGTTTACGACCGCACTCCAACTTGCGTCTACTAAAAATACGATCAGTGTGTCAAATCACACGCAATCGAACTAGTGGGGGTTGTGTCACTTCCAGCCATTAGAATCTGATTCCCTGGACAAAAGTCTGGTGCTCTTATTGACACTACTGCCAGGTCCACGTGTCAGTAGCTCCAGGGTTCCCCACTGTCAATAGACTTAGTTGGCAACCATGTGGTAGTGCAGGTGTGTCTGAATTGGGACCCCTAAAGTGGTTCCTAAAATACAGGTATGGGACCGGTTATCCAGAATGCTCAGGATCTGGGGTTTTCTGAATAACTGATCTTTCTGTCATTTGGATCTTCATCACATAAACCTACTAGAAAAGGTTTTGCTTCCAATAATGATTAATGATAGCTTAGTTGGGATCAAGTAGAAAGTACTTTTTTATTATAACATAATTTTAGAAATGATTATAATGGAGTCTATGGGGCAAATTCACTAAGATTCGTAGTTGCGCCAGGCGCAACTTTGCCGCACTTCGCCACACTTCGCCAGGCGTAGTTTCGCCAGCACTCCGCAAATTCACTAAAATCCGAAGTTGCGCACAGGGGTAGCGTAAGGTTGCGAAGTTGCGCTAGTGTTGATTCGCTAAGCGAAGCGAAGTTACGCTAGCGATGGTTAATTTGCATACGGCGCCAAATTCAAATTTCAGTGGAGGAATACGGAGAATCACTACAAATGCCTGGGAAACCTTCAAAACATCAAATAAAATATTTTTTTTGCCCTACACATGTGCCCACTGTATAGTTAAGTTGCCATGAGCCATTTTCGATCTTTTTCAGCCTATCACACATGATATAGAAAAAACGCCAGCGTTTTTTGGGACTTCGAAAAAATTTGAACTTTTTTTGAAGCAATCCCTATCTACTCTATTGCGCTTCGCTTGGTCTGAGGTGGCGAAGGAAGTCTAGCGTAAAAGGTAGCTTTCAGTACACTACGGGCGTTAGTGAATTTGCGTAGTTACATCCGTAGCGAAAATTCGCCTGGCGTAAGGGTGCGAAGTAACACTAGCGAATTTATGCCAGCGTTCGTTAGTGAATTTGCTAAGTAACGAAAATGCCCAACGCTAGCGAATTGACGCTAGCATTCGGCGCTTCAGCGCTTAGTGAATTTGCCCCTATGGGAGGCAGCCTTTCTGTAATTTGGAGCTTTCTGGATAACGGGTTTCCAGATAACGGATCCCATACCTGTAATAGCAATTAAAGGAAACATCATTAATTCTCAAATACTTTTTTAACCTAATGAACCTAATATAACCAGATTTGCTCTATCAAATGTCTTTTGTGCTATAAATTTGATGGACTATTGTATGTCAGTAATAGAGATGGGTTCACTATTATAGTACTTTTTGGTGCACAGTTTTCACAGAATTATATTCCAAAACAACAAAAGAAATGCGACAGATTCTTGGGGAAGATACTGAATTATTGGTGCCATTGCACTGCCATAAAATATGCAATGACTGAACCAGTCGGTACTTGCTTATACTGACAAATATGGAAAAAATGCAGTGGGTATCATAATGCTTGTTCTTTTACAGAACCGAAACTTGGAAGAAATGAAACCCTTTTTGAAAGGCTTGTTTTCTTATGTTGTCATTTCTGTTTTAGGAACAAAGTCCCCATCCTGAATTTGCTGAGCATTTGTTAGTTTTCCTGCAGTTCAAAGATTCATATGCCTTTTCACATTAAGAAATTACAGACATTTCCAAAAGCAGCACATACTGTAGGTCATTCATACTTAGGAGCTGATTGAGCATTTGTCTGTACTTTTTCAAAGAGATTATGAGGGTAACCACTCCTACCTTTTCTTTTTTTCCAGGCATAATAAATCAGTGGAGTGTTAGAATTTAGGTTTGCCACTGATTTACCACCCCATAGCATAAAACTGTTCAAAGCAGTCAAATTGAAGTAAATGTTCTGATAAATGTGTAATGAATTAAAAATCACATAAATGCTGCCACATATGATTTTTTTGTGGTATTGTGTCAGGGAAAAGTGACCTTTACAAATCACCACTAAATGCCACTATGTATAAGTAGATCCAGTTTGAGTTGCTTTGGATTCAAAGGAAAGAGTGGCACTCTGTGTGCAGCCCCTATCACCATGGTACTGCCTTACTCGCAGAGTTAGTGGCAGACTGCAAGGTATTCACCGCAATATTGAAGATCCTCCTGCAAATATACTGTACATTGGTGTATGTGTGGAGATATGTCTCTATGAGACTCAGTAGCTATGACAATGTGAAATCCAACCACAAAACATGTCAGATGCTCCTGTGTGTGCTTTATCGGTTTCT